>NC_134832.1:7397676-8014149 GCF_004210375.1 Tachypleus tridentatus | reverse complement strand
TTGGCTTTTACCGATGAAGATGCGTATGTCTTCGTATAAACACTGATGTCTAAAGTTGATTCATTGAAATTGAACGGTTTGTAATGTCCGATACCTATAAACGTTCCTGGTCAAATACCTGTAATTTTCGGATTAACAAGCGATAATCACAATTATATCTTTCAAGACTTATACTTTATTGACTGTAGCTGACCAACAATATTCTATTGCTGTCTTTCGACTATCTGCTTTTTTTTACGAATCACGCGAGATTCTCGAGTGTTCAACGGTGTTCGAACACGCTAGCGTTTTCATGAAATAAATATTGTTGATTGTTACTCTCAATAATATCTTACAAATTTGGAGAACAGGCAGGACTGTTCATCGCATGCATCAAACTGAAACACACATAGGTATTAAAATAAACTTATAGCGGTAAATCCGTTACACTGAATATGACGCAGTGACGTAACTTTTACTTTCGATATAACCTAATAAATTAAATGCTATAAATCATAGAGGACTACCTTTAACTTTGTCAGTGTTCAATTAACATGTTTTGAAAAAAAAGTTGGCTTTCCTTGTTTTCATTTATTCTGATTTTGGAAAATTAAAATTGTTTCAGTTTATTTGAAACTTTTAAACTTTCAAATTTAAAAAAGACACAACTCATTGACTAGCCTGAGGTTTTAGGTTTAAAACTAAAAATATAAATTATGATTGATTAAGCTTCCTATGTACAAACTTCAAATAAAGTTAAGGAGCATGATAGTCTTAAATCACCTAGGTTAGAAACAGAGATATACATTTTACATGTATCGAAACTATTAACAATACACATGCACAAAATCTTGAAGTTGAAACATGACTTGGAAGAAGAATACGAAGATAAGGAATGTTTAGGATGATATGTGGTGGTACAGCAATGTGGAAATCTTCACAAAACCTCCAGCAATACGGAATGTAACCATCTTGAGCTGGTAAACATGCATTACAAAGATCTTTGTACTCACAATAAGGCAAGTGTTGAAATTTGGGGAGAATTAAGGACCACTCTTCATACATAGCTACTAGCAGCTGGGAAAGCGACAGAAGTGGGTGATTTCGTTTTGCTACATGTCTCATGAAGCGTTCGGTTTGTTTAGTTCTGGAGAAAATGCCAGCTATTCTAATATTTCGATTCCATTGCACTGAAACTATTAGTCCACAATCCTAGCTCTGTATGCTCTTGTATTAGCATGGATAAAGTAATTGCTAATAGCATCAGCATTTAGATGTAAACAAAATTCAAAAGTGCCGATTCAATATATCAGAACAATCATAGAGACACTCTACAAGACATAAAGGTATGTGAGATCGTTGATACAGATGGCAATCCATACCCACTAGTTTATCACCTCCATTTGAAATTCAAAAATCGTTCATTTCCTGTTCTCCAGATCTCACCATGTCGGAAATCACTCTACAAACTTACCTTTGATTCATCTGGAAATCAAAAAGTTGGTCATTCTACCATTGCCCCAACAAAGATGTTTATGACATTATCTTAATGAATAAACAAATTATAGGTTTTCGAGAAGAGAACCCAATCTTGCGAGGTCGGTTTCTATTAGTTTTGCAGATATTCGTACGCCAAAGTCAGGTACGGTTTCTTGAATGTAGGTGCGTTTTTTATTCCCATATCCTTCCTAGCTTCAGGACTAGCATAAACAGTTTCTGTGCCTAAAAATTATATCCTTATCCAATTTAATACACTAGGTGACACTCCAAGCCAAGACGCAACTTGTATCTGCCTGGAATCTTCTAACTTCTCTTAAATTAAACAGCTCTCTAAATGTAATCTATTGCTCATGTTTATTTTGAAGACAGTACAATTGGTTCCATTACATAAAGGTGTACTTAGGACGTCAGTATGTTGAATGACATGAATTGAAAGTTTCCTACTTTTACAACTGTTTTGGATACTGCTACAACGATTATTTCTTCAGGTAACATGCAAATATAATTTCAAACATCATTAAACTACAATCTCTCGTTGCCACTCTTTTGTTTTGCTTTATAAGTTATGAGCTTACAGTGTAAAATCCAGGGTTTGATTAGTTGCAGTGAATACAGCAGATAGCCCATTGTGGCTTTACTCTAAAACAAATAACGATGTTTTTCATTTTTATTTTTATTAAATGAAAAGTGTTCTTTTTATGTGTGTGTGTATTTTTTTTTCCGTAAGATTAACCGCCATTTTATACTTTAGATATTGATAAAGCGTAAATACATAAACACTAAAATTCGTAGACATAATCGTTATGAAACAATTTTAAGCTATTACGCTTTTCTGATTATTTTTATTATATGAAAATATTTGCAGTTATACGATGTTTAAAGGAACCTGATTGTGGCTTATTCTAAATACTGAATATGTATAAATCTTGTAATTGTAACTTGTACAGTGAAGGTACTGTTCAATTTTATGTTTATCTTTAATTGTATAGAGATATAAAATTCTCTTGTAGAAAGTTTAACTCGTTATTTTATTTCTTACCTGTTCATCAACAATATATTGTAGGCTGAACTTTGCAGATTTGGTTTTTGATAGATTCGCAACTACATTTTACTCTATCGTTTTTCAGACTGTTTTATGTAAAAACTATATTTACATGTACGACTTTGTAGTTTTTTAATATAATTTTTCAAATATCAACATTACGTTTCAGCTGAAATAATTTTCTTACAACATCAAGTGTTTGCTACATGTCTAATGAGGAAATTAAAACTGGAATTTAAAACTTTGTTAGTAGTACAAGTAATAATAATAAAATCGTCTTATTTAGGTCGTTTAAATTGTGATACAATAAGAATAAGTATTAAAAAACACGCAGTATTTAATAATAATAAAGTTATAAAGTGTTTTTCTGTAGACCGATTGCTTTCCTGCGGTTGGTGGTTCGAAATCAGAAACGTTGCAACGCTACCCATACTACCCACAGAATAAATATCAAGTACAGTACTTCATAATTGGATGGAAGATAGTCGGTGCTAAACGTCTTTAATTTGTAAATAAATAACAAGTAAAACAGTATTTTTAGTCAATATTTCGCTAGAACTTAACCAGTAATGAAAAAGGATGTGAGACTATTTATTGCTAATCTAAACAACAAAAATCAGTCGATTTAATTTATTTTTTCGTTTTTATTACAATATTAACCCAAGGTTCCGCATGTAATTAAAAGAAGTAAAAACGGGTTTACTTTTCATCTAACGAAATTTTTATTTGTATTTTTCAACACGATGATGACGCACCTTTCATTCTGGTATTATATTTTCAAGTTTATAGTGACTTAGGGGCCAGTCTGGTTTCATATTTCTAGTCGAATGATGTAAAAACTAGTATGATTAGGTAGCATCCAGCCAGTTTATTTGGAACTATTTATTGCTTTACTTTATCTGGACGTAATGTGGGTAAAGGTCAGGATTCACATGTTCAATATGAGGCGTGTTTTACACATTTAAATTTCATGATATGGAAGTCAATCAGGTATCATTTTTCTTATACACGAGATAGAAACCTATGTAGTTTCAATGTTTCAAGTAGAACAATACCATTTAATCATGTCATTTTATAAACATTTCCATTACATTAACTGTGTCTTTATTCCTAGTGTTCAAAATTTGTGTGAAAAATGTGAAATATAGAAAAGAATGCTCATGATTTAATTTAATTTTTGAATGAATTAGAAATAAGTCCAACTATTTTTGCTAGCAACTATACACTTTTAGAAATTTTTTGATTTGTTTTTGTTCAATTGAATGGAAACGGGTAAGTTAAAGTGTCAATAATCGTGTTCTATCAATCATTAGATTTTAAATGTATTTGAGTAAATGATATGTGATTTTTTGTATTAGTTGTACCTTATTACATGTAAACATAGACACATGACTTATTTTTTGAAACCTGTTTTAACACTATTTTTATTAAAGAAGAAAAGATCTTCAGTTAAATTTTACAAAATTATTATTTTTTTCAATACTGAGTTTATCCTTTTAGAATCTTAAAGTGAATTTTACGATTTTCACTGACTTATATACAGTAAAATAGATCCTTTTAACAGCAGTTCCTAAAATCTGTATGTAGTTTTTTGCAATTTTTGGTTTTAAATAACTTCACTAAAATGCAAATGATGAATATTTTTTGTATTTCAGTTACTGCAAAACAGTTTTGGATAAATACATGTACCAGTCAATCTGTAGGTATGAAATAGATTTCATCGGTTTCATCTTTGAAAAATGTTTGTTTTAGAAGATATGAGCTTATGGTGGTTGTTTTACTCACTTGGATATTAATAGTTCTTTAATCATGATAGATAAAAATTATTTGTACAGTAATTTGAATTTCATTCTTTGAATTCAAACAAATTACATGTAATCAATAAATAATTAACAGAATTTGGGTTGAGCGAAACTATTTTCTTGTCCATTTATTTGGTATTCAGTATTTAAACGAAACAAATACATGTACCTCCGTTAAAACTTGCTTCTCTGAAGCAATGTTTAATATATAGATAAGTACAGAAAACAGATTTAGATTGCTGAATATTTGAGTAAATACAAAAATGACCAACAGATAGGACCATCATAATTACGTAAATAACCCGTCCAGAATCTGCATATTGTTATCTATATTTCTCTATCACTTCAGCATACAAATTACATACATCTAATAAACCACGAAAGTCCACGCATATAACTGATCCTGTCAGATAAAACAGAGGCATTTAAATTTCGTGCAAGTTTTCTAATTTTAATTAACATGTGTTAGACTTGTTTTTCTTTTTACAGATTACTTAAAATATTGTTGTAAGCTATATTTTTAATATTGTTGGCCGGAGGAACTGCGAATGATTGAAAACGCGCAAATAAAATTTTTGATTAGTCTAGAATACCTAGAAAATTCTAAGGATGTGACAAAAAGGTTTTATTTTATTTGAAACTGGATTGCATATATGAGATAGTTGTGAAATGCACCGAATTGTTTCAAGAGTAGAGTAAGTTGAAAGATAATCGAGGAGATATAGTTTTTTAAGATAGAAATTCCAAACAGTAAGTCTATTTACATGAAGTATTCGTAGTTGTTATCGCGCTTGTCGAATTACTTTCAACAATTAAGTATATTTAAATATATAAAAACGGCTGGTATGAGTAAAGAAAGCACTAGCAGAGGAGCGAACAACGTTTCGACCTTCTTCGGTCATCGTCAGGTTCATCACGGATAATTAAGTATATATTTTAGTTATTTGTAACGCATGCGTAAAATAAGTTAGGAGACTTTTGTTGGCACATGATAAATTAAGACACGCCATAAAAAAAGAAAATGGTGTGAAAATTATGCTTAAGCACAGCAGGTATACATTCTTAAAAAACGTTCTGCAGTTGGTGATAAGGTTGTGAATAAACTAAATATACCATTTCAAAGTTATTAAACTATCAGATTGAGCAATACTCAAATATCAACTGATGCTGCTGATAGTTTAGAAGAACTAAAATGATTAAACATTTGTTTACACAGAATGGTTGAAATAAATAAAGTAATACGTGTTTCAAGTGTAGCTTTAAAGGACATATTGCCACGAACTGTAGATAAAACTTGCAGGGAATAAAGATTCCTCACCAAGGATACTAAAAAGACAGAATTGTTATAGATATGGGAAACATGACAAATGTTGTCAAAACATTCATGGAGTATTTTATTCTAGATATCTTAACAACTAGTGATAAAATACCAAAGAAAAATACTCCAAGGATGTCTTCGAGTGCAGCCAAACTAAAGGAAGAACAAAAGAATAACCAAACATCAAGAAATTGTTTAAAGAAACCAATCCACGAGTTTGTGGGTGTATATTACTCCAGCCTTGGAATAAGCTAATCGACATTCTGCAATCTCAATAATTTCACTAGATTTGATAATGAAAGGTAAGAACTGCTTCCAAATATGAAGAAGGAAAAAAGTAATGTGAATTGCAAGTGGACTTTAGGTTTCAGCAAGAATAAAACTGAAAGTCACCCTTGCATTAAGAAATTTTTATACACCTCATGATGTGTGGATGAATGGTGTCGAGGAACAGTGCAAATTGGGAAAAGACTTTATGAAGAGAAGGGTAGGCGAGCTGCAAATAGCTTTGCAGTACATGAGTAGGAAATTCCTGTGCACTGTATGATCATAACTTCACAGGAGATTGAACTTCCCATTAAAACAATGAGAGCACTTAATGTACTACTAAGACGTGAAATACATCACAGCCTGTTAAAAATAAAGCTACACTTAATGACTAGATTGTAATAGAACTAAACACTTCAGTATGTCCTGATGAACTAATGGTTGAATTATGTGGATTCCAAGAATAAAGACATCATCATTTGGGCCATAAACACTAAAATTGGAGGTAAATCTGGACAGAAATTTGCAGAGGCTGTGTAGGTAATACTTTCAAGGAACACTCGAAGTAATAACGTTTGAGGAATGATGTAGGAAGTTTAATGTTAAACCCTTAACTAAGGACAATTTAACACCTCACTTACAACAGTTTTACAATTAATCAGTTCCAGTATTTACACAGAGTGCTCATGAAATATCAAAATGTTTTTTTTGCAATAGATATTATTACTTAAGCTAAACAAGTAAAATACTTCACAAGATTGATACTGGAGATGCAGCCCTACTACGCCAGTTCGCCAGGCGTCTCCCAGTTGCAAAACAGGTTGAGGCTTTCAAAGAGATAGAAACCCTTAAAAACAAGAAATGATTGAACTGAGCTGTAGTTTATATGCATAATCTATTGTACTTGTGAAGAAGAGGATGGACCTACAAAGTCCACATAAACCATAAAAAAGTGAATGAAATTTCACAAAAGGGTACCTATTAACTGCCAAGGATTAAAATGGATTCTCTAATGGAATAAAAATAATTTTCAATATTGATCTTAAGAGTAAATATTGGCAAGTAGAGATGGACAAAGTCAATGGAGCAAAGAAGACAGTATTTACTCAAAGAAATGGATTGTTGCAATTTGTCGTGTTTCTGATGAAACTTGTAGAATGGACAGCAACTGCCTGCTGTGGAAACACAAGTATAGAGAACAACGTTTCGAAAGTGTTCAGCTTTTGTCTTCATGTCAGGGTGTATGTAAGGTGTTATCGTACTTTTACAGTGTCCTAGTGAATAGTGGAGAGTGTGTTATGATTGGTTGGATTATTACTGTTTCCGGTTGGAGAGAGTTTCTGTAGATTCAACCAATGGTAGCCATAGGCTACTCACCAACTAATACAGAGTCTCTGTTTAGTGGAGGTTTAATAGTGTTAATATAAAATGATTATTTGATTATTCTTGTTGTCATGTTACTATTTAGATTATATAATGATACTGTTACATTCTAATGATTAAATAGGTGTGCCCTATCTGAAATTCCCTAGAAAATTGAAATTATCTATTTGGGTGACATAATTAGACGTGAGAAGACCTTTCATAATGGTTTTGAGAGGCTAATGATGGTTCTGAAGCGGCTGGGGAAAGAAAATCTTAAACTGAATCCCAGAAAGTGTTTATTTTTCCTTCAAGAAGTGAATTTCTTGGGGCACTTAGTCATCAGGAAAGAAAGCATCAAGTGGGGCATTACACCACCTCTTGAGACCAGTTCATGGTCTGTTGTTGCTCCACTTTTTCCAACACTCAAATAAAATATAAATATTATATAGAAACTCAGAGCCTGGTTTACTGAAACTATAATTTAGATATGTCGATAAGAATTAATTTTTCAAGACTAATAAAAGGGCCTATATAAGATATTTTAGGGCAGCTGACTGGATCATTTGTAGTAATTTCTAAACCAAATATTTGTGAACGTTTTTGCCTGAAAGTAATTTTGATCCATTTTTGGTACCTTCTGGAAGAAATGTATAAATATTCCAGTGGCTTTTTCGGCAATACTTTTCCTATAGAATCTTCTTTTCAAGATATTTGACAAAAATGCATACTGTAATGCAGTTCTCTGTGAGTCCAGTCAATGGATTTGTGTATCGTGTCTCATTATTCACCAAATCTACTCCCAAATTACTGTCTTTAGGAGAGTCTACAGCCATACAAGGAGGTTATAAGCTCTCGGTATTTGTTTGTCTTTATATTATGACTACTAAAGCACCTACCTTAGTCATTGAAATACAAGATCCAATAGGCTATATCCTGTTTATGTATATTATATACATTATATATACTGTATATATTATGCGTGAATACAATTTGGAAGCTAGGTCAGATTTCCACAAAACGTGGGAGAGGAACTAAACATGAGTGCATGACAGGATAAACACAGCGAAACAAACCTTTTCATCTACTAGTTGGCAACACTTTTTGCTACTAGTCCTATGGACAAACCGCAAAGTATGGTAGCGAAAAGAGGGCATGCTATATGGTAAATTTGGTTGGGTTATCATATGCTGGACCTGTTAACCCGTATTGAGGTAACAAACAATAGCACTTTATTGCAAAGTAAGCTTTTTTATAAACGATTCCCTAGCTCTTTCTGTTCTCCATTTATAAGCTCGTTTTTATTGCCTTATCCACAATGTGGTTTTTGTACCTCAGCTCATATCTTGTCCTTCATCTGGTGGTTCTTCTCCACCTTATTCAGGTGTAGCCAGAACTCTTGATCTGAGCTCGATTGAGTAGTGGAGTGGACATGTGGTCTATAATTGTGTTTAGCTTTGTTGCTGCCAGTATTTGAATCTCATCATGGATTTGATTTAAATAGGTAGATGGTGTCTAACGACTATGCTAGCCATACCGAGTTGCCCACTGGGTAAAGCTGCAATAATGATGGAAAGGTGGTCAATGCTTCCAATACCCTTTCCTGTACTGGCAGTGAGTAGGGCTGTATCCATGCTATTTACAGCATTAACACCAGAATGATACTTTTCATACCAAGCAGCATATTTGTCTCACTCTTCTTCAAGTCGCTGCTTAAGGATGGCTATTTGCTGCAGCCTGTATGATTGGTCAATCTTCACTTATCCTTTTGACTCTGAAATTCATAATATATGCTTGCCAATCTCACTACCATGAAAACTGCTGGTAGTGCCATTGGATGCTTCATTGTTGTTGGGACAACAGGTTATCCAAACACTACAGCTTAAGTTCAAGTAGAAGTGATACAACAGCACAGGTGACGTTGTTATTGCTAGCTGACCAAAAGTTGATTCGGTCTTCTTGAGTTAATTGTAATGGTGTGGAATACATTGTTGTGTCACTAACCTGGCCATCAAACTTTGTGACACTGTATAATGTGTTTTCTGTATCATTCACAAGAATATTAACCATGGTAGCACTGAGAATAACCCCACCAATGCCTGTAGACAGCTCCATGTATAGCACTCGGCCTATCACCATCATGGTATAGCTAGAGTGGGAATAGTCATTACTTAATATATGCTTGAGGACCAGTCATATGTATTATTATTGATTGGGAAATTATCTTCTGCCCAGACAATGACCAGTGGGTTTCAAGAGTTCGAGTAGTTTCTGGTTGTGGTGTCCTGTGTGGCTGTGAGATCGCTCAAGTTGATGATGTGCTTGTTGTTCCAAGAGATGTCTTCTGTGGGAAGAGTGGTACATCTAGTAGAATCATCTTGCTTTCTACTAGAACCACTGTTACCTGAAATGGAAATTCGACATAGTTTCTGGTGGTGGTATCCTGTGTGGATATGGAGTAAACCAAGTTTATGATGTTGTTTCCGATCATAGGATCACCTGTCATGGTGTAGCCAGCCTGCAAAATCCACAGTGCATCTGGGGTGTCAGAATAGATCTGGTGGCAGCATCCTGTGTTGCTGTAGGATCATCCAGGTGGTGACAATGTTTCTGCCTATGTTAAGATTTTAGGACATGGTGTCACCATCTTTTTTCATCAGTGTTGCTTGTGCTGCATATTACACAAGACCCACAATTTGCGACCTATTCACTGGTGTACAATACAGGATAAGTGGTGGGCAATCTGCCGACAAGATTCTTTTCCATAGAAATGTCACTGGTTTTGGAAATTATTGCAGCAACTGCTGTATCAATGGATGTATTTTATAATATATTCAGAAAGACCCTTCCCATGGTCGCCACGGGAAATACTATAATTGCTCATTATATTTTGAGCACAACAGATACTGGAAGTGTATGGTTATTTAACTGCTACTCTGTCTCATCCAGGATGAAAACTTTCAATTGTTCCACATCGCAGGCACTTCAACTCAGGGTGAGAGAAACTGATAATGATGGTTTCACCAAAGGAATGGCACCCCACATTGATAACCCATGTAGTGTGTTGGTAGAACCATCAAAGACATTGCATGTTGTGTTTATTTACCCATGGTGTTCATAGAGAGTTGTAACTGAGGCAAAGTTATGGGCTGATCTCTGGTATATGTGTCAGCATCTAGCCAACTAGCATCATCAAGGCCCAACAGGGCAAGCAACCCAGCTACAAAAAGTAGTTTTTGCTCAGCAGGGGGACTTAAAGTAATGAGCCTGTTAGCTTTGCTCACATGGAGGGTTATCTTAGTGCTAAAGCTCTTGATGAGGTTTTGTCAAAGGCTAAATCTCCACAGACTTAAAGACCACATCAGTCACATTTTCTGTCAATTGGTGGACCACCAATAGAATAACTCGTCAGCATCTACACTGTATCAGACCACAGTGTATGAGATTAACCACAGGCCTATCCTTAGATGGTCATCATGGTTATCAGTGTACCACTGGAGGCTGAACTGTCTCATTACTTTGAACATGTTAAAGCATTTGAAATATTATGATAATTCTGATATGATGTAGAATGGAAAGAAAAGCCCTTTAATTTTAATAGGAATGCAACTTACTGAGCAGGTGGAGTGTACCACACTGGCAGTTTACATGAAAAATCCAAACATAACCCAACATCCTGGTGGACAATACTGTTTTAACATGAATAATATTTGATGAGTGTGTGACATAGTGACTTTGAAAAGTATCGCCTGCCATATGTGGAAAGTGACAAGCATGAAAGTCCAACCCGATACAGTTCTACCAGAATCATGTCTATTTTACTCTGTGGTATATCACGACAGGCTGTGGCGTGATAACCAACAAACACATGAGCCTTCTATATCTTCCATATTTATTATCAGGTCAGGTGTATCCAAAATGAGATTAAGGCATGCTGCCTCAAGGTCAACAGTGGGAAGCATTTGACAATTCATACAGCCACAGAACCTATGAGTGCATCTGTAGTGACTTTGGAATGTTGCCATGTTTCTAGGGTACAACCAAGCTATGATGTTGATGGTTGAATTTAGCATGTTTCATATTGTTTAAGATCCAAATGGTACTACAGGATGGACAAAGCCAGGTTTCTGACTGAGTTACAATCCCATACTAGATGTGATTCAATTGCATTCTTTCTAAGTTAGGCACTGCATTGCTTACAATGCTCATATGTGCAATTCTTTCCACAGGGAGTCAAATGTTTGATCATTAACCATTGGCACTGGTTCTTACCTCCCATATATGTTGGGTATATGCACTGAAATAGATATATACAAACAGATAAATACAATAGAACCCAGTTCAATCATGGGAGTAAGCTGTCCCTGGGGCTCTAAATAGTTTTCATTTTTTGTCTCTGTGTGTCAGGGAAATGGTCTTGGTGCAGTGATGTGGTGTGAGGCATGTCCCAAGAAGTGATCCATTGCCTTCCCTGATGCTAAGGAGCATTTACGGTATTTTGAAGATTGAAACTTGGCCAACACCAAAGAACATGCATGAGGTAAGAGGATTTCTTGGATTGTGAACTTACTATTGCCATTTTGTAAATATATTTTTCTTTGATAATACTTGTCCTCTACACAAAGTATTTAAGAATTCGTAAAGATTTTGTATTAGTGACTGTGAACAAGCATTCATGAAACTGAAGAAGAAATTGACCACTATTCCAGTATTAGCATACTCAATTTAGTAAGATCTACTTGTTTTAGACACATATGCCAGTGAATTTTCAGTGAGAGCAGTTTTGTCACAAGTACAAAATAGAAAAGGACAGCAGAAATGCTGCAGAAACGATGTATTTCTCAACTCAAAAGGGAACCACTAACTCTTGTTTATACTCGAGACAGATCACGCTGCTTTTAAGTGGTAGGTAATTTTTTGTATTTTATAAGGCCAAATAGCAAGATGCTCCTAAAACTTCTTCTGACAAACAGTTGTTCCATACATTTTGAAAATAAAATTGCATTGAATACAGTGAAATTAATTATGTTTACAAGAGGGTTTCTTGTATCAGAAATGGGAAGATACTAGTGTAAAAAACAACAACTACTGTTTGAACTTCTCCAGTCTCTATTTCCTACGATCTGTAGTACTCTGTCATCTTTTATTTCAATAACCTTCCAACAGTTGGACATTTTACTGTGAAAAAGACACTAGCGTGAGTAAGAGAACGCTTCTACTAGGTTTGGTGATAAGGGTCTGTGAACTCTGCTATGAGCTGAAAAGTGCTTGAAGGAAAAATCATGGGCAGTTACAGTACTATTGTGATGGAGTACCAATGTAAATAATTGCTATTGCTTTGTTTGGTCTTTTGCCACAGTGTAACAATGAAAATAGACACCTCATAGTTGTGATAGACTATTTCACCAAATGGCCAGAACAATATATTGTTTCAAAACATAAGCAGAAATATTTTGTACAGGAACTCGTCAACAAATCTGTATCAGGATTTCGTATTACTATGGGACTATACTCAGATCATGAATGGAATTTTGAATCAGACTTATTTGCTGAAATGTGTCGAATCTTAGGATTAAAAAGACCAGAACAATAGACCTTCATCCGTCTTCTAACAAGATGGTGAAGGGGCAAGTGCATAACTGTTAAGTCAAAAAAAACATATACATGAATGAGCATCAGAAGATGAGAGTTCAAGAGCCCCTACTCTTACTAATGAGTTATCATAGGGCAGAACGTAAAGCTACTGGCAGATCACCATTAACGCTGAAAGTGCCATTAGACTTTTTGTGAAAAGATTAAGGAGCACCATTGATAACATACTTGAGATTACATGATCGAGAATAGGGCAATGTTGTAAGCTATATTTTTAATGTGTGATTTAAAAGTTTACTAGAATGTTGTACTGTTATTCATGTTATGTGTATTTACAAAAAAAAAAAAAGTTAAACGATGGAATCTCCACTTTCACCATTGTTATGTGACTTATATTTGGATACATCTGAAACAAAAGTTGTAAATGCAAAATGTAAACCTGATGTTTGGATAAGGTATGTAGATGACACATTCTTGATATGAAGATGTAGCAATAAGGCATTTAAAGAGTTTGCATACTGTTTGAGCAGCATAGAATTATCTATACAATTTACCTAAGAAACTGAGAAAAATAACATTTTGCCTTTTCTAGATACTTTGGTAAAATGGAATATAAAAGGTAATTTAGAAACAACTATTTATCAAAACCTTTTTTCTTTTCTTATGCCATCACACTAAGAATCATGTCGTACTAAAACACAAAAGTCATCTGAGTCTTACACTTACATTCAAAAAATTTTAAAGATACGTGCAAAACAAGTAAACTTAACGGTGCAATGTTACTAATGAAGTACATAGCAGTGAAAGAGGATTAAACTTAAATATTGTAGATAGACCAGTTAATATATTCACTGATGTAATTATAATGGATAAAGGTATTACTTTGAAATATAGTTATCATAAAAAGGAATGTTTAATTTTTCCACATGTTCTATGTTTAAGTATTAGCTTATTTAAAATATTTAAAAACAATAAATATTTTACCCCATATTCAAACAATAAATAAGACAAATTTGAGGTAATCCTAAAGATAGTTTATATTTTAAAGGATAAACCTGGAATTTATAAAACTGGTGTGAATGTGGAAGTATTGATATTGAACAGACAATTCATTTATAATATGACTTAGCTGAACATAAAGGGTGTATAATTAAAAAAAAATGAAAACTCGGCCATAGTAAATTATGTACAAAAACACAACATAAAGATATTAGAACTAATAATGTCTGTAAATAATCCTTAAAAATAATAAAGTATAAAAAATATATTATTTATTATTAAGTAAAACTGAGGGGCTGGCAAATAATTGTGTAAGAATGTGGGTGGAGCTCTCCTCTAAAAATTGTGCAGAAATAGCAAACGTCTTTCATGACCTAGTTAAAAATATATAAATACGACACTTGTGTCATGTAATTTCACGCTTTGTAACAACGTTGAAACTTTTGGAGGTCATAGATTGGTTTTTAATATTGTCTGTTACTTGCTACTTTAACAATAATTATAGAAATAGTGTTCTTGTGAAGGTATTAAGAGGCATTTTAATACAAATAATATAGAATAAAAACAATGAAAACTCAAAAACTCTCATACACCAGAGTCATACAGAGCAAACAACTAATTGAAGCATTCGTGAAAGCTTTACTTCAATTTAATGTAATCTGGTTAGTATTTTTAAGTAAAATCAAATGAGGAAGTTTGGCTGTGAAAAGTTTAATAATGGCGTGTTTTGCAAAATGAAAACGAAATTTTGAAGTTTTTTGTTACTAAAATTCTAAAAGAGTTATTCTTTTCTAATTTTTTATTTGGCAATATTTTCCTATTTTCATTAAATGTACATACATGAACCATTTCGTTATGACGAGAAACCCACTTCAAGTAAAAATGTATCTCAGGACGGCTGATATGGGTGTTGAGATACATGAGCCATTTCTTGTAGGTATAAACATTTACATTTATTTTATATATTAAGTTTGTTTGTCCTTGAAAAATATATCAAATTCGGTATATGCAGTCCAAGGTATAATAATCTTAAAGGATATATATTACTCATTGTATGAGGTTATAAAACATCATTTCTCCACCACGCCCAAATTTGTTGACCAGAGAAGCATATAGTTACAAACGTAATAAACATAAAGTTATAACAATCGATGAAACTATTCATCTGTAAATTCGCCAGTTATGCTCTCGATAACACTATGTAACAAAATTTTTACTTTTTCTTGTTCCTGGGCAGGAAGTGTTATTTCCCAATTCATTATGCCTAAAGTGAACGGAGAAGACCTATGTTTCTCTTCAAACTTTGCTTTTGTGATGTGGGTAATGAAATTTTCAAATTTACCCATTTTCCAAAACATTCCAGGTAGATTAAATGCTTACAAAAATTTTCAAGAACGTTTTAAAATGTTGTACAACTTCCAAGAATTTTCAAGAATGTTGTAGAACTTAAGAGAATTTTCTAGAACTTTTTAGACCTTTTAAAATTTAAATATCTTTCGGTGCATCTCAAAGAGGAATACAACAGCGTCAAGACCTTACTAGAAGCCTTGAAGTATGATGAGTATGGTAGGGAGATCATTAGAGACTTCAAAATGGTGGCATTCCTGATGGGTTTTCAAAGAGGCTTTACCAAGTTTCCTTGTTATCTTTGCCTTTGGAACAGCAGGAACACCGCAGCGCACTAAAACAGGAAGTACTGCCCACAACCAACCGAGTTCTCTGTGAGGAGGCACAATGTCAAGTGTAAGCCACTAGTGGACCTCGAGAAGGTGCTGTTTCCACCATTGCACATGAAATTGGGTCTTATGAAAGAATTTGTCAGAGCTCTTGATAAGGAGTCTGCAGCCTTCAAGTACCTTCGAGACTTCTTCCCTAAGCTGTCTGAGGCAAAGGTCAAAACTGGTGTCTTTGTTGGACCACAAATATAGATGATCCTGGAGTGCACAGAATTCCCCAAGAAGCTCAGTAGGAAGGAGAAAAAAGCTTAGGGTAGCTTTGTCGCAGTGATTCGGGGCTTCTTGGGCAATCACAAAGCTGAAAATTATGTGGAACTGGTTGAGGCTCTGGTGAAGAACTACAGCAAAATGGGCTGCAGGATGACCCTGAAAGTCCATATCCTTGACGCTTATCTTGATAAATTCAAGGAGAACATGGAAGCATACTCGGAGGAGCAAGGCGAGCGTTTCCATCGAGATATACTGGACATTGAACGCCGCTACCAAGGAGCATATAACGAAAACATGTGGGAGACTATATTTGAAGGCTGATACGTGAAAGTGATTTACGTTACAGTCGCAAATCTTGAAAAACTACTCACTTCTAAACATTTTTGTTCATTTTTGTATAGCTTTTATATAGATATATGTAAATCGTGATTCATATGTTATTTTATTCAGAGCTTATGTAAATGAAAAAGTGCAAATGTGTCCGTTTTTACATAAAAAATAGGTTAATTTCTAAATTTCATTATCTCGGTCACAAAAACAAAGTTTGAAGGGGATAATGGTCATTTTCTGTACTTTTAAAACATTGGCAATTAAGAAATAACACATGCTATCCAGGAACAAAAGTTGTGTTACATAGTGTAATTCATTAGTATTATTCAAAATCAGCTAAAATGTAATTGTTAAAATGAACCAATCCTGGTATTTTCATATTTACTCAGTAACCGAGTGTTTTAACTTACCAACCTACAAAGACAAGCAGTTGTTAATAAGCAAAATAGGAGAGTATGTTTATCTAACAATTTTATTTCATACTTGACACTGAAAGCAATATTCAAAATTGACAACAATCAGCGTTAATTTTATTTTTTTTAAGGTAGCGTGCTTTCATATATAGTGTTGAACGTAGTACATTCATTATAGGATGATAACTTGCCATGTTTCTACATTTCGTAGCAGAAATAATTTCAAAATTAGCATTCTGAATAATTAGCTGTAACTGACAGATTATTTAAATAAAATGTTCAATCACGTTTTCGCTTGTGTACAACAATTTAAAAACAAACTTCATAAAAACTGATCACCTTAATTTGTAGGAAACAGTACTTTTGGTCTTTCACAATGTTACTATTATGAATATATACAAAAATAATCATTTCATTTATATTATGTGGCTTTATTCAAAACAATTGTATATTTCGGTTTATTTTGCTGATTTCAACGACGAAACTTAGTAATTTATAGGAGGAGAACTTATAACCAGCTCCCAGTCATAACTTTCAGTTGATAACAAAGGTAACACTGCACAACAAAGGTTTTGCTTCTTGAACACTGTTGGGTGTTCCTTATGGATTTGTGGCTGCTGATCACGAAAATGACATCCAAATTTGCCCATTACGTACCGTTTCATCGAAATCTTCAGTTTTGTCATGTTTTTCTTATATTTGTGTCCAAAAATTTTCGTTTCTGTAAGAGACCTTTAAGCAATGTTTTGTGCAGTCAGGGCATGTCCAGGCATGAAATCAGGCCAGGATGGAAGCTTGACACTGGCAGGCCAGAGCCAGCTTAACACTGTATCAGCAGGCTATAAAAGTGGCTTGCATACACAGATGCTGCTCATTGGATTAATATAGACCTTATAGTGTGTACGTATTGTTTCAGAATATAGCATTGCCTCAGTAGCACTGTAACAAGTAAGTTAAATGTTATAGACGTTTTACAGGACGATTGGTCTCGGTCAATGTCTCGTCAATCTCGTAACAGCCACGATATATTCTGCTACATTTGTGGCGAGTATACGCTTGTTCATCAGAGACGCTCAATGACTGCTCTTGTGAAGAAAGCATATCATCTGTACTTCAGTTGTAAAATTGGTGATCAATACCAGAAATGGGCGCCTCATATTTGTTGTGCGACATGTGCTGTCTGTCTGAGAGCTAGGTTCAGAGGCACTCGAAAGACAATGCCGTTTGCTGTCCCGATGATATGGCGAGAATAGAAAAACTATGTGACGGACTGTTACTTCTGTTTAACTAATGTATATGGTTTCTCTGCCAAAAACAAGAAATCAATTGAATACCTTATTCTGCCTTCAGCAATGAGACCCGTGCCACATGACGACAGTCTTCCAATTCCGAAACCACAAGAGAAATGGACCTTAGACGAACCAGATGAAGAAACTGCAATACAGGGAACTGGCAGTGACATTGATCTGGATTTTGAACCGTCCTCCTCAGGCGATCCACATCTCATAACACAGTCAGAATTAAACGATCTGGTCAGAGGTTTCGGTCTGTCAAAAGCAAAAGCCGAATTCATGGGTTCGAGGCTGCAGGAATGGTGTTTGCTGTCACCAGGTACGAAAATTTCTGTTTTTCGAAGCCGTCAAGATGATATAACCAAATTATTTGCACAAGTTGACAGTCCCTGTTTCTGTGTTCACATCGAAGGATTGTTCTCTGCTTTGGATTGTGACCATGACCCGCAAGAGTGGCGTCTCTTTATTGATTCATCAATGTTAAGCCTCAAAGCTGTTCTGTTACACAATGACAACGTTCACCCTTCAATACTTGTTGGCTACGCAGCACACATGAAAGAAACCTACGAGAACATGGAAATGTTGCTGAAGCACATCCAGTACAGCAAGTACAACTGGAATATCTGTGGAGATCTGAAAGTCGTTGTTCTGTTACTGGGACTGCAGCTCGGCTATACAAAGTACTGTTGTTTCATCTGTGAATGGGACAGTCGTGCCAAAGAGTCACTTATTCTAGACAGAGCTGGCCACTCCGTAAAAAGTTAGTTCCAGTACAGAAAAATGATGCGCATGAACCGCTTCTCGACCCGGCAAAGATTTTTTGCCTCCTCTTTCACATAAAATTGGGAGTTATGAAGAATTTCGTGAAAACAATGAACAAAGAAGGTGAAGGTTTTCGTTATTTAAGACAGATGTTCCCAAGAATAACTGAGGCGAAGATCAAAGAGAGCATTTTTGTTGGCCCTCAGATCAGACATGTTATGAGTGACAAGCGGTTCGAAGATCCGTTAGTTGGGTCGGAAAAAATTGCCTGGAAAGCCTTCAAAGACGTTGTTGACAATTTTCTTGGCAATTACAGAGCCCCACATTACATTCAGCTGGTAGACAAACTTCTCAAAGCATACAAAAAAATGAAGTGCAAAATGTCACTCAAGATTCATTTCCTCCACTCACACTTGGACTTTTTCCCCGCGAATCCCGATGCTCTCAGTGACGAACACGGTGAAAGGTTTCACCAGAACATTGCTACAATGGAAAAACGATATCAGGGCAACTGGAATACGTCAATGCTTGCTGACTACTGTTGGACACTGCAACGTGATGCACCGGACATTGAATACAAACGAAAACCAGGAGCAAAACACTTTTAATTATGTTGAACTTAACAGCGTATTAGAAACATAAACGCAATTAAATACGTTATTGCCGGTAAACAGTTAACTGTCTATTTATCAGTTCCTACGTGATGAAGCAAAACCAAAACTATATTTGTGCATACCCACCAGGTGCCTGTCACAATCAGCAAAAACTTTTCAAAAAATTGTTGTGCAGTGTAATTGCAAGTTTGTAACTCGTTAAGTGTTTTGCCACTAATTAATGAGAAAATAAATAAAAAGGCACAAAGTTTATAATTATTCACAAGATTCTCTTTGCAAAATAGTAGTAATTATTTTTCCTCAATAAGTTCAAGGGCTTACAACATTAAAAATCACGTTTCAATACTCGCGGAGGGCACAGTCTAGATAACATTGTGTAGCTTTTGCTTGACAGTGCACAAACAAACTAACAAAATGTTACAACTCTCAAAAGAATATCTTACTTTCTAGTAAATTACTACATTATTGTTGTTTTCATTGCGGTTGTTTGTTGGTGTACCCGTATTAACTGAAATAAAAAAACTTAAACAGCATGAATGTAATAAGATGTTTAAAATAAGTTTTGATAAATATTGTGACCACTCTCAATCACTCATCTTTTATCCTCATCGATAGTTTTGCTTTACCATTAATAATACTACAGAGCGAATTCTACTTTTATTTTGTTATGATTTGGTTTACCGTTCACTTATCTTTCCTTCTGTTGTTTAGTTCATACATAAAGTTTTAGTTGTACTAAATAGCATTACCTCACGTTCTAGCTAGAACACGTTGAATTTGACTGTGTTTGTGTATAAAACTGATAACGCTTCTCCTAGCCGTGACGTACGGAATTTAATGATGTGAAATTTTATGTAAATTAGCTATCGACACAAGATCTAATCGCATTGTTTAGCCATTAAGCAAAAACTCTTCCTTAATCTTAAAAGAGTTAGTCCACGAGATATATTGAGAACGAACCATTATGGATTGTCTTTCATTTTACTATTGATCTGAAAGAGGTTTAATTTTAGAATATTGTCTTTTTTGGGAATTAGGTTTTTCTTCTTCAACTAGTTTGTTTTTCCTGATTCCTTTATTTATTGAAATTAATAACATTAATATTTATGGTGTATTCTTTATTAACGTTTGTATCAAGTCGTAGCGAGGCAGGAATTTATTAAACGTTTTTAATTTTAAGTAATTGAATTTATATTGTAATTGTTTAAAAGTTTTATTTTGAATTTCTGTGGGAATTAAGTTTAATAAATTGTTTTTGTTCGACCCTAGATGTAATGACATTTTGTTTTAATTTGTTATATTGGCGCCCGAACATGTATACTTTAAAATAAAGTTCAATAGTTTTAAAGTTTAATGACGAGTGATTAATTTATAAGTAACTTAAATAAGAGAATAGGTTGAACAATTGCCAATTTTTATTTATTTATTTAGTAAAGCGTGACGTTTCGAGCTTGCACTCTTCGTCTGATCGTACACCTTACAACAAAGGTGCCAGGCGCAGAATTAAAAGAAAATGCGTATATAGTATTTGGAATGTTGATCGCGACACTGCTGTGCAAAATTACATCTTTTATAAAAACAAAGCTAGCTCGAAACATCATTCTTCTTTAAACAAGAGAGGTAGCATTGGAGCAAATTGATTTTTGATACCTTTTTCTCTTTCTGTGCGCCAGGAATACTGATTGCGGGGCTCGCGCATACCCGATTTACTGTTATGACTCGTCAGAATCTGTACGAGTTTAGCTTCAAATTGAATTTTTTTTTACGCAGAATTAAAGTAAATTTGTCTATGAAATCTTAGGCATGGTCAAAAACATAAAAAGGGTTTGATCTTCTGAGTCAGAAACTGTAATCAGATCTCAAATCGGTCAAGAGATGACGGTGGTATGAACTAAAAGATTGTACTTAATAAAAACAAAACAAAAAAACAAATAAAAACATTCAGAGTCATTCTATGAGCCGCTCTGCTGTGGCTAGTAAAAAAATATAACTACTTAGCAATCGTTCAACCTATTCTTTAATTTCGATATCTCTGTCGCCTATGCTGTTTTATCTATATATTTCGTCAATAATTTAAGTTCATTTGGGTACACTTGATGCAGAAAATTAACTGTTAACATGGGAGTTGATGCAGTTATTTAGCAAATTTGAAGCCGTTTGTAGCATTACTGATGAAGCGGGCGCAAATTCTAACAAACATAATAACAGATCTACTTGGAAGGTAGACCAAGTCTTCCCTCCCTTCCACCACAGACACTGAGAGTTCGTTCTAATAGTAACCATGAGGAAAATTCATAAACTTACATCATCGCAGTCAACCCATCATCTTTGCTTGTTCAGAAGTTCGTCGGTAAGTCGGATTTTAATGTTTTTGATCTTTTTAAGAATTTTGAAATACATTTCATATGTATCAAGTACTAGAGAATAAATGGGTGAAAACTGTGACTTTTTGTTTGAGGAAAAGGCTCCTAGAGTGGTAATAATTAATGGGTCAGAAATGGCTTTCGAACACTGAAGATAATTTAAGAAAAGCTTGACTAATTTGTACCCAGAGTCGTTAGATACAATGGAATTGGCTAAAGAGATCTTTAATAGAAAGGTTTAGTTTTAACTTCCAGCAAAATTATTTTATAGCTATTTAGTCACCTCTAATTTAGCAGTGATAGATTAAAGAGAATGCAGTTAGCCAACATCATCTACTGCCAACTTTTGGACTACTCTTCTAATAACGAATAGAGGAATCGATTACCACATGGTCTGGCATGACCGGATTCTTAAGGCACTCGATTCGTAATGTGACGGTCGCGGGTTCGAATCTCCGTCACACCAAACATGCTCGTTTTTTCAGCCGTGTTGGCGTTATAATATTATGATAAATCCCACTATTTGTTGGTAAAAGAGTAGCCCAAGACTTGGCAGTGGATGGTGATGACTAGGTGTCCTCCTTTCAGTCTTACACTGCTAAATTAGGGATGGTTAGCGCAGATAGCCCTTGCGTAGCTTTGGGCGAAATTCAAAAACAAACAAAATGTTCCAAGGCTTATACTGATTATATTACAATATTTTTGCCCAGTTTGAACTACACCTCCATTTAGTTCTCTAAAGCTTCGTACAACTAATCTTACTATAAAAATTTATAAAAGTACATATTGCCAACCAGAAGTTTTATTCTTATGCTTTAAATTTACTTTTCAGGGAGTACACACAAATTGCTAGAAAGTGAAAACTGTTTTCCTAACTCCAAAGACTAGTATTCGATAATGGATCCCGGTTTGTGTCTTATTTGATGTATGAGAGTTGTAAAGTTAGGGAAGTTAAATATATTGCTACAACTCTATGTCATCATCAGTTTAATATTACTGAAATAATAAATGAGAATATAATAAAATGGCAACTGTTTACATTGAGAAAAATTAGTGGACCTGGGACAATCATTTGCCTGAATTTTCTTCCACAATTAAAATTTCTATTCAAGAGTTTACAGGTTACATTCCAGTAAATAAAAAAAAACCAAAAACAACAACACTACATTTGGGACGAGAGATTTTTTTTTCTTTCAGGGCGACTTACGAAATTATTAACTGTACTTCAAACCATAGATGAGCGAACAACAAAATTGAAAAATTCCATACAAGAAGCAAGATCCAATATTGAAAAGGCTCACAAGCGACAGTATCAAGCATACAAACGTAAGAGACATCCATATATTTTAAAATAGAGGTGACATAGCATTATTAAGTACACACCCATTATCTCCTATAGTAAATGATATTACCAAAAAAATTGTTCCGAGATCGAATAAACCTTTCGAAAATGCTAAGTTTATTATTTCATTGTAGTACGAGGTAGAAGATACTAGACCAAGTGAAATTATAGGATGACTTAATGTCCCTAATATCAAGAATTACATATATTTCTTCAATGAAAATTCTCTGGACACCAAAAAATATAGTAATCGTCATAAACAGTTAGACAAAACAGAAATGTCGAGTGTAGTAAGTATACTTTAATGTTTTAATCTCATTAAACAAGATTGCTGTTGTATGCATCTCAGAAGGGTTGGTATGGGTATTAACACTTTTATTGATGAGGAGAGAACAACATTTCGGTCTTTCTAGGTCATTTTCAAATTAAAAAAGTGAGAGTTTAAAAGTGACCGTTGTCTTAGGGACGAAAGTATAAACGGGTACGGGATTGTAGGGGGCGATGCAGTTGCATGTTAGATTATTAATTATTATAGGTATAAAGGTGTTCCTTTACATTGGTTTAATTTTGATTTTGGTTGCTGTTTAAGTAGGGCTTCTTTGATTTTGCGTTTATTTATATTTGTTCCCCTACTTAATATCTAGGTGTTTTCTATGGTCATGTTGTGTTATTTGATTTCCAGTATTCAAGAACGTGTGAAGGTGTTTTGTTTTGTTTTTTGAATCTAGCTTCCATTTTTCTGCTTGTTTCTCTAATATAGAAGTCGTGGCAGTTGTTGTATTGTATTTTATAAATTATGTTGATGTTATGTTTGTCAGTGTAGTTTTACATAGTATAGACTTTAGTTTTGTACCTGGTTTTTGAATAAATTTGGTGTTGTATTTTGTTATAAGTTTTTTTTTACAAATATTGACTATTTTTTCGCTGATGTCGGGAGCATATGGTATGCAACAGTATAAGGTTTTGTAGTTTGTTGTAAATTGGGATTTATTGTTGTTGGTCTAGGTGTATGCGTATAATTTGTTCAACGTTTTTTTTATGTTGATGAAGTGTTGGTTTATTTTGTTGATTTCATCGGGTAAGCATAGTTTTGTAGCAGTGTTTAGTTAGTTTCTTAATATGTTGAATTTTTTGGGTTTTTTTTTTTCATGTTCCGAGTCCCAAGGAATGTATAATCCACTATGGGTGATTTTTCTGTAGATTTATGTTTTGAATTTTGTGTCAGTTCTAGTGACCTTGAGGTTAAGGAATGCTGTTTGCTTAGTTTTGTTTCCTGTTCACAGGTGAACTTAACGTTGGGGTGTATCGAGTTAACGTGATTGAAAAAACTAAGTGTGTGTTCTGTAGATGTGAATCTAGCAGTTGTACCATCAACATACATGTACCAGTATAGTGGTGGATGTAAGGCTGAACTGATCACTTGAGATTCAATCCGTGTCATAAAAATGTTGACTGGAACTGGTGACACGAGATTCCCCATACTTAGGCCATTTATTTCTAGGTAGTTTTGGTTATTGAACATAAAGTTACTTTTGGTTGTAGTGAATTCTATAAGGGTTACTGGGAATGTGTATCAATGAGATGGAGTTTTGGATATAAAGTTCTAAAGCTATCTTGCAGACTTCAGTTGCTAGAAATTCTGTGAAGAGGGAGATTACATCAAAACTGGTCGTTAAGGCTTTATGATTTGGTTGATTAAGAACATATTTAAAGTAAAAAAAAGAGTGTTTGAAAAAGGAGTCGGCTCATGTTAAATATTTAGAAAATGTTCACGCTATATATTTGCCGAGGTTGTAGTAAAATGATTCATAGGTCGACATTATGGGTCGTAGTGGACAATCAGGTTTGTGAGTGCTGTACAGTTGTGGCGTGCGTGAGTCGGTCATTCGTAGGTAAGAATAAATGTTTTCTGAGACTGTATTGTTGTTTTTTTTTTTCATTTGTAGTAGTATTTTGTTTAATTGGTTTTCACATAATTTTGTTGGATTTGTGTTTAGTAGTTTTTTTTGTATTCGATTAGATGTTGTTCATTTTTTGAATGTATTCATTATAACTATAGCATTACCTTTATCTGCTTTTAAAATTTTGATGTTCTTGTCTTAAGTTCTTTATAGAATTAATATTTTTTGTGTGAGGTTGTTTTTCAGATTTCTTTTCTGTGAAATTATGTTGATAGTTTTGTGTGAAAATTCTTTAAAAATGTTTAAGACACTGTTTTGAGGTGTTCCAGGGATATAGATATTTTCAGTTCTACCTGGAAAGATAGGTTGTTGGTTGTCTGTGGAATTGTTGTCGAAGTTGTCTTCTTTCTGGCTGTTGTTTTCAGTTTGTGTAGAGTTGACCACCAGTATTCTAGCTAGGTCTTCCAGGCAGGCTTTCATTTAGATGGATGGAATATTTCTGGTTGTTACTGCGAAGTTGAGTTGATGTATTTTTTCATTGTTTAATTTTCGGTCCAATCTGTTAATTAAGAGGTTCGTTGGTGGTTTATCGTGTTGGCGTCTTTTTTGTTGTTGGCACCTTAGTTTATCTAATTTCTTGTTGTGGTGGACCTTTTCTTTGTCGTTCTTACTATTGAGCTGATTGATGTTGCGTTGTATTAGTCCATAAATGTCTGGTTAAAAGCAGCTGGCCAGTTGATAGCCTAGATTCACTTTTTTGTTTCTGCAGGTCATTACGTTCTTTATATTTCGAGTTTAACATGGCTTTTAGTAACTTTTTTCTGTAAATTATGGATAATGTTTGTACACTGGTTAAAATTCTTCGATAGTTTTATCATCACAAAATCAGGGATTAGTCCTTCCTTTCTCCACTGTTGGATGAAATAAATATTTTTTCTATTCATTATTTTTTGATTGAAGTTTCTTAGATTCATTAAGATTGCACGAGTGTGTACGGTTAACAATGGCGTAATGTAGGTAAGTTCAGGCATAATGGAGTTTAAACAGATAACACAGTACACAAAGAAAAACGAAAGACTTAATCGCCGTGATGAAGTAATTCTTTAAGACAAGAAACCCACTTGAAATAAATAAAAATGTATTTCAGAACGGCTAGTATGCGTATTAAGAATTTTATTGATAAGGTTTTAAGATTGCTGTTGTGTTCATTTTTCATTCTTCAATGGATTCTGCTAATGATTTAATTATGTCTCCTGTCCAACCAACTCAAAGAACATTATAGCGATATCATAAGAGTTGATTATGGTAGTTTAGCTAATTTTGGAACTGTTAATAACATTTGCTAAGTTTTGTTTTTTTTTTAATTTCGCGCAAAGCTACTCGAAGGCTATCTGCACTAGCCGTCCTTAATTTAGACTAGAGAGAAAGCAGCTTGTCATCACCACCCACCGCCAACTCTTGGGCTACTCTTTTATTAACGAATAGTGGGATTGACTGACACATTCTAACGCCCCCACGGCTGAAAAGGCATGTTTGGCGCGACCGGGATGCGACTCCGCGACCCTCAGATTACGAGTCGCACGCCTTAAGACACTTGGTCATTTGCTAAGTCAAACCAGAGCCAGAAGTTAGTAAAGTTCGAGCTAAAAATTCCAGAACACGGATTATTCTTTTTTTCCTTTTAAGGTATATTTGCTTAAGCTGTAAAGGTTTGGTTTGTTTTGAATTTCGCGCAAAGCTACTCCAGGGTTATCCGCGCTAGCCGTCCCTGATTTACCAGTGTAAGACTAGAGGGAAGGCAGCTAGTCATCATTACCCACCGCCAACACTTTTACCAAAGAATGGTGGGATTAACTGCAACATTATAACGCCCCCACGACTGAAAGGGCATGTTTGATGCGACAAAGATTCAAACCCGCGACCTTTAAATTACGAGTCGAGTGCCTTATCCATCTGGCCTAAACTGTAAAGGATTTCTATTGTTGATATTAATATATATATGTATAAATGCTATGAAAGCTGGAATATCTTGAAGAAAGTTATGTCAATACATAGTTTATCTTAGCGTGAAGGAGTGCAAGATAGCAAATTCTTTTATTTTGCCATGGTTTTTTGTTTAAAGTTTTTTTATTATTTATTCTGTCGTTTATTCCAACGATAAATATTGAGTTATATTAAAGCACTAGCTTACTTCTAGCTATAACATGTTGAATTTGAATGTGTTATGAAACTGACACAATCTTTCTTTAGCAGTGACGTACAGATATTAATAACGTGAAAGATTATGAAATAAAGCTATTCATACAAGATGTAGCATCCTGATCTAACCCCTAATTAAAAACTTTTCCTTTTACTCTTTGACGAATTAATTCACGAGATATAGTGAAAACGAATTATTGATGAATGTTATTTCATATTATTATTGATCTGAAAGTTAATTTTAGAATAATCTTTGGAGAATTAGATTTTTTCATCTTCTTCTGACTTGTTTTCCCTAATTCCTTTACCTTTTGAAATTAATAGCATTAATATTTGTTGTATTGTTTATTCATATTTGTATGAAGTCGTTGCCAGGCACGGATTTACTAAATATTTGTATTTTTAATGACTAAATTTGTATTGCAATTGTTTAAAGTTTTATTGTAGATTTCTCTGGTTTTTAAAGTTTAATAAATTGTTTGTGTTTAAAACTAGTTATAACGGTGTTTTAGTCTAGTCCATTATACAATGTTCGTGCTAACTTAATGTAAACAAAAAAACTACATTCGGAGATGTATTAGAACAAGCCAAACATTCCTTACTATTTGATGGTGGCTCTATCTATTGATAAGTCCATACTTTAAAGAAAATATGTATCAAATACTCGACTGTTCGGTTTGATAAAGGTCATGTCGATTCATCACAAAGTAGAGTGATACTAAAGTAATTGATATATTTAAATTGATAGATATGAAAAGCTTTTATGAAATACTTTAGTTTTCGCACAGTAATAACGATTTTTAAAGAGAGCTATGATTAACTGGAATAGTTCCAACGGTTTCAGTATAACCTATAAAGTTGATGAAGTATCAGTTTTTAAGGTATTTCACAATAACATTACATTGCAATTTTTATTGGCATCAAATTATATATCATTAATATTATCTATTTACTTGAAAGAACATTTAACCATCACTCGGAATGGCTGCGAAACATTGTTATTTTTTACAATATTTAACACTAGTTTACATTTTATAATTGCATTAAGAAAAACTGAAATATAGTTTTTAATCCTTTAATTACAGATTCATATTTAAAATGTTCACAGTAGGTAGGGTCCATATATTGTATACTTTTGTCCACCAACATTCTATGAAACTTTACAACTGACTACAAACATGTGAAATCACTTTTTTTTATGTCATGTATGTCGGGAGGTACTTAAGTAACTGCCGATATTAATAGCATGTTCATATAGATCCGATCGTTTGTGCTAATGCGAAATCTTCTCACCACTGACACAGACTTTTACTTTGTTCAATCATAAACAAATTTATGAGTATCTTATTTTGCTCCACAAAGTAACCATAACGAAACAAAAAATGTGCGCGCGCGTACTTCATCATAACATATAGTTCCAGTTCTATCATCAATTTATTCTGCCTTTAGTTGATGCAATAAAAAGTGTTTTTCACCTCCCTGCATATTTATTCGATGTATATTCATTATGTACACAACTTCAATATCTCATGCTTGTGAAATTACGATGTAATATTTCTTATGAATAAAATAAAATAGTTGTATTAATTCATTTTATTAGTTTTTAATTTCTATAATTTCTACAAATGTCGTCACAACACTCCAGTTATAAACATAATGTACACAAAGTCCACATTTACACCCACTTCAAAACTCCGCACAATATCAGCAGTTACAATAAGAGCATTTAGCGCTAGTAATATGCATTACCTCTACTAAACTGCTAGTTTCAAAGAAACGAAAAAATAAATTTCTAGGAAATTTTAAAATGTTCACCTGTTACTACACACTGCTGGACGTAAAGAAGCAAAATAAAATACATCTGTTAACAAAACAAAGTAAACTGCGGTCACACACACAAAACAATAAAATAAAACATGACAAAAATATTCTACCACAATTTTAAAAACTGTAGACAAAGTTGGTCATACGAGAAAGAATCTTACATCTGTTCTTTTAAAGCGGATTTTTAGAACAAGAAAGGTACGTGTTCAAAATAAAAGGGCAGTTATTTTATTCTCTATGAGAGTTATACAGTAAAACCTGTCTAAGTCGGAAACTGCGGGCAGAAACCTGTACAAGCCAGAAATATCAAAATTTTGCAGCATTATATTAACATTTTCCTTATAAAAGACTCTCTATATGGCGGAACCTGCGTAACGCGGATGAAAAACTATCTTTTACCTACCTTATCTATCAAAAAGGAGGATTAGAACCTGAGTAAGGAGGAAAAAATGTTTTTCATTAAATATTAATTTTGTATTTAATTAATAATTTCTCGGACATTTTGTTACAGTAAGTATTGGTTCAATATATTCTGTAATTCTAAAGTTTAGGGAAAATTTTCTTAATACCCTAACTTTTTAAAAATGCTACTAAATACCCTCATATTTTCAAAGTTGTTATGAAGATTCTAGTGAAATTCAAACTAATTGATACAGATGATTCTGTGAACGCGGGAAGTTTTGTTGAACGTTGACAAGAATGTTTTAACAGAAAATAACGAAATTGCTTTAAAATCTATAATAGAATCGCAAGATGGTAACAGTGTGAGACATTCAGAAGATGAACAAAATGGAAAAGATAGTGAGAAAATAGAAATTCCTACTTCATCGCAAGTGTTAAGTTCTATTAACGCTATCAAATTGTATGCATAAATAAAGGGGGAGAATGAACTTCATGAAAAGGCCATAGAATTGGGTGCTCTCTTTTAAACGCGTGAGAAAGCCCATTAAGAAAACTAAACAGTTGAAATTGGACACTTTCTTCAAATAAATTTGATTAATATGTTGTGTACTTATGTATATTTTGGATATCTATTTTTGTTCTTATTCTAATAAATATAGCACAAACAGTATAATAACTTTATTCACAAACGTCTTACTTCCCTTGAGTCAAGCAAGTATAACGTTCCGCTCAAAAAGTATATATAATTAAGGAAATACATGTTCACCGTCTAAGCCAGAAATTTTACTCGGTCCCGTGAGATTTCGCCTTAGACAGGTTTTACTGTATAAAGAAAATCCATACCTAGAATTTTTTTACATAGTGCTTTGCAATAATAGATGAAATTCAATCAAATATGATAAGTAAATAGAAGTTTCGCTATCCTTAATAATAACCGAAAATTTGTAGCAGGTCACAATCTTTACTGTGAAGCTTTAGTAAGTATGATACTGTTGAAACTGATTTAATTGTACCTAATTCTTGAAGGAAGTATTGTTCCGAAAGATGCGAGAGGATAAACTTCGATTAAAGATAACAAAAAATGAACTGATACGTCTAAATGAAAATGGTGTTTAAAAAAGCGTTCATTTAAACGTATCAAGTTATCCTTTGTCCAAATTTAGCCGTACTTAAAAGATGTACTTTATGTGAAACAGAATTTAAATACCTGAATCGGAGATGGTGTCTATAATTCATAGAAAATACAAACATCAATGTTTTCAGAGAGGAATAACGGTATAGAAATGAAGGTAACATACTCGCCCATCAAAAAGTGTGGTTTACTGTAGTACTACTAATAGCGCACACACACGTACAAGAAGTGGCGTTAAACTAATGTTACCTCAAATTACAGATAAAACATTGTTTAAAACACTGAATCTTGCAATTCGTAAACGTAAACAATAACCAGATGTTACAGAGATAATGTAAACAATCCAAAATGTAAGATTAATCTAAAACTTACCAACAATATCCAGTTATCATCCTAAAAATCTAGGGAAGAAAAAAGTTTGTACATAAAAAGAACGTGTGTTAGTTGCTGGTGGCATAAATATTTCCTAATCAATACTCGTAGTTTAAAAAGAATAGTAGCGAGTGATTTAATCACTAACGTTACGAGTAGTCTCTTACTTTGGTTGTCACTCTTGTAAGGCAAATAAGTCATTAGATTGACCCACTTCTCAAATAGTGTACTTTTTGTTACTTACTCCTTGAATAATAATTCACCCGTTTATTACCTGTTTCCTTGATGTTTTATTTTTTCTTGAAAATATCATATCCTTTGAAAAAAGTTTCTAAAACACATTCTTATTCTATCCACAACTTTTGTCTAATAAACAATTATTTTTTTCACAAAAAAAAACACAGGAACAGAGTAAATTTTCAATTATGGTTAAAACGGTTTAAGTGGTAACTAAAACAAAACTATCTATTCATGATCTTACTTTACTGTCAACATATCTAAGATGACAATCCTCATTCCTGTGTGGTGTACGTCTCCCAAATCAAACGTTTTGTTTATCTGGTCATTTCTAACACATATATATTTAAAAAAAAGAAAAATAAATGAACAGAAGTTATAACAATGTTCATTAGATTCGTCTTTGCAAGTAGAGATATCATTGTGAGAACTAAGCTTACTGGATACTTACTTATAATGCAGTACTGAGCACAAGAGATTTACAGATCAACATACTACAACAAATGAATCTAACATAAAATGTGTTACTCATTTCTTCAACATTCCACATAGCAAATAGATTATTCTTGGTGGATTTACATGAAATAACATTTCAATTTGTTGCCAAAGTTTTCAACTGCTAAGTGATCTAACACATTTTCAATCAGTCTTATTATTTGTTATCACTACTTAAATTTTCATATGTACAGTTCTTAAAAAAATGCAAATATTTCAGGTAAAATGTGTGTAAAAAAAAAGTATTTATTAGATTCCTTCTGTTTCTGAACAATGCATTGTAGCTCAAAATAGGGCTAATAAGATAAGTGATAGCATCTATAGAAATAATGAATATAAGAAGAGAGGTACTATCAACTTGTAAGAACTCATTCAGGGGTACTGCGTACAATTTTGGGTTCCCTCCTTCAAGAAAGACTGTGGAGAGGAGAAAAGTCAGACGGGATTCTTTTGAAGAGTTTAAGGTTATTAAGGGTATTGATAATATAGATACATCAAACTTTTCTGTGTTTAGCACTGAAAACAACAGGGCAAAGAACCATCACCTCAAATTTTGGCAGCACAGGAGTATCTGCAATTTATACAGTATTATGTTTTCAAAGAGGGTGGTTTGGTTTTAGAATGTGCTTCCTTCAAGGATGATGGAGACAGAAAATTTAACTGGATTAAAGAAAAGATTAGAAGAATACTTGAATTGTAAAGGGTGGTTATAATTAGGACCTGGAAGAGACATCCTTGATGGGGTAATAAAGATTCTTTTTGTCCCTTTAAAATTTTATCAATTTATTTTTAATAAACTGCATACTGCTAAATTGTATTAATACTGATGTACACAGTGTAAAAAAATTCAATCTTTTTCACACTTAACATCTAGATACATTTTAGTCAAATAACAGTATACAATTCATACTTTTTTAATTTTAAAGTATTAAATAAACTTTAAACTATCACATTTACCAAGAAATCTAGATTTTTGAAATAGATTGGGAAAATTTATGATAATGTAAAACACTAACTAATCAATAACATTCACTCTTCCAAGCTAATGAGTTACATATCCAAAAATAACCAAAATAATATCTAAAATGCATATAAACAATTAAGAAAAGGTTACTTATAGCTTCACTTTATTGTGTTAGGAATCAGATGGAAAATATAATTTTATAAAATGGCTGGTAAAAGCTAATATTTTATTTAACCTAACAATCATTGGTTAAGATAGATAAGAAGTTGTTAAAAACATTTAAATGAATATGGAAAAAAGAACCTTCTGAATCTCTGCTTTGGTATTTTAAGTGTAGGATTGGAGTTATTACATACAGAACTTTTTTTTCAAATATTCAGTATATGCAAATTAAATCATGTATATCTAAAAAATCAACACAAAGAATACTTTAATAAATTCCAATACCAAAAGAGCTGCTAAACATTGTATGTTAATAAGCTATGACTACAGTTATTTAACAACTAAACTTTTGTTGTATTTCACAGTCTGTTTCTTTTGTTTGATGTACAGTCACAATGCATCAGTGAATCTTCAAAATATGCTGTAGTTTTACTACAAAAAAACCTGTTATTTTCAAAATATTTTAATAAGTTAACAGTGCAACTTGAACTATTTGCAAACTACCATAACTTTTTAAATGCTGCTGTTTATAATATTCCCAAATGATTAAAAAACAGTTAAACAAAAAAATATAAAGATATTTGTGGTTCATCAGCTATAGACATAGCAAATGTAGTGCATTTGATATCCTTCTTTACCTTCACTTATATGTTCTTAGAATTAAATAAAAAAAATTATACTACTACTATGCAATGAAAGTAAAATGGATAAATAGCTTAAGAGCCTAAATGTTAATTTGAAAATAATCATCATTTAAGTATGATAAAAACAAATATTTAAAAGCTACACACAGCTGACACATAGATTGAATAAAAATTAAAATATTATGTTTAACAGGACAAGGTCTTCCAGATTAAGATGTCAGTATGATCAGAATGAAGTTAAATATCTGAATACTTATTTATAAGATATTAATTTTTAGTAAAACTATTATTCTAAATTATTAAAACCATCAGAAATATAATTGTTTAAACTATGAATAAACCAATAAAACTGTACTTCACCTAAAATAAGCCCTCCAATAATTGTTTTTTGTTTCTCAGAACATTAAAGGGTGTAACTTCTTTTTCTTTTCAAAACTAAGTTACAATTACAAACCTAAACATTATTTATTTTAAATATTTTAAATCCACATGCACACATGCTCAGGTAGTGCATTTTACTTGTCTCCTTTTTTAAAATCTTACAATTTTTCATCTTGCTTTACACCTTGTCTCTGAGAAGTTGTCACAAGTCTTAGTACTTTTTTGCTTTAATCTTTAAAAACAGAAAATAAAGCTACTGTTTATTTACTATTTCAGAATAAGTATTTAGTTCATATGTCATTTACTGCAATTAGTAGAATAAACAAAAACTACAATTAGGTTCAAAATGAATCCTAAGGTTTCAACAAAATTTCTATTAATTCATACAACAATATGCTGTATTCAGATACTTATTATCCACCAATTCTAGAAAGGAACTATCCATCATATTTCTAAAATAAACCCATGAAATTAGTGTAAGTAAATGGATATTGTACATTTTTGTAATAAAACCATTTCCTAATACTCTTAACATCACAGACTTCACGTAAGAGAGATTTTTCTTTCTTCTCACAGTAATATAATAAAACCAGTTGCTTTGCCCATATTGACGGATAGATCCATTCTCGATTAGAAATTCACATTCATTTTTATCCAGAGAAAAAAAACTGATCTGTAAACATTTTCATATTGATTTTTTTGTCTTTAAAATTGTATATACAAAAATCTTTTATGGTATCTGTAATAGTTAACTATTCTTAAGTACCAGAGAACACCTGGCATCTGCAGGATCAATGAGCTTCTACATAAGCTGCAAGATTATGTCTCAAGATGTTCTTAAAAGGTACTTTATGCTTCATTATAGTTTGAGCAGCCAAACATTGCAGCGTGAGATGACGTAGTGGGTAGACATTGAGTCGACCAATATTGTTAACCATTTCCAGTGGTGTTTTGTTGTCTAAGTTTCTAGTGTCTAAGTGGGCACCATGCTGAAGTAGGAGCTTAAAAATATTGTGAGCAAAAGGTTTGTTCATTGCTGTTACATGAAGAGGAGTGTTATTGTCATAATCTACAGTATTTGGCAGAGCTCCTACTTCAAGAAGCAAGTTGACAACCTCTACAGATGGAAAAGAACAAACAGGATAACGACCAACTGATAAAGAATCTCTATAACAAGCAAGATGCAGTGGTGTCCAACCATTACGTCCACGAGGATGAAGTTTGACTAAACGATAAACAGATTGCTTAAACTTTAATCCCTGCTCATAACTGATATGATCCTGAATCCGACACATTAAGGCTATGAGATGCACCGAGATTACCAATGTACGATGAAAATTGGTAGAGTCACGTTCTGCTGGGGGTACTTTCTGCATGTGATTCATTGCCCTTTCTACCTCAAGGAGAGCTTTCTGAAAAACACAAAGAAGATCTGAGAAAGAAATATTTGGAAGAGATCGCTGCCGAGCCCAAGATTCTGACATCATGTAAGAAAAGAGCTCAGCAAAAGACTGAAGGCTACTCTGTGTCATGGGACTTAAAGGTTCAAGCATCATTTGCTGCATATCTAGAGCATACATCCACAAATTAATGCAGCGATCAAAATTTCCAGCATCAGCATATACAGCTCCTCTGTAACGTATATAATATGATGTGTCAGGATGGGCTGGCCCTAGGATTCTTTCCCGTACCAAAAGAGCTTGCATACGCATCTCATCAGGATCAGAGATCAGTTCTTCCAATTGAGTTAAGTTGCAAATTTCTGTAGCATTTTCATAGGCTGCAATAGGAGAATGCATGAATGGTTTTGCTAAGGGTTTATTATCACTACAATACCTATCTTCCATGGCTCTCCTCCACAAGTTTAGTGCTCCCATCATATCTCTCTTTTTATCTACATAAGTAGCTCCTAGAAGCTCCAAAGCATCAATCTTTTCTTGACGACTGCACAATGGAAGAGAAATCAAGTACTCTACAACAGCTGGGTGTCCTGTTACTGCTGCTGCTAACAGAGGAGTCATTCCATACGAGTCAACATCCATTTTAGCCCCACTCTGAAGAAGCAATTTCATAATTTCTAGACTTCCAGACTCTGCACAGTCATGTAGAGCAGTGTTTCCTGAAAAAATAGCATGTTTTAATCATTTACATAGTTGGTACTTTTGAAAAAGATATATTTATTCCTGATATATACTCTCCAAGTTTACAATATGTATATAATGTATAATCATAGAATGCTAACTAAATTCAATAACAAATTATACCATACACTGAATATATAAAATAAATCTGAAAATAGATATACATACACTTACACAAAGTTCACAAGTATATATATTTTCCCATGCTCATAAATTTAGGTCCACTTTTTAATTTCATTTTTCACAATTTATCCAAAGTAGTAGTACTGTAAATTAAATGTGTACAATTTATGTAATTATACTGTCCATTTCAAACTATTTTTGTTTATTCATATAGGTATGATATAATCTTTAAGGAAAGTTGCAATAACATTCCATTGATTTTGAGCAACAATCTTTTTATGGCAGCCAATTCTATAATGCCACCCATGTAGTTTGTCTTTTGTGAATGTTTCATTCAAATAGTTCCTTTCCTGCAGTAACTAAAAGATGAAGTTTAAAATTTATTGTTGCACCATTAACTACAAAAAATAATTTTATGCTGAGTAACTAAAACAGTTATTGTAAGGATGGTCATGCTGACTCATTCAATACAGGCCATACAGATGCATGGTGGCCTACAACTACAAGAAGACTGTTTTTGTGGAAAAGGAAACTTACAGTATCATTGTATAAAATTATGCAAAATATATCTAGTAACTTTGATAGTGTAATCTATTTGTAACTATGAAACAAAAGTATAGTTTTGTAACTAAAATACAGAAAAAAAATATGGCAAATCTTTTGTGTTTACAGAGATTGCTTATTATTCATAAACAAACATGCTTATTACTGTTCGCAAGAACTGAAAATGGCAATTGCTTTGTTTATGAAAATGATTCATCTTCTATAAAATTTCAAAATATTCAATACCCCCACTCTTTGTCCAACAATAAAAACAAATTGGTGCAAGTATTATTTTCATTGGTAGTGAAAATTTGAAGATGATATTTCAATGTGCACACTTTTAACAAAGTCTGATTGTCAAAAATGTAAAACCTGCTCTAACACACTCTATACAAGCCTGGTCATTCTGATGAACCTTGCAATCAACATGTAACCATGAAACTATATATACTATAACTTTTAGTACAATAAATTATATTCACATAATTTGACGTGCTCCAAGTAAACATCACAAGTCATTTTTACACAAAAATTTCATTTTTATTGAAAATTTGTCTATGAATGGATGAAGTTAAAAGAGTTTGATTAGTCTGAGTGCAAGATGACTTTCATGTTAAGGTTAAAAATACTTTTTGAACTTACAGCTTCAAATTTCATTTGGACGACCTCTAGAGTCTCATACATGACTTCAAATGATGTTTCTCATTAAAACTTTAAATGTTTTTTTTTCTAACATAACACTGTACAGGCTTCATTTATTTGATCAGCCTTGCAACTACCAAAGAAAGTACACAATAAAAATAAATTATCCTCTTCTCTTTTTGGAATGATTGCAGATTGTGACAGAAAAATGAAATTGTTTGTTCTAAATAGACTTAGGCTCCTAGCAGTTTATACTTTCCTTTCTTTTTTCATTTTATTGCTCTTTGAACTGTATTTAACTACTAAGTATGTGCAAGAAGCTAGAAGCCACTTGGCAAATATATAGCTCAAGTTATAGAACCAAATTACATTATGCAAAAGCTTCTTGCATACAAACCTCATAAAGAAATTAATATTTTTTAAATTTAATATTTTTATTCAATTTTTTTAGTTACATTTCCTTAGGTAACCTAATAAGTTTTTTGTTTCAACACTTTAGTTACTTTTATATACATTAAAATTAAGTATTTATCTGGAAGTCTTGTACTTTTTTGCATGAAGACTAAATGTTAATAAAAGTTAACCCTCATTTTTGACAGGGTTGCTATTAGTACTTTACCAAATTTTTATTTATTTCACACAGTAAATTTAGAACACAAAATAACAACATAAATGTCCTGTACCTATTGTAATTCAACTGGCTTTCAAACTCAGCTATGCCTGTGTTAAAATAAATTTCCTTAGCTGAGTGAGCTGAACTTGGTGATAACAACTTTGTATCTATATAGAGAATAATCCAAAAGCTGTCATGAGAATAAGCTGACATTATATATACAAATTAGTATAAATCAAAATTTCCCCTTTTCATTTCTGGTAAAAATAACAGGACTTAGATTATGTCTTAGCAATAATCTAATAGTTTGTATGTAATTTGCATTCAAACCAGAAGCTCAAAAAGGGGTGGAAAGATTATCTAAATCATGCTGCTTGTAGTAAACAAGTGTCACATTACACAGAAAAGTGAAGACTGATAATTTATTCAAACACTTGTTTTTGAAATTAAAACTTAATTAATAATGTTAACATTTTCCTAAACTGAAATGTGTTTCCCATAGATAATTACCTTCCTACACAAAAACTTTTCTTGATTAAGGCAAAGGAGATGATAAGGAGTTGAACAGTCATAAAGTTGGGAGAGAAGGGAAGAGAACTTGGAGTGACGGCAGAATTACTCTTCTTATCAACCAAAGTTTTGAGTAAAAAAATGAATGGCTGGAAGAAAGGAAAAAGTAGGAAGTATGGAACAATGCATTGTGAATGTTGTAACCACAACCCAACAACAATAGACACAACTTTAATGAATGGTGATATAACACGCAAGATGAAAAAGGTTCAAATGGAGAATAAATGAAAGATTGAAAGACAACAATGAAGAAGCAGCCTATATGAGAGGCAGAGCAGGGAAAGTGTGCATTGAAGAATGAATAAAATAACATCATATAGGAAAGGAGAGTGTAACACAGAAGCAAATTAATTAAATCAAAAGGTGGAAGACAAAGCCTCTCTGTAACTCACAACAGAGGAAACCATCAAATCATGGTCATAAGACCTGGAAAGTTTGGGCCACCTGGCAAGGAACTGGAAAAAAGCCATGCTAGAAGATGGAGTGTGAGTAGAGAAGGATAATACATGCTGGAGCAAAACTGCAAAAAGAGTTTGAAAGATAAAAGGAGGAATAGGTAGTTACATCAACAGTTTTGGTTAAATATATCCTGGCAGGTGACACTTGGCACTGAGCAGGATCCTGTAAGGGATTAGAAGGCTCTGTGAAAAAAGTAAAAAAAAAAATCTCAGTCAGAGATGGTGATATGATGTGTAAAGAACAGAACTAAAGACAGTTCACATAGCCCAACAAGGGACAATTGGACAGATGAAAGGATATTATGTATGATAAAAGTGTGACAGGTTGTACACATGCCAGCCTAAATAATCTTCTCAAATGGATAATGGAAGTGAGCAGCCAGGGACATGGATTTGATGGGAGCACAAATGAAAACACTGATATGCTTCTCCATCCAGTTAACGGTATATTAAATGAATAAGCTTGGACCCTACCAGTGAAAATAATAATGATTTAGAGTGGATGTAGAATTATATGGTGAGAAAAAGACGGGACTGAGAACCATTAAAAAAAAGGTGTGTGCCAAATAACAAGTACTGCAAAAACAGAGCAGAGAAGTCAAATGGGATTCAACTGGAATAAAGATGAGAATGGAAAAGAGGTACAAGAGTGAACACACTACATCACCTTGTTCATCACAAACATTTAGGAAGTAAAGCACAATCTGGATACAAAAGAATACATAAGTGAATAAAATGCTAATGACTACAGGCAGTAGGAGGAGGAAATAAATTTTAAGGGACAGATGGTAGATGAAACAGGAAGACAAAGGTTCATTCAAAAAGTGGGTAGGGTTAGGGTATGGAAAACAACATTAAAAACCCACTCCAGTAAGCTAGAAGATTATGAAAGGTTGAGTATGAAAAACCAAATGTAACAGAAAAACAGTCTAAAAAGCATCACGGTAACCAGTAACAGTGAAGACAGAGAGCCCTGGTTGAAAACCCATGTGAAGGACACAGACAGATGGAGAACAGAAGGACAAGGTTTGATGCTGAGATAAGTGGCAATAAACATTCTACTTCTCTTGATAAACTTCTAAGGAAGACATGCAAATAGAAAAGAACAGCAAGAAGGCTACACATGAAGAGATTCTAATCCTGACCATCCTACAAGGGATGAGACAAATCACATGCATTAAATCAGAGTGATGACACAGTTGGATAGGAGAGAGAAGTATAAGGCTGAAGAAGAATGGAGTGGGGAAGCAGAAGAGGAAGAAAATCAGAAGGTTCAGCATAGGATATCATACTTGGGACATCCAATACAGAACCAAGTACCGAAAATAAGGTAGATATTTCTAGTTATAAGTGTTCTAGTTCAAACTGTTATAAGTGGCAAAGGCATTGATATGAGGAGTACTCAGATAGGAAAATGGACATAAAAGAACATGAAGATTGAAAGACTACTCCAGAAAAGGGTTCCAACAAGGTGTTTTATGGATCATGGAGAGCCCAATAAAAATAAAATGCGAGCATGGTCCAAGGGGATAAGGGGTTCTAAGGAAGGCTATGTCATCAGTAGATAGAAAATTTCTCATTTAAGAAGAGAAGAGGAGGATTAAGCTGTGGAAACCATACCCTCTATGGCCTGGAAATGCAGATGAGGCTGTCCTCTGCAGAAGACAGGAAGTTAAAAACACACTGAAAGGAATCAGATACTGGGAGTGTATGAGATGAGACTTCTCCAACTTAGCTAGTCACCTCCCAAAGAAGAATGAGCATATGGGCAGGGGAATCCTGTTGGCATTAGAAGTAATCCATACAATGGTAAAGCCTCAATCCCAAACTGTGAAAGTGGTGATCAAAGGTACACACTACACAAAAAAAAAATATATGAGAAGAACTTAGAACTGGTACACATGACCATGGTACACCGATCAAAGATAAAGTTTGGATACTTGAGAGATGGAAATGTGAAGGTAAACATCAGAGGCATTGATCATCAAAACCTAGTCTGTCTAGGATGAACAAAGTCTAGATGTTCAACATCAGACATTGTGAAAATGACTCTGTGTAATTCATGTTGTGAAAAGTAAGAGCTATAAAGTTTGCAGGGGCAAAACTGTTTGAAAATAAAATCAACAAATATTTCCACAACAAATGGTTCTGTAGCTACTTCAACCAAACACTGATGTTGACAAATACCACGAGGGCAAAATAAGGCATGAGCATCATATCAAGGTGTAATGAATGAGTAACTAGTATAGAAAAAGCCCATTTGGAGGCAATGCCACAACCCTTTTTTGTGGAGGGTTGTCACCTGGTCATTTACATGCAACAACACATGGAAATTAGTGAGATTAGGTGGGAGCCTCAAAGCTAAAGTTGAGTGAAAAAGTCTGATGAGAGAGAGCAGCAATGAATTTTGAAATCTAGTTGAGAAAATAGGTTATGTAATGGATAGGAAACTATTCTGTATTAAATTTGGTAACAAAGTTCTTTTGGCTTATATATTATAAAAAATTAAATTTTATTAACATTTGGAACATAATATTTTGGTTTACCAGGTGTGTGAAAATTTTTCACTGACTGCAATTCTGTGTACACTCTAATTTATTGTCCATGAATATTTATATTCACAATCAAAATTCAAAAATATGCTGGACATGCATATATTGAAAAGCAACTTGTTTGCAGAAAAACTTCATTTTCTTTCTTGCACTTTAAAATAACTCTCAAGATGGAACATTTGTAGGTTAATAATTTCAAAATACAATTCAGTAAAGAGAATACTATTATAGTATGAAAGATAATTGCAATTTATAATATTTTAGCAATTACCAAGTAAAATAACTGTTATAAAGGATTAGTAATCACTCTCCCTCTACATCTTATTTATAAGCAAATCATGCACTTGATGATCATATAATCTGAGGTGCAAATGGACTGCTCACTTAGGTAAAACTCAAAAGTTGCATTTGTAATTATTACCATTTTTGATTATTCATACAACTGTTTAAATCTATCACAAAAATCTATCTCAGAATGGTTGGTATGGATATTAACACTTTTACAAATAAAGCATAGAACAATATTTTGACCTGCACAAGTCATCTTCAGGTTAACAAAGGGTTTTCAACTAACTGTTGCTGAGTATGTCTTAGGGAAGAGAGTGCAAATGGGTACAAGATTATAGAAGGCATTTTAATTAGATGTTAGGTTATTAATTAGTATAGGTATAAAGTGTTCCTTTATATTGGTTTAGTTGCTGTACAAGTAAGGCTTCTTTGACTTTGTTTGTATTTGTTCCCTTACTTTGCATCTGGGTCTTTTCTATGGTCATGTTTTGTTTATTTGATTTGAAATGTTCAAAAACATGCGAGTGTTTTTTGTTTTTTTTTGTTCTTTGAATCTAGTTTCCAATTTTTGCTTGTTTCTCCAATACAGAAGTTGTGGCAGTTGTTGCATTGTATTTTATAAATATTGTTGGCATTGTGTTTATCAGTGCAGTTTTTGCATAGTATGGACTTTAGTTTTGTACCTGGTTTTCAAATCAGTTGTGTTTTAAGTTTTTTTCCAAATGTTAGTTACTTTTTCACTGATATAGCATGCAGCAATACAAGTTTTTATAATTGTTGTATTTTGGAATTTATTGTCATTTGTTTGTTGATCTAGGATTGTGTGTGTGTGTGATTTTTTCAACAGTTTTTGGAGGAAATTTGTTGATATTGATAGTGTTTCACTTTGCTGATTTCATCATTAATTTTATCAGTTGAACATAGTTTGTGGATGTGTTTATTTGGTTTCTTAATATCTTGAGGATTTGTTTTGTTTCATGTGCTGAGCTCCAAGGAATCTATAGTTTAGTATGGGTGATTTTTCTGTGAATTTCTGTTTTGAATTGAATATCAGTTCTTGTGATCTTGAGGTTGAGAAATTCTATTTGCTTAGTTTTTTCGTGTTAACAGTTGAACTTATTGTTGGGGTGTATGGAGTTAACATGGTTTAAAATAATTAAGTGCATGTTCTGTAGATGTGAATCCAGCAATTATATCATCAACAATTCCATATCAGAAAAGTGGTGGGTATTTGGCTGAACTGACTGCTTAAGAATCAATCTGTGTCATGAAAATGTTGACTAGAACTGGTGATATGGAATTGTCCATAATTAGGCCATTTATTTGTAGGTAGTTTTGAGTACACTTTGTAACAAAAGTTTTGTTCCTAGATAGTATGTGTTATTTTTTAATTGCTTGTGTCGTAAAGTACTGAAAATGACCATTATTCCCTTCAAACTTTGCTTTTGTGACCCAGATAATGAAATTTAGAAATTAACCTATTTTCTATGTAAAAACAGTGAAATTTGCACTTTTTCATTTACATAAGTTCTGAATAAAACAGCACATGCATCAAGATTTACACATATTTATACCAAAGTTATACAAAAATGAACAAAAATGTTTAGAAGTGAGTAGTTTTTTTGAGATTTGCAACTGTAATGTAAATCACTTTCATATATCAGCTCCCAAGTATAGTCTCCCATCATATTTTCGTTATACACTCCTTGTTAGTAGCATTCAAAGTGCAGTATATCTTGGTGAAAGCACTTGTTTTGCTCCTTTGAGTATCCTTAAATTTATTAAAATGAACATCAAGGATATGGACTTTCAGGGACATCCTTCAACCCATTTTGCCATAGTCCTTCACCAGAGCCTCAACAATCTCCACAAAGTTTTCAGCATTGTGATTGCCCAAGAAGTCCTGAACCACTGCAACAAAGCTGACCCAAGCTTTTTTCTCCTTCCTACTGAGCTTCTTGGGGAATTCTGTGTACTCCAGAATCTTCTTTATTTGTGGTCCAATGAAGACTTTTTGATCTTTGCCTCAGACAGCTTAGGAAAGAAGTCTTGAACATACTTGAAGGCTGCAGACTCCTTATCAAGAGATTTGGATACGTGATAGCAGATGCATTCGTACCAGCCCGACATTTGGAAGGATCCACCATGCAGAAGTATCAATTGCTTGAGTGGTCAGTGGGTTTACACCAAATTCTTAAAATAGTAAACTTCATGGCTCTCTTTTCCCCTCTGTACCATCTTGTAAAAGAGCAAAATAAAATTATTATGAAGAATAAATTTATTTCATCCACAACTAATGTGTAAGAGGTTCATGCAAAATATTTTATATGTGAACATTTTTTCTATACTATTGGAAATTTAAAAAAAAGATATTTACATTTTAAAAGGTCTAAAATTTGTATAATGTAAAATCTTACTATTCAAGCAAGCAAAAATTGTACGTCTTACCTTTTAAAGTTTTTTCCAGTGCTCGCAGGTAAAATGAGGTGCCCAAGGTTTGTCTTAATCAACGACAAGCATGCTGAAATATGCCTTGTAGGCTTCACACATTTTAGCGGATGCTGATTGAGTACTTTTTTGTTACTGTCTTGATAAATTGGGACATACATAGAAGAATTTGCCTGGAGAATGCTTGTAGCTTCTTGATACCATCTCTGATAAAATCAGATAGGTCTATGTGTTCACTTAGGTAGCTAGAACTAAACTGAAGTGGTGAGCCCCTGTATATATATACATATTACTATGGAAAGCTCTAGAATGTTCTCGTAAGTTCTACAACATTCTAGAAAGTTCTTGAAAATTCTTGTAAGTTTGAGAAACTTCTCTATCAGTTACTCAGTACTGAATCTACCTGGAATGTTCTGGAAAATGGGTAAATTTGAAAATTTCATTACCCAGGTCACAAAAGCAAAGTTTGAAGAGAAAAATAGGTCTTTTCCATTTACTTTAGGCATAAGCAATTGAGAAATAACACTTTCTTCCCAGGAACAAAAAGTAAAAATGTTATTAAACATAAAAGTTAGTTTTGATGGTAGTGAAAGAAGGTCAGAATGTTGTTCTGTACTTTAACACTCATACCAATTATTTTGAAAATACAGATAAAAATTACTGTTTCTGATTATAACACTTTATAATTATTCCAACAATTCAAGTAGCTGAAACATTGCAACCAATCTTGATTGCTCTGTCTTTGTTGTGGAAAAACTACCATGGCTATTTGCCATTGTTGCTAAGTTTGAATTGCTGGTAGCACACGCTGCCAATTCTTTCTTCTTTGTTGTGAATGTTGTTGAACTCGTGACTAGAAGTAAATTACAAATAAATTACTTTGACAAGGGAAAGGGAAAATTAAAATATTTTCATTAATATTAATTAAATTTTTTTAAAATTAATTGAATGAAATGTTTCAATAGAAGTAAAAAAAAAAAGATTCAAAACAAGATCTAATTCAAAATAAAATAGCCACATAGTAAACTTAAATTACTATTAATACAACAAATAATTATTTTATTGTAAATAAAGTAATAAATATTGATTTAAAAACAGTAAAGTAATGTTGGTAAATCATTCTTTGTATTACAAATATTTCTTTCATAATTTTTCCTAATATGTCACCTACAGCTAGCATTTACCCCCAAAACTGGAATGCACACATCTAAATAAACATAAAAACCAGTTTTTACTATTAGTTTATGTTAGTAAAATTCCAAAATTATAGTTATTTGAAATGCTTTGTATTTAAGAAGTAAAACTTAAAGTAAAATGTTTGTAATTACACTATGTAATTAAGTAATTATGTTAAAAATACTATTTGAGCATGTATGGGTACCTATCACTCTTATAACAAATTTACCACTTCATTTTTTAAACTATCTATAAAGTTCAACATTTCAGATATAAAATTTTACAGAATTTTAATGTAACCTATTTTCTATGTAAAAACAGGCAAATCTGCACTTTTTCAGTGCAATACTGAACAGGCACAACAGTGATAGTGCCAGAGCAGATAGATTTAGCTGTGGTGTCAGGAAGCTCATTCCTGCAAAATCAGCATCGCCTGGTATCCAGAAAAACTGGATAGAAGTAGATGATAGAGAGAAATGGGCCAGTTGGTTATGAATATTGGCAAGAACAGGGTGTGAACTAACGTGAAGCAATTCCAGGGCCAGTAGAGAACTAAGACAGTCAGTATAAATATTGCAATTTCAGTATTGCTTAGCTTTTATGTGATCTAGAGCAAGAGAAATGGCATGCGATTCGGCAGTGAACACATAAGTTGTAGAGGGGATTCTACACATAGCCACCAAACTGCAACAAACCATGGCAGAGCCCACAGAGTCATCTTATTTTGAACCATCTGTATAAATAGGAATGGAAGAATGGTTCAGAAGATGTTCAGCAAATAAAAGACGGTACTTCCAATCGAGAGTATCTGCTTTTCTCAGATGACTTAAAGAAAGGTCACATTTGGGGACTGCAATAAGCCATGGTGGGATGGGCTGACCAGTAGATACAGCAATGTTATCCAATTGCACCTGGATACAAAGGCCAAAAGGAGCAATGGCAGACCATCTGTTCTGAAAAAGTATGGCTCACCAAAGATGGAAAACACAACCCTAGGTGGGATGCTTTGGTAAGGAACAAAGTTTCGGAGCATATAGTAAAAACAGTTGCAAACGGCAGAGGTGTAAAGAAGGTTCATGAGACTCAATGTATAAGCTCTGAACTGGGAAAATGCAGAAAGCCCCAGTGCAGAGCCAAAGTCCTTGATGATGAATAGGGTCCAACAACTTTAAGGCCGATGGTCTGGCAGAGCCACAGACCAGTGATCCATAGTTGAGTTTCGATCGAATAAGAGCACTGATCATCCTCCGTGTCCTTTCATCCACCACTTGGGGAGCAGATCGACGTTCTATGTTAAAGATGTATTGTATGCTTGATGTGTGGTATAAAGGTCAGCTTACATTCAAAGATAAGCCCCAAGAACTTTGTCTCAAGGATCACAGGCAGCAAAAGTGCATGCAAACATTTTAGAGAGAGAGAAATTAGAGCCAGTTGCTGTGGCCCACTTCAGTAAATGATCGAGAGCAGTCTCTAGCTGCCACTCAATATACCTCATGTTCGACGACTGACACGAGACGTGAGAGTTGTCAACATAGAGCCTGTTTGCAACAGTGAGAGGGAAATGTTCAGGAATGGCATTAACCTTTATACTGAGAAGTGTGACAGTCAAAATATACCCCTAAGGGACTCCAAGTGGACTCCAAGTTCCTGTAGAAAAGAACAGAAAAGTGTCAAACCCACACAAACTTGGAATCTCCTGTCCATTAAAATTTTTTTATTACAAATGGGCAAAAGACCACGTAACCCACATATATGAAGGTCTTGCAAAATGCCTTACCTCCATCTTGTATCATAAGCCTTCTCAATGTCAATGAATACTGATACAAGATGTTGTCATTTAAGAAAGGCTTCTCTGATCGACGTTTCAAGTCGAATCAGGCTGTTTATGGTGAAGCCCTGTCATCAAAACCCACACTGGTTGGGCAAGAGGAGGTTGTTTGATTCGAGGAACCAAACAAGATGAGCATTAACCATCCTCTCTAAGGTCTTACAGAGACAGCTCATCAAAGCAATTGGACAGTAGTTTGAAGGAATCTTCAGATCCTTCCCACGCTTAGAGAAAGGTAGGACAATAGCCTGGTGCCAGGCATCAGGAAAAACATTCTCCTTCCAGATCCAGTTAAAAACAATCAGAAGAATAGCAAGAGAAGCAGGAAATAGATGGCACAGCATTTCATAGTGTATATCATCATGTCTGACCAAAGAAGGGCTAGTTTGAGTTCCACCAGTGTAAAGGAATGATGACAGTCATAGAGACAATCAGCTCGAAAGGAAAGACGTGATCGCTCTGCCTGAGTCTTGATGGCTAAGAAGGTAGAGGAAGAAGCAGAAGTGCTAGACACCTATCAAAGGCTTTTATCTAGAGTATCAGCAATGCTCAGGGTACCAGCTATTTCCTGGCCATCAGATAGAAAGACTGAGAGGTGAACAGAATTATATTACCCACTGACCTTTCAAATCTTGTCCCATATGACATGGAACTGGTGGTAGAAAATATGCTGGTTGTGAACTTAATCTAAGAGTCCTTCTGGCTTTGAACTCTTACCCACCAAGCATGCACACAGGTCTGCTGGAGAATGATGCAGTGCCAGAGTGTGGGATACCTACGAAAAGTATCCCAGGCCTGTTTTTAAGCCTTCCACTCATGTGGCAGGCAGGATTCCACCATGGATGAGGATATAGTGGAAAATGTGTCAAGGTTTTAGGAATACATTGGGCAGCTGCCTGTACAATACAGTCTGTTACTGCTGCCACACAGATGTCTATTGATGGTTTACAGACAATGGCAGGATCAAGTTCTGCAAGAGCAGTTTGCTTGATCCAACTTCCAGCAGGCATGCAGGTTGGGTGGCATAGACCACAGTCAGTCTCTCACAAAATTATAGGAAAATGATCACTGCCTCATGGATTATTGTCAACCCTTCATGAAAAGTGGGAGAATAGTAAAGGGGAGCAAACTGAAAAGAGAAAGGTTGTGATCAGAAAGCACATGCTCTATGGAGCAACCCCTCCCATCAATATCAACACTTCCCCAGAGGGGATTATGTATATTAAAGATTTCCAGAATTAAAAAGGAGATGGTAACTGTTCAATGAAAGCACCAAGGTCTGATTGATCATAAGGCTCTATAACTGACATGTAGAGAGAACAAACAGTGGTGGTACAACCCAAAAAAACATGGATGGCTAAGACATCCAAGGGTGTATCGAGTGGCAAAGATAGGGTGGGCACATGTGCCACCATTCCATGCACTCGTTCATCATACAGCTTATCATTTCTGTACAAAGAAAACTGCCAAAAGGTGACTGGATCGGTTGGTTTCAGAAATGTTTCCTGTAAGAAAAGACATACAGGATGGTAGGAAGCAATCAGTGTTTTGATGTCACCCAGATTAGAATGTAAACCTTGACAAGTTCCATTGTATCAAGTTGGCCAATTTTATTTATGTGTAGACGAATTCGGTGGAGAGCCCTTCTGTTTGTGACTACTTCTTTTTTTTTTTTTATTTGGGGAGGTCTATCGACCTCTATGGATCCTGCCCTGTGTCAAATGGGCAGGGTTTGTCATTGGAAGAAGATTCCAGTGACTGAGGACATGAAGGAATGATCATTTTGCATCTTTGGGTGAGAGACGATGTACCTCAGGAAATGCATGTACCCGGAACCAAAGGAAGTAGATCTTGGGGTTTGCTGGAAAGAATGTTAAGGACAAAGATGAGTGTTGATGTTGATTTATTAACTTCCTTAACCATGGAGGTCAAAAGACTTTTCATATGGTTTGAAAATGATCCTTTCGGAGGAATGGAGATCTGTCTGCACTCTGATTGTAGTAGTGGAATGAAGTGCAGCAGCATACGTTGAGGTGAAATGGTGGACATTAACTTTCTAGCCTTAGAGTAAATAATGTTTTGAATTGTTTTCAAATGCTGCACCTTTTTTTCTTCCAACCACTTAGGGCAAGAACAAAAGTAGGCTGGGTGAGAGCAATTACAATTAGCTCAATGAGGGTCATAGGCATTGTAGTCCTTGCCACTGCAACAGGTACATGTCAAGGAACCATGACATGATGTCTTTAAGTGACCGAACCGCTGGCACTGGAAACACCTGAGAGGGTTTGAAATGTATGGCCATACCTTGCAATTAAGATAAATTGCCTTGATGGTGGCAGGTGAACATAATGATGTAAATGTCAGATTGAGGACATTGGTCAGCATCATAATTCCATCTTTGCCAGTGGAGATACACCTCACTGCAAAAACTCCTGGGGTGGAGAAACCAGTGAGAATCTCCGACTTTGCAATATTCCCCAAATCCCTTTCAACAATAACTCCTTGTGATAAATTCAAAGTAGCAATTGCCTTTGAAAACAAGAGGAGTTCACTGTGTTGAGATGTGGATTTTTCCACCAATACGTCACCAAAGCAAAGCTTCTTTACTGACTTTGGAGAGCCAGCAAGTCCTTCTAGTCTCTTCTGAATGAAAAAGGGAGACATCTCCCCTAAAGGTTTGTCTGAAAGAGAATGTAGTATAAGAAAATGAGATACAGGTGTTACAGATGTTGAAGATTGCTGATTAGAAGCTTCATGATGTGGTCATTTACCTATGGACTATTTTTTCACTAGTTTCTTTAAGTTTTTATTTGGAGAATCCATAATAAAAAAAGAAGATTTCATTGCCCTCTGAGGGGATGCACTACAATGCCAAAAAGGACACTGAGGCAATGCCAGGCTTTTGTGATCACCATACTCAAACACCAACATCAGATGCAATGTCTACAACACCTGTTGAGAATGTACAACACTGTTACTTGGTTGAAACTAGGGCCCCAAGGCCACCTGTCTACAGGACTTCAAGGCCAAAGTGGTGTGTTATGGTTGGTCCCCTCAACCACTAGGATCTTTATGGAAAACATGTGGGTGGATGTTTAGATCTCAGAGGAGGTACACTGAAAGAACAGAACCTTCCCTGAGAGGTCCCCCTCACCCAGTACAGTCTGTAATGGGGAATTGAGAGTAAAATTATATGGTGTTAGCCAATACCAGAAAAATGATGAAGTACAAGGTAAGCATAGAGGAATGAATTATTTCAAGATGGGCTCAAATAATAGAGAAGCTAGAGAAGCTGGTCCATAAAACAGAAACAAGTAAAACACCAAAAAAATGAAGTACTGCCATACAAATGCATAAAGTACAAGACAATGAAACAAAAGAAATACCAACTCAAAGACAAGAATGATGAAAATGTAGCCAAAAAATAATGAAGACTGCAGCAAACAAAGAACATGTGATCGAGTCTTACCCTACTTGTTAATATATGACACCAAAATCAAACTGTCTGCAAATACTAATAAACAGTGGTGGTGTACAAAGGGCAAGAACTCTTGACATTGATGCTGAGTAGCCCAAAACTCCAACAGAATGATTTGAGAATGGAAAGATAATGGTCATACCACATGCTGCACCAGCCTTGGAGAGAGGCATCTGGGTAAAGATCCAAATCCAGAGGAACTGAAATGGAAAATCCTATAATGAGAAATTCACAAATAAGATACTCTTTAAGGCTATTGAGAGTTGTAAGAGAAATTCCAATAAACAACATGCCTAAAGACTGACTTCACAAAGGGGCAAGATCCTCTGATGGTTTCTCAAGTAAGCACAACCCATGAAAATTGCCACATAAAGAAAAGCCATCATTCCAGAAACAGACAATATGTGTTTAGCAGATGGAAAGTATGTTTACCCAAAGCTTCAAGGAGTGAGGTATTTCTGAAAAAAGTGTTAATATGAAATCTCACATTAATGAAATAATAAGAAAACACAAGTTTACACTTTGACTTTTAAACAGAGAAGCTAACTGTTAAGTGAGAAGTCAATTCAGTGTGAGGTAATGACTGAGTGAGAATCCTCCAATCATTTATGTGGCTCTTGACATGTAGCTGCTTGATGTGAAGAATGAAAGTCAACTTATGGTTAAGGATAAGCCTAAGAACTTTGCTTCAAAGACCACAGGAAGATCAACATTGCTAAGACCAAGTTCAAGATCAGGGTGTGAATATCTTTGGTGGAAAAAGTGGATACAAGAAGTTTTGGAGAAAAAAAAAGGTAAAACCATTTGCTATGGTCCACTTGAACAAGTCACTGAGAGCAGTTTGAAGCTGCCACTCAATAAACCTCATGCTTGACAACAGCTGCAAGATATGGAAGTCACTGACATAGAGCCCATTTGCAACAGTAGGACAGTTGTGTGGTGATATCATTAACCTTGATATTAAAAGTGTGACATTAAAGACAGAGCACTGAATAATTAAAAGTTCATGTGTAGAAGAGCAGGAAAGAGTTGAACTCACATGGACTTGGAATCACCTGTCCAGTAAAAAGTTTTGAATAAAAGTGGGTAAATGGCCATGAAACACAAACGAGAGAAGCTTCCAGATGAGAAATGTGAACAGCTTTAAACATTGTACTTTTACCTCCTCCATCCACTTAAATCAAGAACAAATAAATTCCTGTAAAGTAGTAACAATAAAATTATTATTTTTGTTTATCTGTTATTAATTATTTTCCTTAGTAAGTCTGGTACATGTGGTACTTGGGCCTTGATAATTTTTTGTATTGATGAAACTGAAATTAAAATAATGATGAATATTCCTGCTAAAAAAAAAAACTATCACAGAAAAGATAATAATTCCTATCACAAATTCTAAATAAAGTTTACAAAATATTTTATTTTTTTTTTTCAAATAAGGAAATGTAATATTTTAAATATTAACTTAAAGTTGAAAATAATAAGTGGAAAAATGTTTCTAATTCTTAATGGAAAATAAATTACCAAACATTATGAAGTTTTGAGGAGAAATATGGATATGTTATTTTGGAAAGGTTATGTCAGTCTTTAGTCCTTCAACTTGACAGAGTCTAGATAAGACTATTTTAAAATATTAATTTAAAAATAATTTGCCAATCTGTAAAACAAACAATATTTTATACATCTATAACTGTGATGTAACAACAATTACAGTAGTATACATGTTCTTGCTGGCTTAACATTTTTTCCAGTTTCTATATATTTATTTTTTTTTAGGATGGTGGTTAGAATTTAATTATTTAATTCCTACCCTTCACACTCTTCCTGTTTACTTTGGCTCCACCATCAATCAGGTACTCTGCAATCTTCAAATGACCTTTATAACAGGCAATCATCAAACAAGTATGGCCATGACGATTTGCAATCTCAACATTTGCACCCTTTTCCACAAGAAACTTCACAATCTCAAAATGCCCATCAAAGCATGCTGCCCTCAGTGGTGTAGAATTTGTTTTAGTTGTGCTGTTCACATTTGCTCCATGTTCAACAAGAGATTTCACTACCTTTAGGTGACCTGAAGCTGCTGCAGACCACAATGGAGGGGCACCTTCAATATTTTCTCCATCAAAAGATACTGAACCCACCTTTTAACAAAGTTTTCAATTAAGTATTATGAAATAATGATTAACAAACATCAAATAAAAATAGAAAAAATATAAAGTACATGCCATTTAAAAACAGTTTATAAACTGATGACTAAGAACCGATTATATGCTATTAATATGTTTTTCAATATTAAGTCTAAAGACAAAAATAATGGTCTTACAGATAATGATTCTTTTAAAAACTGCTGACTGTCTTTTATGTCCATGTAACTGCTTTACAGGATGTGGATGGATCTTCACCAGAATTGGTATTGGAAGTTTATTAGGTCTATGTGAGGGGTGAGATAGATACAAATTTTTAATTTTGCATTTTACAGGTTTTATGGGTGTTTTTTGCATTTTTTACTATCATCTCAATTTATATTGATATTTTTGCATTTTAACAATTACGTATACGAGAAGTAATTTTTCATACCCTAAGATAACCTTTCAATGATATGTGAATTTGCATAACATCCATCCAGAGAACAGGTACTGCAGCTAACATATAATAATGTTAGTTACAAGCTTAATTTGGAGAGTAGAAGGCACACAGAATTTATTTGTTACATGTTATTAAAAAGCTTTACAAAGTTCACAACTAAGATAGGGCCAAGTCATTTAACCCTTTCTGCATGTTGGTCCTTTATGTTGGTCCCTGAGGCTGCCGTTATAACCATTTTGTGCTTGTTATACTTATTATGCTATTACTTTTAAATTAGTAAGCACTTGTTCATGAAATTTAACAGATTATCAGTAAATATTATAATGCTTTCATATGCAAAATATCAATTTTTTTTAAAAATTAAATCTTAAGGTTTGTTATGCAACATTTTTCTCATGCCTTTTTTTTTTTTTGCTTGTTGCCTATCCAACATGTGAAGTCATTTTCTTTTTAACATGCAAAATCCTTATAATGTCCACATATTTTATCAAACTTTTTTAAAGAGAAAACATATTTTACATTATTTTCACTAAAGAATCTCTATATGGGATCAGTTGATTTGATCGATCTTGTAACCACCATGAAAAATTAGGAAATAAATACTAATTATGCCTTTTTCATTCTAAAATGAATACAGATTATGATAAAAAATGTAAATGTTTAGATAAGTAGCTTACAGCTCATAATATTACACATTTATATAAGTTTATTATTTTTATTATATTACCTTTTCAGTACAAAAGTTACAATGATACATTGCATGAATACTTATGCTACTGCATCCAATAACATAAAACTGTTTTTTTTTGTTTTTGGAATTTCGCACAAAGCTACTCGAGGGCTATCTGACCTTTGGTTTTACAAAGCGAATTATCTTTGATGTGTCTGAGTGGACTAGTACTTAATAAAATGCAGTTACATTTCAATTATTATAAATTGTATATGTATATAGATTATTATTTCTCATAAACAAGTTTTAAAACTTACTTTTCTTGAAACACAGAACAGTAGATAAAGAAATAAAGTAAATGACTGTCTCTTGTAGTCACAACCTCTGTACTCAGTTGCTGCTTGCTGCAGTTCACTAAGCTTTAAGAAATTTTTTTTTTTTTTTTACATATATACAATTGAATAACAAAAAACCATAAGTTTCTTCATCAATATCATAGAATTACATTATAATTATAATTTTGCAAGTTCAATAACTAAACTTTATTTGCATTTAAAAAATATGAAATCTTGAAGAGGCTAAAGACTCAACTTGCTAGCATAAAGGTTTGTCTTGAAAGAAAAAAACAGGCATTGTTAAATTTGAAAATGGTTGAGAAAATCACTAAGGAGACATTTCTAAGCTTCTAACTGTTTATTCATGTCATATATATAAAAGTGTATATAAGGGATTGTTTCCAAAAATGGAAAGTGGTAAGCATGGGCTACTGTGTTTGATTCACTAAATACAGTGATAGCTCAAGCAAATAGAAAATATTAAAGGTTTCTATTTGATATTATAGCTTTTCACTATTGGTAATTTGAGTTCATAATCTGTATAAAACAATGGACTTTGTATTTTGACATCATAAACACCTAATCTGAATCAGTGGTGCATTCAATACATGGGACACACAAAAATCAATGGTCAGGAGTATTTTTTGAACATTTAATTTTAAATATAGAAATTAAATAATGTATAATATAAATATTTGAATTACAATCTATGGTTTGATACCAAACTTAATGACATAAACTCGTGAAATAGTAGTTAAATAAAATTTTGAATGGAGGTTAAAAAATGTGATTGTATGGCCCTTGACCTGTCACAATAGGATTGAAATCACTATAATGTTCAGTCTAATAACTATGAAGTTAGCTAATCATCCAGAACCATTTTAATGATTCACAAGCAAACTCATTCTTCAAAATTTTTAATCACTAACAAATGAATTGCCAAAAGCTTTGAAGAAATTATAATTGTTCAAAAGATTAAAATTACCCTTTCATTAAATTTTTTATTCATCCCTTTTTCTTCCAAAAAAACAGAACAGAATGCAAGGACAGAATGTGTAACATATAAAACAACATGAAGATTTTTAACCCTTTACCAACTCTCTTATGTACATGCATAAATCAATACAGCATGCAAGTTAACAATAAGTTGTCATGTTAACACACACACATTTTAAATATGATTCCAGACAATTCAGAAACACACATCTAATTTATATTTATACAGTACACATTCAAGTTATATTGCAGTTGAAAACAACTTTAAATTATTAAAATACAATGAATTATCAATATAATACAGAACTTTAAACTTTCTAGAGTTGCTTGTCTTAAACAAATATTAAATAGAAGATTTACTTGCTTACTTAACCCATTGATTACAAAACTAGGACAAAACTGCTTCCTAATCAGGTTATAACAAGATTCAGAACTGACTGTTAAAGTATGGATAAAATAAAATGTTTCTTTATCAAACTTTTTAAATGTACTAAAATAGAAATATCAAAATGTATATGGTGTTCACACACACAAGGTAAGATGTAATGAAAAGTTTTCACACAAAAGTGTACATTATAAAACATTTATACACAACATTATATAGAAATAACCCATAAATACTGACGTAATGTATTTTGCTGGGCTTATTCACTTAAGTTAATTGATAAAAATAACAACAAGTCCACTCCATGTAATGATAATGAATTAATTTTTCTAATAATATTTCTACAAGAATAAGTTCAGAAATACATTTTCACTTTCAAATTCAACAGAGATTTACTCACTAGTGGTAGTACAATTGATGTACAATTTCACTGCCAAAGAATGGAATAACTGCATATACATAACTAACACTGATACAAATAATTACCTGGAAATATATTTCTGATACACAACTTTTTGCATAAAATATCCATTTCTCACACTTCTGCCTAAAAAGCAACACTTGTAAGAGACCAGATTTATTTCATACAGGGTACATCTTTTCCTGGATAGAAGTATGAAGAAAGGAAAGCAAAGTCGATGTGTCACAAGATGTGCAGTAAAGTTTATGATGTAATGAGCATTTGCACACAACATATCAGTCAGATTCAAGATATAGTGTGGCTAGAGTAATGATCAGACTGTACAGTTTGGTGTGTCCTGGTGTATCACTTAATCACTGTATGCCACTGGAATGGGAACAAGTTTCCATTCCTGGTGTGGGAGAAGACTCTGCCCCATGTTGATAACCAAAGTAGTGGGAAATTAATATACTATGTAATAGAGGGTGATCAACCATAAACTGACATGAATATCCCTGCCATATATCCTACTACACTGAACTGTCCACTAAGACTGGAGGGATCACACAACTGACAAGGAACTGTCCAATTCAACCACCTTTGTACTACAAACTGATAAGTATTGGGTGCTTCACTCAGTGACCAGGGAAGAAATGTTTTTGTTGAGAATACAGTAAAGAGGTGCTTAAACCCAATCAGACCTAACTGCCTCATGAGTCTTAATGATCATTCATAAGATGAACATGATAATAGAAAGCATTTACTCAATGTTTTGAAATCAACAAAATTCCATTTTCAGTACAAAATAAACAAACAATATTTATAATTACAACATAAATATGATACACAAGTAGTAAATAGCTTGAATATACAAATTATAACACATGAAAATGAAACATGTGGCAGAGAGCTCCCTTATCACAAAACACTTGAAAATTTATGTTACAATTACTTTTCCCAAATTCACCTGAAAGTTATTATGAATCTTAATTTCAAACTAAAAAATATGTTTTCCACTGAAAAGATTGTTTTCTAACAGCCCACTGTTCACATCTCATCTATTTATCATGTGTGAAGGCTATTAGGCCTCCTATATTGGTAAAACCAAACATCTTAAGAGTATGAGCATGTGGACACACACAGTCATATCTACAAAAACTTCCTTCTGGAAGAAAGGTTACAAACTTTCCCAACTCTGCTATCTATCAGCATAATACAGAAACAGGACATCCAATCCCTCCCTTGACTTTTAACATTCTTTCAACAACCAAGCATGATACTGAACTTCCTATACAAGAAACAGATAAAACTTTTCCATCCCTAAATAATCACATGATTTAAACTTAATTTAAGTATTTCATTTTGTGCCACATATTCTTGTTATAATCTGTAGATTCAAATTGTTAACTTTTTCATATTTAATCAGACATCTCTTGTAATTACATTGTTTTTGTTTTTTTTCTTTTGTACCTATACTATATATTACTGATGATGGAATTTGGGTGATTCTGAAACATTTAATAAATGCTTCCCGTTATCATATTTGCATTATGTTCTTTGAAAAAATGAGAATTACTAGTATAATTCTATGATGATATGGACATGATCATATCTGAACCTACAGGACTATTGACAAATTGTTTCCAAAGCAAAAAAAGTTAAATCTTGAAGTCAAGGTTTTAATAGAATGCAAAATTTAAATAACTAACCCTACCATGATATTATTGCATTTGTTGGTTTGCATTCAAACATTTATTCAACCAATATTTCATGAATCCATGTCAATAAGTTTGGTATCAAATTGTAGATTATAATCCACATTTTAACATATTAGTTAATTTCTTAATTTAAAGCAAATAAATACTAAAATAACACACCGAAATATCAATATTTGTGTGTCACATGGTATGTTAAATGCAACACTGGTTCAAATTAGATGTTTGTGATGTCAAAATAATAAGTCTATGGTTTCATAGGAATCACAAACTCATATTACTGATGTTGAAAAGCTATAATACAAAATAAGAACTTCATATTTTTTCTCTATACTGAGATATTGCTTCCTTACTGAATCAAACACAGTGGCCTCACTCACCTCTATTTTTGGTAATAGTCCCTTAGATATACTTTCTTCAATATATAGCATATAAACAAACAAACAAAATTCAAAATGTTCCTGTAATCCCTTTGTCAGCCATTTTAAAGTATTTGAAAGCCATCTCATTCTTTCAAGACAAACTTTTGTACTGGTAAATTGAGTCTTTAGTCTGCTTAAAATTACATATTTTTGAGAAAATACAGCTTAATTACTAAGATTGATAAATTACAGTGGAATTCTATGATATCAATGTAATTATTCATATTTTTTGGTTATTTAAAATGTATGCATAAAACATAAAAAAAATATTTCACATCCTCCATGTGCAACATCTGAAAAGGATTAGCAACCAACAGCAAGCAGTAAATGAATACAAAGATTGTCGCAACTAGATTATATACATATATAATGTATAACTGAAGCAATTATTTTAAAATAATTTTAAATAGCTGCTTCAGTATTAAAAGGAACTAAAGAAATTAGTTTTTTAGAAGTAGTATACACACATGTAAACAGAGCACAAGGGGCCATGTATTATGAAATTGAGTTAAGCAGTAACTTAAAGCAAAGTTAGATAGCTATTTTGTATTGAGAATCACAAGTTGAAGAGTTATAAAATTAAAACTAGTGCCTAGCATCTAAGAAGGGATGTCAAAAGAAGAAAGATGCTAGTCACGAGTTGATGATGATAAGTTACTGATATCGAATTGATAGTACAGTAAAGGTTACTAAAATGCTTATGATATCATTTAAAACATCCCTTTGAAGTATGATTCATTATAGAAGATTGTATTAGGGATACAAATGAGAAGACAATTGGCTCAATCACCATCACAGTAACCAATTACTCAAGTTTTGCTTCTTTTTTTGGGAAAGCCTGATATGTTGCAGAAATAAACCCATAAAGTACAAATTATGCATTCTACTTAGCAACGCATAAGAATGAGAATAAAATATAATTTAAAAATTCATGTCTGGAGCTGAAAGTTCAGGTACATGGGATAACTTGAAGGTCTGTGGCAAACTCAGTTCTCCAGTTCAACCCTCAAGTACCAGAATAATGAAGGTTTCTAATCTCCAACAGAATACCTCAACTTTGTTGTAAGTAAGATTGTTATTTCTCTTGTTTATTCAATGTAGTCTAGTGAGAATAGTGAAGTAAACACTTAGAGAAGTTAGTCATCTTAACTTTGGTTGATTGTTATACATATATGTGGAAAATGTTTAGTCAAAAGTTTGAACCATAAGTAAATTATTATTAAAAGTGTACATTATTGTAAGAATTTTTAAATTTGATGTATTTTGCTGAATACCAGTCCCAGAATCAGTTTCTTTACTTTAGCCATAAATTTTGAATTGGTGATCTGTGAGCTTCACATGATTCTGCATTTCCCAATCAAATAAATTAGCTGTAATTGGCAGTGAAGATGAAGCTCCAATGACTAGTCTAAGGACTTACCCATTATATAATAACTGAAATGTGACTATATTATACCAAATACTAGTTCACTAAAGCACAGCCAGGACAGGTCACAACTAAATACTAAAGATAAATTTTATACTATTGGATAAGATAACGAGTGCATGTGTGCAACATCAGTGCAAATTCTGTAATGCTAGCCAAGCACAACTAGAAGATCAGTATAATAAAATATATATATTACAAGATTTAAGTTATTGAGACTAAACATTTTGTATTTTCATGTTATAATTAGTAGTCATTCTAAAAAGAAAAAACATTTATATTTATTTAAATTTTTATGATAGTTATGAAGTCAATGAAATTTAGACACCACATAGTGAGAGTAAACAAAATATAGTCTTACTGAAAACTATAATACATATGTAATTATAATACATAACATGAGTACTGTATAATTTTCAAAAAAATAACCTGTAAGTTACAGTTTGGATAGTACTTTGTACGTAATTACCATAGCATACACCAAAGAATCAGCTCTTAAAATAAAGATAAATCATGTTAAAATAAGAACATTTACTTTTCCTTCCAGTACTGCCAATCTTTATAGATCTTGAAGATTTAAAGTATGCTTATGCTAAAGAAGTTTTAGAAGTAGCTCACAGGTCCAAAATTAAATATGTACATGAACAATTGGAAGAAACACTTGTGGGTTCAGGCTCAGATGGAGCCAGCATCAACATAGGTGTTAAAAATAATGGAACCACTAAATTATCAGAAAGAGAGCCATATATTACAAATATCTACAGTGCTGCTCATCAATTAGAGCTAGGCATTCTAAGCATTCCATCAAAGATATGCTGAAAAAGATGTATAACTACTATCACTTTTCTCAAAAGGCTGGTTGGTTGTTTAGTGCTTACTGGCACAAAACAACTGGTAAAAAGGTAAAAAAGTAAAATCATTAAAATATGTAAAAAGGAATCATGCTCAAATGAAACAGTCCAATTTTCAAATTAAAATCTTAAACAAGAGTTAAAAGGACCAATGGCCTTTAAAAATTTAAAAACACAATTGAGGTAAACAGCGTCACCATTGCCAATGACAATGTCCAACATCGAGGGTGAACTCATGGTAAAAATATGTTTAAAATAGTGCCGTTGCTCTCAATCATAACAAAGGCATCATAGTAAAATGTGGGCTACTGTTACCCGAGTATCACAGACCACACACTGATGCCTCAGTACCAGATAAAAGAAAGCAATGAGTTAAAAAACTATGACCAATGCATAGCTTAGCCAGAACAACTTCCTTTTTCTGATCCTTATGGAAGCAAGATGGCCAAAGAGCAATAGAAGGTTTGATCTAGAAAAGCTCATTAGCCTGTTGCTCACTCCAAGTAGACTGCCAACTAATTAGGAGCCAAGCCTTGAATAAAGAACCATAGTCCATGTATGGGATAAGCAAGGCAGTGAAAGTACCAGAGCTGACAGTGACCGCAATGTCAGTGAGCTCATTCCTGTGAATACTGATATAGCCTGGTATCCAGAAGAACTGGATAGAAGTAGATACAGAGAGAAATTGGCCAGTTGGTTTTGAATATCAATGAGAACAGGGTGAGAATTAACATGAAGAGATTCCAAGGCCAATAGAGAGCTAAGTGAGTCAGTATAAACAGTACAGGTCATGCACTGCATAGCTTCTATGTGATCCAGGGCAAGAGAAATGGCATACAATTTGGCAGTGAACACAGAAACTGTAACGGGTATTCTGTGTGCAACAACCAAATCACAACAAACCATAACAGAAACCACAGAGTTACCTGATTATGAACCATCTATATAAATGGAAATGGAAGGATGGTTTGAAAGATGTTTGGCAAATAGAAGGTGAGACTTTCAATTGGAAGTATTCACTTTTTTTCAGATGACTTAAAGCAAGATCACATTTTGAAATGATAATTAGCCATGGTAGGATAGGATGATCACAAGATACTGCTATGTTATCTGAGAACAGATCCAATTCATCCAACTTTACCTGAATATGAAGGCCATTAGGAATAATGGCAGACCATCTATTCTAAAAAATCATGGCCCACTGAGGAAGTAAAACACAACCCCAGGTGGGATGTTGTGGTAAGGATCGATGTTTTGAAGTGTACAGTATAAACAGTTGCAAATGGTGATGCTACAGAAGAGGTTCATGTGACTCAGTGTACAAACTCTGGACTGGAGAATTGCAGAAGGCCCCTGTGAAGAAAAAGTAAAACCGTTTGCTGTGGTCCACTTCAGTAATTGATTGAGGGTAGTCCGTAGTTGCTGTTCAATAAACCTCATGCTTGACAGCTGACACAAAATGTGAAAGTCATCGACATAGAGACTGTTTGCAACTGTAAGGAGAAGTTGTCCACTGATGGCATTAATCTTTATAGTGAAAAGTGTAACATTCAAGACACAGCACTCAGAAACTCCAAATTCCTGTGGGAAAGAAAAGGAAGCTGTAAAACTCACATGGACTTGGAATCACCAGTGCATTAAAAAATGTTTAATAAAAAATGGGTAAATGACCACACAACTCGTACAAGTGGAGGTCTCCTAAGGTCAAAAAATACAGAAACAAAATATTACTTGAGAAATGCTTCCCTGATTGATGTTTCAAGTCGAATCAGGTGATCCATGGTGGAGGGCTTTCATTTGAACCCACAGAGTAGGTAAAAGGAGGTTGTTTGATTCGAGGAACCAAACAAGATCAGCATTAATTATCCTATCCAACATCTTACAGAAACAGCTCATCAAAGCAACTGGACAGTAGTTTGAAGGAAACTTGGGATCCTTCCCAGGCTTACAAAAAGGGAGTACAGTAACATGGTGCCAAGCATCAGAAAAAACATTCTCCTGTCAGAGCTCGTTAAATACATCCAGAAGAAAAGTAAGAGAGATAGTGCAGCATCTCGTAATTAATATCATAGGGACCAACTGGTGTACTGACAGACCAATGAAGAGCAAGCTTGAGTTCCACCAGTGTAAAGGGGCAATTATAGTCATAAAGATGAACAATCCAAAAGGAAAGAAGTGATAGCTCTGCCCATGTCTTGATGGCTAAGCTGGGGGTTGAAGCAGAGGTGCTAGATGTACAAAAAAAGCTTTTGTCCAGAGTACTGGTGATGCTGTGGCCATCAGCAGTTTCCTGACCATCAGAAAGCAAGATCAAAAGGGGAGCAGAAGTATACTGTGTACTAACCTTTTAAATCTTGACCCATATGACTTTGGAACTGGTGGTAGAAGAGATGCTAGAGGTGTATTTTATCAAAGATTCCTTCTGGCTTTGATGTCTGACTTGCCAAGCATGTGCATGAGCCTGCTGGAATGCAATGTGGTTTAAAAGTGTGAGATACCTATGAAAGGTATCCCAAGCCTGTGTTTGAGAGCTTTCTTTGTCATGTGGAAGGCAGGATTCCACCAAGGATGAGGACACTATGGGAAATGTGTTGAGGTTTTAGGATTACACTAAGCAGCTGTGTGAACAATACAGTCTGTAACTGCTGTCATGCAGTCATCTATCTGTTTACAGACAATGGCAGGATCAAGTTCTGAGAGAGCAGTAAAAGAAGGCCAGTTTGCCTGTTCCAACTTCCACGGCCAGTGTCTCTCAAAATGACAGGAAAACAATCACTGCCATGTGGGTTACTGTCAACCTTCCAAGAAGAGTAAGATAAAAGTAAAATGGAGTACACAGAAAGATAAATAGCAGTAAAAGACTGACTAGATGCATGAAAATAAGTATAAGAACAAGTATTGAAGAGAGATATGACCCAAGGAAGCAAAGAGTGGGCATTTGCTGATCATCCACTCCACCATGAACTTGTCCATCATTCAACCTGTCATTTCAAAGAAAACTTCTGAAGGGTGACTGTACTGACAGGTTTCAGAAATGATTTCTGTCAGGAGAGACACACTGGATGGTAAGAATAAATCAAATTCTTAATATAATCTATATCCGAATGAAAACCCCAACAGTTCCACTGGATCAGAGTGGCCATTTTTACTTAGATGTAGGAGAACATGGCAGGAAGCCCTTCTGTTTTTAGCCACACTTTTTTCTTTATTGGATAAAGATCTATTGTCCTTCATGGATCCTGTCCTGGGTCAAGCAAGCAGGTCTCTGTCTGTGGACAAAGATTCCAGCAACTGAGGGTGTGAAAAAATGGTTGTTTTACTTTGCAGGGCTACAGAAGGGGGATGGATGCAAGGAAACACCAAAAACCAAAGGAAGTGAAACTGGGCAGTACTGAAGTACATGAAGATTTGTTAACTCTTTTAAATCATGGAGAGCAAAAGATTCTTCAGATGTTTTGCAAACTACTCTGCTGGAGGCATGGAAAGGTCTGTCTGCACTCCCACTGTGGCAGTGGAATGGAGTGCAGCAGCACAAATCCAAAATGGAGTTGGAGACAATATCTGAGCCTCTGGGTAGGATATATTATTTATAGTTTACAAGCATTGCACCTCTTTCTCCTTCACCCATTTAGGGCAAGAAATAGAGTAAGAGGGGTGTTGACCAGTACAGTTAACAGAGAGTAGTTCCAGTTTGCACTCTTTGCTGCCATAACAAGCACATGTTAAAGAACCACAGCAATGTTTTGGAGCAACCAAACTGTTGACACTGGAAACATCTGAGGGGGTTGGGAATGTATGTTCATACCTGTTTAAATAACCTGCTTTGACTGTGGCAGGAGGATGTAGTGATATAAACATCAATATCAGAATATTAGTTGGTACCATAATAATATCTTTGGGAGTGGAGATTCAACACGCAGCAGAAATGCCTTGGCTGGGGAAACGATCAAGGATTTCCAACTCAGGAATGTTCTTTAAATCTCTTTCAACTATAACTCCTCTAGAAAAATTTAAAGTTGTATCAGAAGTAACCTCAATGGCCTTTGATTTCAAGAGGAGTTTGGTATGTTGTAAAGATGCTTTCACCAAAATGTCTCCAGAGCACAATTTATTTACTGACCTAGGGGAGCTAGCAAGCCAATCTAATCCTTTCTGAATAAAGAAATGGGAACATCTGACCTAAGGATTTTTTAGATAAGGAATGGATAATTAGAAATCGAGGTATAGTGTTCAATAACCTGATTGTGATGTTAATTGCACAGCAGAGTTGTCCATGTGTGGTCATTTTCCAATAATGTTTTTATTTTTATTTTTTTATAAATGGGGGAATCCATAATAAAGATGCTACATTTCAGTGCCCACTGATCCCAACCACCATAGAGCCTTACAAGGAGACACATTACAATGCCAAACAAGAACACTCACTGCAGCAATGCCAGGGTTTCATGAGTACAATACCTGAACACCAGTATCAAACACAATGTCCACAAAATCGTTGAGAATGTCCAACACTGGTATTCAGTTGACCCTAGCCCAAGTGGATCAGTTGACTGACCCTGTGAAGCCCACCCAAAGGCTGCTCGTCTACAGGAATTCAAGGACAAAGTGGTCTCTTGCAGTTGGACCCCTCAACCATCAGGATCCTCTCCTCCACTTCACGGGTTGTCATGCCCAGCAAACCGTGGGTGGATGTATAGATCCTAGACAAGGTAAAGTAAAAGTACAAAACCTTCTCTGGGAGGTCCTCTTACCACATACAGAAATCAGTGATGACGAGAAACCCACTTGTTGAGAAATTTATATTCAGCCCAAACGAGCCGTTTTTGCATATAAACATACAGAAATCAACCTCAAGGGATCTCCAAATGTTTTTAAAGAACTTAAATTGCTGACACAAAGGAAGAAGAGGTGTTAAAACCCACTAGGTTACAGAGTACCATACATTCATCAAGCAACTAAAACACTGCTGTCAAATTTTAATGCAATTTCTGGCTCTCTTTGAATGTGTTTCTCAGTTAGCACAAGGTAATGTAATACCAGAGGTTAAAGCCAGAGTATCATTTCTGGCCACTAAAATAAAAGACTGGCAAGTTTTAAGATTTATATTCTTCCTGGAGGACCTTTTTAAAATAGTAAGTATTCTGAGTTTCACTGATGCCATTGAGGTGAACAATAACCAATGCCTTTTCAAAGATGTTCAACTAACACAATTTAATGCAAATCAGAATTCAGCAGATTTCCAAAATGTTACTGACACCATATTAAATAGGATTAATGGTAAGCTGAAAAATTCCAAAAACCCAACAAAGCACATTTTGCAAGCCTTTCAAGGTATGGCAATCAACAATTATAAGTATTGGAAGATCACTTTCAGCAGGTGTTCAATAATATTAGGTGTGACAGGTAGAGCTTAAGGTATATATTTTGATGATGTGTGTGTTTTATACATTAGTAGCTGTATTTATGAGCATGGATTTTCAGTTGACACAAGGATTACACATGACTGAAAGTTGTTCGATCATTTAAAAGTAATCTTAATATTGGAGCAGGCTGTAATTCCCCAAGGCATGATGGAGGAGGTTAACTCCCACAAACAGCACATCCCTCCTCAACATGTTTCAACAATAAACGAGTCAAATAAGCAGGGAAAAGGAAGAAGAACAGAGCCTTCAAATAGTTAACGAAAACAGTGATCCAAGTTCCCTAAAAAAATGTCATGTGAATGATGAAAGACCTCAAACAAAAAATAAATATGCAAGATGCAGCATAAAACATTAGTAAAGGGGAGAGAAGTCTTCAGATATTGGGCCTGTAAAAAAGTGATTGAAGTCTCAGGATTTGACTCCCAAAGAAGTAACAGTGCTCTTAATTGCAGAGAATCCAAACAAGAACTGGCTGAAAGATAAAACCCAAAGGATAGTGTTTCATAACAAAGGGGTCAAAAATAAGCAGTAACAAAAACAGCAGAACATGAATCTCTATGTCAGAGTAAGAAAGTCACCAAGAAATTAGAGGTAGGAAGCATCATAAGAAACAAGTAAAATGTGGTAAATCTGTGTAATCAACTGCAGAAAAAGAGTGGAAGGTCCAACTTCTTTCAAAAATACCTGAAAAGAAGGCATAACAAACAACAGAGCAAGAAAAAATTGTCAAAATCATTATGTTCCTGCATGTTTTCATCAGTATGAATGGGCACTGACCTATGTGGAAATAACAAACCAGGACCCATATAGGAAAAAAATATGTGCATGTATTAAACAAAGTACAAATCCAAAGAATGTATGAAAAGTCAAAATTAAGTAAGAATCATATCCAAACCTTAGTGTGCAAATTAAAAAGGTACAGTATGCTTAATGTAATACAGAAGGAGCCAGCTTCATTTTATACTGTGGCTCGAATGAGCCAAAAAAGTAAAAAAGTAAAAAGGAACAAATAAAGAACAAAAAATGGGTTTTTAACTTATTACATGCATAGCCATGGTGGGGTTTAACAATTGACCCAATATTCTAGAAAGTAAAAGGTCCATCATAAATCTTTTGCTTTAAATAAACATTTGAATTTCATGTAAATCACTTAAATTATTTGCAAGAAAGGATCTTTATTTCTTGAATTATCTCTAGCACTCACTATGCTCATGACTTATCACATATATTAAATGAAATTCTCTGATTAACAATTAACAGAAGTCATTGGTCAAAGGCCATTTCATTGCAGTTACTGACTTGTATTCAAAATTCTATTGAACTAATATTTCATAAATTTTTGCCAGTAACTTTGGTATTATCAAACTGTATATTATGATTCAAATGTATTATACATTATTCAATTTCTTAATTTGAATGTAAATGTTAATAAAACAAACATCACTTTTTATGTCACATGGTATGCTGAATGTTACACTGGTTCAAATAAGATGACTGTGATGTTCAAATATAAAGTTTATAGTTTCTTACAAATTAGAAACTCCATTTACCAATATAGAGAATAAAAACCTGATATCATTCCTATTTGTTGAAATATTACTACATTTACTGACTTAAATCCAATGGCCCTTCAACAATTTCTATTTTTAGAAACACTCACTCACATACACCTACTTCAGTGTACTGTGTGTGAATCACCACTCAAAACTCAGAATGTCCCTCTTGTAGCTCTTTCAGTCTTTCTGAAGTGTTTCCTTTTCAGGATTTATGCTAGATTTCAAATAAGACACCAGTAAGCTCAAAATTTCATATTTCTTTCAGACCCACATACAACTTAGTTACTAAGCTTGATAAATCAAGTAGAATTCTATGATATATCATAATTCATGATTTTTTGGTTACTTCAAAATGTATATATAATATCTCAAAAGAACTTTCATTTCACATCTTCCATATACAAAATTTTAAAAGATTTAATAGACTAAGGCAAGTAGCAAAGGACTAAAAAAACATCAAGTTGAAGAGACAGCTGTTTGCTATACTTCTTTATTTACTGTTGTATGTTTTAGGAAAAATAACTAAGAACTCATTTGCAAACAGCAATAATATATATACTTATCTATTATAATCGAAATGTGACTATTTTACAAAAAACTAGTTCATTAAAACATAGCCAAGATAGGTCACTATATTTTTGAATACAATAAAATGAATGCCGATGCACTACTACATTGTAACTTCTTTGATGTTACCAACCAATGGCTGAAAGGTTAATATAATAAAAATAGTAAATATATATATATATATATAAATGTATAGTATTATGAGATTTAAGCTATTTAGACTAAGCATTTGTGTCATTCCAAGTTATTTTAGAAAAAAAAGATATAATTTATATTTATTTTCTAATATTTTATGGCAGTTATGAGGGTCAGTAAAATTGACTGAACTTACACATTCATTAGGAAAAGAAAGTTTTTTTCTAAATAAATGTTTAATAGCTATCTAAATTTTATAAGCAGTTTCCATGTGAAATTTGAAAATTTTAGTGTACATGAAAGTATTTTTAATTTTAAGATTAAAATTACTTTGCATGTTTGAGAGTAAACATTTCAAAAGAAAATGGTCTGAGAAAAACATTGCTTAAAAAATCTTAAAATTTAATAAAAAACATCTAATATTTTCCATATGAAAATCTTGTAATGTTTTCTGATAATTTGCAAATTTTCATGAAGATACATTTACTAATTTAAAAGTTATTGCATGTAAACTATAACAAGTACAAAATGGTTGCAAGATTGGTCTTTAAAACCAAACCTGTGCTGAAAGAGTTAATTAACAGTAACACTGCATGTATTGGAAAGTTTTATGATAATGTATTAAGACACAGAAGTCTATGTGAAATTTACAACAAAGCTTAACATTTTTGGGGGTAAAAGAATACACATATATATCAATGAAATTTTTATAAAGTTTTGAATATATAAAATTATGCAACATAAAAATAAGATATTTTATTTGAAGAATGTTATCTCAAGTTTCAAACTGTCTCATTCAGTAGTTTTTTGTATGGTTTGCTTTGTATTAACAGAAACAACAAGTTGGATATTTTAAACAAACATTCAACTTTCTTCTTTACTAAATACTTCATTCAAATTCAAAATATAAAAAGCTTTTTTTTCTTCCCCATTTATAAATTTTCTAGTCTTTAATGATAGATTATATTTTTGGCCAGGAAAAAAAACAAAAATAAGTTACAAACATTTTAGCAGAAATATTTCTACACAACTTTGTGCATTCCTCAAAGTAATTAGTGCTACCAATTTCTCATACACTTTGAAAGTGATATGTTATTTCATTAACAGTTACTAACGGTTTTCCAGATATTTTTCACCCAAATATAAAACACATTTTAACAGTGTACAGTTATACTAACTACTACAAAACAATAAATTTGTTTTATTAAAAAAACCCATAAAACAATGTCAAATGCTAGGAAAGTGTATTTGACTTCCTCTCTTTTTTTGTTCTTTCTGAAGAAGTCCTCTTCCACAATTTCCTTAAATACTGTATCTAATAGTATTCAAGATTTCTCAAATGAGGTAAAACAGTTAAAGCAATGCTCTAGATATACTGTCTACTTTGGAATGTAGGTTTTATATCACTATATGAAAAAAAAAAAAAAAAACATTAAAAATAAATGGCTATTATAGTACAATACCTGTTCAATATCAGCTTTACATTCTTCTAACAAGTATTCCACCACTTCTAAATGTCCATTTCGAGATGCCATGACTAACGGTGTTGCTCCATTTTGTCTAGTTGTCACTAAAGATTTAATTTCTTCTTTAGGTTTTTGTTCCAGAATTTCCTGTAAACATTTCATATATCTGTTAAAACTTAAAAGCTAACATAAGTTACTGCTTATAACAAAATCATACAATTATTTTGATGGAAGATTTATAAAAGAAAAATATCCATTAACAATTACTTTCCATGAGGAAAAACCATAAATCATTTGAAGTATTTGATTTATGCTTTTATACTAATCTACAATTATCTAAATTGAAAATGTATTTTCAACAGATACTTACAAAAACCTTTCTTGACTTGTACTGCCCTAAATCACCACACATTTTTGCACACCATTAGCCTTGTTACTTCTACTGTTACTGCACACTACCATACAAATGATCATACAGCAACCCTCCACCAACAGGAACGTGACACTATCCCTATTGTAACTACAGCCCTCTCTAATTATGCACATCAATCACGAAAAAAATCCTACATATGCTTTTTTGTGTGTCATATGGCATGTTTTTTCTCTTACTGTTTATATTTTATTATACCTACCATACAATCACCATTTCTAAATGTTCATTTTAAGATGCAATGACTAACTCCAGACAATTACTCAGTAGAATGTAACGGGAAGGAGAACACCAGAGTTTTTCTCCTAGCTATCATGCCCTGGACTCTTCCACTGCCACTCAACTTTAGTCAATGTTTTTGTAATTGTCCTTATCTGCCGTGTTCAGCTTTACTCTGCATTGTTAAAAAAAACGTTTTCTTTGGCTCATTGAGTAACTACAGTTTCGAGAAACTATTAAACTATGTATATGAAGTAAGAAGTCATTGATTTGCAAAAGATTTGTATAAAGAGCAATTGATAAAACTTCAGGTAAAAGATGATCATATGTTATGATGTCTGACCTTAAAGGTGAAATATTTTTCTCAACCATTCCTTCTGTTGTTGCTATTTATAAGAAATTATAGGTGGTAGAACTGTTTTATCTTTCACTGCTTTATTCAGTTACATCTACAGTAAAATACCACAGAAACACAAGTCAAACAAAATGGTGACAGATGTGTACAGAGACTTGGCTAGTTTTGATTTTTTGGCTTCTATTTTCATTATTCATGTGTGTTTTGTAATATTTTTTATCAGTGTGTTTCTCACTGAAGCTTTTCTGAGCTGTAATTTTTCTGGCTTCAAACAACTTGCTGTAAAAAAAAAACCCTCCCTTGTGTGTGAGCACATTTTGAAATTTATCATACCAAGAAAAAATTTAGAAAGGAAAACAGATCCGAAGCTAAGATTTACTTAGGAGATAAATAGCCAACAAAATTTTGCTAAATATGCCATTTTTAGACCCAAAAATAGAGATCACAATTATATTCTCTTTATTTCTTCCTTGATCCTATCCTGACATCATAATGCCTAGATCTGGTCCTGCCCTCAGGTGATATTTTTATGAGACAAATGAACAATCTGAGGCAGAAACAGAGAAACAATGATGACAAACTTTTAAGTGTAATTCAACCACTTTGTAACTATAAATTCAGATCAGTATGTGTTCTATTACATTTCTGAATAGCAGGGAAAGCAACTGACTGTTTGAAGCAGTCTAAAGGCAATAATTTGACCTTTTAGGTCAAACTGCATAAGACATCGAATTGTACGACAACATGATTCTTAATGTTGTTATGTATACATTAGACACCACACTACTAGTAGCACAGTACTGAGGCACTGTGGTCATACAAAAATACTGTAAAGAACTGCCAAATCAACAAAAACAGTTTAAAAAAAAAGTGCACGAACTGAACAAGTTCATGTGAGCAAGGGTAATATTGAGCACCAGGCTTAATGTTAGTGGCCTCAGTTGCAATGTATTAGCATTGGGCCTAAGATTAGTGTTGTTATCTAAGAATTGAGTGACAATAACGTTACACCTAAATACTGTAACTAGTTTAGTGTAAGTACACTGGAAATGCTACTGTAGCCTGGAATAATGAAGTGGACTATTTCCAATTTAAGGTGATCATTTTGAATTTGCCATCACACCCAGGCATGCAGATAAAGTTTCAGACATATGCCTATTTTGTTGATGTATAGTTTCTTGGCTCATCTAAAATCCCCAAATCAAAACTGAGCTCACAGTTGAGGTTACTACTCATTCTTCAGATATTCGATTAGAATTAAGTTACTCTAGCCTAGGCCTAACCCAGTATTTAGTAGTTCAATGTACAGTACAATTTACAATTGATATATATTACGTATGTGTACCAGTACAGAATGATCACTGTGTATATATGCTACTACAGTATGTATTGTTGATCACGAATTGTTTTGGAATACTTTTTGGCTCACAATGGATTTACATATTACCAATGTCATTACACTGCTTCTTGCATACAGCTACTATAGCAACAACCTTAATGAAACTTTTGTAATGACTGAAAACTGATTTTCCTAAAATGGATTGAAGCCAGTCACGAACAGTTTCCAACCAATCAGAATGCAGCAAATAAATGAAGGTATTTATGAATTTATGTTTATATTTTGATGGACCTAGGTCCCAGGATAACTTTCTGACAATCTTTGTCTGAATGTAGACCTAGAGTTTAGTATGTTTGACTGTCTTACCAATGCTTTTCTTTATGAATTTCAGTGTTTTTCTAATCATTATAACGATACATGATCCATATTCATTTATGTTTTTTTTGTATTTTACAGACTGCAAGATGAAATGTGTTCAATTAAGTGGCACACAAAAGAGAAAACTGGCACAAAAAAAAAAGGGCTTTTGATTTAGTGGCCAAGACTGGAATGTTGACTAATTTTTTTCACTCAACTTACACAACATGATCTTCCGAATAACAACCCATCTCTGCCATCAGAAGTCACTTGTACTGCATCTGACTCTGATGAGATTGAAGATGAACCAAGTTCCACACCTACAAGTACCACTTTGTTCACTTCATGGTCAGAACATCATGATAACATTGAGGTGTCACAGGCTGGTTTAACTGGCACAAGTCTCACAACTGATCTCACTTTGCCTGCAAATTCTCCTGATATCTCTAGTGTTAATTTTGATGCAAGTTGCTCCACAAGACAGTCTGAAGTTGAAATAATTGCTGAAAATGAAAATCTTCTGGACTATGGTAAAATGCTTCAGTTAACAAAAGATGAAGAAACTAAAGCAAAAGATCCAGGGTTGTGCCTTGATTTCTTTGCTGATGATGTAGCTTATTGGAATGTTTGTAGGCCCACTGACTGTCCACACCACAATGGGCCACTTGGCAAATCTTGCCAGACTTTCAATAGTGGCAAACTAATGAGATACTGTTCACAAAACCTTTTCTTTGGGGTAAAAGCCAATGGTGAGCAATACGAGAGTGGTTATTGTATTCACCATCAACAGGGTTCGTTTACTGCTTTGTTTGTAAACTTTTTGTCCCTAAATTTTCTGTCACGTTTTGTTGAAAGAGAAGAGTTCAGTGACTGGCTATCATGAAAGAACCACTACTCACCGAAACTTCAGGCTAACATACTTAACTATCAGACAAGGTTTAGACTTGTGACAAAGGTTGGAAAAACAAATTAAAGAAGAGTGCAATTACTGGGAACATGTCTGGGAGCATGTAATAGTTGTTATTTGTATGTTAACTGAACATGGTCTAGCTTTTCGAGGAACAGATGAAAAATTTGGTGCAAATGTGAGTTTTTTAGGGCTGCCTGAGCTCATAAGTCAGTTTGATCCATTTTTAGCAGGGCACATTTTGAAATATAGAAATTCTGGAAAAGGAAATCCTTCTTACTTGTTGAAAACCACCTGTGAAGAACTCATTGAACCAATGGCTCGAAAGGACCAAGCTTGTCAGTTGATTCGACACCAGATCTATTATATATAGATCAGTTAAGTGTTGTACTTCGATACTTAAAAGATGGCCAGCCTACTGAATGCTTTTTAACTTTTCTGGAACTGAAAAGCCGTACTGTTGAGAAAATAGCAAACCAGGTATTGCAGTACTTATGTGAAGTTTGCAAACTTAATTTTTCAAAATGTATGGACCAGTCTTATAACAATGCTGCTAACCTGTCATAAATCTCTGTGTGGACTTGTAGATTTGACTGATCTTCCCATCACCATAAAAATTAGGAAATAAATATAAATTATGTCTATTATTTAGGAATGACAACATATTATAACAAGAAAACACAAATGTTATGTTAAGTAGCTTAAACCTTATATCATTATAGATTTATATATGTTCATTATTATTTTTATATAAACCTTTCAAACATGCTTGGCTAACAATACAGAAGTTAGTGACATGGCAGATGTGCACCCATGTAACTATATTCAATAATATAAAGCTGACCTTAGTCTTCTGAGTTTTAGCAGGCTACTATTTTGTAATATACAGTCACATTTCAATTATTATACATTATATATGTATATAGATTATTACTATTTAGAAATAAACTTATTTTTCTTAAGATATAAAATTGTAAATCAAGAAGTAAAGCAAATAATTATCTCTTCTTGCTATGACCTTTAAACTTAGCTGTTAGACACAGGTTGCTAAGCTTTTTAAAATTTTGCATGTGGAAGATAAAGAAAAATTTGTTTAGGTTTTATATATACAGTTGAACAGCCAAAAAATCATAAACTATACATACTAATACCTTAGAATTCCACTAGAATTTATTAAGCTTAGTAACTAAGACCTATTTAGCTTTAAAAAAAATGAAAACTTCAAGCAGACTAAACACACAACCTACTTTTTTAAAATCTTGGTTCACAAGAATTTGTTAGCCTTTATACATGTCAAAATGGCTGAGGAAACTACTAGAGGGACATTCTAAGCTGTCAATTGGTTATTCATGTCATATATTGAAGTAACTGTATAAAAGGGACAATTTTTTTGATTCAGTACACAAGCCACATCTCAGTGAAATAAAATGATACGAGGTTCTTATTTTATATTCTAGCTTGTTAATATTAGTAATTTTAAGTTTCTAATTTGTATGAAACCATAGACTTTGTATTTTACCATCACAAACTTCTAATTCCGAACAGTGCTGCATTCAACACAACTCACTAAAAATCTATACTTTAGTGTGTTCTTTTAATATTTACTTTTAAGTTAAGGAATTAACTCATATATAATGTTAAAATTTGAATTATAAAATAAAATCTGATTCCAAACTTATTGACATGAATTCATAAAAGAGTAGTTTAATGAAATTTTGAATGCAAGTCAACAAACATGACAACATAACATTTTACCCGGGATCCGTCGTGTAAAGGCTAATTTTTTCTGTGATATTTGTGAAGATATGAAAATCTAAGTATGCATACCCTTTCCACCATTCAGGTTACTTTTTTCAAGGATTTTAAGCATTAACAGATAAGTCAGACAAGATTTTCTTTTAGTGAATCCACCATGATTTTCTTTTACACTATCATGTTTAATTTGATGATCTTGCAAAGTTACATTTTTCTTACTTATAAAATGCATTTCTGACAGACACCTCTTCACATAATATTTTCACAAGCTATTTTCCCATGAGCCTGCCTTATAAATTTGCATGCCATTAATCTTTAGAAAGCTCTTGAGATTTCCTGCGAGTTGCTCTACTGTATAATGATATTATTATGCAAAGTCTTCCACCAATAGGAAGGTGACATTTCCTTATGTACTAACTCCCTCTATTTTCTTTCACTCATAAATCTTCATTCTTTGACACAGCAAACATGAATAAGGTGCACCACACCAGAAGTAGGCAGAAAGGGTGGGAATATGCGAGAAGCAAGTATCTATTGGAAATGAATTTTCAGGTAAGAAAAACGTTAACTTTTCAGATGATACACCTCTTTTCACACAGTTACAATAAAATTTCATGATGAAAATATCTGCCTGCATGAATTCCCTTCAGAAACTGTTTGAAGGTAACATATTGAATGTGGCACTGAAAGAAAGAGGCTCCACAGGTTCTCTTCCAAGATACATTCTTTGTCCAGAAAAAGGGGAATGAAAAGGCAAGTGCTCCTAAGGTGTTACAAGAATAGGCCATCCTAGTACTTCCAAACAAGAGGTTAAAGAACTCATATATGTAGCATGATTGGAGCACTTCAGACTGTACTTTGTTCTCACCTCAACCAGACTACTGGATCAATACTAGATGCAAAAAAAAAAGGTACAGTGTATTAGTGTATACATGCCTTAACTTCACTGAAGAAGCAACATCTGCATGAAAAGTGCATATGTGTTTCATGTGTAATCACACTGACCTTACTGAACAGTCACAGGCTGCAGGAGAAGGGCATAAATTTTGTAGTGTACTTGTTTCAACTCTACTGGACAGCCACAAGATGAAGCAAAAGAGCACACATGTTGTAATTTGCTCTACTAAATAGTCAGACTGTAGGAGGAGGATGCAGTAACATAACAGTGTGCTTGCCTCAACTCTAGTGTACAAATTCAAGTTGCAGGTAGACAACACAAGTGATGTGTAACAAGTATAGCTATACCAGATGTGACTTGTGCAACACTGATAGTGTCCCAATTGCCCCACTTCCCATCAACTCCCACTCCTTTTTCTAGTTCCAGTGGATAGGCCCAAGTCAGTAAAGATGATCCATAGTGCACCACTCCAGTAGGAACAGGTAAATGGCAATGTTCTCTCATACTCTACTCAAATGGAAAGGGAAAATTTGTGGTGCAGAGAGCTGGAAATAATCTTCAGATTTTCATTGGTCCTTAAGCTGGAAAGGTCTTTTACTAGAGACAATGTAATAGATGACCATCTATCCCCATTTTTAAAAACCAGCAAACAAGCCAAGGAAGCAAGCAGATCACCCTCCAGTGCTGGTTTTTCTTTTCATCACAGTCTATGGAATAAGTACAGTCTAGATCAGACAGTAGCCACATATAAGTGTACCACAAGCATACTAAAAGTGGTCATGCACTGGAAAGTGGAATTGACCACAAAGGGCAACAGAGATTCTAAATTTTGAAAATTGAGAAAGGGGAAGTCACAATGACTAAACCAGAATCAAAGAGATAAGTAGGACAAGGCATATTGTTATGAGAATATAGTTGGTCTAAAAAGGAATCAGTATGACCATCAACATTAGAAAAAAGGACAAAAAGCAAAAAAATTCTTTAGACTTAGGGTTATGAAGGAGGAAATAAGAAGAATCATCTGACACAGGGGAAAAAGATAAAACGATATATACCTGTAATATTAAATACTAATAATGAACAGGAGTTTGGATGCTACCCTCAACAGGAAGTACAGTTCTCAAGTTCACAGGGAGAAATAAACTCCTTGTTATTTTCCCCTTAAGAATGTGGGTAAGGAACAGCTGACAATGGCTGGAAGGTGAAGACTCCAGCTGCATAAGGAAACGTAATACCCTAGTTACAATGGCTGTTATGTCATCCACATCCAATGTGCCTTCAGCAGCCATAGTTGAAACATAACTCATATGAGGAAATTTCTTCATTCATACAAGTGTAAAATATTAAATGAACTGTTTACAATTTGAAAAAAAAAAGGAAAAAAAATTCCTTAAACTTTTCAAATCTGCAATTTATGTTTCTTCACAATTGTAAAAGCATAGAGGGAACTAGTTCAAAATATGTATTGCCCTCTTACTAGTGGAGGGCTTTTGTTGCATAATAATGTCATTATATACTAGTGCATTCCTGAGATTTCATGAAATTAGATGAGAAAAAATATAACTATATAATATAGATTGGTCAGTTTTACTGACATTGTAACCAACCTATATCAATACAAAATAAATATAAATTACCCTTTTCTTTCTAGACTGACTTCACATTATAACTCAAACCTACATTTGTTTATTCTAAAGTTTTAAACTAGTAACAGTATAATTTTTAAGTTAAATTTTATTGTTCCATTGCTCTCTGAACTGTCACACTAGTTGTAAGTCACTTAGCAAATGTCCCGCTCACATTAACCTATTGAATTACCTGAAATACAGGCTACTCACAGTTGTTTACAAAACAGACCACATGAAAAGGTTTTATTATTATTTATTTTACCTAGGTTTAACTTAAAAAGTCTAAGTTTCACATTTCAGTACTTTTATAATAATAAAAAAGTACACATGAAAAACAAATACTCAGGTTTTCTTTTTTATGCTGATAACTTTCAGTGAAATTTAACACTACTTTTTATACTAATGGTACTACTGCATCAAATACTTTTTATCAAATAATGCACCAAAGAATACAAAATAACAACATGCAAAAAGCAGACAATTTCTGTAACCATCATAATTTTTCTGCTATTTCAACTGTACAACAACAGCTGTTAATAGTTCAGCCAAGAGAGTTGATGTGTTTCTCAAAGGAATAAAACAGAAAACAATGTACATTAATACATCATTTGAAATATTAAAGCTTTTGCTTTCTATTACTTATAAATAATACAGTATTAAACATCAGAACTACTGTACATTTGTGAAAGAGAGATCTGATTTTGTAATTTATGGCTCTCTGGCAAAGTAAGATTTAAGGATATAAAAACCATGTTTTGCTTGAGTGATGATAACATTATAATAAATAATTTACTTTAAAGTTTGTACTTAGAGGGTAGAGGGGTGGTAAATAAATTAGGACAAGAGGACATACTTAGAGAGCAAATGTCACTATTCACATACTGAAGGAAATTAAGAATTTTCTTATGTTGCTTTATAAAATTAGGTTAGTTGGTTGATTTAGTGTTTTATGGCACAAAGCAGCTAGGTTGTCTGTCTCAAACATCCAGTAAAAAGTTAAAAGTAAATTTAGTAAAATTCATAAAAGGAAATTAAGGTAAAACAAAACAAAGTTTAAGAAAAAAACAATACAAATAGCATAAAACCAATGTTTACATCTAGTCTACAACGTTAAGTGAAAAACTACAGTAATTCAAGTTGTACAGGACTTTCTGTAGTGTAACTGTAATTATCATAATTCGCCAGGAAGACTAATACGTAAGTACAAAAACCATTGTCAGTCATCTGAAGTTGGCCTTTCCAGTCCTGGTTCCAAGTTATTTGATGTTATGGCCATTTTCAAATAGGAAAGTAATAAAAAAAGTTTTAAAAGACATGTAGCAAAATTATAATAATAACTCTCCAGGATGACTAATGGGTAGTTCAAACAGCAGCATTAGTTAACTGAAGTTGGCCTTTCCAATCCTGGTTGAGTTATTTAATGTTATGGCCAGTTTCTAATTTCAAATCGCACAAGACGAAATGTGATTTTTAAAATGGAGCCACAATAAAAAGGTGTAATGTACAAATTAAAAAACCTTAAATGCCATTAAAAATTTTAATGGCCTTTTAAAAACTAAAAACATTACCAAACTGGAGTGTGTCACCATCACTAATAACACTAATGTTATGGATAAATCTTGGGACAGTACATGTTTAAAATGGTGCTGTTGTTAAGAGTCATAGCAATGACAAAAAAGTAAAATGTGGCTTATTGCGATCCGAATGTTACACAAACTACAGACTAGTGCATCAGCTCCACATAAAAGAAAATGATCAGTTTAAAAAACTGTGACAAATACGTAGTCTAGTTAGAACATCCTCTTTTCGGAATCCTCTTTCCTTATGGAAGCAAGAGGGCCAAAGTCCAATATAGGGTTTTATTTGGAAAAGCTTGTTTTTATGTTGCTCACTCCACATCAACTGCCAGCTGGCATGGAGCTGAGCCTTGAATACAAAACCATAGTCCATGTATGGGACAGGAACAGCGGTGAGAGTGCCAGAGCAGACAGACTTAGCTGTGGTGTTGGTGTGCTCGTTCCTGAGAATACCAACGTGACCCGGTATCCAGAAAATCTGGACAGAAGTAGATGTTAGAGAAATGGGCCAGTTGGTTTTGAATATCAGCAAGAACAGGGTGTGAACCAACGTGAAGCGATTCCAGGGCCAGCAGAGAACTAAGCTAGTCAGTATAAATAGTGCAGTTTGAGTACTGCTTAGCTTCTGCGTGATCCAGGGCAAGAGAAATGGCATACAGTTCAGCAGTGAACACAGAAGCTGTAGAGGCCCAAGAACTTTGTCTAAGGGACCAAAGGCAGCACAATTTCACTGATACAGAGTTCAGGATCAGGGTGAATACATTGTTGGCAGCAAAAGTGCATGCAAACAGTTTTAGAGAGAGAGAGAGAAGTTAAAGCCATTTGCTGTGGTTCACTTCAGTAAACGATTGAGGGCAATCGGTAGGTGCCACTCAATATACCTCATGTTCAACAACTGACATGGGATGTGAAAATCGTTGACATAGAGACCGTTTGCAACAGTGAGAGGGAGTTGTTCAGTGATGGCATTAATTTTTATACTGAAGAGTGTGACACTCAAAACACAGCCGTGAGGGACTCCAAGTTCCTGTAAAAAACGAATGGGAAAGTGTCAAACCCACATGAACTTGGAATCTCCTGTCCATTAAATTTTTTTTTTAATAAAAATGGGCAAATGGCTACATAACCCATATATATATGGAGGTCTCTCAAAATGTCATACTTCCATGTTGTATCATAAGCCTTCTGAATGTCAAAGAATATTGATACAAGATATGGTAATTTGAGAAAGACTTCTCTGATTGATGTTTCAAGTCAAATCAGGTGGTCCATAGTGGAGTGCTGCCATTGGAATCCACACTGGATAGGCGAGAGAGGGGTTGTTTGATTCGAGGAACCAAACAAGACGAGCATTAACCATCCTCTCTAAGGTCTTACAGAGACAGCTCCTCAAAGCATTTGGACAATAGTTTGAAGGAATCTTGGTATCCTTCCCAGGCTTATAGAAAGGTAAGACAATAATCTGGTGCCAGGCATCAGGAAAAACATTCTCCTGCCAGATCCAATTATAAACAATCAGAAGAATAGCAATAGAAGCAGGAGATAGATAGCACAGCATGTCAGAGTGTATATCATCAGGTCCAACCTGATATACTGCCAGACCGACGAAGGGCTGGTTTGAGTTCCACCAGCGTTAAGGGACGTTTATAGTCTTAGAGACAATCAGAAAAGAGGTGATTGCTTGGCCCAAGTCTTAATGGCCAAGAAGGTGGAAGAAGAAGCAGAAGTGCCAGATACCCACCAAAAGCTTTCACCTAGAGTATCGGGTACCAGCTACTTCCTGCCCATCAGAGAGCAAGATCGAGAGGAGGACAGAATTATATTGCCCACTGAACTTTTGAATCTTGTCCCATATGACTTTGGAACTGGTGGTAGAAGATGTGCCAGTTGTGAACTTAATCCAAGATTCTTTCTGGCTTTGATGTCTCACCCATCAAGCATGTGCACGGGCCCACTGGAAAGTGATGCAATTCGAGATTGTGGGATATCTACAGAAAGTATCCCAGGCCCATTTTTGAGCCTTCCATGCCATGTGATAGACAGGATTCTACCATGGATGAAGACATAGTGGAAAACGTATTGAGGTTTTAGGAATACAATGAGCACCTGCTTGTATAAAACAGTCAGTTACTGCTGCCACACAGTCGTCTATTGATGGTTTACAGATGATGGCAGGATCACATTCTGAGAGAGTAGTGAAAGATGGCCAGTTTGCCTGATCCAGCTTTCACTGGGGGCATGTGGATCGGGTGGCACTGACCACAGCCAGTCTCTCTCAAAATTGTAGGAAAATGATCACTGTCTCATGGATTACTGTCAATCCTCCATGAAAAATGGGAGAATAATGAAGGGGAGCAAATTGAGGGATCATTAGCAGTAAAGGACTAACTAGGTGCATGGAAATAAGTAGAAAAACCAGTATTGAAAAGAGAAAGGTTGCTATCAGAGAGCATACGCTCTACAGAGCAACCCTTTCTATCAATATTAGCACTTCCCAAGAGAGAATAATGTCCATTAAAGTCCCCAGGATGAAAAAGGGAGACAGCAACTGTTCAATGAGAACATCAAGGTCTGATTGATCATACGTCTCTCCAGGCAACAGGTAGAGGGAACAAACAGTGACGGTATGACCCAAGAAAACATGGATGGCTATGGCCTCCAAGGTTGTGTCAAGTGGCAAAGACAGGGTGGGCACATGCTGATTAACCAACAGTGCCACCCCTGCCACACTCCATGCACTCGTCCATCACATAGCTGTCATTTCTGTACAGCCAAAAGGTGACTGTATCGGTAGGTTTCAGAAATGTTTGCCGAAAGAAAAGACACACAATGATAGGAAGCAATCAGTGTTTTGATGTCATCCAGATTAGAATGTAAACCTTGACAAGTTCCATTGTATCAAGGTGGCCATTTTTATTTATGTTAGGTGAATTTGGTGGAGAACCCTTTTGTTTACAACCACGTCTTTTTACCTTACTGTCCTTATTCGAGGGAGGTCTATTAACCTCCATGGATCCTGCCCTGGGTTGATTGGGCAGGTCTTTGCTATTGGAAGAGGATTCCAGTGATTGAGGTTATGAACGAAGGATTGTTTTGCATTTTGGAGTGGGAGAAGAAGATATATCTGAGAAAATGCCTGTACCTGGAACCAAAGGATGTAGATCTTGGTGTTTGTTGGAATGTATGTAAAGGACAGAGATAGGTGTTGAAGTTGATTCATCAACTTTTTTAACCATGGAGCCCAAAGACTTTTCATTTGTTTAGAGAATGATTCTTTTGGAGGCACAGAAAGATCTGTCTGCACTCCCACTGTAGTTGTGGAATGAAGAGCAGCGGCATACGTCCGAGATGAAGGGGTAAACAGCAATTTTCAAGCCTCAGTATAAGTAATGTTATGAATCATTTTCAAATGGTGCACCTCTTTTTCTTCCAACCATTTAGGGCAAGAATGAAAGTAGAATGGGTGAGAGCCATTGCAATCGATGCAATGATGGTCCGTTTCACACTCGTAGGCATCATTGCCCTTGCCACTGCAACGAGCACACATCAAGGATCAACGACATGACGTCTTCTAGTGACCGAAACACTGACACTGGAAATATTCGACAAGTTTTGGTATGTATGGCTGTACCCTGCAATTAAGATAACCTGCCTTAATGGTGGCAGGTGGACATGCTGATGTAAATGTCAGAATGAGGACACTGGTCTGCATTGTAATTCCATCTTTGCCAGTGTAGATACACCTTACTGCAGAAACTTCTTTGGTGAAGAAACCAGCGAGAATCTCTGACTCAGGTATGTTGTTCAAATCCCTCTCAACAATAACTCATCATGATGAATTCAAAGTAGCATGAGACATAACCTCAACAGGTATGTCCCCAATTGCCTTTGAATGCAAGAGGAGCTCAATGTGTTGAGATGTGGATGTTTCCACTGATATGTCACCAAAGCAAAGCTTCTTTACTGACTTTGGAGAGCCAGCAAGTCCCTTCTGAATGAAAAAGGGAGACATTTGTTCTAAAGGTTTGTCTGAAATACAATGTAGTATACGAAAATGAGGTACAACAGGTGGTACAGATGGTGAGGATTGCTGCTCAGAATATTCAAGACGTGGTCGTTCACCTATAGACTGTTATTTCACTATTTTATTTGGAGGATCCATAACAAAAAAAAAGAATATTTCAGTGTCCACTGACTCCACTCACCATGGAGCCCTAAGAGTGGATGCACTACAATGTCAAACAAGGACACTGTTACAACTCCAGGGTTTTGTGAGCATTATACCCAAACACCAGCATCAGATACAATGTCCACAACACCTGTTGAGAACATCCAACACTGGTACTTGGTTGACCATAGCTCAAGTGGACCAGCCAACTGACCTAAGGGAGGCCATCCCATGGCTGCCCCTCTACAGGAATTTAAGGCCAAAGTGGTGTGCTGGGGTTGAACCTCTCAACCACCAGGATCCTCTCCTCCCCTTCACGGGTTGCCACGCATGGCAAAGATGTGGGTGGATGTTTAGATCCCAGAGGAGGTAAACTGAAAGAACAGAACCTTTCCTGGTAGGTCCCCTCACCACATACAGGAATCCACACCGAAGGGTATAAAATTAGGAATTTAAAATGTATATCATATTAAAACTATATTTCAAAGTTTATTCATATACTATGACAATGAAGTAGTTTAATTATATTTATGTAACTCAGTAAATCTTCATGACATGAACAAAAAAGGATGCCTGTAGCAGGAGGGTTAGTATACATTGAAACCATCTTAATACCATGACTAAAGAAGAAATAAGCTAATCAAGGTTTAGCACTGTTGTTACTTGAAAATGTATTTGAGATAGATAGATACGTCTTTGCACCATCAAGAGCTATTACCTCATACACAACTGGCATGAAATTTTCTTTACACATCACAAACCTTGAGCAAACTCTAACCTTTATGTGTGTTCTCTTATAGCAAAGCCACATTGGGCTATATTGCACAAAATAATAAAACAATTGCAGGCCTGTATTATCCATTTAATTACTGAATATTTATGAAGAACCTAACACTTTGTTACGTTTTATAGTTGCCCATTATTATATTCTTTCAACCAGTGGCTGTAAATGTGATAAAGACAATAGAAAAATTACAATGGTAAGAAAGAAAATGAAAATTACACAAATATTTAAAAAAGTAGATGCAAAAAGCAAACAAATTATAAGAAATAATAAACTGTACAGTTGGGTTTAACAGCAAGTGTTAAACACTAATGGGAAACCATTGCTTAGAAAACAGTATTAATAATTAATAACTCATTTATTAACTCGGTTTACATAGCATAGGCTAGGCTTTGCCACTATCAATACCATTTTCCAAAATAATTTGACTTTTTTAACCGTTTATGTAATTTTTTTTGTCTCTAGTACTTAGATTTTCTTTCATCAATGTAAAAGTAACAACACAAGTTTTTTACTTAAGTCTAAACTTATTGAAGCATGGAATAGAAAATGTTTTAACAAAAACTATTCTTGTAACATCTAATAATAGCCAATTCGTAAAAAAATGGTGCACTTATTTTATGAATAGCTCTTATAATATATAAAATACTATTCTAGACATGCAAATATTAAATGACTTTAATAAACAAGAAAAACTTAAAATCTACCCAAGAGTAAAATTCGCGTCTTCGTAACAATGCCAAGACATATTGTTTGTTTTATGTGTACATGACAAAATAACTTCACTTTTAGCTTAATATTACCAACATCAACTTTATAAAACTTTCATCAAATACTTGTTTAGTGTTAAATACAGTAGTAATAGTTATTTCAGGTTCATTAACTGATGTTGATAGTATCACTATCACCAACAACTCAGACGTAGATTTACAAAATTACAGTAACATTTAAGTAAAGTAAACTATTATTTCATTCGTTGTCTCAACATTACTCGTGGAAAACAAGTGACGCAACCACAAAATCTGAGAATTCAGGACAATTAGAAAGTAAGGAAGTTCAGCTTCTACTCATACGTTAAGCCTAGCTTACTCTATCTTTACAAAAAATAGTTTTTTAAACTTTTGATCTTACCTTTAACCTCTGAAGTTTGCCATCTCTTGCAGCAGTAAAGATTTCAATTTTATAATCCATTCTATTGAAGCTTACTTAAACAACCTTCATTAACACATTATTAACAAAAAAGTCCTTGAACGAAAACATTCCTTCCCAATATACGTCATCGCAACATCACAATTTGCTACAAGGTGGCGACAAACCAAAATCAAATAAATATTCATGTCAAAATAAAAGTGAAACAGCGCAATATTCTTTGCAGCAAATCTTTTTGTCTCAAAGTTGAGTAGTCTTTTGCTACAGGACAAGCATTTGGGTCAGGAAAAACACAACCATTATATGACCATGACAAACACAAAGGAGGCGTCTTCACAAGAACATCTTTCATGATAGCCTTGTAATTGGTTTGTAGTCTTTCCCGAAATGCTGGTTAAGCTAAAATTAGGGGTTCGATTCCATTCAGTGGACTCAACAGATAGCCCGATGTGGCTTTTCTATAATAAAATACATTCATACATACTGATCAAGTAAAATATTTCCCTGAAAAGTTCATCAATATCCTGCTGGCTACATCAGGGAAAGTAATACGATGTAGTACTTGTCGAGAGGTAGGGAAACTTATTCATTATTCAGAGTTTGTTTTTTTGAATTTCGCGCAAAGCTACTCGAGGGCTATCTGCGTTAGCCGTCCCTAATTTAGCAGTGTAAGACTAGAGGGAAGACAACTAGTCATTACCATCCACCGCCAACTCTTGGGCTACTCTTTTACCAACGAATAGTGGGATTGACCGTCAGATTATAACTCCCCGACGGCTGAAAGGGCGAGCATTTTTGGTACAAGCGGGATTCGAACCCGTGACCCTCAGATTATGAGTCGCACGCCTTAACACGCTTGGCCATGCCGGGCCGTTTCCCAAGATATCTGGTGTTTCGAAAGAGTTCTTTAGTTTTTCAGTTGTAAAAAAAAAAGAGAAAAAAAAAAAGCAACTTATTTTCCACAAGTTTCAGTATGCTTAAAACGTATTGGTATGCATAATATACTTCTTAGTAGAAATTTAAAACATGAATGTGTGTTTATCTTAATGCAAAGACACAACGGGGTATGTGCTCTGTTCACCGAGGGGAATCGCCTCCTAGATTATAGCGTTGTAAATCACATTACAACGTCCCCACGGCTGAAAAGGCGAGCATGTTTGGTGCGACGGGGATGTGAACCCACGACCCTCAGATTACAGGTCACACGCCTTCACCCACCTGGCCATGCTGGGCCTCGACCATTCAGAGAAACATGCATTCAGCACAAGAGTGGGTGAGGTGACTATGTCAGTTTACTCATATGAAGATATTACGAAAAATAACTAAGATCTCTCAGAAAAAATATTTGCACACATGTTAAGGCTGAAGAAATAAACAAATAACAAAGAAAAAATTCCCGTGAAGATTTTTGTTTTGTTTTTTATAATTTTGCTCAAAGCTACACGAGGACTATCTGCGCTAACTGTCCCTAATTTAGCAGTGTTAGACTAGAGGGAAGGCAGCTAGTCATCACCAATCACCGCCAACTCTTGGGCTACTCTTTTACCAACGAATAGTTGGATTGACCGTCACATTATAACGTTCCCGCTGCTGAAAAGGCAAGCATTTTTGGTGCGACGGGGTTTCGAGCCTGCGACCCGCAAATTACGAGTCGAATGCCTTAACCCGTGAAAAGAAAATTCAGAAAGGAATTATTCGCACGAATGAACTTTTATTATAAAGTACAAATAGGTTGCCGTATACAGCCTATAAAATTAAAAAAAAAATGGTCGTCCTTACTCTGATTATCCCTTGGAGATTGCACTTTAAGAACGTAAAAGATTATGTATAGGTAGAATCCTACGCAGCTTATTTAGTTGCCGTGAAATTTGTAATTATATTGCAAAAGATATGAAGAACAAAATATATTTGATATATTTTAGACACCGGCTCAAAAATTTCACTTCTTGTTGATGAGTCAACAACTGTCAGTAAACATATTGTGTTGATCATATACATTTTACATGTTGAATGTGAAGGTGTCACATTATTCCTTGATTTGGTTAAGCTGAAGCAGTCAGATGCCAAAATTATACACGACCTACTGATACCCACACCGACAACACATGGTTTGAGTAAGAATGTATTACAGCATAAACTGGTTTGTTTCTCTGTAATTGATTGTTTTGTAATGTAAGATAAAGTTTAGATGAAGCTCAGAGGCTGAAAAAAAAAAGACTTTCAAAATCTTTTGTTCTGGCAGGTGTTTAGCATATAAGTTTAAACTAGCCATAGGTGATGTTATTCAAGAGTTTGAATTACTTCAAATGTTATTTTGAAAGGTTGTACAGTGTATATCACTTTTCTCGAAAAAGAGAAGAGAACTAAATCAATACTGTACTAACCTTGGTAATACTTTCTTGTCTGTAAGAACGATTCTGAACACTAGATGGGTAGCATCAAGTAGGTGTACCAAAAAAGCAGTGTGTCTCTCATACAGTTACCTTTAGCAGCTCTGTGATCAGGCATCTATGGATTTTTTTTTCAAAGACATGTTAATTGAATGAATTGTTATCAGTACATCCTATAAAGAAAGTGTAAGTAGGTACTTGGCCTTAAAACGCATTATCAATAGATGCTTGTAAGTTCCCCTGGGGAATTGGAAATTATTTGCACAGAATGTATTTCAAATGATATTTTTTCTGTTCCTCTCTGAAAAAGTTTAGCGTGTGACAGAATGACTGATAGATTGATCTTGACATTTGTAGCATAAGTAGAACGTTATTGTAGTAAAGTTTTGAATCCCAGTTTATATTCTGGCATACTACAAAATGAATTTTTGCTTTGTACAACTCAGAGTTTTAAACTTATATCATTAAGTAAGATCTAGTTTTGTAAAAAGATATTTGAATGCAGACAGCCGATCATATTGACTGTTATTATAACATGTATTTATGTGTCAATCTTTGATTCCGCCATTCTCACCATATTTAAAATCGAGATCGTAAAAATACACACTTTGTGTTTTATACGCATGGACAATGGCAACTGATTTCTATTAGCTTCTCCTTTATAACTCAGTAAAATTCCTAAACTGGCCTTATATGCATAAATATTGTGATACAAAGAAATGAGCTTTTTGTTCAGGTGTACATCCACATGTAAAAATAGAGAATAAAGCGACAGATACACAGATATTTTCATTCTTTTTATGTTTTTATCATTAGGCTGGCCAGTCTTTTCCTTTAACTCTTTCAACACAGGATCATTCTATGTGACCGAACACGTGATTTGTTTGTACTCATTTAAAGTATTTGTAGATTTTATGTTCCTAATTTTCAATGTAGTGTGTATATTTTCACAAAACTTGGCAGTATTTCACTTAATATTATAATTCTTTAATATACAAAAAATCACATTTTTAGTGAAGTATTTTAATAGAATAAAATAAAGATTTGTCTGAAAGAATATTGAGTATTTGTTTTGAATAGTCCGTATGCAAAGTAATTCTCATGTTAAAACTAAAAATACTTTTTCTTCTCTCAAACTTACTTTTTATAGTCTATAAGACCTTCTAAACACATTTCAAACGCTTTTTCAGTAAAACTTAATAATAGTTTATATGTTATTTTCTCTAACATAACTGGAATCTAACCGATCACGTAACCACAAAACAAAAATCGATATGAATCTAAAATACTTTTTCTTTCTATAATATCATATTGCAATATAAAACTACATTTATTTATCCTAATTATCTTTAAGTTCGCAACAGTGTACATTTATTTATAATTAAATTATGTTTTTTATTGCCTTTTGACCCGTAGCTATTTACTGTCCGCGCGCTTTTAAGTTGTAAATCACTCGAGGCAGTGCGGCTCACGTTACGCTATCGAATTACTTTACTCACAACATATCGCAACTAGCAGAATCAGCTCGTGTGTGTGCCTCGTAAAACATTTGTATTTAATTATTATTTATTTTACTTAATCTAATATTCACTAACTTAAAAATATATTTCATTTACATTTTATTTGTTTTTATAATTATACACAAAGAATAAATGTGAAACACGAAAAATAAAATACTTAGCAACTCTTCTTTTTTCTCGCTCTCGGTTGTCAAACAGAGTTAACCTTAATTTTTTTATACTACTCATAGCATTGCGATTAATAATATTTATTTAATTAAATAATGCTCTAAACAATATAGACTAATAACATGCAAATGTTAGTTGCACTAAAAAGTAGACAAATTTTCTTGCCTCTCAAATATTTTCTGGCTTTCTAACTCTGCGGACGACAGTCATTATAAATTCATCCAAGCTAGCAGTTAACTTTCTATCTGCTGTGTCACCTGAGGGAAATCGAACCCTGATTTTAGCGTTCTAAATCCGTAGATCTGCCGCTGTCCCAGGAGGGGACAAAACTGTTCGTACTCTGAGTGAAATAGACATTTCAATTTATCAGGCTACCCTTTCCATTTTACAAAATATTATTTGTTTTTACCTCTTCCTCGTTCATGTAATATTTCTTCTACAGTGTAGATGTCACTGGGAGATTTTATAACTCTTTGTATTTCAGATTCGCAAAATTGTTCATTTAATTTTTTTTACACTGGAAAAATTTTCTCTATTCTTTCATAAACCATAAATATTTAATCCGTCCATCCAGGCATATAACATTTCTTAAATTGACGTTTCACTTTCTAATACTTACTTGATTGCCTACTTTGAACTGAAGTTTTATTTTAATGGGAGGTTTATAAAGTATTTTCATTACCACAGACGGCTTAGAATGATTAACATCTCTTGGTTTCATTTTAATGCTGTAAAGTAGTGTCACATTCTAGCTTTAAGGATATGATTAGATCTTTTTACTACAGACTTTTTTGTTTTGTTGTGTGAACTAAAGAAGTGAATATCTAATTCCTTGAGATAGCATTAAAATTAAAACAGATGATTAGTGAATTCTGTCCAGCATCAGATTGAAGTTTACAATGATTTCTACCCTGTTTTAAAATCAGTTTAAAATAACTTACAAGTGATGAATCTTTCTTATTCTCTAGTAAAACAACTCATATATATTTAGAAAATACGTCGATACACATTAAGAAATACTTAGAATGATTGTTATATTGATTTAAATTAGAGAAATCCATCATTGCTCGTTGACCCCTTAAACGACTATTACCTTTTGAAAACTTAAGTCATTATGGTTTCTCCAGACGAATTCTGCTATGTATGTGGTCAGTTTATCACAACGGACCGAGTTCTCTGTGAGGAGGCACAATGTCATGTGTGAGCCACTAGTGGACCCCCAGAATGTGTTGTTTCCACCATTACACATAAAATTGAGTCTTGTGAAACAATTTCTCACAGCTATTGATAAGGCATTTGCAGCTTTTAAGTACCTTCGAGACTTCTTCCCTAAGTTGTCTGAGGCAAAGGTCAAAGCTGGTGTCTTCGTTGGACCACAAATAAAGATGATCGTGGAGTGCACACAATTCTCCAAGAAGCTCAGTAGGAAGGAGAAAAAAGTGTAGCTTTATCGCAGTGGTTCGGAGCTTCTTGGGCAATCACAAAGCCGAAAATTATATGGAACTCGTTGAAGCTCTGGTGAAGAACTACAGCAAAATGGGCTGCAGGATGTCTCTGAAAGTCCATATCCTTGATGCTCATCTTAATAAATTTAAGGAGAACATGGAAGCATATTCAGAGGAGCAAGGCGAGCGCTTCCACCAAGATATACTGCACATTGAACGCCGCTAGCAAAGAGCGTATAACGAAAACATGATGGGATATTATATTTGGGGGCTGATACGTGAAAGTGATTTACATTACAGTTGCAAATGTCGAAATACTACTCACTTCTAAACATTTTTGCTCATTTTTGTATAACTTTAGTATAAATACATGTAAATCTTGATTCATATATTGTTTTATTCAGACCTTATGCAAATGAAAATGTGCAAATTTACTCGTTTTTACATAGAAAATAGGTTAATTTCTAAATTTCATTATCCATGTTATAAAAGCAAAGTTTGAAGGAAATAATGGTAATTTTCTGTACTTTTACAACATAAGCAATTAAGAAATAACACATAATATCCAGGAACAAAATTTGTGTTACATAGTTTAATAGATAGATTGTTGAGTTTTATTGGACATTATTTTGTATGACATCTACTTTTTAGTTTTATACCATCAACTTTGTCTTTAACAGTAGTAAAAATTTTCCTTTAAAACAGACCATATTCATTTTTAGACGGCTCAAGAAATGTTGTTTCAGCTGATTTATCATCTTTACGTTATTGTAACATATCGTTTTGTATGACTGCATTAATATCGTTATCTAAAGAGTTTCATAACTTATGTCCTAGTCTTTCATAAACTTTGAGTTGATAAAGAGAATGTACCAGTTTTACAGGAAAAAGAATCATTCGTTTTGCCAGACTTTCAGATTCTAAGAGCTCTACCAATAGCCTGTCCAACCAAACTACTAAATAATAAAAGTATTGGTGCTAGGAGTAATGGTAAAATGCTTTCTTAATAGCAAGTTTTTTTCTGTATAACTTATGCTTTCTTAATAGCCAACTCTTTCAATAATGATTTATATCAACTAAGTTTCTGTTTTTGCTTATTTACCATGGGAATGATAACCTTGAAAACATTTATAGCACATTCACTGATATGAATTCGATAAATTAATTTATAGCTTTGACAACTATTCTTTTAACCTGTTTAGTGTTGCTTTAGGCAATATGTGGAACAACTGTTGATTTTGTTTAACGTTAAGTATTATGATGAATAATTGAAAAGAGATTCTAAGTACAATGCATAAAATGTTTATTCATTTGTCTATTTAGATATCACATTTACTTTTTTCATACTACAGTGATAATAATTGTTATATGAAATGGATAAGACAGAGTCGATTTTGAAAGTTGGTTAACTTCAAGGCATCCACATATTTTCAGATTATGACAAAGAATTTTCAGTAGACTTCTTACTATCTTGGCTTACTATCTTCTCTTTGTATATACGGTGATAAAATTCTCTCTCAGCAATTTAGTCCTACTCTACAGGTACGGGTAGTCGGCCAGTTTTCCATGGAATGCAAATCACCATTCACACTAACGACAATCAGTATCTCAAAGATGATCACTCCTACACAGTTGTTTAAACAAATACACACGTATATACCCAATGACTAAACATTTGAATGCCAGTTATTTAATTACATATGATCCATTCTTCAAATGAAATCTTTCTCTGCAACAGCCATGATAATAAATGCATATATATTCAGAGAAAAATCAGATTTAACTTACTTTGTTATGTACATTATAACTTTATCGTGATAAAAAGTCTTGTCCGCAAGCAAATCTGTCCAGACGTTTGCAGTTTCAAATCGATGAGTAAATAACAATATCGTGGTCTCGTTGCATCTTAGTAAGCTCATTCAAAATATTAAACACGCGTCGAAAGATTTGGTCTGCTAAACATTCAAATGAGATTTGTCTTTGACATTCTTGAGCAACATATCGTATTGAAAATTTAAACTAATATTACGCGTTTCTCTATCCTGATTAAATAGATTCTGATAAATTTAAAGGGTGACTTCCACATGCAAAACACCAGTTTATTCCCTACACTTTCACTCTTAAGGTTATTAATGATAAAAAGATTTGGTTTGACCAGACTATAAATAATCATGAAAATTTTCAAGTAATCGTTCGACAAATTAAATGTTGGGAATAATTCTCATTACTTTTTTATACAGGGATTGACATTTACCAAAACAACAATATATTTTTAGGAATAGGATACATAACGTCACAATGATAGGTTAAAACTCAGCTCACAAAATATTATTTGCTACTTCATGTTGGACCTGACACTAAACAAGTAAAAGAGTATTGTAGACGTTATCCATTTCAAATTCTAACGAGAAATACATGAAATGGGACTTAACATATATAGATCATGGTTGAGCACACTTAGGATTTTTCTCCAAGGCCCTGCACATGCCCTCCTTTCAGCCAATTTACCATGCTGAAAAAATCAGTCTTATTAGATAAAAATCAATATCCATTTGGAAGTTGTTAAAATATAGAGGGATGTATTTTTTCAATGTGAACTTGGTGATGGTATTTCTTTTTCCTTTGTTATGAATGGTGTGAGTGTTTAAGTTTCTACAAATCTTCTTATGATTTGTCACAGTTATAGGAGGCTGAAAATGACTGAAGATATGTGTTATATTTCTGAAATGAAGACAGTACTATCTGCATCATAATACAATAGAGACGAACCTAACTTCTCTCGTGCTCTTGTGAAAGACAAAATTGATATTAATTCGATTTTTCTGGGCAGATATTCATGCTTAATGTTTCCAATGAAGAGCTGTTACTTTTTGATTAATCAGTGTAACATCTGATATTATCTTAGTAATATCATTCATCAAGCAATAGTTACATACATAAATTACGGTTTGTCCTCAAACACACACCAATGTCCCCAAAAAAGAATTAAGACAGTTTTGTAAATGACTTTTTTTCTGAATTAAATACTGTGTTTTATGGAGTCAGACACCCCTTTCTTTTCATTTTACTGGGCAATATAATCTTACTTTGTTTCTGATGTTACACAGTGAGAAAGCCAACCAGAACTTCCTTGCTTTAATTTAAGAAATGCGTCAATATACTGCTTAAAGAATATACTTAATATTAAAATGATAAATCTCATCTATTTTTATTACCTGGTGTCAAAACTTGACTATTTTTTATTTCTTTAGTGACCCAGGTATCGATGAAAACTCTCTTGTCATAGCAGTACTTGCATGGTGGTAATGATCTGGATTCCACACATAATGAATATAAAGAAAATAGCTTACCATTGCTACCAAATGGTAAAGCTGAATCATATAGTTTCCTCAGGGCTATACTTTTACATGTTATAAATTCAAAATATTTTTAATCACATAAATTTGTTGTTATTATGGTAGGATGTTTAACTAGATACTCACAGTATTTGTTTGTCCATGAATATAGTGATGTAAGGTTCATGCTCTTGATCTTCTCTCCTTCTTTTATATTATAGAAAAGACTTGTCATTTGATCCTCCCTCAATAGAAAGAATCCCATACATCCAAGCAGAAAACTACCATATTGACGCTAAGGAAATTTTCCAAGTCTGAATCATTAGATTTCATTTTCTTAAAATCATGTTTCCATATTGTTATGACTTTGTACCCTAAAGCTGTACCCCGCTAGTACAGCGGTATGTCTCCGGATTCACAACGCTAAAATCAGCGGTTCGATTCCCCTCGGTGGGCTGAGCAGATAGCCCTTTATGTTTTTGCTGTACGAAAAATACACACACACCCTAAAGCTTCGAGCTGTTGTTGTCTTTCTGACTAAATTCTTGATATCAGTCATAACATGTATTCTACTCATGATAAGATACTAGCACCCGTAAAACTCATGAATAATGTTTTATTCCTTACTTTATAATTTATAGTATATTTCTAACCACTGTTAGGTGGATGTTAAATCTTGATCCCCTCAGATTTTTCTGTATAGTCTAACCATTGGATACTTGCTATGCTGTACTTGTTGGTCGTAAAGTATCCGTGATTAGGTACGAGAACTATTGATAATGGTGGTGTAAGGTTGCTTTTATATAGAGTCATACATACAGAAGCAATAGTCGTGTACCTGAAGGGATTGGTATCGCAGGTTGCAAGAAACTCTTCTTTGAATTGAAGATACTATCATCGAAGTACGTTCACAATTGATTGACAGTACTTAAATAAAGAATATAACTTTCAACAAAATTTCAAGAACAAATGTTGAACAAAAAGTTTAATAAGAATAATCAAAGACAATATATTTTTTTACCTATGCATCAATTCTTATTGACAGTGGCAATCCAGGAAACTTGATCGTATGGATGCTGACAAGGTGTTGGGAGAGTGAAATCTGACATCTGGCATTTGTTCTGAATATTCTTGATTTGATTTTATGTTGGAAAGACGTGGGAGATATCTTTTCTGTAGTTTTTCCAAGTTAAAATGATTTGAGAACAATATAATGTCGTGTGTATTAAATCATAACTGTAGATTAATATATATATATTTTTTCTCTACAAGTGGGTTTTTTCTTCATCACGGATTATAAATGTAGATTGTTTGAATTTTCAGGCTTTTGGATGTCAAACCATAATTTTTCATTATCTATAATGAAGAGCTGTATCCATTAACAAATGGTATAATTTAAGATAAAGTGTTCATCAAACCTTTCACATACTTTCACATTCTAAATTATACGATTTCTAAAATAAGAATTTTCAAAATTCATCACATGAATTTTAACCATTGAAAATTGTTTCCGTACCATTAAAATCATGGACCAAACAGTAGTTTATCTCGTAAATTCCTGTTCCCTGATCATTCTCAAAATAAAAAAATAGGTATTTACTTGATGATTCTTTAGCCACTTTATCTTGGAGAAAAGACATGGTTATTTAAAACACTGCGCATCTCTTTTTCCACATTGATGAAACTATGATTTACGTTTTTTTCTGATGATAATGTCAAAATATTTTCGATATTGATAACACTTTAGCATGAAGATACTGTTTGTTTTCCAATGATGTTTATTTAACTGTTCAAATGCCTCACACCTTTCACTGATGTGATAACATCAAAATGATGATAATCATGGTACCATATGAAAATCTTTTTGGGAGATGAACGATCTTTCCATGTTATGAGACTGAAATTGTCAGAAGAAATAATATGTATTTGAACCTTTAAATTACCTTCAAATATAGACATTTCTTTTACTCAACATGGTACTTCTGAAACATTAGATAAAGTGTGTAAGTCTTTAGCTATAAGTGTAAGCAGTTATCTTCACTGATTTCGATTACTGTTATATTTGAGATTGTTTCTGAGCGATGTTAAGACAAAGTTCAATAATTGATATCTTATGCTGGCTACTGGTAATTCCAGTGTCTTAAGTTCAGTTTCGGATGAGTCATCTAAGGGTATGTTTTTTTGCTTTAATTGACTTTTCCAATGTTAGTTAAAATCATTTCAGGTGAAAACAGCTACTTATTTTGCAAACAAGTGCTTATTGGTTTATCTAAATGATTTGAACAAACTCATACCAAAACTTTATCTCTCTTGTTGTGTCATTTAAATTTTCTTATTAAGAATGTCTATAATGTTTTAATCCCATATGTTTTAGGATTAAATTATACGTTGTGAACTGTAACAGTTCTGATTTTCTAATGATAAACTATCCATCTTTCTTGCAGCGATGTTTAGTAGAAACTAGTAAAAGCAGAAAATCGTATTAATAAACATAATTCTGTAAAGAAAATCAAATTCAATTAAGTGAATTATGTATAAGCATTGGAAACGTACTCCTCGTTTTTCATTAGATGAGCATTTGGCTCCTTGAAAAGTCTGTATGCCTTCCTCACCAAATATCTGTGAAAGAAAAAGTAAATAAGATCATTTGTATATAAATATACCAAATCTTCATTAATCTATATAAATGACAGGAAAACAACTTACAGTGTATAGAATCACAAAGTTTTCAATCTTTTCAACAATTCTAATTCATTTAGATCATCACTGCTGATGGGTAACGAAAATATATCCTACATAAATAAAAGTACAGGCTATAATTATCAAAATATATCTGTAACATTACTTGTTTCATTTAGTTAGAAATATATATAAAATATAATCATTTCCCCCCCCAAAGGCACAGCAGTATGTCTACAGTCTTAAAATGCTAGAAACCGGATTTCAGTACTGGTGGTGGGCATAGCAAAAACAGCCCATTCTATAGCCTTGTGCCAAAGTACAAAATACAATGAATGTAAACTGATTTGACTGTCATTTACATATGGACAAACGACCCTGATTTCACTACATATTCAGAACTGACCTTTTGTTTAGTATGATCTATAAACTATATAAAATCTTACATACTGAATTGGAATAAACCTAATTTGCATGAAAGCAAATCCAATAATATTGTAAGCTATGACATTCCTAGTACCTGACCTTTTGTTAAGTATGCATGATAGTATATCGGGCTATGACAAAATGTCATTTTGTAAAAAACACTGAATTGTATAATTCATGAATTCATGTTACTGAAAATCTTTAAAATAATAACTTAATTTATAATTATAGGCCCTTAGGTGCATTTGAAAGCTAATACGTTTAAGTAAAAGACACAGCAGTAACATTTCTGGTTTGTAGAAATGAAAGTGTTGCTTGCCTTTAGGTTACTTTCATGTTACGTTTATTCGGATAGAAGGTCAATCTTCTCATTGGTAACATGACTAGTTGATAATATCCTAATGAACAGCTATATTGGCATTATTGTCCACCAACGTGTATGTCTGGCAATCTTTGTATTTGCTGTAAAATAATGGTCTTGATGTCCAACAGTCTCAGGGTCTATTAAATAAATTTTAATTTTCAAGTGAATATTATATAGAAAATGTATGGATAAATAGTAAGTCATTCATTTATTATATTTAGCTGCAGCAAATTAAGCGTCCTTTTCAGGACTATAAAAGTATGTAGTGTAAATTATTGTTTATAATAACTATATCATTCGGAGAATGTATAATATGTAAGCTATAATAGTTATCTCGTTGACTTTGTAAAGTGAAACAGTGGGTGTTCTATGGAATATTGTCTATTTAAAGTAACATTATCCCAAGTAATGATAACATTTTCGGCGCTAAGAAACACTTTAACTCTCAATATTTCATAAAGCCAATTGGGATTTTAAATCCCAAGATACAACAAACTACAAAACCTGGTACTTCTGCATATTATATATTCCCGACATCAGCAAAACAATAACCAACATTTTGAAAAAAACTTAAACAAAACATTCCAATAAACACCAAATTTATTCAAAAATCAGGTACAAAATTAAAGTCCATACTATCTAAAAACTACCCTGACAAACACAACACCAACATAATTTATAAAATACAATACAGCAACTGCCACGACTTCTATATTGGAGAAACAAGCAGAAAAATGGAAACTGGATTCAAAGAGCACAAAAACATCTTCATACGTTTTTGAACACTGCAGATCAAATAAACACAACATGATAAAAAGAAAACGCCCAGATATTACGTAGGGAAACAATTATAAACAAATGCAAAATCAAAGAAGCCCTACTTATACAGCGACTAAAACCAAAATACCAATATAAAGGAACATCTTTATACCTGACATTTAACTGCAACGTCCCCTACAATCTTGTATCTGTTTATACTCTAGTCTCTGAGACATGTGTCCGGCAACGGTCACATTCAAATTCTTTTTCTTAACCTGAAGATGACCTCGGTTTCTAGTTTACCTGACCCTCCTGGGTATACAAATATATATGCCCAAACACCTAGAGAGAGAGAGAAATGACCTCGGTCTGATCGTTGAAAAATCTAAGCTTGTGATAAATTTCAACTATCTATTCCTTTGAACTAGTATATAATATAAAAGCAGCTACCTGTTGAGGTTCTGTCACAACAGTTTAGTAGGCGTCTTTTATTAGGGCTAGAATGATCTAAGCATTTTAATGCACTAGAGATACTTTTTTGCTACGTCATTAAGTAGCATGAAGTGTATGTGTATGTTGTACTCTGACGAGATTTTTCATCCTTTTCTCTACTAGCAGTAGAATAAACATATGAAGAAAACTACATAAGGTAAGTGTTCATGCTGTTGTTGCCCCAAAACTTCAAGCTACATTCGAATGATCCTCCAAAAGTAGATTGAAAAGTATAATTGTCGAGTTTCGTTTCTTGGACAGCTCACTCACATTGAATATGTAAGTCACATTCGCCATCGTAATCAACTGTCGACATTTTAAAAGCAATTACAGATCTAGATTCTCAAAGAACAGGTTATGATTGAAAAATACATTCGGTATTTTGTTAGTTCTATGGAACGATGGCTCAACCAGCTATTAGGAGATTATAAAAAATAATTGCTCAATGAATTTGTTTCAAGTTAAGCATAAAGCTGCACAATATACTTGCGGTACTTTGCAGTGACAGGTACTGAAACCCATTTTATTACGTTGTAAGTCCACTGGCAAACCACTGCGCCACGAGGATGGATATGTATGTGTATATATATATACATATACCTGTATAAAAGATATCGAAAAAAGTTGTTTCGTGGAGAAATGAGTTTGAAACTATAATTCTAGGTACTCAATAAATTATCAATAATTTTGGCAATAGAAAAAAAAACCTTTCTTTGAAACGTAACATCCTTGCAGCTATTCGACATGGTTCTCATTTTAAAGACTAGATGGCAGGAGCAGGTAACCTAGTAAAGTATTTGAAACTAGATCGTTTAGAGTAGAACAAAGTCATATTGATAACAGATATGAGAGACACGTATGCATGATATATATGTATCTCGAGAAAACGTATTCAAGTGCCCAATTATATACTTGTTATGAAAATATACAACATCGTGACTGCAACTGAAGTGTCTCAGATTTATTCTAGTGTTAAGAGTTTATGTGTCAACATAATTTATAAGTTAATCTTTACGCTAAATATCATGCGCAACCAATGTGCAATTAGTGTTAGGCAATAAATGTAAGGCATTACCTTGTAAAATACATAAATTTCATCTTTCAGTAATTATTTTTAGTAAGCTGAAATTACAATACTTTTAATAAAATATTGTTATAGTTGAATACGAATGAAACAGTAAAATTAAAAAGAGAGGATTGTATTACCGACACTAAAAATGTCAGAGAATATTTAAACTTACTTCTGAACGTAATGTGAAGAGGAAACACTTTTTTTCATATTGGTTTATAAGACTAATATGTTTCACTTTATGAGGTGGAGAATGTCTGTTTTAGAAGAAAATACAAATATTTTAGCTATCTGTGTTCTTTTCACTACAGGAAATCAGTCCCCGGATTTTATCTTTATAAGTTCGTATTTTCCGATGACGTAATGGAGTATTTTGTGAGAAATAGTGATGACTAATAGATGTCAACAAAAGGAAGAAATCATTCTAGTTTCATTCAGTAAGGTGTTAAACGAGTTCCATAAAATACACCACATAAAATATCTAGTTCGTTTAATTTTCATTGTCTATTAGTCTATTTTTCTGTTACATACTTTAAACACAAACTGAAATATGGTAATGTCTTTCACTTATTAAAAACAACAGTAAGTAAAATTAAATCATGCACAAATCAGTCAAAATAATGGAGTGAAAATAAAAGCGGCACTTTTAAACACAATTGACTCATACGTTTTACTCTTGTTCTCATGCTTTGTGCAATAAAGAAACAAAACATTTTAAAATTAGAAAACAAATATTTTCATTTCAGTTTTTTTCTAAATGTTTTTAGTTTAAATAGTTTCCTATTTTCCTCACATTTAATCGCATAATTTTCAACACAAAAAGGCAGTTTTTTACATGTTTGTCCTTTGTGTTGGAATCTTTAAAAATCATTCTTCTTCACGTAGAGCATGGTGTCATCTGCTAGCTCATCTTTCCTGATGTAACAGTCGAAATCAACACTATTGACGTCAGACGCACCATGGGAGGATTTTGGTTCAGCACGAGCTGGCAGCACTCCTCCTCACCTACCGTGGTGTAGCGAAGAATTCGTCGATCAGCCCTTACGACACCAAGACAATTTGTCAGGACACGTCACATGAGGGTGCCATGTAGCCTGCTGAGAGTGAGATTGGGGTTGCATGCCTCGCCCTCGTGCGCTCTGTCACCGTGTCAATAACATATCGAATGTAAAATTTCCTCTAGAGAACACCTGGACGTCACTGTTACGTTGACATTATATATATATATATACACACACGTATGTGCTATTTTTTATCATTTTTTATACTTCCACTTAAGACGATTTTCCAGCTTTTAAAGACATTTTATCCTGCTGAGTTCAAAGGTTAACGGTTTTCTTATAAAAATGCATACAAATAAGAAAAACAAAACTCATTGAAATAAATTAAAGAAGATATTTTTTAAAACTATTTGTTTTATCAAACACAGGTCTCTCAATGAGTTTTCATTCATCTACATCAATGCTTTTTTGCTGTTCTATGATATATAATATAGGATCTCTCTGTTTTCTATAAAAATATCCATTTTTGAAATTTAGGACTGGTACGGCTTAGAGTTTAGGATGTTACAGGTCTTATGGGTTCGAATCCCGTCATCGAATATTCTTACCCTTTTAGGCATCTAGATTTTATAATATAACGGTCATTTCCAATTTTCGTTGATAACAAGTAGCCCAAGAGTTGACTTCGTTGACTATTTATCTTCCATCAATGGCTTCAAATGTGAAGATACCTGCCACAGATTTATTGTTTGTTTGTTTGTTTTGAATTTCGCGCAAAGCTACTCGAGGGCTATCTGCGCTAGCCGTCCCTAATTCAGCAGTGTAAGTCATTACCTCCACTGCCAACTCGTGGGATACTCTTTTACCAATGACCGTCACCTATAACGCCCCGAGGGTCGCCCTTTTAGCCGTCAAGTGCGCCTCCTTAACCTACCTGGCCATTCCAGGCTCAGATTTATTGATTTCAACATAAAATGTTTTCATTTCAATGTTTTAACAGCAATGACCTGAATCAATGTCGTATGTTCTATTTGGAATATTTTTATTCGTTAATAATCTTAAGATTTCTAATACTTTTTTTGCCTCTATATACATACAATACAAATATTTTCCTTTATTTATCAAATCACGTTTTTATCGCGAAGACATATGCAGACTAGTTTCTAATACTAAACTCTTTTGGGGTCCATCGCTTTTATTATTATTTACTGTGTTTGCGGATACTCAGTATACTGATTATCCTTCCCCTTTCCCACCATTATTAAGGACGGTAAGATTTTAAGATAACGAAAATATGAAAAACAAAACAATAATTGTTATATATACTTATTATAAATTAACCTTAAGCTGCGTTATACCATGAAACCTACTTATGACGCTGAGCAGGGGGTTATATTGCGTTAATTCAAACAGTTTAAGTTGAAAACTTTCCTGTACATTCTAGTACATACCTGAACTTAGAAAGTTTTGCAATATTTATATTATATATTTAACATATATGCTTTCTTAACTGGCTCATTGAAAAGCGCAAGGAAAAATACATGCACGTGTATCATGTAATTTTCTCGAGTGACATGTTTATTTGTAAAATAATTTAATTACAATTTATTTCATAAATCTTCCCTCTGAGGATGACTCATAAGCAAAAAACTTAATTTAGTAATCAAAATGAATGATTGTTATTTGCCCAAAATATTTTTGACATTGAAATACCTTTAATCATTTTATTTTAAATGTATTTACAACATAGGTACAAAACCAATTTAGAGCCCATCATAGTGTTCAATACTACGATCTAACAAACAAACAACGTGTCAATTACAAAAGCAAACAACAAAAAAACTTATTCTGCCACAAAAGAAAATAAAGTAATCAATTCCATAAAGATAGCCAATGATTCCTTCTCTTGTTAATATGTTTTAAATGTATCCTGTTGGGACAGCGGTAAGTCTTCGGATTTACAACGCTATAATCAAGGGGGCGATTCCCCTTGGTGGACAGAGCACATACCCCGTTGTGTCTTTGCGATAAGATAAACACACATTCATGTTTTAAATTTCTACTAAGAAGTATATTATGTATACCAATATGTTTTAAGCATACTGAAACTTGTGGATAATAAGTTGCTTTTTTGTTGTTTTTTTACAACTGAAAAACTAAAGAACTCTTTCGAAACACCAGATATCTTGGGAAACCGCCCGGCATGGCCAAGTGTGTTAAGGCGTGCGACTCATAATCTGAGGGTCACGGGTTCGAATCCCGCTTGTACCAAAAATGCTCACCCTTTCAGCCGTCTGGGAGTTATAATGTGACGGTCAATCCCACTATTCGTTGGTAAAAGAGTAGCCCAAGAGTTGGCGGTTGGTGGTGATGACTAGCTGCCTTCCCTCTAGTCTTACACTGCTAAATTAGGGACGGCTAGCGCAGATAGCCCTTGAGTAGCTTTGTGCGAAATTCAAAAACAAAACAAAAAGAGACGTCGGAATCCGATGTACCCTAGCACCTCCATTTTTATAAACTTTACTTACACGGCAACTGTAAACTATGTTCTTATATCCTGATCCCTTCTCTCCCTTAGATTACGCTGCCATTGTTAGTATGGCAACTGCTGAAAACATATCCTTATACTTTTAATCTCTCATTGTAAAATGTGCATATCTAGCCAGGCACCCTCTCTTGGCAACTCTTTCTTACACCATTGTCTGAGAAAAACATTTATTCATAGGTATGTTTTAACAGCGTGTTGTGCTCAAACATATTTGTTCCCACACGTCTCATGTAATTATCTCTCTCGGAAAATGATCATGTTTCAGAACCACCTCAGCTTCTCAGTTCATACTTTGATCTTGTGGCTGTTTTTGATGTGTAACGTTTACACTGTTCGAATGATTGATATTGTATTTACCCGTTTGGTTCTGAATGCGAATGAAATGAAAGTGAGCTAGATAACTGTTTGAAACTTTAGTGTTTTACAGTTTTGGTAACTTACATTTGATTATAAATTTGAACTTGTTCACACTCACAGGTAAAAGTCGGAAATAAATTTAAATAGACTAAATTATTAGGCGTTCCTAGGATTTTTTAATAAGGGGGGTTGTTTCTGAAATCAATAACAAGGTAGCCTAAGTAACCTATGAGTCAGTAGCAATCCACTGTATGACTCACAGCATGACTCCTGTCGAATAAAAAAATAAACACATTAGCAAACGAAAGAGATTATAAATATAAAAGTATACCAGCATGTTTGATAGTTTTTGTAGCACTATAGATTCAATTTTCCTTGACAAGCAAAATGCGGCTGAGATTAAAATAAGGAGCTATTCATACACTATTATCTCCCCCTCACTCCCTGGTGACCCCTATGACTATATATATATATATATTTATATATTTTTAGAAAGATAAAATGAACACTCGTAAAGATAGAGAAACAGAAATATGAAATGCTGTATATGAAAGCAGAAATAAGAGAAATTACATTATAAGTATGCACTGACCGGTGCACTAAAGCTGTCAAGTAATACAAAAGAACTAAACTCCAATAGCTAATACAAGAAATCCTGAAAATGTTTAATGAAATAACATAAAAAAAACCTTTTCACAACAGTACCTAATGCAGTCTGTATTTCAGCATGAAAGTTTGCAAAAATTACCCAGAACACCACTGTGTATAATAGGTTATTTTATTTAAATTCCATCCAGAATAGAGCATCGCTACCACCTAGAAAGATTTGGGGCTTGTGCCGCAAAAAACAGCTACAGCTTAAAATAATTAAAATGTAATTGAAATGTAATATATTATAGTTTATATAAGATTAATTCGGAAAACTGTAAGTATGCTCAGGATACAAGCCCTGTGGACCTGTATAATTCCATAACTATTTTAGTTATTAAAATATCGACACCCGATCACTGGTATCAATACCAATGGCGGAAAGAACGCAGACAACCCTTTGCGTAACTTTGGGCCTAATAACAAACAAAGAAACAAGCAAAGTATTAAAATAACTAGTAAAAAATAGTACACATGAGAGATATTTGCTTTTCTATGTTTTTGTTATATACTTTGTTCAATTAAATCTACCTGATGAGGAGTTGTAAATTACGGAAGATTAAATTTATCTTTATTACTACACTTTAAAGAGCATCGAACTGAAATTTTATATTTACACTTTGAATCATGTAACACAATATAGTATTTTAAAGTATAATAGTAGTTTTAATTATAAAATTTAATACTTATTTCTTGAGTAATCCTAATATAACAAAAAACAAAAAATATATATTTTGTTCACAATTTAAAAACAAAGCAAAATTGTCATAGTTTATGTTGTATTTCACTCACCACTATTATTAGACCGAAACTGCTAACTCAATGACAAGCAAAAGTCGAATGAGAATTTGAACTCATGCTACTTATTCAATAAATGTCATAATTTTGGTGATGGCAGAAGAAAGTGCATCATTATCAATGCTGTGTTTATGTATTTATTTACTAATAGCGCTGTTGATTTAAGTTGAACGACATTATAAAATTATCAAAAGTAATTGCGTAAATTTTCTTCTAGATATAAAATGGTAATTAGTTTTTCAAAATAGTTTTATGAAAATTATCAGTATTTATATCAGTTATTAATAACGGTTAATTGGAAAGAGAAATAATAGGATATCTCAAACAGACATGTTTGTGTATCAAACTTATTTTACGTTATTACTACACGAGCATTATTTTAAAAAACATAGTCTGTGAATCCACAATGAGTGTGAACCTATTTGTCTCTACCCAGACTTGCAATTACTGTAACCAAGAAATTCTTTTCTTCTTGAACTTTCTCATAAAGATAATTGCTATCTCAGTCATTTACAAGGCTACATTTATTCCCACCGATCTATAAATTAATTTCTATTTCTTTTTTGTAATTGTTACAAAAGTTATTTATTTATTTTGAATTTCGCGCAAAACTACTCAAGGGTATCTGCTCTAGCCGTCCCTAATTTAGCAGTGTAAGACTAGAGGGGAGGCAGCTAGTCATCACCACCCACCGTCAACTCTTGGGATACTCTTTTACCAACGAATAGTAGGATTGATTGTAACATTACAACGTACCCACGGATGAAAGGGCGAGCATTTTTGGTACAAGCGGGATTCGAACCCGTGACCCTCAGATTATGAGTCGAACACCTTAACCCACCTGGCCATGCCGGGCCGAAAAACAACCAGTTATCTGCTAGAAGGAGATTTGCAATGACGTAGTGATGATGTTTCGTGTCTATATATTTCATGAGTTATTTAGGTTTTACGTGATTCTAGAATTTTATAAACTTGGGGTAAAAAACAGGTATATTGTATAAATTTTTTCGAGGAATTCTTTAGACTTTGCGTTGTAGATACGAGATGAAATTTAATAAGAAAGAGGCTTTAGTTTAATTTGTGAATTAGGCCTATCTCTTGGATATCATGCGTGAAACAGCAGTACATATAACTTTCAACGAGAAGTAAAACGCTTTCCATTTGCTAAGTGGATTGGATTTGCATTGTTTATACCTATATATCAATACACCTAGTTTTCAGACTTCTGTGGTGATGGAACACATACATTTGAAAACATTCAATGAATCATAGAAATAAAATGTTTTTGATTTTCTCAACCATGCTTGTCTTTGTTAGTAGACGTAGTTTTCTCATTAACAAATCTAGTGGCAATATTGAGTTTTCTTCATATTAGTAGGGTGTAAATAAAAATATAGAAAGCTGAAAATAAAGTAGTATCACTTTATGTTACATCGAAAAGTAAGATTACTAACTAAGGGACCTGAAAATGAATAAAACTCACGGTAGGATTTCGAAAAGGATAAAAATAAAGTCTTACCGCTCTAGAATTTCAAATTATATCATCTGTACTCGTTGAGTAAATAACTTTTCAGGTAACTTAAGAATGAGTTGTAGATACCTAAAGGATTTCCATGTAACTTAAACTGTTCATAAAAATTTTAACACTTACTGAGATAGACGGTGGTTATCAATAAACTTACTCCATCTCTACATTTTTAAACAAGTTTGACTCAAATGATGATTTTATCCTACAAGTTTTTCTAAACTTATTCTGCTCTTTTCTTTCTTTCACATTTTTGAAATTAGAAACCATATTGTATTAATTTAATTCATTTGAACCAAATAGAGCAAGGTAACCTAGATATACAAGTTGTTTGAAAATACATACATCAAGCTTAAATATACAAACCACAGGATTATATTTTGAAAATATCTTGGTCTATTAGTCACGATCATTTATTTCATAGTCGACTAAACTTTTAAATATGCTTTTAAAAAACAAAACGAGGTTTTTCTTTAATTTTATAGCATAGATCAGAAAATATCGGTTTATTTGACCATTTTAAATTACATGTAACTGGTTAAGCAAATTTGACAAATGCCGAATTGCTGATTTCATAATTAGAGATGTATTCACTACGCTAACAAGTTTCCTGCCGTAAGAATGAAACATACTGAAGGAATTCTTCTTGCAGAGACATCTGAGTTATGGTTATGGAGAAGTACGAGCGAATGTCGTTCATATCTCTTTATCTCCTTGTTCCGACAGAATGGCAGTTTGGTTTATTGAATTGATGCTAAGGTATACATTCATAACTAAAAATCTCGCAGCTTAAAGCAAACCAATGAGTAATAACTCAAGAATACTGTACCTACAACACCACCCTATGTAAAGACCGATAGCAGGGGTGCACAGCAGGACTCGGCGGCGGTTTTCATTAGAATTCATGACTGTTTGTTACAAGGTCATAGAAGACGTATCATAAACATAACACTTTTTAATTTCAACTCCTATTCGTAAACATTCATAGCACTGCATTGAAATAGCAACTCGGAACAAATTTGGTGATTAATCCTTTAAGGTACTAGGAAATAGGATATTATTTTAAAACGTAAGATATACAACATCAATATAATATTAAGCGTATTTTTTCTCATTCATATAATCCAGAGCCAAATTCTAAAGTATGACTTTAGTTTTAGATTTTAGGAATCGTTATGTTTCATTCTTTCAAATCTATAATAAACGAAAAGAATTTGAAAAAATAATTAAAAAACATATTCCTATTTCTTTAGAATATCCGGGTACATGTTACAGGGCCCGGCATGGCCAGATGGTTAAGGCACTAAACTTGTAATCTGAGGGTCGCTAGTTCGAATCCCCGTCACACCAAACACGTTCGCCCTTCCAGCCGTGGGGGCGTTATAATGTCCCAGTTCTACTATTCGTTAGTAAAAGAGTAGCCCAAGAGTTGGCGGTGGGTGGTGATTTATTTGTTTTTTTTTAGTATGTTAAGTTTTTGTTTTGTTTCGTGTACTGAGTCCCAAGGAATGTATAGTCCAGTATGGGTGATTTTTCGGTGGAGTTCTGTTTTAAATTGTGTATTGGTTCTTGTAATTTTGAGGTTAAGAAATGATATTTGATTGCTTTCTTCCTGTTCACATGTGAAGTTAATGTTGGAATGTATAGAGTTAATGTGATTGAAAAAATTAAGTGTGTGTTCTGTAGATATGAATCCCGCAATTCGTTGGTAAAAAAGTAGCCCAAAAGTTGGCGGTGGATGGTGATGACAAGCTGCCTTCCCTTTAGTCTCACAATGCTAAATTGGGAACGACTAGCGCAGATAGTCCTCGAATAGCCTTGGGCGAAATTTAAAACAAATCAAACAAACTTTTTACGAAGAGAAATGCTGGCTTTTCTTAGTTTTATAATCACAAAACTACTTTAAAACAAGAGGCTTTTAGTTCGATATTAATAATAAAACACGGTATACTGAAGAAAAAGATTTAATTGATAATAAACAGAAAAACTATTATTGAAATGAAAGAAAGACTCAATTTCTTGATAATTTTCTGCTAAAAGTGAAAAATATAGCAACAAATAACTTAACATTTAACCGTTAATGAGCATGCTAAACTAATAGATGCGCTTACCCACTGTTCACTTAATGGATGGAATATAAAATTGTATATCCCACAGTTAGTGGACATATGGACAGTTAGTGAAACTTATGCTAAAATATTTCCAGTTCACATTATATATGTAAAAACGGCTGGTTTGGATTAAGAAAATTTTTTATGCAGAGGAGCGCACAACGTTTCGACTTTCTTTCGGCCATCGTCAGGTTCACAAAGAAAGAAAGAGATAACTGACCGATAGCTGACCACATGTTTGAAGGGGTTGTGTAATGGAGTGTAGGAATGTAGAGGGCGTGCTTAGGTGTTTGATTATGTTTATTAATATAGGTGTAAATGTGTTCCTTTGTATTCGTGTATTTTGGGCTTGAGTTATTGTATAAGTAAGGCTTCTTTAATTTTGCGTTTGTTTACGTTTGTTTCTTTATTTAGTATTTGGGTGTTTTCTATGGTTATGTTGTATTTATTTGATTTGCAGTGTTCGAAAACGTGTGAAGGTGACTTTTTGTATTCTTTGAATCTGGTTTCCACTTTTCCACTTGTTTCGCCAATATAGAAGTCGTGGCAATTATCACATTGTATTTTATAAATAATGTTGGTGTGGTGTTTGTCAGTGTAGTTTTTTACATAGTATAGACCTTAGTTTTGTGCCTGGATTTTGAATACATTTGGTATTAACAGGAATGTCATATTTTGTTGCTAGTTTTTGCCAAATGTTGGTTATTTTTCCGCTGATGTGAGGTATGTAGTAGTATATGGTTTCGTTATTCTTTAACTCGTGGGGGCCCGGCATGGCCAAGCGTGTTAAGGCGTGCGACTCGTAATCTGAAGGTCGCGGGTTCGCATCCCCGCCGCACCAAACATGCTCGCTCTTTCAGCCGTGGGGGTGTTATAATGTAACGGTCAATCCCACTATTCATTGGTAAAAGAATAGCCCAAGAGTTGGTGGTGGGTGGTGATGACCACTAGTCTTACACTGCTAAATTAGGGACGGCTAGCACAGACAGCCCTCGGATAGCTTTGTGCGAAATTCAAAAAACAAACAAACAGTTAACTCGTGGGATACATTTACTTTTGTTAGTTGATTTTGCTTTTTGTCTAGGTGTGTGCATATAATGTTTTCTATGGTTTGTGGAAGAAACTTATTGATGTTAATGACGTGTCGTCTACATATCTGTACCGGTATAGTGGTGTATGCAATACTGTGTTAATTGCTTGTGTTTGAACTTGTGTCATAAAAATATACTCTGGAACTGGTGTTGCCCATGCTTATCCCGTTTGTTTGTATATAGTTGTGGTTGTTAAACATGAAGTTTGTCTTCATCGTGGTGAATTCTATGAGGGTTGCTAATTGGTTGCTGGGAATGTCTATTGATGGGTTAGGGCCTCGGATATAGAGTTTTAAGGCTATCTTGCAGGCTTCAGCGGTTGAGACTTCTATAAAGAGGGATATAACATCGAAACTGGCCATTAAGGCTTTATGATTAAATTGATTAAGACTAGACTTGTAATTAAAAGAGTCTTTGATGAATGAGCTGGCTGATATTACATATTTGGAGAATGCTCATGCTATGTATTTACCAAGATTATAATTAAACGATTCATATGTAGACATTATTAGTCGTAATGGACAATGCAGTTTATGAGGTTTGGGGATGCCTGAGTTGGTCTTGTAGGAATAAAGTGTTTTTGAAATTATGATGGCTTTTTTCATTTTTAGTAGTATTTTGTTCATTTGCGTTTCGTGTGTCTGTTGGATTTGTGTGTATTTGTTTACATTTGTTTGTGTTTGATAGAATGTTCTTAATTTTTTAGATGTGTTCATTATGACTGTAGCGTTACCTTTATCTGCTTTTAGAATTTTTATGTTTTTGTCTTGTTTTAGGATTTTAGTGGAATTAATGTCTTTTTTGTAAGATTGTTTTTTAGCTTTCTGTTTTATGAAATTACGTTGATGGTTTTGTGAGAAAATTGTTGAATGTCAATAAAATGGTCGAGGTTGTCTTTTTTCTGTTGATTGTTTTCGGTTGTTTTCTTGTTTTTGTTTTCTGTGGAAAGTATCACAAGTCTCCTGGCTAGGTCTTCTAAACATGTTTTAATTTCTAAGGTTGGAATGTACCTAGGTGCTGCTATTGCGAAGTTGAGTCCTTTGTTAAGTAGATGTATCTCGTCTGTGTTTAATTGTCAGTCGGATCTGTTAATTGTGAGGTTAGTGAACGGTTTGTCGTGTTGGTGTCTTTTCTGTTGTTTGCATCTTAGATTTTCTAATTTTTTTACTTGTACAACAACTCAAGCCCAAAATAAACAATATAAAGGAACACATTTATACCTATATTAATAAATATAATCAAACACCTAAGCACGCCCTCTACATTGCTACACTCCATTACACAAACCCCTTCAAACATGTGGTCAGCTGTCGGTCAGTTACCTCTTTCTTTCTTTGTGAACCTGACGATGACTGAAGAAGGTCGAAACGTTGTTCGCTCCTCTACATAAAAATTTTCTCAATCCAAACCAGCCGTTTTTATAAATATATATTTCTCTACAAGTGGGTTTTCTCGTCATCAATGATTATCATTTCACATTACTATTACTATAAGTTTTGAACGACTTTACAATAATCTTAATACGTATTCCAATTTTAAGTTGTTCAATAGTATATTTTGCTACACTTCGGTTTTATTATGGATTTTTGTTATCGAATTAATGGCAGACATAAACAGATGACAATGAAATCTATGAAGACAATTAGTTGTGTATAAAAAGTTAGTATTTAATAGGACTCTATGGCAGGAAAAGTCAATTGGATTTTTAAATAATAAAATAGTACACTTTACATACGTATAGCATGCATTGCATTACTGTCTATATATTCGTTAGTGACTAGATGCTTTACAATACTAAAGGCCTGAATTGCAAAGCCGATAGTTCGTCTAAGAGCAGAACTTATGTGAAATAAGCCTGATCAGACTTCATCAGCGGTAAGGCTACAATGATATTAGCAGAGGAAGAGGACACGCTGGAAGCAAAACAGAAAATATGGTAACAGGATTTACTGTACCGAAACGGTTGTCATTAGACTTCTAGAAGTGAGAGAGAAGCTTTCCACCCGAGGATTGAAGAATTCCTCCTAATGAGGCATGGCCAAAACTTCCCCCTTTGTCGCCTAACTTGGCGTCATCAGACCGATAGTCAATATCCGCAGCTGTAATATAGAAAGATTCACACGAATAATGTTTCTATACTCTTGGTTGTTATAGGCAACCAAATAAACGATTTTCTTGGCGGAACGTCTCTTGTTGACAAAGAGACCCTAATGGTAAGACAAAACAGCAGTTAATGCGAAGCTACATGCATATACTTTTGTCCATTTACCATGATATTTTCAACATCTCAACCGAGATTAGTAAGCTATAAAACAGTTTCGTGACACTTTCGTTTTTCATTTCTAATGGTAACAAGTACTGTATTTATACCTAAAAATAACATCATATAAATGAGCATAGCTTTTTTTGGTAAAGTTCAGAACTGTGGTTATTTTTAATAATATTCTTTCATTATTATATGTAGTAATATATTGGTGAACTAATATCTAGTTACTATATAAACATAAGTAAAACGACGTTTATATTTGATGTTTGTCATACGAGAGTGGCAAATCGACAGAAATAAGAAAGTGCAAGAACCTATTTTACTAGTTTTACGCACGTATATAAAACTGTCCGCCAGTAAACGTAGCCCTAAACAGCAGTTATTATGAAAGTTTGATTTTATCTCTGTATGTTCGTGACACAGGGGCGAAGATATGATCAAGCGAAGTAATGACATTGATGTTAGATCGTGTCCCCAACCTATAGAGGCCAGTGGTTAGGGACTGGAGGGGGAAAGAGTGACAATACAAAGGATTCAGGGGTGAACTTAATCACGAGTGGTTCCTCCCATTCCGGAACTTTGGTCCAACTGTGGCAGTTGACTGTACTCTCATTAGCACGTCTGTGCTGGTATTCTGCTGTCGAACAGATACGGCCCGGGATAGTTGTTAGATATATGCTATAATATTCACTTTACTCGCAGAATCTACATAAGTTCCTGTGGCGTCCAAGGTAATTCTGTCTATAAATTGTTCTCTTCTCATATGAGTAATTATTAAATTCAGTTTACAAAGTTTACAAGTGCAGCACTCCCCTTAATATAGAAGCTAGCCTTAGAGCAACAACTTACATTTGCATCTGTACGCGTCACACCCACTGGACACAGACCTATAATCAAAAAACGCATTAAGTCTTCCTCTTAGGATTCACTAGGTGGGAAAAATAATCTCACAGGAAATAGGAATACAAAATACACTTTGGTGCATGACATTTCAGATGAAAGAAAAAATATATATTTTAGTACATAACTAATAAGGAGAGTAAACACAACATTTAATTTAAGTTCTAAATGTTCAAGTTAAGCAAGATAATCACAGTGAAAATGAAATTTCAACATATTGAGTAAAATTATAGATTATTCAAACGTACACATCTATGACTAAAAGCAATTCAACTTTCTACAACTATAGAACAAATTCGTCACTCCTATTCGCATGGAATCAACAATTTTCCTAATCCTTTAATTCCTGCTTTTCGTAAAAATGAAAATAAAACACAAAAACCGAGAAGTTAGGAAACATACTGAATTTGTTACGAAGTATATTAGCAGAAAGCTGTCACACTCAAAGATATAAACACGTAAATAAGTCTGGTTTATAATGTTGCACTTTGCCCTGAGTTTACTTCTCATTCGAATATGTATATGTTTCATCTGCCACCAAGTAGCATATGTATGGGATACAAATGTTTTACTTGCCATCAATTAGTATATGCACAATATTAAAAATAATTATGGCCACACATATGTAATAAACATGCACGAGACAAAACAATGAGAAAAATTACTACTAAATGGTAAATTTATTCTTAATACAATACATTGTTATCAAGAATAAAAAAAAAAGTATTTTGTATTTGCTATAAGTAAAATACTCAGGAAGCCTTACTCAGCATTATGTAGAGTTTATTTATATATACTCGTATATATATATATTAAGAATAAGAGGTTTTAGTTTTACGGCTACTCGTTCACGTGCTTCACTGCATTAAACACTGGTCCATTCCAAGGCCAGTGGGAGATGCTGAGCTTTTTATTTTATCTCTTAGCAACCTGCTTAAACTTTTTTGTTGTTATTTTTTTCACCAACCCAAACTGAAAGATGATAACTGGCTTTCCATTCACAATTACTTGACTCAGTCAATTAATTCATCATTGTAAGGCCATGACTCCTATTCTGACTGATATTGTGAATATAAGCTTTTAGTACCCAATGAGATTTATCACATGCTGCAAACACAAATCCATACACACAAAGATTTAGTGCTAACTGTGCATCTACGCTGGATTAGCATGTGCCAGTCTCCATTTCCTTCCAGGAATAAATAATGTAACCCTTTTTCTGGAAACGTGACAACACCAAGCTCTTTTCCTATCTGTTGATATAATAGTAGTATAGTGAATAATTTCCGTCGCTTTGATTTTTCTCAGTATGAGAATAATTGGATGATAATTGGATGCTTATCATTCAAGTGTCCTAAACAACAAGCTAATTCAGTATTAGGATAGTCAACACCTCATTCAAGTGCGATCTGGCATAGTCTGTTGGTTTGGTGGTTCGACTTGTAATCCGTGGGCCCAAAGCTCCGTTACCGAACATGTTCACCTTTTCAATGTAGAGGTGATATAATGTGATGATCAATCCTACTCTTAGTTGGCAAAAGAGTAGCCTACACGTTGGTTGTGGATGGTATTGAGTAGCTGGTTTCCCTATATCTTTTCACTGTAAAATTAGGGACAGCTAGCGCAGATAGCTCTTGTGTAGCTTTGCACGAAATTCAAAACACTCATACACCTCACAGGTAAAAGATATATTATAACTCGTCAAAACACATAAATGTATCAAGAGTAAAGAAACATTTTGTACAGTTTTCTTAAATAGTTCTCTAAAAGCGTACGAAACATTTTTTTTAGATTTGTATGGATTGCTAATTCTATACGTCTATACTAAAGATTCAAAAAATATTTCTCCTTTGTTTTTGCTTAAAGATATTTTAAATATTGTACAGAGTATTTACTGTAAATTTTTATTGTAAAAGCTTCAGAAATTTTGAATATCTTAATAGATATTTGTTTGTTTATTTAATTTAAATTTATTTTTTTCAGAAACTAAGTAATCTATCTTAACTACCTTAAATAAATTATTGAGTCATGACAATTAATAACTAAAATACGTATTCAAGAGTAGGGATAACGTATATAAATGTTAGTATCATTGTAACATAAGAAAAACAAAACAAAACAGAACTTAAAATTGATGCACTAATGTAATAATTCGCAGCATTTTGTATGAAATGTTTATGTTTTCCTATAGAATTTGAGATTACAGCGTCTACTGTTTATACAATTTATTTTTGCAAAATAGACCAAAGTGTCTGAGTATTATAGTTCATCCAAGAAAACAAATTACGCTATGTAAGAGTAGTTACACTATGATATCTTTATAGCTTTTACTAACTTAGAACATTTAAAAGAAGCAAACCATTCTGCATTATTTGAATTCGTCAATGAAATCTTAACCTAGCGGGTCTTGAGCTCGCAATTCTGCTTGTAAGACAGATGCTTGAGCCATGTATTAACTTTCTTTTCTAAAATGCTAATTTCTTCGGTTTTAAGTTTCTTGCTTGATATGAATGAAATTCAACAAAACCTTTAGGTTATGTAAATCTCAGTGTGAATGTTTGAATAACTTTTCTTTTGTTATTCTTGATTGAATGTACCGAATTAAGTTTTCACCTGAAAATATTCTTAAAGACTAAACCTGAGACTGAAAAGTTCGGAATTCGCAATATTTCTTGTTAAGCATAGACCTGATATATATCTTTTCTGACTTTAGAATTTATTTTGTCAAAATAATTTCTATTATTTGTCAATGTTAATGCCATAAGGTAACCTCAATCAAAAATTACTTTCCGAATGGAAGTAAACCTAAAATTTTAAAAGTTATAGGTTAAATGACGAAAGTTATCAAAGCAATGAAGCCAACGTGTCTTATTGTTATCACAAATGTTGTGAATATTGGTTTACACTGCATTCCAAAATTTCTATCCCTCATCGTCCAATCTGGGAGACAAATAATATATTTGAAATGCACTATTTTTACACACTTCTAATTTTGAATCCGAAATGAACAAATTAAGAGGAAGGTGGAAAAAATCTGTTCTTTACGTGATTTTTATCATAAATCTAAGACTATTATATTCATTATCTTAGTTTACACATTACAATGTCATTTATGCATTCAAATACATAAAACTACTTAATAAGATATTTATCCCTCTTTAATATACTACAATACTTACTTCGATGAATTTACAGAAGTTTATAAACTGTATAATTTAACCTATATAATTCGATAATAAGTAAAACCTGTCGTGCTCTTAACGATAACGATATGCAGATTTTGTCTATGAAAGCAGGCTATATAAATAAATTAATTGATTGGGATTATTGTGAAGTATACATATTTATACACATATTTTACTAAAATATGTGTATTTAAATGAAGTTGAATAAGTAAACAAAATCATGAGGAAAGACTGCGTTAAAAACAGCAAATCCCAACCACTCATTAATTATATTATAACCATAAAGTTTGAGTCATAAACAAAACACAATAAAATTGAACAAAATATGCTGCATATTTTAAAAAAGATCCCAGGGTACAAGCTACAACGTGGATTATAAAGTGTATTCTAGGTTTCGGAGGTGACTGCGGAAGTGGGACCCATATTGGAGTGGGGATACACCATCTATCAGTCTTAACCTCCAATTCGCTAGTCTCACATAAAAAGATTAGAAATTAGGAGAGCGAGATGTGGGTACTCAAGCCCACAACGTACCACATCTCTATCACCATTAACTGCCCGCCGATAGTTGTGGGAATGTGACTGTTCACCCAAGTTAAAATAAAAATAAGAAAAAGATAAACATAAAAAAATGAAAATGAAAATAAAAATATAAATAAAATAAGGAAAATACGGTACCACTATTTGGGGATAAATAAGATAAAACTTACCTCTTGAAGTCAGCATTCCTGTCCTCAGTATTGTACAGGCACTAATTAACACGACATTGAACCATATCAGTATACTAAATTTACGGTTACTGTCATGCTTTTATATGTGAATCAAGGTGTACATCCGCATAAAGTAGTGCCAAGTTCTTAAATGACCTTATTTTTAACTAAAAATAACTATTAGTAATTTTAGTAAAATTTTTCTAATTTTAATATGCTAAATATTTAGATGTGTTTTGTTTATGGCTTAAAAATTTATGGTTATAATATACATACACACACACACACACACATGTAATTTGTTATTGTAACTGAATAACAAACCCTAACAAAAACAAATTAAACAAAAAACGCTGCATCAACTAAAAATATCCCAGGATGTAAGCTACAGTGTAAAATTATAATATAATCCCTAGGTTTTGGAGGTGACTGTGGAAGTAAGACCCACATAGTGGTGGGGATACACCGTTTATCAGTCTAACTTGTATTCGTCAGTCTTACATAAGAAATAAATAATATCAATAGAATTACAAATAGAAATTGAAATCAGGAGAGCGATATTAATTTTTAGTTAAGAATAAGATAATTTAACAACTTGGCACTACTTTAATGTTTGTTTGTTTGTTTTGGAATTTCGCACAAAGCTACTCGAGGGCTATCTGTGCTAGCCGTCCCTAATTTAGCAGTGTAAGGCTAGAGGGAAGGCAGCTAGTCATCACCACTCACCGCCAACTCTTGGGCTACTCTTTTACCAACGAAAAGTGGGATTGACCGTCATATTATAACGCCCCCACGGCTGGGAGGGCGAGCATGTTTGGCGCGATTCGAGCGCGAACCCGCGGCCCTCAGATTACGAAGCGCACGCCTTAACGCGCTTGGCCATGCCAGGCCTGGCACTACTTTATACTGACGTACACCTTGCCACATAAAGGCTTGTATCGTATAGTGAGTGCATGATAGTCACAGTAGACTTGATGAATGGGTGGTGGTTGGGAGTTATACTAGTTTAGACAGTTGGATGGGACACTTCATGCTAGTATAATTCTTTTGCTGTGCTGTCAGTTAATGCTTTTCTATCATATTGGTGGCTGGAATGCTAACAACAAGAGGTACTTTTTATTTTACTTACCTTATTTCTTTATTTTTTGTTTTTATTTCAATGAATTATTTACTTGGGAGAGCAGGCAGTGAGGGTGATATAGATGTGTGACGTAGTGGGCTTAAGCATCCATATCTCGCTCTCCTAATTTCTAATATGTTTAATTTCTACTTCTATTGCTACTCTTTTATTTCTTATGTAAGACTGGCGAATGGAGATTAAGACTGATAAACAGTGTATCCCCACCGCAATGTGGGTCCTATTTCTACAGTCACCTCCAAAACCTAGGGTTACATTTTATAATCCCACATTGTAACTTGTACCCTGGGATCTTTTCACTTGATGCAAGGTTTTTGTTTATTTTTTTTGTTTCGGCTTGTTTTTGAGTTAAAATAACAAATTATATAATTAGTCAGAGGTTTAGATTTTCTGTTTTTAACGCAGTCCTTCCTTACGATTTTACTTATTTTACTATTTAATTTCATTAAAATGTAATTATTTTAACTAAAATACATACATACATACATATATATTCAATAAATTAAGTTCATGCCTAAACAATAGCTTTTAAAGCAAAATAAGTTCAAAAACACAGAACATCAACATAAAAAGCATACAACTACACATACGGGGACTGAAACAAAACAATTTCTCTTGCATCAGTACAACGATGATGGTTTTAATTTAACTTAAGAAAAATGATTTTATCTCATTTGTACAAATGTTTCACAAAATATCATCGCAAACAACGTAGACATAGATAAAAATTAAACATTTATATAAACTATGTACATAAAAATTAATAATTGATTGAATTTTTATTTTTATCTGACTATGACATGCTATACTATATAAGACTACAGAGAAGACAGGGTTGAGCCTAATGACTTGGCTAAAGTCAAGTTACATATGGCAATACTATTTTTCTCTGCAATCCGTAGCATTTGATGTTTCTATATATTTCTAGCGTGTGTAAAAATTTACGTAGCCTTGAGAGAATCATTAAATACATCTTCTCTAGCCAAACAGCTGTTTGCCTAACTCCTCTGCTGCAGTAACGACATTGGAAGTGTCATTTAAAGAAGTATCCTTACCACAGATATATGATATCTCGAGTTGTAAGAATCTTTGTAAAACACGTCTCAAAATAGCATTTTTTAAAAAATTATATCTTTTGGAATAATTCTTGGAAAATATAGATTTGAAAAACCATTAAATAAATATATATTAAATTATATCAGTGTCAAACCAAGAGAAAGAAACTTTTACTTCTCCTGTGCTTTCATTCTTTAGTATGATATATAAAATGAACGATTGAGATTAAGAACAAAAGTTACTTCACTTGTTTAATACCTTAAGTAGTATTTATTACAATGAGTAAATTAATTTAAAAACAACAACAATTTTAACACAGCTAATCAGAAGGAAAGTACATATCGAGGCAGTATTCTTAGCACTATTAACTAAACTTTTAGGTTCAAAAGAGGCATTATTGAGATTAGATTATAGAAAAAAAAATACACATCTGAAGTTCGAAATTCTTATGTTAGAAGTACTTTAGACAAATGATTAATGACGAATAATACCTGTACTAGTATAAGAATAAACCTCGGTTATTTTCTTTAGTGTTGGTGTTTATCTTTTCATTGAAAAGCTGGTAAATTTATGTTTGAAATTTTGCTAGTTTATTTTACTTATGTTGTTTAAAGTGTCTTTTGATAATTCAGAATCGACCAATCACATACGGAATTATACTGTTACGTCAGAGAGTTATCTTGAAAATAACTCTGATTTTAAGATATTAAAATTCTCAACATATATTTTTAATTTAACTACATCTTTAGATAGTGATTCTTTGTTGTGTTTTTGTAATATTAGTACGTCAGAGAAACGGCTCGTGTAATCAAGGGAGGTAGGAAAAAGACGCCCAAATTCAACTTGTGCAGTACATGTGATACATTGTTTAGACTGATACAAAATTTTCCCTATAGAAACATAAACATGTTAGTAGTCCATATGCATATGAATAATACATGAAACATTTATAACAGTTTGTTAATCCTGAAAAAAAAAAGAGTTTGAAGAAAAGAGAGAAATCAATTTATTACAAATTATAGCTGTTCACTTTTGAAGTGAAATAGATGATGAAAACTATTAAATTTGACGATGAAACTATTAAATATACAAGTATATATTATAAGTATATAATGTTTATTTTTGAAAAGTTAAAATTACAGCTTATCCCACTTCTGTTGTTTTTTGTTTTAGTAAAACTTCTCTTCAATGCTGTTGATATATTTTGAAGGAAACAAGACAACAACCTGTTTCAGGCGGACTATGTCAATAACGATTTCAAATAAGTATTTCTTTTAAAATTCATATTATTTTAAGATGTTTCTTATTCTATATTTTTCCTCGCTTATGTGTGCACTATATCAAAATGAAATTACCGACATTTTTATAAACCAATGGTGTCTATTATTACCGGCCCGGTATTGTCAAGCGTGTTAAGGCGTTCAAGTCGTAATCTGAGGATCGCGGGTTCGAATCCCGGTCGCACCAAACATGCTTGCCCTTTCAGCCGGGGCGTTATAATGTGATGATCAATCCCCCTATTCGTTGATAAAAGAGTAGCTTAAGAGTTGGCGGTGGGTGGTGATGACTAGCTGCCTTCCTTCTAGTCTTACACTGCTAAATTAGGAACGGCTAGCGCAGATAGCCCTCGAGTAGCTTTGCGCGAAATCCAAAACAAACAAACCATTATTGCCTCATAGGGAAAAAAAAATTGCACATTTTATTTGATTGTTTTGAAATGAGGTAAAGATACGCAATGAGCTATTTGCGCTTTGCTCATTACGGGTATCGAAACCCGAGTTCTAGCGATGTGAGTCTGTAGACATACCGTTGTGCCATTAAAGGGTACGCTTTTTTTGCATGTAAGAATACTCGAAGTAAAGACGTTGCCTTAAATATTAGGAAATATGACTTTCTATGTGGACAGTAATTAGTGCAGTATTGATAACATATTCGTTTAGATTTGTGTCGTTATTAAGGGCCCAGTAATCAACAACAAGCCACAAGCAACCTGATGCACAGGTAGTTTAGAAAAATACCTATAAGGTCTATAAATTTGAAAGACGGATTGATAAGTAAGTAAAAAGTTAAATATACAAATAAATGTATAAACGAATTTGGACTGATGGAACGCTGTACAGGTAATCACAGAAGGGAACACTTCTGGGACTTACCAAATTGTTGATTACTCTTATGGACCAGTTGACGGCGTTCTTTACAACTTATTTGTTAAATAATTAAACGTTTTACGTTTTATTACACAAAGTAGATAGTATTCTTATAAAATATATTATGCATTACAAAATGTCCAAATGATTTCAATAAATTGAAGCAATTTCAGAGACGTTCTAATTCATTTATAGAATCATTCATACTAATATCAGTCTGTTATTTTCATAATTTGGCATGATTTGATATTTCTATTTTCTTAAAAACGTAATGCCATGTTTTGATATAACTAGCAAAAAATACTTAACCTACTTGGTGGGTGGATAACCTCATAGACAAAATAATCTTCCCAAGATCTCCCAAGTTTGGTTCTACTAGCTGTAGAAGGAGTTCGCGGACAAACAGATAAATTCACAAATATACACAACATGAATTAACATAGAATGCTATTTTATCTGTGTATGTATCCTTATTAAAAACGTACGCAAAATAAAACTTTTTGAAGTATTATGATTCCTAAAAGACTGACGAAAGAACAAATAAAATGTATAAACACAATGTCGTCTACGTTACATTAAAACGATTTTGAATAAACAAACGAGCAAGTCACGTGACAAATACAAGTATTATCAAAATTACATTTAGTGGGTAGTGTGATATTACCGAAAACTGATCGCTTTATGGAAGGGTATGTAACAGTCCTTTTCAGTACGATAAATTTATATTGTTAGATAATAACAATGTGTTGATTGGGAATTAAAAGTTTTCAAGACAAAGATATTCCGTTTAATTAATGCCATTGTAAAATGAAGGAACAAGGATCAAGTTTGGGGAGAACCATCGACCATCTAGGAGAGATCTGCATTAAGTTGTACTAAAGTCGTAGTAGGCAAAGTGTGGTGTTTCGTAACAGGTAAGGATCCATTATCACAAAGGTCAGTGAAAAAACCGTAACCGTTCACGAGCGCAGAAGACAACATAATGATGAAAGTTCACTATATGAAAATGTAGTTGACACACTATGGTATTTAATCTATAAGATTTCCTGTCTCTTTAAGTAGCGAGAGGATGAAACCGATATTCATGCTATGTATGAAGACATACCGTCCAATCGACGAAAGTGGTACTTATAAATTTCCGTGCAATCGGACTGTTGAAACAAACGATAGGATATTGCTGTCTTCATACGTTAAATAGATTATGGAAAGAGTTATAAGCATAATAGCTTTACGACAGAGCCTTTCGTTATGGAACCTACACTATGTAACTATTTTCAACATGAGCGTTCGTAAGATAAAGAACTGCCGGATGTGGCAACATGTATTGTAAAGACGTACAGAACCTTCAAAATCATTTAAATATATTGTACCCATTCTATGTATATTTTAGGTTGCAATATCACAATTTAAAGATCTAACATTGCAAAAAATCTGGATAAAATAACAGTAATAATAACTGCAAAAAATCCGCAGGTTTAAACAATAACAATCTTGACAGAAATCAAAATAATCTTTAGTGGATTTTGTGTGAGCTTAGATTGCTTTTTTCCTAACTAAATGGCTGAAATAGCAAGTGTAATTATGAAGTTGAAAATTTTACCAGCTAGATAGGTAAAAATGAAGACAGAGTACAAAAGAAAGCTACTTTTCTGGAAGCAAGGTAGAATAAAGGGATGATGAAGTATTAGAAACATAATTTAATTGGGGAATTCAACAAAAATTAAACACTATAAGTCATTTTAGAGCTTTACTTGCACCTACAATCAAAATTACAAAATCCTGTCTACTCAATTGTTTGCTCACGCAGTGATTTTTATTAGTAACACACTTTTAGTAAACCTGTTTTGAAAACACGATATTGCCAAAAGTTAGAAAATGGTAAGTTATTTGTTTTATAAATAGAATTTTCTATGTTATTGTTTTATTTTAGAAAATCAATTAACATAGTTTGAAAATGGAATGCCCTTTATCACCGTTTAAAGGTCTTAAAACTATCAATCTTGTATGAAAAAATGTTGTTGAAACGAATACTCTAATTGCATGAATAATGTCTAGATAATATGGATCATGATTTCACTTATCGTAAGGCAAAAATTTTTGTTTTAGATAAAGAAGAAGTTGTTTTTCTATTTTCTACAGATCTATTCGAGGGTTACTTGTGTTTGCTCTACTTAATTTAAAAGTTATAGATAGAATGAAAGCAGTCAATCAACGCCACTGTTACGTTATAACGTCATCAAAAGAAATGAGAATAAAAACATTAAATTAGAAATATGTCATTAATCAATTAACATTTACCATTCACAAGACATCATTGAAAATTAAACGTTTCATGAGTGTGAAAGAAAACTGATATAACATGCCGATGCAATTCTTCGTGACCGAGGTTTGCACACCTCACTCCACTGTCACCTCGGCAAAATAAATATATTAAACATTAATACCATAATGCTAGCATTTTGTATCATAAAATAGTCTATGCATTGTAGTTATCTCAGTAATCTGAAAGTCTTCTAGTTTTATTTAAGATTATTTAATTCAATTCTTAATCTTCGCCTGATATCACGAATAGATATCACGTGCCTTTACTGTTAGTTAGTTAGTTACCACCATTAGATTCCATCTAGGAACATAGGGCCGCAATCGCTTGCGGATTCTTCAACAAGTATTTCAGTGAGTAGGTTGTTAGCCCACTGCACCGAGCCGTCCCTAATTTAGCAGTGTAAGACTAGAGGGAAGGCAGCTAGTCATTACCACCCACCGCCAACTCTTGGGCTACTCTTTTATCAACGAATAGTGGGATTGATCGTCACATTATAACGCCCCCACAGCTGGGAGGGCGAGCATGTTTGGCGCGACGCGGGCGCGAACCCGCGACCCTCGGATTACGAGTCGCACGCCTTACGACATTTCAATTCTGCAACATTTATGTTTTTGCACATTTGTTTACAGAAACAGATCAACAAATGCTCATATTTAAAGACGTTTTTATGCATAATTCATAGCCAAACTTTGAACTTCAAGACACCAGGAACAGTTGGATGTATATGGTAACCCTGTATGTGTATCTTACATTCAAATTTCTTTAGTGAAAGCTTATAACTCATGCATATTTCTTTATTTGCGTTGATTATTGTAATTCTGGATTGTCCCGCTGAATGTGTAAACTGTGGATCCTTTTTAGAAGCTACGTTTTGTTTTCTCTTGTGTTTGTTTCGTCGCAATGCCCCACGATGAGCTGTTTGTGATCTGTTCTCTGCAGTAAACTGAACCTTTTGTCTTGGTGTCGGACATATTTAAATTGGTCGTAGATCAGCCGGAGATTCAACTTACAAGTTGACTACTTCTAAATTTCTAGGAAAAGCGTTTATATGAGTGAACAGATAATTTCTATAATATAATTCAGTAACAAAGTAAATAAAATTACTTTATTGTTGTTTTGAATTAAGCACAAAGCTACTCAATGGGCTATCTGTGCTCTGCCCACCACGGTATAGAAACTCGGTTTTTAGCGTTGTAAGTCCGCCGACATACCGCTGATCCACTGGGGGGGCAAAATGACTTTATTCAGAAATATATGTTTGTTTGATACAAATATTCGCACAAAGCTAAACAGAGGCTAGCTGCACTATTCTTCCCTCATCACAAACTGAAAGACAAGAGAGAAGGCAGCAAGTTAGCAGCACTTATCACAAACTTCTGTGCTACTATAATCGATTAGATAGTAGGATATGACTGTTACTCTTGCAACCCACTTTAGAACAAATGTAGAACCTGATTTTTCCTTTTAATTGTAAATAACTTCAAGTTTAACACAAAACGTTATGGAATTCATAAAATTTTATAATCTGTGCAGCCTACAGACCAAAATAAATTCTTTTTACAAATAGTTTTTTTTTTACCATTGGAAGATTATTTGCCAAAGAAAAATAGCAGAAGCATTACTATCTTGAATACTTCTGAAACTTTCTGGACATTTATGCATAAAGCGTATAATGTGTAACGCTTCATCTTTATTCCTTGTCTAACCGTGAAACAAAGTAATCGATTAATCTATGTATAAAGAGTTTTCTGCTAAAACCTTCAATATTGTATGAATACCATGGACTCATGAGTAATGTGTACCTTAAACTTCAACATATTATAAAGAATAGATTGTGTAGTTACCTCGCGTATTAATGTGTAACGTGAACCTGAAGTTATATGACACCAAAGATGAAATATTCTTTCATATTTGTTTTGTTATTTTAATGGTACTTTGACACAGTAGAAAAAAAATAGTTTTATGACGTATGATGATGACAATGGAAGTCAATGGCAAAGATATGCTTACAATAAATACACATAATAAGCAAAGAAGCATTACATTCAAGTGTGTCAGGATATATATATACATATATATGTATAAAAGCATTGGTTAAAACACTGTATCAGTTATTAATGTTATTTCGCTTATTAAAACTTTTAACATTTCCAGCCGAACCAAGATCACTGTTATAAGTTCCTATGTAACTTAAGAAATTTGTGCATTTAGCAGAGCTTGAATATAAGCTTTTTGTAGGTCTGTACGAGGCAAAGTCCAGTTATTTCGGTGCTCGTCTGTAATTTTTATCTGGCATGAAACTTTGAGACTGTTGTCAATCGCTCCCCCTAGTGGATCAGCTGCATGTATGCAGATTCACATCGCTAGAAACCGGGTTTCGATACCAGTAGCGGGCAGAGCACAGATAGGCCATATAGCTTTGTGCTTAATTCCAAACAGACAAACGAACTGTTGTCAAACACTGGGGCCGTGAAAAATGTTCTTTTTACCCACAATAATATCACTGCCATGACAATACGTTCAGCGTTGTGCACTTGTTTACAAACAAAAGAATGATTTTCATTGATGATCACAAGACCATTTTAAAAGTGTAAATAATGTGTTATCACTTTAACTTATTCCTATTACTACAGTAAATTCCAATGAATTTCTGTAAATTTTACATTAACTTCGTTGACGTTTAAGATTTAAAAATTCATATTTTGTTATACAGTAAGAATAATAATAGCTTTATTATAGTAAACATGATCTTCGAACGATATTTTTAGAAATTACTTTAATGTTATTTGTTAATGTTTTTATGTAAGCTTGTTAGAATTGTCTTTATAAACTGATTTTATGTAAAGCATAGATATATTTTCTTGTAGAGCATACCTTTGCTGTGAGATCACAAAACGCAGGAGTATATCATCATGTTGAAAAACGTTCACTCAGTATTCGTGGTATTTGTTGTATCAATGGCAGAAAGGGGTAACAAAGTATTTAACAGATTACACAACGTAACAATTTTTTTTTACTTTTTCTTGTTCCTGGGCAGAAAGTGTTATTTCCCAATTGCTTATGCCTAAAGTAAATGGAAAAGATCTACTTTTCTCTTCAAACTTTGCTTTTGTTAACTGGGAGCATATAACGAAAACGTGATAGAAGACTATATTTGGGGTCTGATACGTGAAAGTGATTTACATTACAGTCGCAAATCTCGAAAAACTTCTCACTTCTAAACATTTTTGTTCATTTTTGTATAACTTTAGTATAAATACATGTAAATCTTGAATCGTATGTTGTTTTATTCAGACCTTATGTAAATGAAAATGTGCAAATTTGTCCGTTTTTATATAGAAAATAGGTTAATTTCTACATTTCAGTATCCAGGTCACAAAAGCAAAGATTGAAGGGAATAGTGGTAATTTTCTCTACTTTTATAACATAAGCAATTAAGAAATAACACATAATATCCAGGAACAAAATTTGTGTTACATGGTGTTATCAGTCCTTTTCGTCGTACAAGTCTCAAAGTGTCATCAGATATCACATAAAGTATAAAGATAAGGAACTGAAGTTTTCTCAAGGAGCAGTCGTTCTCCAACAGGTGACTAATGAACAAATATCCAAGCATTGGTTAGAATGTTTTACTCTTTGGCATCACCTACTTCTTAGAAGGTTTCTGTTAGGGAATACTTAAATGATTAAATAAAACAAACATCTTTAAACAATATAAACAGAATACTCATCAGAATGATTTTTAAAAAGATTGTGATCATATGTTTGTATATTTTGAAAATACTCCTCAATGTTTGGGTATATGGGATATTTTACACATCTTTATATACATATGTTGCAGCTAGCATATAGTGAAACAGGTCAGTTATAAGCTGTTCGGGAAGGTCAAGATCTAATGCTCAGAACGATGAAGGATAGTTAATTTAGTTACGTATTTTAATTGCATGATATGTCTTGCATACGTTCTAAAATAAAGAAACTTTGATTAACTTAGATAATGCCCTATATGATTCATTTAGAATGATTTATTCTATTTGACTAATAAAATAATACAACAAGTACATATTACAGGTATTATTAGATTGGGAGGTAAGTCAGTATTTTATAAATTAAGATGTTTTCGTAAATAGCGTATTAGTATATCTTGATTTTTATTAATAAATGTTTCAGTATTCTTATTAAGTATATTAATTTATTTACATATATTAATGATATTACATCGGATTAAGATGAAATATGAGTTTTGTATATCAAATATAAATGGAGATTTCTTAGAAACTGATATTCATGAGAAGTAATTTATCATAAAAGACTAAGCTAGGCATATATAAGTCAGTAATTTATAAATTAAGAAGTTTTCGTGTATAGCTTCTTAGTGTATTTTGAAGTTTTGTTAACAAATGTTTCAGTGTGTGTGATAGTTGAGTCTGAGAATGTATATTAGTCTATAATGTGAAGTGAGTTTTATAAGAACTGTATTTACTGACATTAAAATTCAGTGACATATGCCCCCCCCCCAGTGGCTCAGGGGTATGTCTGGGGACTTACAATGCTAAAATCCGGGTTTCAATTCCCCGTGGTGGGCAGAGCACAGATACCCCATTGTATGGCTTTGTGCTTAATTCAAAACAACAACAGTGACATATAAAAACTGTATCCAAATTATAATGAATGTTAAATTTATGTAGAAAATATATGATTATACAGAATTGAAACATTTATCTTTAATATTAATTATAATTTTTCTCGACGATTTACAAATAAACGGTCAAGAAGTGTAATTAAATACAGAACTAATGAATTAGTGTTTTTTACTAACTGTATTAAATTTAGCTCATGGAACTGTGACTTCGGTTTTGCCTGTTCATAGCGGTCGAACAACACATCATTTCTGGTGACATCATTGCATGGTGCCGGAGCCCTTAGGTTATGCTTCATGAAACTATTAAATAATAGTCTCTGACGTTCCGTTGTTATGTCCACCTGTCTTGGAGACCTAGTGACATCATCTTATTTATTGTCTGACGTTCCCTTACTTAGGAATCATCTTTTGAGCGCAGGAGTATGGGGATAACTACTTGCAACAGACGACCAATATCTGCGGAAGTTAGTCAGATAAACTGTGCCAGCAGCATAGGAGCCTTAGAAACAAGCCTTGACTGGAGTGTGTGGATTATGTTTAAAGGTCAGGATAGGCTCAAGCGTAGGATGCTAGTTAGAGGCTCTCTATTAAACTCAAGCCACTGACAAGCCCGGTGGGCATTTTCCCAGAAAAATGTCACCAGTACTCTTCAGCATGGTCTCATATGAGAACAGATCCAACGTATTTTCAAGTGTTTGACACGTGAAGGTCTGGGGCCATGATGGAGAGTGATATTCGGTCTATAATATTCTTCACCTTAATGCCTTTGGGGTAGGACGACTCACTTATGGTCTAGGGTGGCATTTGCATGAAAGAGCATACATATTTCTGTGTTGAGGATCTCTGACAGCAAGACATTAGGTAATGAGGTCTTTTACTTTTTGTTCGTCCTTTTGATGGTGCTGTGGGAGATGACTTTGTGTGTCAGTAGGATACGCCCATCCTCACATCATATGGACCGTACAACAATTTTCATAAAACGAAGGAACAGAGGTACCGGACTGGTCTGCTAAACCACCGGACCTAAACTTGATTGAGCATATGTGGACTTGCTAGAGAGAGCAGTTTTATTTTGCATCTGAAAGGGATGCTACATTCTCTTTCTAAAAACGATCAATATTCAGTGGATTCACAAAATCACGTCAAACAAAATCAAAAGTTAGTTTTTTTATATATTCCATTCCACCATTGTACATATGCAGTGGTTTTCCATTACGCTGATATGCGTATTAATAATCGTTTTAATATAATATACTCAATGTTTTGTATTTTGTAGACACTGATTTGTCCAATAACAGCTTAAGAATATAAATATTTATAAAAAAATATATGTGTAGTTATTTCAGTTTATAAATTTGCATAACCATAGCATGTTAGTTATTTACATATTGTTTCTAGAAATGTTTTCTTATTCGTCCCTATCTACACTTCTTCCACATCAATTTCTGTAAGGATAAAATACTTTTCTATAAACTCCGTGGCTCCACTGTTATGGACCCTGTGCTTACCCTAGGTGATGAGTTTTTCAGAGCTTAATTTTAAATCTTTTTGTCTCCTCATATTAGTGAAGGTATCTTTCACTTCGTGCCCTCTCTTGTCTATACATATGGTCGATACCAGTAAGTGTATTTTTGCAATTTATTTTTTTACATGTAATACCTTGATTTTCATGATATGCTTCACATCAATTTTTTATCACTTCATTTTACATAATAATAGCTAGTGATTATAGACTTTGTGACACATGATCTGAAGAGTCTAAGAAATATTTTCTTGTTTTACCACTTGCATTTTCTATTAATTTTTGTCATTTAAATTTTTCAAATTCTTGGTTGTCGGCGGACTTCTTATAAATATTTTCCTGAAAATTATTTTCCAGTACATCATATACGCATCAGTTTTGCAGTTCTCCCCCAGTCAAATAATGTTGCTTCATTTTCCTCACAGATGATCTGATTTCATAAATGTTTTTTTTTAATTTGATATTAAGATATCATATACGAGAAATGATTTTTTTTTGCATTTTTGTTTATTTTAGAATTTTGTGCAAAGCTACACAAAGGCTATCTACGAAGGACGTTTTTGAGGCAATGGGTCACAAACCGTGAATCCTCGGTTGGACCTACTATCTTGGCACACTAACCATCCGACCATAATTAATACTTTGTTTATTTTGTTTTGCAATTTCATTTGTTTATTTTATTTGTCTTCTTTCCGTTCTTGTCTTTACATGAAGCTTTGTTTTTACTAATTACACCGCACTTAGAGAAATTAACTTAAAAAAAGTTTGTAACATTAAATCTGAAAATACGCATTTTTATATCTAGGGATGAATAACAATTACATTTATGTAAAGTATCGTATCCATTTAAACGAAGTTGTGTTGCTGCGTTACATGTATTAGATTTGATGTGTTTTCTAAAGGATTTAAATGGTCCATTCAATTACCTCCCAGTAACAAGACAGGATGTCTGTAGACTCACATCGCAAGAAACTGGGTTTAGATATCTGTAGTTGGCAGATCACCGATAGTCCGTTGTGAAGCTTTGTGTTTAATTTTAAATCAACAAACAAACACATCCATTTTGTTATGAGATGAAGAAAGAAAGGTGAACTATGTAATGAATGACGTAATAATGTTTGACAAGTTTGTGTAAACATACTTTTCTCACGTTCAATTAAATAAATTTTACCATTTAAAGTGTAATTAATAGAGATAGTTTTCTCTGTAGGCATATTTTTAATTCATAACTCTGAGATATGACGCGATGTAAAACCAAGCGATTTCAACAATTCATAGTTTTTTACTTTGATACAGTTTTAGAAGGAAAGGTTTGTATTGTATTACAGGGATGGGTAATTTATTTTTCATAGTGGCCAAAACGTTGGCCACACTATTAAAAAAATCTAAAAGATGTTAGTTTAATCAAAATAATTGCATTTCAACTAACCTTCAATGTGAAAATTGATGGGAGTTTTCATCAACAAATTTCGTGAAATTTGGCTTAATATCTATGCTCAATGGGCATCTTAGCTCTGCCTCTAAATTTATGGCTGTAAGCCGAGATCTGTATCTAGACTTGAGAAAATCTAGCGTAGAAATTGTTGACTCACTTGCCCATGTGGATCGAAACACGGAAAATAATTTTGAAATTGCTATCTTTAAATTTGGAAGACTCATTTACCAGAATAGTGAGCCACATCTCTCTGAAAGAACATTTTGTTTACCTTTTATGTGTTCTACACTTTGTAGTTTAACATCTCGTCTTCAAATCCACACTTATCCAAAGACAAACAAAGATGTGATTTCCTAAGTCAAATTGAAATGGATCATGCAAAAATTCAAATTTTTAAATTCGGAGTAATGTGATTCAAATTGTTGAGATAAATTTTTGATCCAGTTTGCATAGAGATCATCTTTAGCATCAGAGAAATCATATCCCTTATTATTTTCTAGAAAAATATTCAACTTTGCAAAATGTATCAAATTATTCTTTTGTAACTGTTCCACAAAGAGGTTTAGCTTTAAATGAAATTCATGAATACACTGTGATTGCTCGCTTATTATTGTACCTCTTCCTTGAAGCTTCGTATTCAAATTATTCAAGTGAGCCATTATGTCGCACAGAAAGTACAAACCACACTGCCTTGACAAAGTTTCAATTTCAGGAAAATTTTCAATTTTACTTTTTCAACAAGATACTCTCTTATTTGAGGAAATAAGGAACTAAATCGTTCCAAGACATTTCCTTTACTTAATCATTTTTTCCAAAATAGTAAGATCTTCAGAAGTACAGTAACTGCTTTTCTTCAAAGACTCAATAAACTATCAATGGATGAGAGAGCTTCCACTTCTAATATAATTCACAATTTTTACAACAACGTCCACCAAAGTTTTCAATTCATCACTTTTAGAAACATGAGCACATAAATTTTCCTGATGCAAAATGCAATGGAAAGATGGCAGCGTGGACTTCACATTATTTTCAAATAAATGCTGCTTCAAAAGAGAAACAAATCTTAATTTCGCCCCAGTCATGGCGGGAGCACTGTTTGTTTTGACAAAAACCAGTTTTTTTAAAATCGACAGAATTTTCTTGACATTTCAAGACATGTTTCTCCACATGTTCGATCTCGTAATCCACAAAGGCCAAGCATTTCTTCCCTCACTTGAAGATCTGAAGTTACATATTGAACCCGAAATATCAACTGTGCAGCGTCACTAACATCTGTTGACTCATCTGGTGCTAAAGAAAAATACAAACAGTCTTTTAGTTGTTCAAGCAATTATTTTATATGTTTTTCGATAACTCTAGCATTCTGCAGACAATTGTTCTTCGACTTAATTGCAAATTATTTACCTTTTAAAGAATGTCATTTTTTATTTTTGAATCATAATTCTCTAAAAGAGTTTCAGTTACCACAATCAATATTTCTTTTGCTAGATCAGCGTTAGAAGATTTCTTTTTTAAGCTACAATCCAAGCTACTTTACAGCTAGCTAAAGTAACTAGTTCTATCGATGATAAAATATTTTTAGGTTTTCCTTTTGTTCATAAAGTTGTGCTTTCAGACTGTTAATTTCATTCATACGATTTTTGCTATCAACTGGAAATTTTACACAAATTCTTTATGAAAATTGTTAAAGTGTTGCTTAAGGTTGTATACTTTATTATTCCTAAAAACTTTGTTACACAAAAGACACACTGGCTTATTATTTGCTTCAATCACTGCAAATTTCAACTCACTTTTCATTAAATTCCAGTTTCACGTTTTTCCAATCACGCATCATTCTCTTTTCGGCAGTGTTGTTTTGTGTTGTTTTTTGAATTTCGCACAAAGCTACTCGAGGACTATCTGTGCTAGCCGTCCCTAATTTAGCAGTGTAAGACTAGAGGGAAGGCAGCTAGTCATCACCACCCACCGCCAACTCCTGGGCTACTCTTTTACCAACGAATAGTGGGATTGACTGTACATTATAACGCCCCCACGGCTGAAAGGGCGAGCATGTTTGGCGCGATGGGGATTACGAGTCGCACGCTTGGCCATGCAGGGCCTCTTTTCGGCAGTAATGCCAGAATAAATTAAAGTGTCTTTATTTTCTGAGCGTTTATCATCATTTGAATTCTTTCGTTTTCGAATTATCACCTTATCCATATTATGGAATTAAAAACAAAATATATTTAAGCACTTGAAAGCTGCACAATAAAAATATGTTTGCAAGCGCATGCAAAACAACGCACACTCGATAACAAACATCTAAACCAGAGTGACGTTACAAAATGGGCGGAGTTTATGGCAGTGATGAAGTGCGCGATATTAGCGATGACGCGAGGCAGTGCAGTTGCTGATTACCAAGTTTGCAATAAAAACTAAATAATGGAAAAAGTTGATTTCTAAACTCGAGCTGGCTACAATTGTGCTATTCACTGGCCACACGTGGCCAGTGGCCATGGAGTTGCCCACTCCTGTTCTAAAGTTAAACAGTTATATTTTGTTTTGCTTATGTTCTTATTTATCCGTATGTCTAGGTCAACTTTCTGATGGATTGCTATGCGTACTAGTTTAGAGATTATTGGATATTCGTAGGTCAAAACAACAATCATGTTTTGACTTAGACCAATATAACGAGGCACTAAATCGCAGTACCAGCAGCGAAAATATTGAACGTCCATATTGTAATTTTCGTATATGTAAAGTGGAAAAATATTATTTGGGAAAGATACTGGATGAATATGTTCGATATACACTTGCTATCTTTATTACTCGAACTTGTCTCTAAAATCTGTTTGTATGAAATGCTAAATCATGCAGCGTTGAAAAAACAACTCTTGGACAAATTTGGAGCTTCTTTACTGAATTAATCTCCACTTCACCTGGCCTTAGACCGATCGGCCTCCCCTGGTGGACACTCTTCGTTAACGAGACCAAAGTCAAGATTTACAGCACCGTTTCTGTATGTTTATAGCTGTGTGACAAGCTTGCCGTGAATTCTAATGATTATCACATCCCGATTCCTGCCGTGCAGTCCTAGCGGCCAAAGAGGTGTCCTCCGGCCGACAGATAGCCTCCGGGACCAGAGGGAGCCAGAGAAGGTCAAACCACCTCCAGGGGACCAAGAAACAGGTTTCTGTTGACTGGATTAAAAAAGTTTTTGTCGTATAGACGCGCTCGTATATCTCATTATACCGCACCAATGTACCGCTTCTTATCTTCGTAAATTAACAAAGACTTCTTTGTAAACGTAGAGAGACCATCGTCTGATTTCTATTTATAATTACAAACAACTCATTCTTTAATACTCTAATCACCTTTTCATGTAGAATAGCTTTTTATGAAAAAGACAAAGTTTACATTTGACTTCTCAAAAAGCGAATGAAAATTATTTTTTAGATTGATTATATGAAACTATATATGAAATGTGAGCTGTGCGCGTTAACAATACGAAGTTAAAATTAAAATTCTCGTCTTTAAGTCACTAGTTTTAAATGATACACTTTGCAAAAATGATCACATTTGCACTGAAAGTTTGGTAAGTTTTCTAAAACGTTACTAATTTTATTTTATAATAATCAAATTTGAGAAATTTCTTTCCCTCCCTCCATCACTATATATATAACATATTTATGTATAACTTACCTAAAATGTTTATTTTTTTCTCAAGTAATTTGATCAGTTTTCATTTTTTTGTCTATTCAATTTCCACGGACTTATATCGCTACAAACCAGGTTTCGATACCCGTGGTGTTAAATTTAAAAAAAGCAAACTATTCAAAAAATTTCGAACTTTATTTTCCCATCCTTCACTTTTGATCGAGAGGTTAACATGACATTAAGTTTTCTGATATTAAATGTTCAGATGTTCTTAATCCTTAATTCATTTATCAACCAATTTAATGAGTACTCTACAACCATAAAATGTCTTATTCTTTTCACACTTATTCTGAGAAACCTTTATAACAGCTAACTTTAAAACAAATGCAACCAATTTTTTCAGTCTTTCATTTCGAAAAAAGTCATAATTAATTACTTACTACTCACCTTCAAGTGACCAGATATACTTTCAGTAGAACTAATTTTTAACCCACAACTGTGATTGTGTCCCTAGTCTTTTATTGTATACATAGTGAATAGGTAGCTTCTTTCTCAACACGGCATCTGTGTCAAAAAACACCAGCTTTATTGCAGTCGAGAATGTGTTTATACCATGAGTATTTCAAGGTGAAAAGCAAAAAAGAAAACCTCTTGAAACAAAGTTTAGTTAAAGTGTGTGTGTAAGCTTAGCAAGTCTGAAACCTTAGCATTAGTTTAAGTAAAGTTTTTAATGTCTTTTTCAGGAGAGCTATTTGAAAAAACAAACAACCTGTTGAATCTTTGAACCCATTGAGGCAAAAATAGAAAATGTAAGAGACACCTTATCTATCTATAATATAGAACATTCTAAAATTTATTATTTGGATATGTGTTTTACTTTTAGTTTGAATTATTAAGGTTTATTTTTAAAACGTGCTTTTTTGGCATTAAAAACTTAAAGCTCTGCCTCCGCAGTTCGAACGCCTTTAAATTATAGTTTCAAACAACGCAGTATACCACAGTCACGTTCTCTACATTTCAATCAGCACATAATTACAGTAAAGCAAAGTGGAACTTATCAGATTTCTACAATTCTTTACAAAAGACAAGTGTCAATTATTTAATAAATCCATTTTCCACACTCTGTTGTTGAAATGTCATTGTATAAGCACTCCATTTTTAAGATCAATAATGAATTTGGTATTAAGTTTATTGACTAAAATTATTGTATACAAATATTGATTGAAGAGGTTCAGTACGGAAAGCCCAAAGAGAAGTCAAGTTAACAGATTCAATTAGTAAAACTTATCTGAGATGAAGAGTATGCTCTTTTGGTTTTATTTTCGTTCTTAGTGACCTCTGTCAGATACTTGACTGTTAAATTAACGGCATGATTATGACATTGAAAATAATTTTGATCAGACTTTATGCAAACATCTGCTTTCGCCACGAATTCTCGCGTGATATATATGCATACATGTGTGTGTATTTTCACTGTTCCGATTTATTCATTAGGTATTTGAATTGGGTTAAACAATGTACGTGCAAATTGTTGCTGTAAATGTCATATGAATGGGTTTTACATAGTTAAATTGCCTATCAATTAAGTAAATATAATATATATATATATATCCATGTACAAAAAGATAGATGGGTTGGTTGGTTTTGTGTTTTATGGTGCAAAGCTACTAGGCTATCTGCGCAGCATGTCATGTGACATTATAATTTTTCAGTGGCCCAAGCGTAACTTAATGTTTAGCATGTCAGATTCTAATTCAAGGGTCTCGAGTTCGAGACGTAGTGTTATTTAGCACGCTTCACGGTTTCAACTGTATTATCAAGGTAACTGTAAATACAGCTATTCAGTTAAGAGTATAGCTGCTTCAAACAGTAGGTGCTTCCTTCTCGTTGTCTTTCATCTTCTCAGCAGCTCCACATTAGAGGCATCTACGCCATAACCACAGACGTCTCTCAAATAGCTGTTTAGTACTTCTGAGAACAAAGTGTCGTACTGTTAAACAAAGGAGCAATTTTACAGTAACAACAAACGTTAGTTAAACTCAAAATATTTTGAAAGGTGGCGGTAATGTTGTCTGCTAAATTTGGCTGATTTAATGAACATGTGAATTTATTCTCTTAACAGAAAATACAAACATAAGTTGTACAGAACAATACTCGTTTCAGTTTTTTTTCTTTGTCATTGCCTGGTGTTGAAAATAAGAATAGTTTATCAGTCATATGTAGCCTTTATAAGTATTAGTGGGTGTTCTACCAAGTTCTGTGTGAGATGGCTTTATCATATTTCTGTAGTTATTCTTAAATTAGGTAGTTTTTGCAAATAAGTTTTGGGCCTGACACAACCGTTAGCATTTCTGGATGATGAATCCGAGAATGCGTGATTTCAGTCCGTTTCTACAAAAAAACAAGTTCCGCATTTTGAGGCTGGAAGAAGGCTACAATAGTGATGTCCAAATTCCTCTATTTGGTTACATATTTGTAGCCCAATATAGGCATTGAGAGCTACTGATCAGTGACCAATATGCTCAGACAGTTCTTTGCGTAATTATGCTCAAAACTGCTCAAGGAAGTAAATAAACAACTTTTACTTGCACACACACACACTTTCATATTTTTAAAATAATATATAAAGGTTATTCTATTAACCACTTTTTCATTTAATCGTAGCTCACTGATAGAATATTGCAATTTATCAAATTCTGTAACATTTATTTACCTTAAACAGAAGGAAGAAACGGCTGCCGAAAGTTGAAAACCCTTCCTAACTAACAATGAGCCGGCTCTACATATGCCAACTTGTTTACCGCAGTCTTTACAAGAACTAACCTTAGATTCATTACGTACACATGTAGAATATTTCCAATTATTACTTAATGATATTATATATTTGGAGCTTTTACTTTAAACATATATATATATAATTGTTTCAAATTTCATATATTTAAATCAGTTCGACAGACGCGTCTACTATCTATGACTTGCGTCCCAAATATATATGTAAGTTTAGATCAACTGCAGAAATTTAAAAACCATCGTTTTCGGGTAAAAATATATGTAACTAATCATCAGCAAAATATCGAAATTAACTCATTCTTGTAATTATTACTAACATTTCATACGTAACTACTTAGCATTCATTTATTAATTCAGTACTCACAAGCTATGAAAAACTAATGACTGGTCCACATGTTGTTTTTTATATTATCATACCATTTGAACATCAGTGTAGTTAAATAAAATTGACATTTGTAATACCGACAGAATGTTTTAAGAAAAGTAATCGTTATATAATAAACTCTAACTAAACCACTGTACTTTAAAAATGTTGGAAAAATAATTTTAGATAACTCATATATTACACATTAATTGGAAAATACATATGTTAAAACATTTACAAAAGAATAAATATTTGAAATTTGAATTACTGTATTTGTTTTGTTTGTTTTTTTCGCACAAAGCTACTCGAGGGTTATCTGTGCTAGTCGTCCCTAATTTAGCAGTGTAAGACTACAGGGAAGGCAGCTAGTCATCACCATCCACCGCCATCTCGTGGGCTACTCTTTTACCAACGAATAGTGGGATTAACCGTCACATTATAACGCCCCTACGGCTGAAAGGGCGAGCATGTTTGGCGCGACGGGGATGCGAACCCGCGATCCTCAGATTACGAGTCCCACGCCTTAACAAGCTTGGCCATGCCGGGCCCGAATTACTGTACGATTAATTCCAAATAAACACAAATATATCAGTCATATGTAGCCTTTACAAATATTAGTAAATGTTGTACCAAATTCTGTTTAAGGAAGCTTAGTCACATTTCAGTAGTCGTTTTAACACATAAATTTTGGGCCTGACCCATCCTTTAGCGTTTCTGGATGGTGAATCCAAGAATGTGTAGTTTCGGTCTGTTGTTGGTATGGTTTGTTTTGAATTTCGCACAAAGCTATTCGAGGGGTAACTGCGCTAGCCGTCCCTAATTTAGCAGGGTAAGACTAAAGGAAAGGCAGCTTGTCATCACCACCCACCGCCAATTCTTGGGCGACTCTTTTACCAACGAATAGTGGGATTGATCGTAACATTATAACGCCCCCCACGGCTGAAAGGGCGAGGATGTTTGGTGTGACGGAGAATCGAACGCGCGATACTCGGATTACGAGTCGAGTGCCTTAGCCACCTGGCCATGTTGGGCCCCTGTTGTTGGAAAAACAGGTTTCGTATCTTGTATCTGCGAGTAGACTGTAATAAAGATGGTAAATCCCACTATTTCATTAGACAGACTGATAACCAAGTGATGTGTATTAATACAGATGTACTGGTAAAAATGGATACAAAAACAAAACATACATCTTTGAAACCTGAAATTTTAATAAACGACTGAAGCTAGATGACTGAGATGGTCGATCATTACTTCTATACAATGATTGTATAAAGGTTTTGTTTGCTTGTTTTAGAGCAAAACCACATTAATTTGAGAATCACTTGATATTTGTTAAATGGAATTCCTTAGTAAAAATCGCAGTCTCTTATATTAAAACTTGTTAAATAAATACAAATATAGATGTTTTATAGTTTTTTACTCATCATGTAAGTGATCATAATTTTAATATAACTGTGCTCATTAGACGTTATTCTTTTTACACACTTCGTGACAGCTGTTTTATTTGTTTGTAGCTAAGCACAAAGTTACATAATGGGCTTGATATGTTCTGCCTTCCACGGGTATCAAAACCCGGTTTCTAGCGCTGTAAGCCTAGACAAGCACCTCTGTGTCGCTGGTGGCTGTTGCAGTTAATCCTAACACTTGTGCTTATTTTTCATGTTCATTTGAAGTAAGAACGAATATAGTTACATAGTATTTAGTACTTATTTTAAATGATGAGAAAAAAACCTATAATACCATTATTATTACCTAACTTTCAAAGGAAATATTATCTGATTGTGTTTAAAAAATACTTACAAATGTCTTGAAATAAAAACATGAGTTTTATATTATTCATATGAGATCGCTGGCTATAACGAAATATTGTTATTCTTAGTTAATGTGATATTACATTCAATATTTAATTTTATATTTTTAAATTACATATAAAAGCTTCTGAAAAGTAGTTGAACAAAGATGTTCTACATTATTTTAAAATAACCGAGAATCTTGTGATTTTAATTTTTAGCTATTTCTCACTAGATGTCGCAACAACTACAATTACGTTTTTTATCGTGGTTAACCTAAACCTATTTATTAATTAATTTTTATGATAAATACTAATTATAAACTTACCGTAATTACTCTTCTTGAAGCTTGGAGAATTTTTCTAAACTTTTTCTTAATAATGTTGTTTCCACGAAATAACGAAAAAGTATTAAAAAAATGCATGCTAACTTTACAACGCTTGTATCTTCAGTTAATAAAAAGTCTTTATAATTGTTTTGTTTGTTTTAGAGCAAAGCCATATTCAACTATCCGTTGTTAGATGTCAACTGTTAGAAATCGAATCCAGAATTTTAGTGTTATAATAACATAAACATTTTTCACGTTGAGTTCAATAGGTAATTTTTCGAAAGTTAGTAATTTACTTTTTAAGCAACTGTTGGTCATATTATTATTAGGTTTAAAGTTAAAAACATAATCACACACATATACATAGTTTTGTTTTGATTTTCTTGTTGTTTTTAAAAATTTGTGGCTAATGATAGAGGAATTTTGATAAAAAATGTAGAAAAAAACGACCTTCAAATAGTTATGTTAAATATATATTTTTTAGAATTTTAACCAATATTTTGTTTTGCCGTTTTTATCAGAGTTAATATATAAATCCCGAAAAAGCTGCAAACGTAAAACGTTGGTTAAAAAAACAAACTATATATATTTGGAGTTTAAGGCCGTTTCTTTCGAAGATTTTTTTAGCCCGAAATTTTGTGCTTGAGAAGCTTCAGAGCTATATTTCCAGTCTGAAATAGGTAGGTTTGTTAGTTCTTCATTCATTCGAAACTTGCATAAACTCGCTACATTAAATGTTGTTGAATTATATAAGACGAAATTGAACTTTATACAAAATTTTCATTTCTTTCAATATGCAGTATAAATTACATTTATTGGACTTGAAATGCTGTTCTCTGTTATTTCCCGTTAGAGCGCTGATTATTCGACTAATTCTCTTTCATTGCTTTAATTCAACTATACCATATACCATAACTTGTACAATACTGAGTGTAATTAACACAATAAAGTGCTTTTTCATAAATTTGCTGTATAAATATGTTAAATGTTAAATAATATCTAATTTAGTAATAAAGGAGTTTTTGGACAAAAACTGATGTGATGTGTATTAATACCGAGATGTACTGCTAAAGATAGATACAAAAACAAGACATACATCTTTGAAACCTGAGATTTTAATAAGCAACTGAAGCTACATGACTGAGATGACTGTTTCTTGCGGTATTTCAATTATAACGTTTGCTAACGTAACTAGTTATATTTTAAAAATAACTCTAATTATTTCATAAAGTAGTACAGTAAGAATTTCTTAGTAGAATTCGTAGTCGTAGAAACATAATTATATGTTCTCATTCACTTTTATTACTTTTGATTTATCGACAAATTGTTTTTGCACTTGGTTTCATCGTGTTTTAGAACGTAGAACAATCATGGAAATAATTCTAATAATTCGTGAAGTTTACAGTTTGAGAAAAATTAAATTGATGCCACATAACTTTTTTGTAAAATAATCTTCAATACACAATTAACTAGGAATAATTTCCTATAAGGAGAAACAAGCATACAACCACAGTTCCTTCTTAGCTGTTTATAGGTATTTGTATTTTTTATTAAAACTACAACCTAGAGAGAAATGTCACTGGAGTGAAAAGTAGCTTCTTAGCTTTATTGAAGAAACCATGATGAAAAAAAAAGGTATGTAATTACATAAAATTTATCGTATCAGATAAATCTACCTTCCTTAAACCCTGTAACAAATATTGCTTGAAAGTGTGTGTTGTTAAATGCCTAAGTAGACAATGTGGAATATGTTGAAAAGTATTTGAAAAATAAATATATTAAAAAAAAAGACTTGCAATAGACTTAATAATTTCTGAATTATTCTACAACTCTTTTAAAATGTATCAAGAGAAGCAAATATCAAGATTTAGCATCAAAATAGTAAGCTTATAATTGTATTTTAATTTTCTTAGAATTGTTTTATTTAAAAGAAAGCATTTACATGTTTGATTTCACGTTCATTACATAAAGTTTGCACCAACCATTTGTGTAAAAGCATTGCCACATGATTAATCTGAATCAAATGTAGATATAGGTTTAATTAACTCATATCAGCTGGCTAATATTGTCCCATGTTCAGTATACCCGTATGGTAACAGCTACAGAAGGTGTTAAATAATATTAGCAGAAAACTGCGAGCAATCTTCAATGCGGAATGAATAATCTTAAGGGAAAATACATACTTCTGTTTTTTAACATAAGCCCCACCTACTTAACTATAGCGCAAAAGAAAATGAAGAATAATATTTTTGCATTTAACTATCAATGTTGTTTTTGCTTTAATACTTTGAAATTGTGTTGATCACACACAAGATATAAAGTAGCAAAAAGAAAAATATGATCTCAATGAAGTTGATATATTAGATTTTTACATTTCTAGCCATGGTTTCCGATGAAAGAAGTGAGCTGTACAATTTACAGAACGACTATAAGCTTCGTTTTTGTTATTTACAGTACCACTTAAAGCGCTAAAAAGACTTAACCAGCTACATACATACAAAACATGATCAATAGTACATTTTAAATCTTCGATGGTATGATTGCTTATATGATTAATGGTATGGAAAAAAATCGTTTTCAGGCAGCATATATGAGCAACAAAGTCCTGATAAGAACAGATTTTATGTTTCAATAGTTTCTATGTAGGTAATTTTTAACAGTTAGGCTTAAGTACACAGTTGCTTCTTATAAACAAAGATCGCGCCGTTGTTTCTTCTTCACATTTACTTTAATCTTTTTATTTACTTACTTTGACATCAAATTGGCACAAGGTACAAACATGATTGACATTAAGAAACTGGTATCGTAGAGACCGTCCGAATTACATTAAGAACACTATCTTCGTGAGTGTGACAATTTCGTGCTTTCGTTGAGAGGAACGCTTTGCCACAGTTGTCTACTGTACACAAAAAAAGTTTCTCCACGTGATTGTTCTCATAATGTTCTTTCATTGAAATATTATCTTGAAAATTTCTCTGGCAAAATTCACAAATGTATTGCCCTTCTGCATCAGGAAGAAGTTCCTCATCTAGAGTAATAGACGAAGAGTTATGTTGATGATTTGATTTTGGTGATTTAGGTTTTGTTTGCTGATCTGGTGATGTCACTAGAGGACTAGGTGATGTATTTCGACCATTTATACCTAAAATCCCAGTAATTCCTTCGGAGAGAGAATTAGTAGGAGGCATGAATGCTGGATGAAAAGGTAATGCGTGACTCAAGGAACCTACTGATCTGAGATGGTTCGCAAATGCCGGATTAGTTATTAAATTTTCTGGCCCGCATGTTGGAATCCTTCCAGGATAGATGTCAGCAAAGTTCAAAGGCAGAGCCTGAGGGTCGTACATTCGAGAGAAGAAGTCATCCCTCAGCACGCTAGCATGGTAAGGATATATGCTGTTTTTTTCCAAGAATGAAGAGACTTTATCTGAGCTAGTTGATAGAAGCTTTCTATGAAGGTTTAAGTTAGCACTGTGTCTATCTCTACTTCGCTTGGATGGGAAGGCAGCATTACAGCCTTCCACTGTACATTTATGCATGAGTTTAAGATGGACATTTTGATAGTGTGTTTTCACACCAAAATGATTCTGGAATATCTTACCACAAGCAATACACCGCCTTGGATTTTCTTTATCAACAGGGATGTCCAAGCTCCCTGTGTCTCGGTATCCTGTTAAAAGCGAAAAGTGTTGTTCTCTGTCAGGGCTTGAATCTTGATCAATAAAAGCTTGTCCTTGAGATCCTACAGTAGTGTTTATAGAGGAAGCTGGAGGAATCTGAAGACTTGTATTGTTTGGGCTACAAATTTTCTCTGGCATCATAGGTGTTGCTAGACCCAAACCAGGTGCATGAAATGATATTCCTCCGGACGTTGATAAGGATTTGTTAGCCAGACTCCGTGTTGAAGTTGTTGCTATATTGATAAAAGGGCTCATAGACAAGCTCTCTAGATGGCGAAGGGGATTTTCATTTATTTCAATGTCCATTCTGTTTAACTCAGAGTCTTTTGGTTCTTCCACAGTAGTAACAGCTACATCATTTATATTATCTTGTGGTGTAATTTTTATTGGTGAGGAGGATACTACTTCTTGCACAAAGTTGCCTGGTGTTGTGTCTTTTTTTATTATTTTATCTTTGTAAAGTTCTTCATCTTTAAAGTCATCAGCTGTATCTGAATAACCATCTTCTGATTTAGACTCAAGAAGGTCATTATCCTCGTTCTCCTCACCTTGGTCCATAAATGTTTCGATAGAGGTCTCCTCTGTTGATACGTACTGCATATCGTCATCACTTGTAACTGCACACCTGGTCGGTTTAAGACTTTTTCTTTTGTGAACACCTGTATTTACAAATGAGGAATTTTCTTTGACTGATAGATTTAAACCTTCATTGCTGTGTACTGAATTTTTTTCATTCTCTTCTGGGCGGTGATTTTTATTAAGAGGTAGAATTCCTGTCTCTTCGCCTAGTTTAGAGACTGAGATCTGAGACAGTGATGACATCAAGATTTCTTTTGAAATGGTAGCACAAGACGACAGTTTTGATGAATCTAGTAATCTCGTAGCATCACCGTCTATGTCTTGTGTATTGGAGGTAGACAGTACGTTGTTATTCAAACTAATGAAGGCACTTGATGAAAAGTTAGGGTAAGGATTGGCCGATCGCCCATCATGGGGATTAAACTTTCTTCTAAAAGTCGGAGTGTGAAGCTTAGGATTAGGGTTTGCACTATGACGGTTACGGCTTCGCCTTGAGCTGAACATCATACTACATCCTTCTACTGTGCATTTATGCATTTCTCTCAGATGAACAGCACTAAAATGTATTTTAAGAGCACCTTTGTCACAGAAAGTTTTCATGCATACGTGGCACTGGACACGCTTCTTGCCTGTAGATGGATTAGTGCTCAGGTTACTTAAAACTAACGGATTCCATCGCCTCTTCATAGGATTTGCAGACTTTCGTAAGTGTTTGTATTTCTTAGCCATATAACTTGAATCAAAATGATAAGTTCCTTTCTGACTGAGGTTGATTGCAGTTTTGCTGTCATCCTCAGAGCCCCCATCAGTTGCACTGAGATCAGAGTTAATGGTAGTAGTGATATTGTGATTAGTAAGAACCGTACTGGCAGACGGAACAGAAGTAGTTGGAGAAGATAGAGAGGTTGTATGGGATAAACCTGGAATATCATAACTCACAAGAAGTTCTGGACTAATTTTGTCTCTCCGATAATCATAAGGTTGCATATTTTGGAGCTTGTTCAAAGGGGAAATGGATAAAGGGCTTGTGCAATTGATAGGAGACTCTGTAAATGGAGACAGAGAGTGAGTGGAACTCACACTTGACAGCTGTCGACAACGGGATGTTCGAACAACTGGCAGCGAAGTGGACACAGCAGAAGAGCTCGTGAACGAGCTTTCTTGTTTTATGATAGCTGCTCCAGTCACCATGTTAGTCCGTTCAATGAATTTACGAATGTCTGAGTCCGTTTTAGGAAGACTTACTATTTGGTCAGGCTTATCATTATCTACTTGCAGAAGAAGGCGGTGGGCAATGGTCTTAGTTTCTCCAAACCGGAGAAATTGCTGTAGAATTAGAGGCTCCTCCTCTCGAGTAGAAAGTATCCACTTTTCCAGGACATTACCAGCAGCATCCTGAAGAAAGAAATACGTATTAGTTTAATACTATGATACATAGTATGTTTTGTACATGAATAAAATTGTTGAAATACCGTTAAAATCTATAAAATATCAAGCAAATTGTGACGAAGTAACGTCAAACTTATTCATAAACTGATAATATCTTACATATATATCACTACATTTAGCATATATTTTAATTGCATGCAATCGAGTTTAGCTACAGCCAAGCTACTTAGAAACAAAATTAGCTTACTTTAAAAAAAAAAAAAGAGATCTTATTTGTTAGAGATAAATCAGTACTATAAATCTTAACTTTTGAAGTGAATCCTGCTTGTGTTGTTACAGATATGGAATGAGTTAATTATAAAATATGTGTTGAACAAGTGTACATAGGTCTCTAAAGCCTTTATGTATGTGTGTGTGTGTGTGATGGATTTTCTAACAGGGGTGGAGATATTTCTTTTTCTTCTGTTGTTAAGCACAGAGATACACATGGAGCCGTCTGTGCCGCGCCTACCGTCGGTATCTAAACCCAATTTTTATTGATGTAAGCTTCCAAATCATTAGGTGGGAAGAAAAACATAAAAACAACCTGAAGAAATTTCTACGGCTATTTTGGATTTATATACTTAATGCATTGACAATAAGGTTCTTTGTTACAACCGCACAATAGTAATATGTCATTGTGCAAATTAATTTTTTTAACCATATGCTAGTTAGAAGCGTAAAAATGAAGAGAACATACGGTGTATCATAAATTGTACAAATTGAAATGACGGTTCTTCAAAAATCCTGAATTTATTTATAAAAGTAAATAATACGCTGTAAAAGATAAACTGATAGTGTAACTTATTTGTAAACTGAATATTTATTTATATTTTTTTCAATATACCTATAAGTTTAATTTACAATTTTTATCTTAAAAAAGATCTTGTAACATTGTGTACCATACTTAACCTCTGTAAAGTTTAATATATATCTTCATCAGTTCAGCTTATTAGGCATGATCTGACTTCAATATGTTTAGCTTTTACTTTTCTTATCATACATCTATAAATTGTAATTGAATTTGATTTCATCGTCTTACCGCAAAAGAATATAGTTTCGTTTTAAGTATTGTTCTAGTATTAATATGCTCGCAGTATTAATAGTACTGCGAGTTCAAAAAAATTAACATATCTCTCCAGACTTACTATTATAATAATATTCTGTTTCCAAAGTCTCGATGAATCTGTACTTTGAGATTATTCTTTCTGTAAATTGCAGATTATATGAAAAGCTACTGCAAGTTAAACATGGTGAAGATCATAGAAATATTAATGTAACTTTTTACAAGAGGCTAAATATTACAGAAATATTACTGTGACTTTATAAAACAGGCTAAATATTACAGAAATATTACTGCGACGTTATAAAACAGGCTAAATATTACAGAAATATTACTGCGACGTTATAAAACAGGCTAAATATTACAGAAATATTACTGCGACGTTATAAAACAGGCTAAATATTACAGAAATATTACTGCGACGTTATAAAACAGGCTAAATATTACAGAAATATTACTGCAACGTTATATAACAAGCTAAATATTACAGTGACGTTATATAACAAGCTAAATATTACAGTGACGTTATATAACAGGCTGGCCCGGCATGGCCAAGCGTGTTAAGGCGTGCGACTCGTAATCTGAGGGTCGCGGGTTCGCATCCCCGTTGCGCCAAACATGCTCGCCCTTTCAACATTAAGGACTTAATGTTGGCAATGGGTGGTGATGACTAGCTGCCTTCCCTAGTCTTACACTGCTAAATTAGGGACGGCTAACACAGATAGCCCTCGAGTAGCTTTGTGCGAAATTCAAAAAACAAACAAACAAACAAAAAATATAACAGGCTAAATACTACAGAAATATTACTGTCACGTTATACAAGAGGTTAAATTTAACAGAAATATTACTGTGACGTTATACAAGAGGCTAAATATTACAGAAATATTACTGCGACGTTATAAAACAGGCTAAATATTACAGTAATATTACTGTGACTTTATAAAACAGGCTAAATATTACTGTGACGTTTACAAGAGATTAAATATTACAGAAATATTACTGTTACGTTATACAACAGACTGAATATTACAGAATTATTACTGTGACATTATATAACAGGTTAAGATTCACAGAAATGTTATTGATATACGCTAACAAGAATTATCAAGATATTATACAATAAACTAAGGATTACAGAAATGGTGCTGTGACGTCACAAAGAAGTCTAAAAATGTATGGAAACATTGTCGTAACTTTCTTTTTTAGAATATTGATTATAGAAAGACTGTTATAATCAGGGTATGGATAATACAATTCTTGCTATAACTTTATTCCAAATTAAAAGAATTATAAAAGTTGTTACAAATTTTACAACGGGCTAAAGTTTACAGTATTATTACTGGGAGTTTATACTACAAGTTGAGCATTATAGAAATAGAACGACAGCGTTATAGTTTAGGTGTTATTAATAGACAATGAATGAATTTTGTCTCATATTTCGATTTCACCTTTTTTTTTGTTATAACTTGCTTGTTTGTTTGACATTAAGCACAAAGCTACACAATGGGCTATCTGTGCTCTTCCAACCACAGGTATCAAAACCCATTTTCTAGAGATCCCGCTGTGTCACTGTTTTTTTTGTGTGTTTTTTTTTTTTGCTATAGATGAAGATGAAATAACCCATAGTGTTTGGGACTGTTTTTTTTTAATTTTATAGGAGATATTGTTGTAGCTTGGTACAACAGACTAATGATTGCATAAATAATGCTGTAATATTATCGTTCAGGATGAGAATTATAGAAAAAAATTATTGTAACCTTCCGTTACGTCTTGTTAAATGATAAAAGGAACAATGTCGTAACTTTCGTTATGCCATGGTCAAGGTTAATAAAAACATTCCGTGACGATGAGAAAACCCACTTGTAGAGAAAAATATATATGTAAAATCCGCTGGTGTGGGTTGAGAAAATTCTATATAGTGAAGGTCGAAACGTTGTTCGCTCCTCTACATATAATTTTCTCAATCATACCAGCCGTTTTTACATATATAATAAAAACAGTATTGCAAACTTTCGTTACATCATGGTTAAATATGTTAGTAACATTACTGTAAACTTTCGCTATGCCATAACTAATGATGATAGAAACATTACTGTAACCTTTGGTTATGTCATTGTTAAGGATAAGAGAAATATTGATATAAATTTTCATTATGTTATGGTTAACAAAGATATAAACATTGCAGTAACATTTCATTACGGTGTGATTAAAGATGATGATAAAACATGATTTTAACCTTTTGTTAATAATAAAATAAGAGAAACACCGTTGGAAGCTTTCGTTACGCGAAGTTTAAAGGTGATAGAAACGTTACTGTAAACTTTAGTTATGTCATTGATAAGAATGAAAGAAACGTTACCCATAGTTAAGTATGTTAAAAACATTATTATAACCTTTAGTTATGCCATGGTTAAAAATTATAGATACTTTAGTGTACCTTTTGTTACTCCGTGTATAAGAATGATAGAAACATGACTAACTATACTACGGAACATAAATGAAAAATGTTGTAACATTTTATTACTTGAAAAGAACTATTAAACATTAATATTTTTGAAACTATAAGTTAAGCATTATAGAAGACCGGCAAATATTAATGCGTTTTAAAGTACATGTGAAGCATTATGGAAAACCTGTGAGCATTAATATGTTTTAAACTAGATATTAAGCATAATGAAAGTGTTCTAAACTACAGGAAAAGGCTAACTGTACCTTCGTATTAGGCAGCAATAATGCCATGGTTAACAAGTTGAATCTACAGGTTAACAGTGTGAAAGGTTAGTTATATCTCGGAATCGGAGTCATACAGCAACAATGTTTTGATGATCAACATGCTTTATAGAAATAAGTGATTCTAAAATTTTATTAAAGCTGAACTTATAGTAGAAATGCAAGTGAATAATACAAAATACCTTTTCTTATTCTATAATTTAAGCATCATCCTATAAAAATGTTTGAGCATTTTATTTTACGGATAAAACAGCTTGAATGCTAATATGGCTGATAAGTAGAATATCTTGGGATGAGAAATGCTTATTTTGCAGAGAATAAAACGTCCATTTACTGTAGTCAAGATATTAAGAATTTGAGCTTCGGTTCAGTTCATCTTCTTTGTATTTTTTCTATTGTTTTTGGTTTGAATTTATATTAAACGTTAAAGGAAGATAAGTAAACTCGATTTCCAACATCACACCGTATAGATTGTGAGAGTTCAGATAAGAAAACTGGTGCTAAATTAATGATATTTGGAGGTATCTATCTACCTAGAGTACTTCATCATAAATTAGAAGAAACGGAGGGTTTTTCCGTAAACGTTCTATCAGAAGTTTAGTTGTTGTTTATTGTTTCATTTGTGCTATATAGAGAACACAATACTGTGTTTGTATTGACAAAGTTGTAGCAATTTTGAAAAGTATTTGCACGCATCAAATTATGATTGTTTTCAACTTCTTTTATGATACTTTAATTGGAAACAGTTTCAATTAAATGACATGTTTATGTTTTCATGAAGCTGGTCAAGGTCATTGCATTATATATTACATAGTATCAGGACATTAAACAAAGCTCAAAGCTCTCAGCTTGATTTTTTTTGTTTCGAGTAGCCGTCGTGATTTTATTAGTCAATTTTACTAGTTGGTTGAGTGATATGATTTTATTTCTTCTAAATAAAATCAAGCCATTCAATCCGTTATTAACATGACACAATCATTTTACCGCACTGTTATACAGTGAAAATTGGAGAGTTTTTACTGGTAATTAATGTACATAAGAAGACTTTATAGAAATCAGTCAAACCCTTTTGCTGCCACGGGTGAGCCCTCAAGACGTGAAGGATTTATCTTCAGTATTAAAGCAGACAGATTTTAGAAGCTATTCTGTAATGTGCTGACAGTTCTTCAGTGGAGGATTTTTGTGATGGGGTCGAGAGTGTGTCGCTTGCTAGCTAAGAGAAGAAAGACCTCCTTGGAAGACACTTAACCCTTTCTGAATCGACTAGCACTTGACTATCTGTGACGTCACAGTAGAAGGGCTGAAGGGGGCGAAACGTGAGAAGAAATTAAAACAGAAAAGTTCAGCAGCGCTCTCTGCCTGATTCGGGTCTGGCAAATATCTACATAACTCTTACATAAATAAACTCTGTTTTTGTCCTTCTAGAAGCGATGACATGTCACCACGCTGACATAAACAGAACCATCTCTAATACAAACAAACCCTTTGTCACTTCACCTGACTGCTGGCTGCCAAGTATTTAAATTGGTTAAACATCCTGTCTCGTTCTCCTTGGAGTGAGCAGTTTTTGTACCTTTCTTTCCTAAACACAATATTCATTCCAGTTACTGAAATTTTGGATATCTGTCGTTAACAGCACCTACCGCGTGACGTCCGTATCCAACCGCCCATAGCTCTAACCCTTCAATTACTAAATGTAGCGATTGCTATACTTTTAGAAACTCCTCGAGCGCTGTTTAGTTTCGCACGGACATTAAAATAAAGACCCGGATGTTTAGACTGTTTGTCTACCTCTCTACTCTCGTGATGTATTCTCTCGCCAACGCTAGTCCTTTCGCGGAATATCAATTTGCTCATGCAAGCCTTAAACATCATCATTTTGTAGCTGTTTGTATTAAGCTTCGAAGAAAACGAACGCCACATTGGAGCTAATTCACAATTTAAATAAAAGTAGCTCTCACTTATCTCTTTCAATAGTTTTAATTACCTTGTTATAAATCATATTTTAATTTTTTAATGCTTTGTGTTTGTTGCCTATGCTTTCCAGCTTTTCTATGTATCGTAACACCACAAACTTAAAATTCTGCAACACTTAAAATATTTTGTTTCATACATGGTTTTGTGTACAGGCAACAAAAAGTTAAGATAATGTTTCTTGTAGTTTCTGATGAAAGAAACTAATTTTTTACCTATTAATTCCTTTTGGCTGTTAGGCATACCTTAACATTCTTGGTTCACAAAAACGCTTCAACAATTCAGAAAATTCGAATACCTCTCTATTTCTCCTCACGGTAAAAAATATTGATTTTCTCCTTTCTTTTAAAGAAAATAACAGCTTTCAATGTAGTAATAATGAATCTTATATTTCTAATACACATTCCACATACAAGCCTATTCTTTCACACACATGCAAATATAACTTGTTACAATAATAAACAAAAGTATCCTGCTGTATTTTCTAGTTTGTTGAAGACTTAAAACTATTTCAGAAAAGACAATAATGTTTCTTAAAAGACAGACGTGTGAAATACAGAAATAGCTTTTAGTACCAAAGTAAACATTTGCAAATAGAGACAAAAAGACAATATGTATGTGAATACATCTTAAGATTGCTTTTGTTCTGAAAATAATTCAGTTTTAATCAAAATACTTTCCGGGAAATAAAAAAAGCAAATAAAAACTTTAAACAATTTCCTAAATTTAAACGACTGGTTCAGACTGAACTTTTTATGTACTATGAACTTTAATCGTATGAAGTCATATGTCCTAGAAAACAGGTATATTTTTGATTAAATTTCAGTCTTTGGAAGATATATCAGAATAATTTATAAAGGGAAGTCAGAATGAGCTTAAAGGTTTCGAATATTTTAACATAATTCCTTGAAGTTTCTGCTGTATTCAGTGCATTATAATTTATTAAATCTTACGAATGATTTGTTTTAGTTCTTTTTAAAGTAAGGTATTTAACATTTAACGAATACTTGCTATAAGACAAGATATACAATATCCACTTCAGAATGTATTCATGTTTTTGGCATAAAGCTGCAAGATTTACAGTAAAACAATTATCTTAGATCTTTTAAACACTTTCTAAATGTTAAATAACTGTCTCAGCTCCTAACGACTGCTCTCATTTGACCTTCCTCAGTTCTTACCCATTAATTCATTCACTAAAATACGCTTATTTTATAGTCATTTCTTACTAAGTTTTTCTACAGTTGTCCTTATGCCGAGGCTTTAACACGGCTGCACTACTCCATGGTATTATGGCTGAGTAAAAAAAGTGAATACTGGAAAGTGGAATTTCATACCTGAACTCGGTCGTGGACTATGCCTTTAGGTTAGAACAAGGATTCAGTTATAGTCGGACGTGGACTAAGCGTTTAGGCCACAGAGACCAAGGATTTAATTATAACCGGATGTGGACTATATGTTTTCGTCACAGAGATCACGGATTCCGTTATAGCCGTCCATAGTTTAGATATGTTGATCAGAAGGAGGTAATGCAGCTAGTTAATAACATTCGCTACCACAAGGACTTCGTCCAGCTGTTTGAACCGAATAATGGGAGTGACTTTTACTTCTGTAATGCACCCACAACTTAAATTGTGCAACGTATTCCGTGAGATCATATGTCGAATGTCAAACACTTCGATCCTCAACTTTACATGTTACCAATTGGTCACTCCCTGGCCAGGTTGAATTCATTTATATTGAGGGGATCTCGTCATTAAAATACAATTTTATTACATAGCCTGCATGTTGAAATAAATTTTGTCATTCCTCTTCAAGTGAGTAGAATTTAGTAATGGTTCGCGACATATTGTCACAAAATCGCGCTCCTAACTTTAAATTTGTGAATGTGAAATGACAATCAAACCTCACCATTTCATTAAAATAACCCAAGGTTGGCAATTGGTGCTTCTGATTATTCGTCTTTTCTTTAGTCTATCCGTCCTAAATTAGGGACGACTAATGCGTATAGTCATTGCGTAGCTTTACACAAATATCCGAAATAGAATGTAAATAGTGCCTAAGGTATAGTCTTGATACCTAATAGTTATAAATTTGAAAGAGTTATTTAAAGTAGCCCAATAAATGGGGTTGTTGTTATGGAAGATACATCTACATTGCTACTCTTTAAGGTATAATAAAATATTTAACACATTATTATTGTTTAGATTTTAAGTTGAAGAACCTAAAGCAGGAATTAATAAATTCATATATCTCAGCACCAATCTGTCAAAGAATTCTGAATGTCATTTTACATGTTCCCTGAGATACGCATAATATCAAATGTGAGAAAATTTAAATAAGTTGTAATAAAATGAACGATAATTACTAGTAAGACTTCTTAAAACTTCAATTCAACAATAAAGAATATTAATACATTAAATTTCATTCATTTTATGTTTAAAGCTGGCATAAATCTGCATGATATATACTTTAGGTTTCACTGTGAATATGATCCAAACTCGAAACAATCAAGTACTCTAGTTTATTTCACAAGTGAAAATACTTATCGAATTCATAACTCAATGAAGAGACTAGCTGAGTGAAGTATATGCACAAACAACTATATATTTTGTGCATTAAATACATACAGTGAGCTAAGTCACTATTAGATCATAAAGCAAAGTTGATGCACCTAGTGTTAAACCACTTCCAGTAAAAACAAACAAGTTTCATCCATCTAGTATTAATCCACTACCAGTACACTAAGACAATAAGTTTCATCCATCTAATATTACGTCACCATTAAACCAAAAGTTTCATCCATCTGGGATTAAACAAATTTTATTTTGCTAAAACGTTTCATAAATTTACAGTCAAGTCACTTGGGCCACTGCATCTCAGACTGTGTACTTATAACGCCAGAATTCGGGTTTCGATACATATGGGTTTATGAGCCAAATGAATTGTTAATGTATATATATATATATGTATATATTATATACAGTGACAATATTTTAATTGTTTCAGACTGTAGAGTTTGTTTTGAAACATGAGTTGCACAAAAATCCTTGGGTTATATAGATCAAACACATGTACTCAATAATACTCACTAATGTATATGAAAAGATTGGAGAATAAGTCTTATCTATTCAGGTATAGTTAACATTTGCACCAGATTGTTTCTGGTGCATTTCTTTGAACAGACTCCAGACAATTTTTAATATTGTTTTTAGTCTGCAGATTTCAATAAATAATACAATCGTGATATTTTACTTCACATTTACAACATGCAATTTTTATGAATAAGCATTATTATCAAAACACTAGATTTTTGTGATTTTGGTATTTCTAACCATGTGTAAGACATTGGAATTTACGATAGCATAAATAAAGGTTATCTTCACTTACCAAAAGTGTCTGTCCTAGAAAAATCGGGTTAAATCAAACAGAAATGTTTACACCGAGCTAGTGAAAAGTATATAAACACAGATAAGGCTGCCAACAGCGTTCTGTGTAAGAAACGTTTTTCATAGTAGCTTAGCCAGAAGTAGAAGGTCATCTTCTAATAACATGTCAAATATCTTGCCTGTCGCTAACCAACACGATGTATATGTACATTTCTAATGATTTCAGTTTACACAGGACAATAATTACATACTTCAGGCTCTCACTACCTACTGTCTACTGAAAGCATATGTTCTGACTATGATCGTTTAAGTATAGAATATTGGATTCAATTGCAGTTTGACTGTGACAAACTTTTTAGAAAATGCTATTTAACAAATTCATACTTTTTATAAACTCAATCAGAACTTTATATCAAGATGAGACTCATCTGAATTTTTAGTTTTCATGCGCATATAAATAAATTCAAATAAGAAAGATATTTTCCTCATCATGATTATTCACACGTATTTATCTGAACTGCCTGCCTCTACGATTGACTATTTTTTTGTTTGTTTACAAAATTGAGATCAAGCTCTGTCAAATATGAGCAAGTATATTGTTGGCGATTGGTAGATAGGATTTTACGATTTAGATAAAAATTATTGTTACGGAAATTCACTTTCTTAAGCAAATGCAATTAAAACAAGTAAGCTAGCATTTATTTTTTGAACTCATCAATTATATATAACAAACAAACTGATCAGTGCGTATAAGTAACTTTGAAAAAGAAACATATTTACAATACACACAATTCAACATACAAACAAAACTTGTTTCTACAAAAAACTGAAACTCAGCAGATCAATTTAGAACTCTGCTTTAACTTACAGCATGACAATCAAAAACGGAGGAATTAGTGAAAACAGAACAAGGCTTAGCTCTGTCGCTTTTCACTTTCAGCCTCTACATTTGTTATTAATCACACTCTTTGTATCTTGTCTGACAAGAAAATTTACTTCCTAATAATTTGGTTTTTTTATTTCTTTTAACTCTGTTACCACTTTTTCTTGTCTGTGGCAAGCGCATGAGCAGCTGTTGTGCTAAAACTTGCATGCCTACTAGAGTGGAAAGAGAAGGTTGGGATGGAGAAATTGGGGGGGGGAAGGAGGAGCACCCACCTGTGAAATGGGCATAAAATCTCATTTCCAGTATAAAACAGTCTAGGATGGCAAGCTACCTTGTGATCATGTGGAACAGTGAAAAAGACCCTTTAAAGTAATTTTGCTTCATCCTTTGTTGACAAAATCGTGGATCAGAAAACTTAATTGAATTTAACTTTTCGTGACCGTTTTCAGGGTAAGTAGAGCATAGAAAATCAGCATATTTTTTTAAGGTTGCTGATTTTTTGTAAATTACAAAAGTTTATTATGTCTTATAATAACAAACTAATTTGAAATGGTTAATGGATATATCGTTTTTAGTACACTCACACTTCTTGTGAAGAAATGAAAATATGACACGAGCTATTCGTTAGTGGTGTTATCAACTGTTCCGGGGGAAAATAAAACAAGATATTTGTATACTTCTTAGTAATTTAGGTTACAGGCCTTCTATAGTAAGTTAAAAGTATATGTATAGTTTACTTTGAACAAATATTCATGAATGTGAGTCACATTTAAAATAAAAAAATAATGTTCTAAGAACCTGTTACAGGCTTTATATATAGAAAGTTTTAAAACCGCTTTTTGAATTAGTTCTCGGAGTTGTGCATATAGTCTAAACAACTTGGGATTTCGAATATTTGTGTTTATTGTATGCCTGTCAGGAAATAATTATGCGGTTCATTTTTATTTGAAAATAATAACAAAACCAATAAATAACAACATAGACGTTTATGGGATATAAAAAACACACTACTTTTTAATCTGTCTGAGTCAAGCAAAACTTCTATAGTCTAAGAGAGGAGTTACAAGAGACATAATGTCATGAAGAGAGATAATTAGAAAAACATATACCTGAAGTATGTAGCCTCGAACGTAGTCTTCATAACTCCAACCAAAGCCCTGAAGCACGTTTAATACTTCATCATGCTGTAAAACACTAAACAACCGGTCTAGCAGGATTTTGAGTCGGATTGGAATTGCTTGAGTTCCATACAGTATCAACGATGCTACGTCGAACACAATACAAGGCTGAACAAGCTCCATCTGGTGGCAGTTGTAAAGATGTCGAAAACCAAGCTTATCTAAGGCTACAAAATAGTGGTGTTTTAAAATTGCGTCCCTGTGACATTCGTGAAATTATTTTATTAGCTGTTTATAAAACTTCGCGAAAAGAAAAACCTACTCCACCAACACAAGAGTATGATTCTCAATAAGAGTTTTCAAAAGTATACTTGTGATTATACTGTAATTATATCTAAATTTATAAACAAGAAGCATTAACAAGAAACGTATATTATGTTTTTTTTCCTATTGCGAACTGTTCATATTTGTCAAAAGGAAAAATATTTTAGATCTGATGTTTCACTTATGTTTAAATATCACGAAACAATATGATAAGAAAGAAGTACATAAAGGAAAAGAGATAAAAATTGATTGAAAAAAAAAAAAGGATCACAAAAAGCAAGAACGGGAATGATAACTGTAAAACTAAATAGAGAAAACAAACAAAAGCAAATGATATAAAACTGTGAAATAGAAATTAGATATAAAACCTGGGGATGTGGAGAAAAAAAGAAAATTTAAGGAAAGATACACAACAAAACGGAAATAGAAAATGAGACGTTAACAAGAACGCTGTTTATATACACTTAAAGCACAGTTACGTTTTGTGTGTTGTCATTCCTAACATTTCAAGTGTATGGTACATTTGTGAAAACGTTTGTTAATAACATTAAATGCTCGAGTCATTACTGGTCCACTGAAACAGTTTTATCTATCTTAGTACCATCTTGCTGGTTGACAAGTTTCATCTATATATCAATACACCATTACTGGTCCAATAAAAAATTTTTGTACATCTAGTATCAAGTTTTTGATGGAGATACAAAACAAGTTTCATTTTAACGATTGGTCCAATCAAACAAATTTCATTTATTTTAACATTTAGTCACATAAAGAGTAAACAAAAATAAAATATAATCAAATTATGAATAAATCTCACCACACGAATACCCATTACATAAATTGGAATACATAACAGAGTATCTGAAAATTAACTGAAACTAAAAGTGCAGCCGGATACATTTTTTTTTAACTGTTCATCATGATATTTATGAAACTTAACAAAATTGGAAGTAGAACTAATAGGTGAAAACAACAATAATATTTTCTTGCCTCAAACATACTACCTACTTGTGTATTGTCGCAATACTGTTATTACCAAACTCACCTGTGTATAATTACAGATTTCACAAACCTTGTGAGGTTTTAACAAGCAAGAATAATCTTAAAATGTTCATCATACATAGCTTTACTGTATTGTATTTAAAGAAAAAAATCACAAAGGTAGGTAAAAAGCCACAACAAAATGTAACATAAAGAACATATATGTATTTGTTAATTTAAATAGATTCGAACTGGTGAGTATTGATTGACTTGGATAGAGTTAAAAACCTTTCATGAAGATTAAAACCGTTTTCTAACAAAGACCTTCATCAAGCCGATAAATATCTGCGTTAGTAGTTGAAAAGCATTGTCTCCAAGCTTGTTGCACTGTACAAAATGAATCATTTTTAATTTGAAGTAACGGCGATTGAAAATTTCGCATTTTGAAGTCATGAGATTTCAACCTGTTACGTGCTTTCACTGTGTGACTTTACCTGCAATATGATGTTTGTCAGTAAGCTGACATTGATTATATTTAGATATAACGGTTAGGATTACGTGTTTGTTGATGTACGGACTGGGACTGAAACAATGGACATGACAAGTCTTACAAACTGAGTAGGTGTTAGCGATCGATAAATTTATCTTGTAACTTCAAAGGCCAATAAATTAGTGATAATGTGTTTATCCAATGATGAAAAAATAAAGGATCTGTATCGATTTATCATAGCATCAGAAGTGACAACTCGAAAAGTTTGTGCACATCTGTTAAAGAATGAAATAATCAGCTTCGAGCAAGATCGTGACTATTGGAAGGCATTCAGGCGATCGTGAGAAGGTTGTTTACTGCACCCTTTGATTTAGAAAGACATTTTCTGCCACTGACGGCCTTGATGAAGCGAGATACGAGTCTTGATACGAGACCTATTTGCTAAGGCGGTGTCGTATTTATGCAGTCTTGAAAATGATACTTAAAATTTCAATGGAATTTTGTTTAACCTATTGGTACTTAAAGGTGGAGAAATGAAAAAAAAATCTATGATATGTAGGAGCTTTTATGGAAGAAAAATTGTTGGATAATGGCATCGGCCTAGAATAAAATTTTTGAAGATTAGAATATTAATCTGAAGCACGAAATGTCTATTAAATTGAGCGTTGTAGATGTGTTTCTATATATTCTTCAGCACATACTTCTACAGTGCCAACAAGCTATAATATTTAATGTATAGTTTATCAACTGAATTTCTAAATTAGAATACCATAACCTAATACTTAAGGTTTGTTTTAAAACTATAAATAATTTTGTATTTTTATTACTTTGGTATTAAAATGAATAGCCAATGATTATTTGACTTAATTTAAATTTTTGTTCACTATAATTCGCACGACAGGACATGTTCTTCTTTGTTAAATAAAACTGCTCGAAAGCTTGTGCGTAAGCCGTCCATAATTTTGAAGTGATGGACTAGAAAGAAGATAGCTAGTTAACATCATCCGCCGTCAACTCGTGGCCTACTTTTATAGAGTAACGGGATTTTACAGTCACTCTGTTAATGCACCCACATCCTTAAGGTGTGGATCATGAACTACGAAATCTTGGGTACGCTAACCACTGGATCATATTTGACTCTATAAGGATCTACTGAAATATTTAGCAAAAACAAAGCAAGAGTAAATGTGAATACGTGAAAAAAAGAATGTTGGTAAACGATATAAACAAAAATCAGGATTGATTTTTTTTATATTTTTGTACAGAAGAGCTTAACTTCTTAAGAAGAACTTAATCTTAAGACTATCTCGCTGGTTCACCATTTCTTCTTAATGATGAATAAATGTAATTAAAAAGAAAAGTGAAAACAAATAATTGGTAATATAATAAGTAAATAATAATAATAGGTTATCTATCATTACCCTAATACTAAATTAAATATTAAATTAGGGACTTAACTAAAAGAAAAGATAAAAATTACACTTCGCCAACTTAATCTAGTTCGCACCATGCATTGATAACATAAATAGTGTGTCAACCACTACAATGTTTATTGTAGCCTCGATGATTCTGGTAGTGACCCTCGTCACACTGGATATACATAATGTGATTGACATACTGTTATACACTTTTCTTTGTTCATTCATAAGTTCTTTCTTAGAACTAAGCTATACAAAGTTGCCGTTTCTTTGTAAGATAAGTGTAAAACAAAACAAAAAAAATATTGAGTGTAATATAACAAATGTACGGTTAGGACTTATACTTCATGAAGCTGTAACACAGTACAAATAAAGAAATACACGAACATGTGTTTAGGAAGTCGTGGTCGTGTTTTCTGACAAAATAAATTACAGATATATAGGCAGGCACTCACTAGATTCTGCCGTGCACCAACAATGCTTGTCTACAAGTACAAGATACCGTATGGAATGGTACAGGTAAAGAAATATACGCAAACTTCTTCAGTCGAATACAAGCCTTAAGATATATAATCACAATTAACACGCACAATTGTGGCTTTGTGTCTGTAAGAAGAAGCATTTGTGGCCTTGTCTACAGTGTTTTGACAGTGGCCGTGACAGCATGACCTGATCATAATTTATCAGAAGGCTGTCAAACATTGTCTTTGATGAGCCCAAAAACTCACCTGAGTGGCGGCAATCGTCTAGAGAGCGCAGGTTTTTGTTTTTCTGAACCGAAACTTGTTATTCCTAGAACTTGAATAGGACGTTTTTCGCAAATTCCCCCTCTCAAAAACAAAATATTTATCAAGAGGATTTACTATGTTTGTAAAATCAATAACATAGATGGTAAGAGTCAAATAAACTAAAAAATGGAGTCGAGACCAATGAAAAAAATCACTTTTAATGTGTAATATTTAAATACTTTAAAAAGAAACAGAAATAAGTATCAGAAAACCAAAAGTTTGAAACAATAAGTAGAACTAATGTTTCTAAATTAGGATTTAAATAAACAATTAAAAACTTGAGTGAATAAGTAGGACATTTTGACATGTGTTAAGCTAAGGTGAATTTTTGAATCAGATTCACCAGAAACCAAAAATATTGTAATTAAAAAAAACACAACAACTACCAAACCGGAAATTATATTCGTCAAAAGAATTAGAATAACACATTTCTCACAAATCAGTTGAAGTGTCTTACAAAACTGAGAAATACTGAATGGTGCGAATAAAGATAAGAAGATATAACGAGACTAAATGTGAAAAATAAAACTGATACTAAAGATAAAAGGTAGTTAAAAGGTATTTATAGCAGTCTGTGAACTAACCAAAGCTAAATTATTGCAGACTAAAGTAAATGAAAAGTTGCAATGAAGCCAAACTTAGCTGATATGCATAAACGTCTGTATACAGATTGGGACACAACATGGCCAGATGGTTGTGGTGCTCGACTCGTAATTTGAGGGTTGCGGGTTCGAATCACCGTCACACCAAGCATATTCATTCTTTCAGCCATAAGGGCATTATAATGTGACTGTCAGTCTCACTATTGCACACTATATTTCGTCACTTACAATAAAATAAAAGAAGAACTAAGATCTTCTAGGAAGTGTATTATGACACAAAGATGACCTATTTCAAGAAATATTGTATTATTTACTTATGTGCCTATTTTTTGTTTAATTTCACTCGCTGATGTTTCATACATCGTTTTTTCAACGTTCTAAATAAAGATAAGTATTTATTTTGAGGTTTCTTTGTTCTTTTAGAAATTTCCTTCCCCACACCAGTGGCCCGGTAGTAAGCTTGATGGCTTTCAGCAATAAAAATTGAGGTCCGATACCCTCGGTAGGCACAGCGAAGAAATTTCATTTTCTAGCTTTGTGCTAAAATCCTTTTAGAAAACTGTAAACCTAAGAATAAATAAAGCAGAAAAAATTTAACTTAACTATTTATCTTTAAATTTTGTTAGTAATGAGACATCCTGTGATAACACATAGTTTAATATATTCATCATAAGTATATTAAACTACTGACTTACTGTTATAGAGGAGAAAAAGATGTTCTCGTTTCAAGCATTCTCTATACCTCTCATTTATCTGAAGTACATATGTGTAAAAGCGTGTCAGTATGAGCGAGTTTTTATAGTTGAGCTGATACTGATCAATTATTGGAAAAACTTTGCAAACACCATATATCCATATTTCTGAAGATAATGAGATAATGTTAAAAATACAACAAGAATAGTTTGCAAAAATTTTTCTCAACATCGATATTTGTTATCATGAAATGTTTTTAGGTTACCAAAGCAACTATACTTTAGTTACAAATTAAGTTTTAATACATTCATGTTCTAATTAAAATCACTTTCACGAGGTAGAAAGAAAGAAAAAACACCATGGAATATTTTCATGACTAATTTAAATTGATCGTTCTTTATGTGTGAAATGTTTTAAATTTAACATAACTATTTTAAATGAAAATTAGTAATTACTTTTTGACGTTAATGAGTTTTATACCTAAAAATATTTATAAACTTTAATTATCTATAATTCTATATCATACATATATGCTCTCTATTCAGGTCATCCTTTTTCAAATACAAATAGCCTTTTTCACCTTAAAATTATTCAAAAATTGAATAACAAAATTTTCGTATTCGACTTTCGAAATGACAGTTGTTTTAACAGAAAAAAGTAATTGTTTAATATTTGTGGATAATATCTATAAATTTTATCAATGACATTTGAAATATATGCAGAAAAAAGAATTATATCTTTTAACGTAGTATAAACTATTTCTCATGACCTTTCAAACAACAGAACATTGTCCCTACATAACTAGCATCAATTATACCAAACAGATAAGTAATTATATATAAAACGTTCTCTATGTTATCAGTGGAACTTGAAAGTACACTTGCTTTTGTACTAAAATACATATATCCAAGATTCTCGCAGTGTAATTTCGATTTATGATTAGTAGTATATTATTATTTAAAATTTCCAAACCCATTTTTATATGTAGGTTTGTATTTTTTCACGGTCTGCATAATCATTACCAGTTTTGAGTTCCAATCTTCAATTACCAGATAGATAGCTTCTTTAAAAAGTTTTCAATTTTTAATCATCAAAGGGCAAAGAAAACCTTCTCACTTGGTATTGAAAATTTTAAATTAAGTCGAACTTTAGCCTCTTACTATCGACTACGCATTATCGATATCTAACTACAGTCTTGTTAGATTAATGATGAATGTGTACTAACATAAAAACATTGACATTAATAACTTGTCACGCACAACATTGTGAAGGACTGTTTTAACAACTATAAACAAAGACATAGACAACCGTGTAATCATTTAACAGCATTTTCGTTTCGTTGAAAGACTCAACAGAAACTCGATTAAGATGCAAACATTTCAATAAGTTCAAACTACTAAAAGTCCATAATGATATATATTTGATTTGTGATATAATAGATAATATTTCAATTGGCTTTAGTTAGTTCGGAGGCTTCAACAGAGCAACAACAGGTAGAATTATACTCAGGCAACAAGAGATAATCATAAGAAAATATGAGTATTTGCATCACACGTTGAGCAAATGTATCTCTATAAAACAAGTTTTAATTTATACTGTAATCTATCTACAATTATCATAATGAACAATACCTTAGTGTCCAGACAAACATGGATTTAATTGAGCAAACGTTTATCTATAAAACAAATTTTAATTTATACTGTAATCTATCTACAATTATCATAATTAACAATACCTTAGTGTCCAGACAAACATGGATTTAATTGAGCAAATGTATCTCTATAAAACAAATTTTAATTTATACTGTAATCTATCTACAATTATCATAATGAACAATACCTTAGTGTCCAGACAAACATGGATTTAATTGAGCAAATGTTTATCTATAAAACAAATTTTAATTTATACTGTAATCTATCTACAATTATCATAATTAACAATACCTTAGTGTCCAGACAAACATGGATTTAATTGAGCAAATGTTTATCTATAAAACAAATTTTAATTTATACTGTAATCTATCTACAATTATCATAATGAACAATACCTTAGTGTCTAGACAAACATGGATTTAATTGAGCAAATGTTTATCTATGAAACAAATTTTAATTTATACTGTAATCTATCTATAATTACCATAATAAACAGTACCTTAACATATAGACAAACATAGATTTACTGTTTGGATTTGTTACAAAACCATATTGCTTATGTACCTGATGTAAAAGGAGGTCTGGTGAAATTACAATTAAAGGTTGAATTAAAAAGTCTAAAATAAAAAAAAATAATTACTAACCAACAGTTCTTAAAGTTTTTCGGTTGCACCTTCGACGTTTAACTGAATTTAAATATCACCTTGAAAGGAGACTGCTGCACGAGTAACAAATAGTTTGCTCTGTGTGCTTTTTTCTTACATAAAAAGTTGTAAATCAATTAAAATTATAAGATCTATTGAAACATATGTAAAATGTTGTCAGTAAAATCATTCACTATTTCTCAGGGAGTAAATAGTTACAAAAAAAACACCATAAAATATAAATTTAATTTGATACACATGAAGATAATGAGTTTTTGAATCTGCAAAAGATACAATAGGTATGAATATATTTGTTTAACTTCTGGGTGGATAGTATTGTGAAACCACACACACACATATATATATTTAAAGTATATATTCGTACTTGAAACTACCATGACTACCATGCGGTAATAAAAATTGTTAAAAGTCTCTTTAAAATTTAAAACAAGAGAACTCCCTTTGTAATAATACTTAATTTAAGTGATTGATTATTTTTTAAAGACAATTAATTAAGTCACAAAGCAACAGAAAGTTTTTTTATTAAATAAAAACACGCTGCTAATCATTATCAATCTTGCAATCTTAAACACTTATCGTTAGGTTGTGTTTATCCGTCATCCATTTTAATAGGATTAACCGGAAACCAGAATAGCGTGGTACTGTAGAGTGTTGATTAACTTGAAAAAAATATTTGGCATTGGGCAAGCTGATTGAAAATCGCAAAGAACTGGATGAGGTAAGAGAGAAGGAGACAAAGTGAGACGAGTGTTGGTAAAATGACTGGTATTATGAGTGATGGAGTTAATTAAAATATGACACACGGACATAAAATGATAAAAATACTCATCAACCGTTTTTTATGCATAGCTATAAAATCTGTTGTCAAATGTCACAGATCTAAAATAAAGTCGTATAAGCACGCAAATAAAAACAAATATACGTATCCTATATAACAGAGGTATTCAAAGTGGTGGTAGCATTAAACATCTGATGTTTTATTTCAGGTTATTTTTAACAATAATGTTGCTTGTAGCTCTAGCTGGTTTACAATAAGAGGTAAGTTCCGTTTTAGGTTTTACATTTTGTATAACTTTTAGAAAAGTGCTTTTTTAATAGAGAGTATTATAATGCATATATATACATATATAGCTATTGTATGCACATACAGAATTAATGTTAACTACTGTTTCTGTAATTCTATATAAACACAAATAAATATACATCAACTATTTTTAATGTCACAGAAACTGGAAAGGTTTAGGATAAAATAGTGTACAATAAAGAACATAAAGAGGACTAAACTCAAAAGATTAATAACTATTTATATGATTTGTGAACTAAGGATGCTAGTATAGTCAAGGAGATACCAAGAAACAGAATAACTTTGGCCCAAATAATGGGAAGTGTACACTTGTGAAGAACCATTAGAAGTAAGATATACAACTGGAAATTGTACAACTGCCATCCCTGGAAGAAAATGTTTTTTTTTAATCGAATAATGATTTATAACGTACCGCTGAATGTAAAATGTCAAATCTATATAAAACTAATTTGTAGAATAAATAAACACAGATTCGAAAAAATAAATCAACGTAATCTGATAAACATCAGTCCAAAAATACAGGTGATAATCTTTTATCCCCTTTTTAAAAAAAAAAGGATTGAAATTTGAGTATGTTTAACGTAAGATGTATGTATAAATTGGAAATCTAACTAATAATATGTAGAAAAAATATATTTATAATCAACGCCAAATATATATATATCAATAGACGACCGAAAATATCTTTATCAAGTGATGAAACAGTACATTCAAATATTTATAAGCAGGAAAGAAAAACTATATTTTATTAGTTATACTCATTACTGGATTGGTTTTTCCCTCTATGACTAGGTAAGTTGCTCTGATCGAAAGTTAATACCAATTTCCAATAGAATTTAGAAATGATACTTCAAAATCAAAACAGATAGAGTAAGACTAAGGTTAACATTTTCATAAGAGAAAGGGACCTAATATAAAGGCCCGGCATGGCCAAGCGTGTTAAGGCGTGTGACTCGTAATCTGAGGGTCGCGGGTTCGCATCCCGGTCGCGCCAAACATGCTCGCCCTTTCAACATTAAGGACTTAATGTTGGCGGTGGGTGGTGATGACTAGCTGCCTTCCCTCTAGTCTTACACTGCTAAATTAGGGACGGCTAGCATAGATAGCCCTCGAGTAGCTTTGTGCGAAATTCAAAAACAAACAAACAAAACCAACCTAACATGAAACACGAACGTAGATCAAAGGAGAATTATAACTGTATATATATATATATATATATATACAGTCATTTTTAATTAATTTACAAGACAAGTGTTAAATAAGGTATGTAACAACTAAAGTAGAAAAAGAGGGATAGTTTTAAAGTGACTAACGACGATTAAAACACAACAGAATAATTGAAAGAAAAAGAAAACTAAAAAACCAAATGATGAAATATATTGTGGTTATGATTTCCTTGTTTAACTTATGAGTTGGTTAAACTGTGAAACTATCAAAAACAAACATCGTATATTAATAAAAAAAACTGCTACCAATCGTTTCTCTTATCATCTTTAACGCTCAACGCTTCATTCGAAAAGGTAAGAGCTAAGACAGAGGTAAACACTTGATACATCTGGATGAAAACGAAGTCTAATAAGGAATAGTTGATTATAGATGCTTCACCTAACGTTTCGGAATAGCACATATTATACCTTCAGCAAATCTATGAAAATGACAAATTTTATGGGTTTTATACATATTATTAAAAAAATCCAAGCTTCAATAGAAATTCAAACTCGTTCCTTATTGTTTTATTTAAATAGCTCTCTCTCTCTGTCTTTTAATTGAATGTTTTATAATTTTTCCAACACTATTTATTGTGTTTTTATATTCATCTGGAGTGTTAAGGTAGTTTTTCTTAACTTTTATCAAAATGTGTAAATCCCTTCCTTATGCACAACAAATACTGAAGGACAAAAAAAAAAATATATTAGTAATTGTTCTACAGATTTTCCAGTTCGCCATTTTTATAGATTTACTAAAAATGGAATATATGTAATTGCGAAATGTTCATTAAAGATGTTTACATTTTTTCCCGTTTCTCTACTATTCACTACAAGATTAAAATTGATTTGAAGTACACAGGTGCTAAGACTCGCTTTAATATTAACCCAAGAGATACAAATACTAAGACTAAAGTTAAGATAAAGTGAAGAGAGACAGAAATTTTGTTTAATTCAAAATTATTTAAAGAATATCATTAATGAATGCTCAAATCACGCGTGTGAGAATATTAACAAAAAAGGACTTAAATATTCTAAGTTAGCATGCAACTATTTAAAAAAAATGTTTCGGTAAAAATCTGAATCGTTTCATTGGGTACATCAATATAACTGGCCTTTTAATTGCATTTTTACTTACTGAAATTGTTTTTCCCTGCTACTAATTTTTTCAATCATATAACCAGATATTACTTGAAAATTATATCTTAAATGAATCCAGACCAGTTGCCTTACAGATTAAGAAAAAACTAAAGTCAATAAGTAATGATTTAGAGACTACAGCACTGTCTATCACATGACTTCCACGGTTTCGGCAGAAGGGTTCTCTAATCTTGGGTATACGTGCTGTTACCCGCTCTCGTTTATTTGGACAAGCTGTCATTTCAACATTCGTCACAGTAGCTCGCGACAATGGGGTTCATTATATTGTGGAAGTCTGTACTTTGGCTTTTAGAACAGTCGGACTGTAAAGTTTTATATCTTTTACTGCTCAATGTAGCGACACAGCAGACGAATAGAAAATCATGAGATTAAAAGCGTTTTAAATTAGTTGCATCTTAAGACTACGCATGCACTACACGTTTTAAGGACTTAAAAAAGAACTAGATCCTAAAATTTCAGAAATATTAGTCATAATCATCTCTGAAACAAGATATCCCGAAACAGGTCGCCACAAAATGATATTGTTGTCCAATTAAAAGTGTTTTCTTTCAACAAGATTTTGGCTGAAGTAACAAACAGCTATTGATACTCAAACGAAGATTTTGGAAGTAAACCACTTGATAAACCTAAGTAAACCACTTGATAAACTTTAGTAAACCACTTGATAAACTTTAGTAAACCACTTTATAGAGTTAAGTAAACCACTTCATAGACTTCAGTAAACCACTTCATAGACTTTAGTAAACCACTTCATAGAGTTCAGTAATCTGAAATTTTATGGAAGCTATGCAAAGGATTGTTTCTTTTTTTATATACCATAGGCTGTTTTCTGGTCATAAAAATAATAATTTTAAAATTAACCAATTATTTATTTGTGTGTGCAATAACTTCATTTGTACTAACCGTTTAATTTATTTTCTTTGTTTGTTTAATCACTTTCGAGATAATCTACACATGCCTAGTTTTGAAGTGAAAGATTAGTGAAGCCAACAGCACTCACCGCCCACTCTTCTCGGAACAAATAGTTACACCTCTAGAGCACCTACAGTATCACAGAAGTGATCGAGATTTTGCAGTAAGGGGTTTCGAACCAGAACCCTCGGATTCATATTTGGAATATTCTGATTACTTTGCTAAGTTTAATTCTGGATTGCAATAGAGAAAGTTATTGGCTTTCAGCTAATGTTTGCAGAACTTCTTAATGATTTTGCTCAATCTATGTTGATTTTAAATTGTTCATTCCTATTTTGAATTTTGTTTCGTATTATAAAAATTAAGGCATTTTCAGGGCATGGTTTATAGCGTATACGATCACCTAAGTATAAGTATTAAAGAATTGCTACTTATTCAGTACTAAAGAGTATTTTATGCCACGCTGATTGGCTGCTTTAGGGAAGTTCTGAGAATGGTTATGTCTGAGATGGCAGTAGCATGAATTAGATCCTGAGTCTTCGGGTAAGAAAGGGTGGCGTGATATTCATTTGCCCATTCTTCAATATTAGGAAATGAATCAATTATATGAATTATTCATCTAATTAGATTACAAATTTGATTCTCATTTATGTTGTCGTTGGATAAAACTAAAACAGTAATAAATTTAACTTCTAGAAACAACAAAGAATTTTTACTCATCTGTTAACATAAGTACAAATTCATACTATCACTGACACGGAAAGTTAGTGTAATTATTTCGAATGTTAAATTAGTAAATAACTGATCTACTAAAGTATATCAGCTCATATTAAACCAACATCAACAGTGTATCTAATGAAGTATATAAGCTCATAGTAAACCCACATCAACAGTGTATCTACAGAAGTATATAACATCATAATAAACCTTCATAAACAGATTATCTTCCGAAATACATAATCTCATATTTAACCCACATCAAAAGTGTATTTACAGGCGTATAGATACTTATATTAAACTCACATCAATAGGGTATCTAATGAAGTATAAAATACCATATTAAACCCACATGAACAGTATATCTACTGAAGTATATAATGCCATATTACACCCCCGTGAACAGTATATCTACTGAAGTATATAATGCGATATTACACCCCCATCAGCAGTGTAGCTACCAAAGTATATAATCTAATATTAAATCCCATCAACAGTGTATCTACTGATAAATGTAAGCTCATATTAAACCTATATCTTCAGTGTAAGGAAGTATATAATCTCATATTAAAAAAAAAAACATCAAATGAGTATTTACTGAAGTATGTAATCTCATATTAAACCCACATCAGCAATGTATCTACTGAGACATATCAGCCAATATTGAACCTACATCAACATTGTATCTATTGAAGAATATAATATCATATGAAATCCACATCAACAGTGTGTCTACTGAAGTATATAAGCTCGTATTGCACCCACATAAAAAATGTACTGAAGTATATAATCTCATAGTAAACACACATTAGCAATGTATATACACCATCATCATCAGAGTATCTAATCAGACACATAATCTCATATTAAACCCACATTAACAGTGTATCGTCTAGAGTATATATTCTTACATTAAACCAACATAAATAGTGTATCTTCTGAAGTGTATACGTTCATATTAAACCCACATAAACAGTGTACTGAAGTATATATTCTGATATTAAACATACATTAACAATGTATGTACTGAAGTATATAATCCCATATTACACAATCACCAACAGTGTATCTACAAAAGAATATACTCTTATATTAAACCCATATCAACAGTGTATCAACTGTAGTGTACAAGTTCATATTAAACATGCATCAACAGTTTATCTACTGACGTATATAATATCACACTGAAACCACATCAACACATCTACTGAAGTATATAATCTCATAATAAACCCACGTCAACAGCGCATCTTCTGAAGTAAGTAGCCTCATATTAAACCCATATCAATAGATTATCTACCAAAGTACGTAATCTCATATTAAACCCACACCAACACTGTATCTTATGAAGTATATAATATTATATAAAGCTCACATCAACAAAGTATCTACTGAAGTATATAACCTCATATTAAACCTTCATAAACAGATTATCTTCCGTAATACATAATTTTATTTAACGCACATCAACAACGTATATACTGAAGAATATAAGCTCGTATTAATCCCACATCAAAAGTGTATCCACGGAAGTATATATACTTATATTAAGCCCACTTCAATAGGGTATCTAATGAAGTATATAAACTCATATTAAATCCACATGAACAGTGTATCTACTGAAGTATATAATGTCATATTACACCCACATCAGCAGTGAAGCTACCAAAGTTATAATCTCATATTAAACCCACAACCCATATCAAGTGTGTATCTACTGAAGTATAGATTCTTATATTATACACATATCAACAGTGTATCTAATGAAGTATATAAGCTCATATTAATCCCACATGTCAGCATATCTACTCAAGTATATAATATCATATTTCACACACTTCGGCAGCATAAATAATGAAGTATATAAGCTCATATTAAACCCACATCAACAGTATATTCAATTATATAATCTCATATTTAATCCATATCAACAGTATATCTACTGAAGTATATATCCTTATATTAATCCCACATCAACAGTGTATCTACTGAGGTATATATTAAAGTTCATATTAAACCAACGTCAACAATGTATCTTCTGAAATAAATAATTTTACACTAAACTCACATTAATAGTGAAGTATATAAATTCATATTAAACCGACATCATCAGAGAGTCATATAATAAACCCACAAAAACAGTGTATCTGCTGAAATATGTAATCCCATATTAAACTCACATCAATAGTTTATCAAATGAAGCCACTACCATCATATTAAACTCACATCAACAGATAATTTACAAAAGTACATAATCTTATATTAAACCCACATCAACAGGGCATCTACTGAAGTATATAATCTCACATTAAACCCATATGAACAGTGTATCAACGGAAGTATACATACTTATATTAAAACCTCATCAACAACATATATAATGAAGTATATAAGATCGTATTAAACCCACATCAACAGTGTATCTACTGAAGTATGTAAGTTCATACTGAACCTCAATCAACGGTGTATCTCTTAAAGTATATAATGTCATGTTAAACACACATCAGCATGGTTGCTACTAAAGTATATAATCTTATATTAAACCCACGTCCACAGTGTACCTACTGAAGAATATAAGCTCATATTAAACCCACATCATCAGTGTACTGAAGTATACAATCTCATATTAAACCCAGATTGACTGTGTATTTATTGAAGTATATAATCTTATAGTGAACCCAAATTAACATCATATGAGATTATATACTTCAGTAGATACACTGTTAATATGGGTGTAATATGAGCTTATTTACCTCAGTAAATACGTTGTTGATATGGTTTAAATATTAGTTATATACTTCAGTGTATACACTGTTGATGTAGTTTTAATATGAGATTTTATAGTTTAATATGAGATTATATGAAGTATATATTATTATATTAAACCAACATCAACAGAGTAACTTCTGAAGTGAATAAGCTCAAAATAAACTCACGTGAACAGTGTACTAAAGTATACAATCTCATATTAAAACATGAACAAAGTATCTACTGAAGAATATATCTTATAGTAAACCACAATCCACAGATTATCTACTGAAGAATATAAGCTCATATTAAATCCACATCAACAGTTTATCTGGTTTAGTATATAATCTCATATTAAAACCTCATCGTCAGTGTATTTACAAAAGAATATAATCTCATATTAAACACACATCAACAGTATATTTACTGAGAAATATAATATCATATTAAACCCACAACAAAGGTATATATACTGAAGTATATTAGCTCATATTTAACCTACATCAACAGTGTACTGAAGTATATAATCTCATATTAAATGTACTTCAACAATATATTTATATACTAATGTACACAATTCTCCTATTAAACCCACATGACCAGTGTATCTACTGAAGTGCCTAATGTTATATTAAACCCCTCTCAACAGTGAATCTATTGAAGTATATAATCTCATATTAAACCCACTGCAAAAAAGTGTTTACTGAAATATACAATCTCAAATTAAACCCACATCAACAGCATATCTATTGAAGTATGTAATCGCACATTATCAGAGTATCTACTGAGCTATATAAGTTTATATGGAACCTACAACAACAGTGTATTTACTGAAGAATATAATCTCATATTCAGTGATGTCAAGAAAACTCACTTGTAGAGAAATATATATGCAAAAACGGCTCGTTTGGGTTGATAAAATATTTTACGCAGAAGAGCAAACAACGTTTCTACCTTCTTCGGTCATCGTCAGGTTCACAAAGAGGTAACTGACCGGAAGCTGACTACATGTTTGGAAGGGGTTGTGTAACTGAGTGTCGGAATGTAGATGGCGGTGTTAGATGTTTGAATATATAATTTTATAAACAATGTATACACTTAAGCTTATAACTAGTATTTAATCCATATCAACAACGTATTTACTGAGGTAAATAAGCTCATATTACACCCATATTAACAGTGTATCCACTGAAGTATATAATCCCATATTAAACCCACATCAACAGTGTATCTACTGAAGTATATAAGCCCATATGTTTTAGTGTTGTTGTTTTTTCCAGCACTGTAGCGGTAACTGTAGATGCTAAACTGAAATTATAAACATGAATGCGTAATGACCTGTAGTCGTTATTAAACAAATCGTTTGGATTACAGTTTATAACTCGTCGCTGCTGTGCTTATGCTTTTGTTTACTAGTGTCCTTGTCTTGGTAGTATCTTTCTTCTCGAGTATACTGAAAGAGTAGTGTACAATAGAAGAATATATCGTTCGGCAAAGAGTATTTTAAATTAAAAAAAAAAAAGAGTCACAGTCGTGAGTTTCTTCGAAATATTCTATAAAAATAATACATTGAACCAAAGTATGTAAATTAATTAAAACTGAGTTATTTGGAAAAGATCTATTAATATAATGCTATTTATAGATGTGTAAATATATACATGTAAAGTAAGGCCCCAAATGCTTTACAGGATCGATAGTGTTTGTATAAGGCAAGGCATGTAAATTTATCCTGTTACATTTGATATTAAAAGTAGGATAAATTTCATGTCAACTTGAAAAGTGAAAATAGCAATTTATGCCAACTTTTTGGAAGTATAGCTGTAACACCATAGTTGTAAACGTATACGCTGTAACTTTGTAACTCATAAATGCATGATAGAGCAAGATGAATTTAGAATAGTTGTCTAGTATTTACAAAACTGAAATTTTTGTTGTTTTTTTTTTTGTTTCAAAAATGTTAACACATTCACCCAAAGGGTTTGTTTGTTTTGGAATTTCGCTCAAAGCTCTACGAGGGCTATCAGCGCTAGCCTCGTAATCTGAGGGTCGCGGGCTCGCATCCCGGTCGCGCCAAACATGCTCGCCCTTTCAGCCGTGGGGGCGTTATAATGTTACGGTCAATCCCACTATTCGTTGGTAAAAGAGTAGCCCAAGAGTTGGCGGTGGGCGGTGATGACTAGCTGCCTTCCCTCTAGTCTTACACTGCTAAATTAGGGACGGCTAGCACAGATAGCCCTCGAGTAGCTTTGTGCGAAATTCAAAAAAACAAACAAACAAAAAATCACCAGTCCGTGAAACTAGCTGTCTTGAGCAGGATGATGGTTCAGCTATAATTAATAATTACCCTTACTCGGGCTCTATCATTATTTCGGAAATGGCAGGAACCCGGAGAGGATCTAGAAAAGGTATATCAACGGAATTTAGTGTCATATTTCTTGTGCAAAGACGTTAACTCTAAGAAAGTTAGCTCATTGTTATGCAAGACAAATAAGTCAGTTTTCTGTAACGAACATCAACCGCTATAATTTGGGATGCTCGGTCACACCCGAGTGGTATTTATCAAAATGGGTGATTAAACATGCTTACGTTTGCCTGCTTCCGCACTCGCAAATTTGGGCGCCCACCTGCCCTCCTGTAGTACCTGCAACATAACTGGATTGTGTACTGGCTAAGCCTCTTGACATCGTACTTTCCTAACTGATGAAATACCTAGTGGATAAAAAAAACAAGAAAAAACGTCGTCCTCAATTGAACACATTAATTCATGAAATGGTCACCGTAGGAACTATCCCAGCCCCATCTTACCCACTTCCGCTGACATTAGTAAACACTGTATACTATGCAAATTAAGTGTAGAAGGGGAGATACTTTGTACAAGCAACTGAGTATTCAAAACTTTATACTACAATAAGCTTCATAAAGGAAACTCCTTTACGGTAATTTTCATCTTACAAATGAATACACTCGTAATTTAAGAGTCGCGGGTTTGAATCCCCGTCACATCAAACATGCTCGCCCTTTTAACCGTGGGGGCATTATAATGTGACGGTCAATCCCACTATTCGTTGGTTAAAGAGTAGTCCAAGAGTTGGCGGTAGGTGGTGATGAATAGTTGCCTCCCCTCTAGTCTTACACTGCTAAATTAGGGACGGCTAGCGCAGATAACCCTCGAATAGCCTTTTGCGCGAAATTCAAAAACAAACAAACAAACCTTTTATATAATTCTTGATTTTTTAATATTATATTTTGTAATATTGTTTATAAAATGTTATAAGTAATACGTTTATAAAATATATATAAAACGGTACTGAAGATCTCGCAAAATTGTGCACCTGTATATTGACTTTCGATACAGTAATGTTTATTATATTTATAATATTAAGAGTAATTCGATTTGTGAGTAGTATCTTACATTTACATATTATGTTCTGTCTCGGCGTTTTACTTATATTACTCATACGCATTGGTCTTCACGTTCGAAAGTTATTCTTTTATGTTAATTTTTTATACGATTATTTATTGTTTAGCATGAAATCAATGTAGCTTTCAGATATTCTTGGTTTGAGAGAATTATGAAAATGGGTCATTTTGAAAATATATTTCACCTTCTTAAAAATGAATTTTTCATAAAACTAGAGGCTTTCTCTGCGACACTTATTCTAGTATGATATTGTTGCTTTACTTTTATTGTAGATTCTAACAGGGTAGTTTGATTAGAAGTATATCGTGTTGGTTACTCTGTCTTTTCTCTGGGTTATGTTAAAGGGTGATTCAATTATAGGTCAGAAGAATACTTTGTTTCTCTATACTTTCTGCTAATTTTGTTGACGAGTGCTTTAGTATGAGTAATATATGAACGTGGTTAATTATTTTCACTTCTAATATTGAGATATTCTTTGACTTTTGGTGGTAGTATAGCTTAATATTGTGTTCATGGCTGAGTTGTAAGATATTTTTTTCTAATGTATGTCGATATGGTTGATTATTAAGTTGGTTACTATATTTTAAATTATTCAATAACAAGTAGAGATGACATAAAGTAGATATAATATACTTTCGCATTTTATATCAGTAAGGCTACTCTGTGACTTCTGTTATGCTCTAACAGTTTGTTTATGACATCAGCATAAGTAATTATTATGACTTTTAATTGACAGCCAAACTGCAGTGTACTTTCTTGGTTAAGGTATTGGTATTGTTGCTATTGTGACTTGTACTGTTTTGTACGATATTGTTCTGGTTTGCGGTATCAATATGGTTGATTGTTGATATCTATAATTCATGGCTGACTTACAGGATAATTTTTGGTTTATGGTGTTCATATAGTAATTTAGTGATTGTTTATCCACAGCCGAGTCGTAGCATATCTTTTTAGTTATAATAGCAATACAACTAGCTATTGCAAATAATGATTCAAGACTGGATGGAAAAAATATATTTCAAATACGGTAAATATATTAAAGAAACAATAAGTGTAAACCAACTTAAAGTAATGAAATCAAACTTTACTTTTTGTTTTCTAACTATTTATTATTTTGTTCTGAATGCTATTATTATTATATATGGGAATTTTTTGTATACTTACCCACATACAACGTATGTTGAAAAGGGAAAAAAATAACATCATCAGCCAACATAACAACCCGTTATCCACACCTTTAGACTTTAAAGTCTGAATTCAGATGAAAATCCATATGTGTCTAAAAATTCGCCATCTGTGAGCAGGAGAGAAATCACTTAAGTACAGCTTGGCTTGAGTCAAATGAGAGCATCAGTATGCATTACCCACCCATTAGTTCACAGCCTTCCCAACTAAACGGCGAATATTTGCATAAAGCTTCTTAGCCTCTTCACTCTTTGCCAACCCAATATCGCCAAAACGAGGTATGCCACAAGTAATTACCACTTCCTAAATCAGCTGGTTGTTGAAGTGACATTTTCTGTACTTTCTGTAATACAGCTTGTTCTATTCTTGTACACTTTCAGATGTTGTTAATTCAACAAAGGTATTTCTAAAGTCTTATGATGAAAGCGTCTGCTGAAAGATTTGCAGGAAACTAAAAGTTTATTGATTTTCAAATGCTCTTCTCTTAGTCGTTAGGGAAGTCGATCAGATTTTTAATCACATGTAAAAGTCTCAGTGTTTTATACCAACATCAGCACAGAAAAGCAACTTCATATTTAACACTAAAATAAATAAATATTTTAAATGTATAATAAAATTTATCAGATTTGTATTTTATTTGATGAAAATCTAAAGTTTTTTACAGTTTTTTACTTTGACAAGTTTTGCCATTTTAAATTATTAACATCATATATTATCTATTATCTAATCATATTCCTATCACAGATAACTAGTATATCAGATATATTAATCATACACTAAGTAGATAATTATTAACTAACACTTAAATTAATATTCGTATATTTTATACGCCTTGGTGGTAGGTCACGAGAAAGAAGTTAATATGTATTTAATATGTTTGTCTATGATTGCAACTTCAGTGTACAAGTAAGCTTTGATAAACTCGGAGATAAAGAGCATTCTGAGATGAAAAGGTCGAATAATAGCATATAATATTTTTAAATTATTTACGTTTCTTTTACTGTTTGTGACAATGATTATGTAAAATAACAAATGTTGATAATATTCAATATTCCAAGGAAACAAACACATTTGGTGTGGTTACTTTCTATTCAAATTCTCGGAACATTTATCTCTTCACATACATATATATCAAAATACCAAGAATACCAGTAAAATGAACTTGCTAATTACTTTTGAAAACAGCAATAAAACATGTGTTTGAAAGTTTAGGCCTTTGATAAGAAACAACAGAAAATGTTAAGCCATCTTGTATCCCTTTCTTATTATCATAATACCGCATTCGATAATATGTTGAGGGACAATGAAAACGAGTCTTATACATCATAGTGATTCATCATGGCTCAGCATCATCACTATACTTTAGTTAGCGACTCTATGTAAATGACTTCAATGACGAACGTGCTGTCATCACTGCATGCAAATAGGTTCATCTGGCTTTCCTACATAACTTAACTGTGTAAGAATAGAAAAGTGATAACGTTATAAGCAAGAAACCAAAATGCAACAGCACGTGGTTGACAGAGTTATGCCCTAAAGTTATGCTTGTTTTCTATATCTATTTATTAATGTTTAGTGACAATCTAGCAAGTCTTTGATATTTAACAAAGAAGCTGAATGACGTTTTTCTAAAATTTAGGTACAGTTTTGGTTTACCAGGTATGACTTTGTTATGGTTACAGCTGACACACAAAGTGCTTTACAATTATAAATTGGTAAGAGCTTTATCTTTGTTCTTTCAGGTTTTTTAGTGGCTAGCCACTTTCAATGAAAAATTGTACGCACAAATAGGTCCCTACAACAACAGACGTCCTCTTTTGTAATACACTGGTAAGAGCAAAAGGAGAAAAATAATTTAGTCGTTTATAAATGAATATACAAATAAATATTTTAATGTTGTTGTTGTTTTGAATTCAGCACAAAACTACACAAGAGGCTATCTCTTCTCTGCCCACCACGGGTATCGAAACCCGGTTTTTAGCGTTGTAAGTCCGCAGACATACCGCTGAGACACTGGGGGTCAAATATTTTAATGTATTACATTGTTGAATCCTTTTTATTGCTATGCTGTTATACTTAATTAGCAGAAGTTAGTTGTTGTTGTTTGAATTAAACACAAAGCTACACAATGGACTATCTGTGCTATACCCACATCGGGTATCGAAACCCGGTTTCTAGCGTTGTAAGACCGCAGACATACCGCTGAGCCAATGGGGGACATGAAGTTAGTAATTTGTAAAAATCAAATTTAAGTAACACGATTCTTTCACTATGTTTTATATTTTCAATGATTGTATTGTTTGTAGGTATGTTCTAAAGTTAGACATGAACACTTAGCTTAGTGTTAATGTTTTTTTTATTAAGTTTTTGTTTTTGAAGAAGTAAGAAGAGATACGCTGTATGTTGCATATAATGCGAGAAATTAGCAAGTTTGTGAAACGTCAATTTTGAAAGTAGGCTTATCTAACTTGTAGAAATTTTACTCGAAGAAATAAAATGCTTTGTTATAATTAAGAGAATTGGAGTTTACGTCCTTCTTATTATCCTATAGTTCCAAAACAGTATTTTTAAACAGAAAATTGCTAGCGAAACTCCTCTACCTTCAAATGTTAATATTCTTATTACTATTTTCTATCTAATGACAAAGTAGATGACTGTAGACTTGGGTAGACGGAGGCAGACATGAAATTATTGGCAAGAAGATTTGACTCGAGTGATTATAACTTCTACAAAAATATCACTTAATGTGTTCCATGATATACTTTCGGATAAGTTGTAGTTTCCAATGTCAATTATTGAGCAACTAAGCTATGGTAATATACACATGTAACAATTACTATAGAAACATTCAAAATCCTTTATCCAGGCACCAAAGTATTTGGTGGCAGGCCTCTTGAATACATCCTTCAATAACAAATAATAACCATTCTTTTTTTTTAATATAAAAGCTACCAGCCTTTTGACAGTTTTTTTTCTTTGCATAATAGCTGCAACAAGCTCCAGGCGGTGTAAAAGCTGCATATCTGTTCTTTCTCTACCTACGTATGGTGCACACCTTTGCTAAGGCCTTGACAGACCAAGTGTATGAGTTTCAGACCAATGTAGTTTATTAGTTTCAGCCCTTGTAGGCTTACCTAGCGATGATGTTCATTGACTAAACAGTTTTCTATAATTACCTCATGTGTTTAATTTCTAACTGACCTCATCTGATAATTCGGTTTCGTATTTTAATTCATATATTTTTATTTTAATCATTTTGTTTTCTGTAATTCGTACTTATATTAGCTCCTAATACATAAATGAGTTGATTTTTAAGTATTTAGTAAAATTATTTAAAAATATATATTTTAAAGGATTTTGTAGATGTTTTAAATCCCTGGGTCAAGTGTAATGGATTTTGAACGGATCGATCTTACATTTTTGAGTTTTACAAGTATTTAAGTTTTAAAATTCCGAAACTTTTTGAGTTCTGAATAAATATTTTCGAGAAATACCATTTTTACATCTAAATGTTTTGAAAAAACAATGTCGATGTTTAAAAAGTACTATATTAAGCATATTTAAAGTTCAAAACGTCTCTTTAATGAACGGAGTCAGTAAACGTAACGACGAATTTTAGTAGGTGTATATATCAACAGGCGCTAAAATGCTTTTTCCATTTGTGCTGGCCCTGCATGGCTAGATGGGTTAAGACGTGCGACTCGTAATCTGAGGGTCGCGGGTTCGCATCCCCGTCTCACCAAAGATGCTCGCCTTTTCAGCCGTGGGGTCGTTATAATGTGACGGTCAATACCACTATTCGTTGGTAAAAGAGTAGCCCAAGAGCTGGCGGTGGGTGGTGATGACTAGCTGCCTTCCTTCTAGTCTTACAGTGCTAAATTAGGGACGGCTAGCGCAGATAGCCCTCGAGTAGCTTTGCACGAAATTCTAAAACAAACTGTTTGTACTTATTTCAGTTTCATTATACGTGAGTATGTCAGTATTTAAATATCAGTTTCCATACATTCGTATTGAAATGTTTCAATAATTAAAAGAGTGTGTTATCAAAGATAATGAATTATTATTGTATAAAAACTTTATTATACGACTAGTGCTTCAGTTATCTCAGTGTGACGTACGTGTTGATATGTTAATAAATTACAGTAATGTCCAATTGGCATTGTATTAAAGAGATATAAACGAGTTTCTCACTGTTTTCATTTATCAAGAGATACATCAAAAACTTCACACAGTTAAAACTTTTACTATCATAGTCCATAAAATTAGATGAATAGAAATGCTATAAAACTTCAGATTTTGAGCTTAAGATGAGATGTAAATAGTATCTAACGGCGCAAATATGAAAGTGATATGAAATTTCTGTACATAGTAAGATGCCAAAATTTTGCAGATAACTCAGGTTTTGAGAATTAAAGGAATAATTATTCTCCATTTCTTTGTAGTTGGAGCTTAACAACAAAAAATGACAGAAAAACTGATTTACTTGATTTAGATGTCACTCTAATTATCAACATTTCACTTATGGTATCACAGTTATTTTAGGAACTTAAAATCTCACACAGAAAATGTAATATGTTATCAAAAATCATTTACATGTTTAAAGTTAATAAACGCCTCATAACGTTGATAAATTAATGTCATATTCCATGTAACCTGTGAAGTATGTTAAGAATTCTATTTTCCATGTTCAACTTAGTTATTACAAAATGTCATAACTTTGTTTAGGTTGTAGGATACATCGTTTTAGATCTGTATTTAAATGACAATTTTTCTCTGCCTATGAGTTTCATATAATCTAAGTTATTACATGTCTAGTGCCATTATAAGTAAACAATATATAAGTCCACCATTGAGCTAAACAACGCATGCTTATCATAACATGATAACAATGAACATAAAAAGAGCTACAAAAACATGACGGATAAAAGTGTATTGAAAAATTATAAGATAAATGTTTGTATAATATCAGGTCTTTTGTACGAATAAATGCTATTTGAAAATGTGCCTGGTCGTTCGTCAGTAAAAACAAGTGCAAAACTGGGCCTGAAAGTGTTCAATAAACTAAGATAAATGGTTGAGTAAATATTAATAGAAATATAACTAGCTTATAAATATATAATAAATTGTACATTTAGGTATATTCTGCTGATTTCGTTAGGAATAATTAATACCTGAGAGAAACATTTTAGTTTACAATAGTAAAATAATTCCATTTTAAGTGTATGTTTATAAATAAATAATTATAATACTATAAAATACATTAACCGTAAATAAGCGATCGTAACAGCGCTATATAACAATAATGAAATTAATAAAAACCGAAAATGTTCACAATGAGACTAAAAAAAATATTTTATTTTCATTATCAGTCCTTGTTCATCGTCATTTTACTATGAGTTAATGATAATGACAAAGACTGGTGATGGTAAGTTATGTAATCATTGTTTAAAAGTAATTCCAGGCATCAATGCCCAGTGTTTAAGTTATGTAAACATTCTTGAAAAGTAATTCCACTTGTTTCCATTTGACAACGTGCAATAATATTTCCACGTAGCTTCACTTTTTATTGTTGTTTGTGGGCTTTACAATAGCAGTGTGTTTATAGCATGGATTTTCATAGTCACCATATCAGATAAGATAACCAAAGATTTGGGTATAGATAATCACCTGTAACTTATAAGTGCTCGTCAAAGGAAGGAAAACCAGTTAGCAGCTCTTACTGCCTAAACGTGGAAATGTTGTCAATGGCATATAGTGTGCTCGAATCTTGAATTTTCCGACTCTCAAACAACACGATTACCACAATATCACACCCGATACAACAATTTAGGTAATTGAACACGTTTTAAAATAGTTTGAAAAAACATAAGTGTGAGAAGTGCTAAAGATGATAAGAGAATGCCTTTTCCAAATTAATTCCACATCCTTCTAGGTATTCGATCTATACTAACTATAAATTATCAGTCTTTCCAAAAAATAAAGACAATTCGACTATTTAGAAAATATTTACAAAAGTCACTGTCCTAAAATCGTTAGTACTACTTTTAAGCCTTCGTTTTTCATCTTATACTTTTCTCCTTCGTGAAACCTCTTTTGTTTGCGTTTTAGCGCCAAGCTACACAACAGGCTATATGATCTTTGTCCACCATGGAAAAACTGAACTGCGGATTTTAGCAATGTAAGTCGGTAAACTTATAGCTAAGAATTAGGATACTTTTGTTTATGTAATACGTTTTAACATGTTCTCAAAAGGAGAAACTTTGAGCTTGTGCCCATGATATTGAAATATATCTGGAGAACTGCATTTTACATAACCTACGGAAATTTCATATTTTCAAGTTTAAAACGTTTAATGCAGCATATTAACTTAACTAATAACCAAATTTAAATTAATCAACATTGTTTCTTAACCTGGACACACCGAGAAAAGGATACATGTTATATATAAGAACGTAAAGTGTGTTTTGTTATTGTTGATATGTAGTTGAGGCTTTTAATACAAGTGCTAAATAAATAATTCGTCAGCATTAAAACTACAAGTTTATATCAGATCTTTTCCTATCATTTTCTTTTTTTCTTTTTAAGTTATGTGTCTTTCATAAAGACATACAGCTGTAAAACTGACCGTTTGACAACTGGAATGCAGTGCCAATTTTTGAAACTGACATCAAACACCTGAAACATGATCTTGCAAAAACATACCTCTGACTGGTTAGAATAGAAAGCTTGAAAGCATTTAGAACAGTGAATTGTAGAACGTACCAAAACAGCAAGTTACAGAAAGTACCCATCTATAAGTCAACATGAAGAAGCAACTAAATAATAAGATTTGTTACAGTAATATCTGTAAATACAATAAAGTCAGAAATTCATGGAATGTCCATATTATTAAAATAATATATTAAAGACAGTTCTTTTTGTACATGTCTTGTGTTTGAGACCCATTATCAATGAAATAGTTGAACAGTCATGTCATTCAAACCAAAATTTAGCAAATAACGACCGAAGTTCAGTTAGCACTGAGCAAGTCTTTTGCTAATATCTTATTTACAAATAACAAACTAAATAAAGGGTAAAGTTTGTTCGGTTTCTAGTTGTTAAGGAATGACTGGTATATTGTCTTAAACAAATAATTCTGTTCTTCACACACTCAAATGCTATATAGTAATCTCGTAATTCTTAAACTCTAGCCATTTGTTTATTGAAGAATAAAAAGCGCACAGGAGAATATACATTCGTCAACGTCGTTGAACCTTCCGACATGGCTATTAATGCGGTGATTAATTTGGCGGCCTGGGTAGAAGTCAAGTACAGGAAAATCAAAAGGTGACTCTTCTAAGTCAGAGCAATCTGTGGCCCTTTTCTTCTTAAATTCGGTACAACTCGACCGTCTTAGTGTTGAACCAGATAAAGAAAGATGGGTGGACCCGTCACACATCAAGGGTGAAATCATAATTGGTGCAGGCCTCCAGAGTGTTACGTGCTGACAACTTTGTGCAATTTTTTCTCGTGTAGTCAAATTTCAGAAAACATCCCCAATGCAGCAATAATTACAATAAAGGCATGCCATATCAATTGAAACAAAATAATCTAGCAGTAACTCATTCACTGAGGGTCCTTCTTTTTTTGGTAATATGTTATTCTTATTAGATGAGTTCTACATAAGCCAAAGCTCACACTGTGCTAATATATTAAAAGGTAAATACTGTAGAAGATATTCTTCACTAACTTCTTTTCGAGTATTTGTAAAATTACAGCTCACGACAACAGAAAACCCTAATGTTTGAATAATATTATATTGTTAGTTTTCTTTTGGGATCCAGCAGTATCGGTGACTATCCATCGTTTCAGATAACTTAAGTTGTTAGATATCATGTTAGCGCTAATTAATCAACATGTCTTATTTACATCAAACCCAACCAACCAGCGTTATTCAACTGTATGTTAATTCATAAAATACCGTCACAGTATATATTCTCCACATCATATTACCTTTAGCTCTTGTTTTCAATTTCTATAAAACTGATACGTAAACAATTTGACAGATAAGTTTGCTCCCTGCTGCAGTACCATGTTAACCACATTTCTTATGGCCCGGCATGGCCAAGCGTGTTAAGGCGTGCGATTCGTAATCTGAGGGTCGTGGGTTCGCATCCCCGTCGCGCCAAACATGCTCGCCCTTTCAGCCGTGGGGGCGTTTCAGCTGTGCTAACACAGATAGCCCTCGAGTAGCTTTGTGAGAAATTCAAAAACAAACAAACAAAATAATTTCTTATACGTTTCGCGAAATGGGTAAACAGCTCACATAAAATACTAGCGTCAAAATAATGAGGAAATGGAAAACGACAATAAAATTTCAATACGTACATATAAAGGGCGCTAACGTTATTTTTTCAATGAAAAGAATGCTTAAAATCCAAAGCACGAAGTTCTAATAAAATACAAATTTTGCTTATAGGTGGCAGCCAAAAAATAAATATTTACTGTATAATAATTTTTTTCCTGTAATAGAACTTCCATATGAAGTATTTATAAAAAAAAATTAAGTTTTCTATTATTTTGCTTCATTTTTTCCATGAGTATCAAATCATATACAGGCGCATTCTGCAGTTTTGCTCACTATAGTGTATTTTTCCCTATTTAGGAATAATTTAAGTTTGTTTATTTTCTTATAGCAAAGCCACATAGGGCTATCTGCTTAGCCCACCGAGGGGAATCAAACCCCTAATTTTAGCGTTCTAAATCCGGAGACATACCGATGTATTAGCAGGAGGCGAATAATTTAATACTTATCATATCTCATAATGAAAAAATGTATTTTTTTTCGCTACGATACATAGCAAGTATTGTGAAACAAAAGTATGATTTAATTAAAGATGGTGCTGGTGGTTTGTTTCTAATTAAGCACAAACCTACACAATAGGCTAACTTTTCTCTACTCACCACGAGTATGAAAACCGGTTTATAGTACTGTAAGTCCGCAAAGTAGCCCAAGAGTTGGCGGTGGGTGGTGATGACTAGCTGCCTTCCCTCTAGTCTTACACTGCTAAATTACGGATGGCTAGCACAGATAGCCCTCGAGTAGCTTTGTGTGAAATTAAAAAAAAAAAGCTACTTCGCCAAAATAGTTACTCTTAGTGTAAAAATATGTCACATCAATTTTGAGGTATTTAAAACTTGTATTTTGTAATGTAAATGTATAATATACTCTTCAAAACAAGAAACGCAAAAGGAATATTTTTTTTTTTATTTTAAAAAGAAATATATATAATAACGTTACAAACTCAGAGTATGTGATATTACATGTGTTAAGACACTGATTGTCAACCCAAAATGACAATAAAAGTTGTGCACTTTGAAAACGGAGAAAAACATCGGATTTTTCGCCAAAACGCTTGCGTGTCCAATAAATTTGTTTGAGAGATCTGCATGTTCTGCAAGTGCAACATGTGCAAAATCCCTATAAAAGTGACGGGTTCTCGGTTTCCATAGCTCAGTGTTAAGCCACCGACACGCAATACAGTTACGCCAAGACTGACTGAAGCACAACGCAACAACGCCATTGGTCGATTGGAAGCAGGCGAATCTCGATCAGGTATTGCCAGAGCTGTGAATGTCCACCCAAGCACCATCACAAGGCTATGGAATCGTCACCAACAACATGGATCAACTCGTGACCGTCCACGATCTGGCAGACCTCGTGTGACCACGCCCGCACAAGATCGCTACATCCGGTTACGTCACCTTCGGGATAGGACCACCACTGCGACGTCTACTGCCTCAACCATACCAGGGCTGCGTAGGATTTCCGATCAGACCGTACGCAACCGTCGACGAGATTCTTAGGCACCATGTGCAACCCATCATGATGAACGTCAACGACGTTTTTCAACATGACAACGCCCGTCCTCACACAGCCCGACTCACCACTGTCTTCTTGAGACACCATAACATCAACGTTCTTCCCTGGCCCTCCAGATCACCAGATTTAAACTCCATCAAACATCTTTGGGACGAGTTGGACCGACGTCTGCGACAGCGACAACCTGAACCGCAGACTCTACCTCAGCTTGCAGCAGCTTTGCAGGCTGAGTGGACAGCCATTCCACAGGATGTGATTCGTCATCTCATCGCTTCCATGGGCAGGAGATGCCAAGCAGTTATTGATGCTCACGGGGGACATACTCGTTATTGATGTTGAGTGACGTTAAACTTCAACTAGTGAGCGTGGACTTCGCCTTTGCAGACTTTGGATGTTCAGCAGTGAATGTGCAAAGTTTCACACATGTCATACAGAACTACCCGGAATAAACTTGTTAACAATTTGTCTCATATTTTGTCTTTTGCGTTTCTTTTTTTGAAGAGTATATGTAAGAGGCAACCACTGAATGAATCTACATTAACCTTATGTACTCTTTTCTGTATTAGTCAGTGATATCGCAACTTGCATTACAAAATGCATTATTAAAAAACTGAGACAATTTTGTAGCTAAGGAAAGTTACAACTACGTTTATAGCATTATACGAGTATACTCATTGGTTTATAAAAGTCGTACAATTACTAGTATTCCAAACGTTCTAAAGTTGATGAACTCCCTCTAGATAGCAATGAAACTTTTAGAAGTGATTCAAGTTATGACTCTTTACTCTTCACTGCTCATTCATAGTACAAGTCCCAAGCATCCAAGGTTAAAAGTCATGCAATATATGTTATGTTTCCAAAATGCAATTAGTTGACTGTTGCACCACTTGAAGCATAAACCAATGTGTTTATTGTGTATGATATTGCAATCGCTGCTGACGTCTGATACTGTAACAGCCACCTAGATAAAAAAATCAGTTTATATATGACCAGCAATGGTGGAAACAAAGATACAATATTTTTTTATCTGTAACAGAATGGATCTCTTGACCTACTGAAGAACATCAGGGGGGATAGATTTTAATAGGCCTAACAAACTAATGTACGGTGAATACTTTAATTTGAATTGTCTTAGCTTGATGGCCCGCTTTACAAGATTTTATCTTTGAGGAACAGTTGTATAAGGTCTGTGCAACCTGTCTCAGGACTCTTCTCGTTTAACTCTGTTTCCAAGTATCCAATAAAATTCTGATTACAATTATTGGTTTAAAATTATAGTTTTTCGACTTTAGTGATGATTTTTTTCCCTACATGTGTTAGATTCGAAAAAGCTATTCACTAAAAATTGGCATATAATTATATCTATCCTCTTGCACGGTTTGTTTGTTTTTGAATTTTGCGCATAAGTATTCGAGGGCTACCTGAGCTAGTCTGTTTATCTGTTGTTTTTTTTTAATTTCGCGCAAAGCTACACGAGGGCTATCTTCGATAGCCGTCCCTAATTTAGCAGCATAAGACTAGAGAGAAGGCAGCTAGTTATCACCACCCACTGCCAACTTTGAGCTACTCTTTTACCAACAAATAGTGGGATTGACCGTAACATTATAATGCCCCCATGGCTGAAAGAGTGAGTATATTAGGAGCCGAGCGCCCTAACCACATTAATTAGCAAATCATGTTCTTGCATGAAGTTAAGCTTCCTGTAGAAGAGAAAAATTATTTTTCCATCCTAGTTTTAGATAACACCTATCTATATTATTAAAAGAGTAACAAGAAATCATTCCAGGGACAAAGCTAAAGTATGTACAAACAGCAATTAATTCTTAAATCAATGGTGTTTGTATCCACTGACGGGTACATTGTATCAGTAATTTTGCTGGCGGGCAAGATATTGATAGAGCGATTACTCATTATATTACCAAAATTATGAAGATACTGAAGTCATTCGCACGTGGATACAACCATATGATGTAGCTATTGTTGATATTCTACAAGAATTAGGAGCGAAAACACAGATGTCATTCTTTTCGCAAAAGAAGTGTAGCTACATTCTCCTATAGAGGGATCCAGTCTCTCAGTTTTTATCACGAAAACCCGTTAGGTGTAAAAGCAATAAATAAATCATAAGACAATGTAAAGTACTAAACATAATATATATCAAACTATAGGATCATTTCATAGGGGATTATCGGATAATTCTCAATGCTCTTTACAGAACAGAGTAGCTAATTCTGGAATGCAAGTATTTATTGAATACAGCATACAAAACGTAGCCTTTTTAAGGGGGAGTTATTAACAAGAGTAAAAGCGATATTTGTGGTTTTAAACATCTGTGGGAAAAGATGAACTCAATAAGCATAAATAAAAAAAAACTGAAACGGTTGGCAAATTGCTATTTTTGCATTCCTGTCTATTTGTTTGCAATTTTAATTTAATATTATGTCATGAACAAATTCGACAATGTACTACTAGAAAATAAACGAAAATTTATTAACTGAAGTTACTTTCATAGTTTTTAATCTCCTCTAGAAACTTTCAATCGTACACCCAGATAACTTGTATTTTGGCGATTTCTTAATTTTAGGGCTACTTCTAGTACACTAAAGCTAGTTGAGCTGTCGCGATCTTGTTTGGTTCTTAGTTACAAAATGTATTTTGCGCTGGTGTAATTATAATATGATGAAAATAATTGGAGATTTTTAAGATATAAACCTCATAAGGATACAAAACACGTGTCATTATGGTTCTAGGTACAGCTAGGCTTGAATTTCCTTTTCCTTGAAAATAAGTCAAACAGTACAACATGAAGGTCTGCAAATTGCAATTAGATTTAAATTGGCGTTACTTTCTAAAAGGATTCAAATTAAACAAGGAATCGAAAAATATAATTTATGTGACAATGGATTTTTAAACATGTTATAATATTAATTTATTTAATGATAGATACAAGTAATAATCAATAAAATATATATCATTTAAACTACCCCACTGAATAGCCAAGTCAGTGTAATGAATAGTACTATAGTTATTCTAACCCTGGCATCTTCTCAGATTAAATTTCTGCCTTTCCCGAGATCATTGTGAGAGATAAGAAGAAGCGTAAGTTTTAACGACCAGAGCCACGCGACCACCCTCATATAAAGAGTTGGGTTTCATTTCTGCACTTTGTTTTCTTTTTATAGTTTTCTTTTCGTGATGAATGGTTTATGTCAAACATCTTACGGTTTTATAACCACCATGGAAGGTTTGATCAGTATATATATATATATAGAGAGAGAGAGATAAGTTAGTTGTTCAAAGTTATCCAACTTTACAATAACGGACAGTTCTGTTTAATGGAACAGAGTCAATACCATGTCACAGCTAAGGCTGACAGAAGAATACGAGGTCAACAATTCACGCAGTGCCTGTAGATATACAGTGATAGATACAAGATGACTAAGGGAAAGCAAAGCACGACACTCCACACTTAGACACTAGTGTTATCAGCCACAATAACGATAACTATAATTTTTTCAACCAACACCAAATTCAACCTTATCTAAAACGTTAAAACCCCATCCTGAGGTACTTATCCAATTAAGTGTGTGAATCTTTGTCGGCTTATAAACATCACATCTTTACCGCAACAGCTTTGTCTTCTCTAGCTTACTAACAACTAACTGGACACATTGACTGAAAAACACAGTTATCTGATGGTTTCTTGAAGAGACTTAGGAACAAATAATGTAATTTATTATAGTAAGATTATTCTACCAGTGGATTGCCGCGGTCATGGTAGTGTGTGCAGGGTATGTTCAAGAATACTGTTATCAACTGACTAAGTAACCCCACCGATAGACAAAGGGTCAGGAAAGAAGGAAGAAGTTCACCAGAATAAGAACAGTCTCGGTGAACTCCATATTTGTTCTAATCATTTTTAAAATTTCAAGAAGTTTATCTCTAACTGAATATGAAAACAAAAACATAAAAAATAACTGCCAACTTATCATCAAACTTTAAACTGAAACCACTGTATGTTATTTAATCTCTTTAAAAAATTACTTTACGAAACATATAAAAAATAAGACTGATTTCTCCACAAAACAAGTATAAACCATACATATACGAAAAAAGACAACTTCCATATAAGGTTTCGTATTTATCATTATTTTTTTAAGCTGCAATATAACTGAGATGTCAACATATTTCTTCAGCCCATTGACCAACAAATTTTATCTATAAACAAATAGCCACTCAAAATTACCTTTATAGTTTAATATAAGCTTTCGAGTGTAATAATAATGCTCAGCATAAAACAAAATTATCATGTTCCTTTCGCTTGAATTAGGTGAGGCATACTGTTTTACAGTAGACATTTTGTATTATTTTCTTGTTACGTGTTTTTACTGTATTAGACAGACAGTCGGGTCTTTCCAACACCTGCGACATGTTACAGCTATCAAAAATCAACGTGCCTTACTCAATTTTTTTCCCCTACTCGTCACGCTACAGGGGTCGTTACAAAACAAAAGCCCGCTATATACCTTGAGCCCGATGTGGGGCACTTTTAATCAACATGTAAATCAGGCACCCAGCCTGCAGAGTCTGAGGCCTTACTGCATGTCTCCTGTTGGAACCTTGTGGTTCTTGAAGGTTTACATATGGTAGTCCACCATGATCGTTTCTCATTTCAGTTTATTGCGGTGGATTATAACAAAACATTACGATGCTCGTATGGAACCACTAAATTATATATATGATGTAAATAGTATTTTAGTTTTAAAACTTATTTTCTTACCGAATATATATGTATGTATATATTTTTACTGAACTATTAAACAGACAGCGAGGATTTTCTATTTCTAGTTTAATAGATATTACTAGTTTGTCAGTTATAGCTAAACTAAATGCCTATGTGTTTTAGGTGTTTAATTTGAGTGTCTTGGTTTACCATTTCATTCCACGTCAATATACATTAAGATATATATTAGATTGAGATCGTCTACAGATATGAATATGAATTTTAACTCCGCGATAAAAAGGAATAAGCTAAATGATTGTATGGTGAATATATTCTGTGAATAATAGTGGAAATGTTCAAAAGTATGATGCACCTATTGTTGTCACGGCACACAAAGTTCGCATAATAACATGCAAGAAGGGTAGTTACTATTCTCCTTTTGATATTTTTATTCAATTTCGGTCTCATTTTTTGTGTTATACAGTGTATAAAAAAAAAAAGGCCTCACGTTTAAAATCTTACTTTCTCGTCATCATAATTTACTATCAATATTAGCTGAGTCTTTAATTTTATAAGAGTTTAAAAGTCCAATATGGTGATTATTTCGAAGAATTAAAGAGTGGGTTTAAGATTTTACTTTAGTCAAGGGTGGGTGTGTAAGTAGAGCCTTGAAAGATCAAATGATATATTGTTTTACGTATGTTACATATACATCTGTTTAAAAAATAACAACACAAAATCTTAAGATTCTTATTTTGCAATACTAAGAGGTGATCGTTAAAAAGTTGCTTCATTCATTTACAAAAGACAACAACAAGAGATGGTAAAACGAGAATCATCGGTAGCTTCCTTTATTAAACTGAATATACCAATAATATAATTTCATAGATATTAACATGGATTTAAAAAAAAAAAAGGAATCCAAGAAGGAATGAGTAAACGAATGAAGAAGTAATTAAGTTATATAATTACAAGAGAGCACTTTTATAATTTATTTACATTGACTTTGTCGATAGACAAGAGAATAATCACGTATAAATAGTTTGTACATACAAATGCCATGTCGCTATAGATGAGTGCCTTGATGCCACAGGCGACGTATTAAGCACCTATGTATTTGATTCCCAGAAAATTCCCAACTACTGGACAGTGTAACGCCACTACGAAGGAAGTTTGACTGGAGGTTTTGCATGTACAAATAATAATATTTGTAAGTTCAGTTACACTACGAAATCTGTATGTAGTACTGAGGACATGATGTGAGTTTTATGGTATAGCTAAACTTAGTGGGTTACATATTATGATAATATATAACTTATCTGTTCTAAGGATTTAGACTCTTAATGTACAATTTCTATCGAGATCCTCTCATTTTGAAATATGAAGTCCTTTCTTCGGGAGGTTATATCTTTCCACCACTATTCTTACCTATGCTAGAACATTATGTTACGAATACCTATAGTATCAGTATATTTCATTTAAAACTGTATATAACTGTTTTCTCCATGCATTACCAGTTCTTCCCCCCCCCCCAGTGGCAAAGCGACATGTCTGGGAACTTACAACTCTGTAAACTGGGTTTCAATGCCCGTGGTGGTCAGAACATTGTATAGCTTTGTGCTTAACTTCAAACAAACAAACAATTCACCAATTACGTGGGTCAAAGGTTCTAAAGTCTCCATCAGTTGTATGTTCCTCCTCCTCTTGGATCACTACTCGCATACTCTTAGTTGACATTCCAATTCATTATTTCTCTTTGTTTCGAAATTATGATGCACATTTATACATATTTTTATTCTTCTCTTTGTTGTATATTGTATGTACTTATTAATAAAAAATAAAGAAGTTTCCACGAAGCTCAATCAACTTATTTTTGACTATTTCTTAATGAATACGACTATTATTTCTACGTATATTAAAAATAATATGAATAAACAACATATGAAACGCAGGAAGACGAAATTAGTATTAGAAGTCTGTCTTAAAAATAGTTTTATAGTAATATATATCTGAACTTAACAACTTTCTGAACATAACCCCAAAATGTAACATCTTGTAATGTTATTGCGCTATTATCGCAAATAATCACTTACATACATAAGTTAAAAGTTAAGTTAATGATAATATTAATCCTATATGAATAAGCTACCATTCAATGAATATTACTCAGTTTGTCTACGAACACCAGTTTATAACCATTATTTTAAATTTTTAACTCTGAAATTGCTGTTATATTCCACTAGTCCTTGTAGAGTTGTTTCATTACATGGTATTTTATATCAGTTTACTCTTGTTCTATATTTATAATTGTAATTTGAAATTTAGCAATGTTTATTTTGTAATGTTCTATAGGTCATTCTAATAATATACCATATATATATATATATATATATATAAATTTATGTTTGCAAAGATCATCAAAACCTGAGTACGAACAAAATCCCCCCCGTAGTGACACAGCGATATATTTGAGAACTCACACCGCTAGAAACCGGGTTTAAATACCCGTGGTGGGCAGAACACAGAAAGCCCAATATGTAGCTTTGTGTTTAATTTCAAACAAACTTACAATACTTTATTTAAAGCTAAATAAAGATTGTACTGTGGGTGTTTGAGTCTCACTGAAAAAATGACAGTTTCAAAATATTGTAAGGTTTTAACTAAATATTTTACGCTTTGTATTTTTTTCCTATCTACTAGGTGAAAGGAGAGGTTTTTAATACAAATCTAAATATAACAGAATTCACCATAGAATTTTTTTTTTGAACTCATTCTTCGATGAATCGTTTCATTAAGGGTAAATTAGTTTCGGAATTCCCCACTTTTCTTAGCTTTACTTTTTTGCATACGAGATGGCTTCCAACACTGAATGTAAATCGAAGAAAAGGCAAACGACTTGGGAGATTGTTGTCTAGCGGTATGTCTTCGGATTTACAACGCAAAATCAGGGGTTCGATTCCCTTCGGTGGGCTCAGTAGATAGCCCGCTGTGGCTTTGCTGTAAGAAAACACACTTGTTGTCTAGGGACACACATATTTTCTGGATGGTAGAGATAGCTCACTACGTTATTTGAACTGCCTATTTCAAATAGTAGATATACATACGGCTCGTTTTGAGCTAAAAAACCTCAAGCCTACCTCAGAAATAAACATCATGCAATCATTAAAAAAATGTTTGCATTTACAATCTTAAAAACACGAAATAACTAAAAATACGTTCGAGCGTTTGGGGATTAAAGTCTATCTTCAGTTTTTTCTGTTCCATTTATGCACATTATATTTCATGTAGTACTTATTCATTTCTTCAAGTTATTACAATATTCGTGTAACAGGCCAGAATCTTCGTAAAAAAAATCTAAGAAAATAACAGAATGAATTTTAGTACTAAAGGAATTATCTATGCAAATAACAGAATAATTGAGCGTTTTAAATTTTAGATTAATTATAAAACACATGTTTTTATGTACATCAGAGGATTTTTCATTCTAAACATATTTCTACACACATATCTATACCTAGTTTGTAAATTAATAATACATTTTCGTAGTAAAAAATATACATTATTATTATTATTATCATGACCTCAATGTCATCGAAAATGAAAGCTTATACTGAGATGTGGCAAAGAAAAATGAAGTATTTGCTTGATTCTTTTTGACAATTTAAAAGCTTTTCTTACCATTGCTGGGTATAAGGTCCTTCATGGTGTTTAATACATTGTCTTTACAAGTAGGCTATCTGTGCTGTGTTCACCATGAGTATCGAACTCCTATTGATAATTATATTAGCCCTTAATGACTAATGCTAAACCATGGAAAGACATTGTTCCAAAGATAAAAAAAAGGAACAATTTATACTGCGAATATGTTTTGTTGATTTTATTTCGGACTTTTGTTTGAACAAAACATTTGTGAGAAACAGACAGATTGTATTGTTAAACGATTCATCTGACGTTAGCCAAGAATATGGCTTACCGTTCTATGGGTGTGTATTCTTATAGCAAAGCCACATCGGGCTATCTGCTGAGCCCACCGCGGGGAATCGAACCCCTGATTGTAGCGTTGCAAATCCGTAGACTTACCACTGTACTAACGGGGAACTCGTTCTATGGGAGGCAAAACATTAATTGTAAGGTATTTGAAAGGCTAATAAGGTTATGTACTATAGTTTTAAACATGCAGTAACTTTGGTCAATCTGATTAAAGGATAACTTGTGAAAATTCAACTCGAATTAACTAACTAGACAACAAGAAGTTTGATTAGCAATGGCTAATTAAGCTACTGTTAGAAGGCACTCTTAGAAGACATAGAAACGTTTGGCTACTAGGACAAAATCATAATAAAGGACAACGTAATGGAATAAAAAAAAGAATGCAAATTCACTGATTAAAACATCATAAAATATTTCTTGAAAAACAAAAATAAATATGTCAATGTTTTTCAAAGCGGTAAATGACCTAGCCAGTCATATATATTGTTTAATATGGCTTACCTTACGATAGTCAGTGTTTTATATTTGAAATATATACGATCTAAATATATATCTCTCACTGAGGTTTGTTAATTGCTGCAATTACCGATATAACGTTTCCGCTCATAAACATGAAACTTGTTTACGTATATTAATACTCTACGTGATATATATTGATGTTTTTTTCTCAAAGGTTTAAATGTAGAATAATGTTTAACAAGTGGACAAGGCTCAAACTATTGATTAAATTATGTTGCAACCATAATGTTCTAAGTAGCGTATTTTAAAACGTAATAATGTATGTAAGATATATAAATGACACTTATTTATAAGTATAAAAGTAGTATAGCAGATTCACACTACAAACTTACTTATATTAAGGTGTGATCAAAAATTTATATGTACAAAAATAGCCAATGTAAAATAATGGCTTGAACCATATAAAGCTGAAATACATATATATATATATAAAGAACTACGTTATATAAAAGATTAAGCCTCGTGAGGATGTAATATGAATCTGAGGAATAACGAATTCTCTTTTTTATTTCAAATGGAACAAGCAGCAACTGCAATATGAAAAGGAAGCCAAATTTTGAAATTTTGTCGACCAGGCACCCTTTGACTTTAGCTCTTCTATCCAATTCTAAAAGTTAAAGCGTTCTCTGTTTTAATTCAGATCACAATTATGCCATTAGACCATTTATTCAAATTGTTATATATTATACATGTCGAGCCTGTTGCATTATCGGCATGAAATCATTTTTGGTAATTTTTGTATTTAGCTTATAAACAAAGGAAAAAACAAGAACAATAACTGTACCATTTGCTGACGTTCAATTTTCGTAATCTAAAATATATGAGAAGTTGGCTCTTTTAATGCGATTAAGAATGTTGTTATATTGTTGTTTTGAATTAAGCACAAAGCTACTCAATGGGCTATCTGGGCTCCGCCCACCACGGGTATTGAAACCCGGTTTTTAGCGTTGTAAGTCCGCAGACATACCGCTGAGCCACTGGGGGCGACTAAGAATGTATAGGTATGCTTAGAAAGATAAGAATAGTGGAATTAAAGCATTAGGAAGAACTCACATTCGTCTAAAAGTCTATACCCTTGTATAAAGTAACAGTAGTTTTATTACAGCTGTTATTCTAATAACTTTTCTTAAATAATCGTACCACTTTTGACTATTTATTTATTTTAATCTAAAACATATATATCAAGGTATTACTTTCAATGTGGTGAAAGATACTCAGATGTATTCAGAACCATAAGGATGATGGCATTTAACAATTTGAACAGCTGTGACGATACTCTACGTGTGACCAAAAGTGCAGACCTGTTAATATAGTTACGATAGTGTTACTCCCTCTTTCTAACTTGGCTGTGGTCACAACCTTATCTCTAGATTACTAAATTAAAGTTAATTTATTTAAAACAATAAAAAATTCTTACACTAACTTGGTCTGTATTTATTCTGTTTTGGTATGTGTCATGTAAAATACTTTAAAACATAAAAGTACTTTGTACTACACCAATTTTATTTATATTATGCTGAAGATGTAAGCGAAAATTTATATATTGAGCTCAGTGCGTAGAAAGTATAAGTGTAGCAAATTATGTTAACCGTGGTCAATTTTAGATATATTTATTTACATTTTAAGACTTAAAGTAACTTGAAATTTGCACATTTAACTTACGTGTCAAGCTCAAATTTTGTTGTTGTTGTTGTTTTTGATGCATCACTCACATGTTTGATGGATTTGGAGATTAATGTTTCTACATGGATAAATGCACATTACTCTCTACTAATGATGAAAGTTTCGAGCTTTCTTGTCCGGTGGTTGGAAATGAAACGAGAAGGGTAGCATTTATTTTATTTTATTTCAAAATAAAATAACTAACAAACTGTATTTTCTTCATATTTGGGCGTATGTGTTTTCTAATAACAAAGCCACATCGGGTTATCTGCTGAGTCCACCGAAGGAATAGAACTCCCTGATTTTAACGTTGTAAATCAATAGACATACTGTTGTACTAGCGGGAAACTTTCATATTTGATAATTCTTAATAGTTTCTGTGTAACTAATCTACTTAAAGTAGAGTTTTTTTTTTGTAAACACATCCTTGTTCTCACTATATCAAGTAATAACATATCAGGGAGCAATATGCTATGAATGATAATGATAGCTAAACCTAATTATACAGTTGTAAAACAATTTTTTTTCTATATAAAAGAATATCATTCTTACCATGTGATACCCAACCATGAGAACAACTATTGCACACTCTCTGATGACTCGTGCTTGGAGTAAAACAATCACATGAGCAGCCAGGAATTGTGCAGCGTATTGCCTGAAACAGTTACAGCAATTAATAACCGAAACTTATTAAATAAAATAATTTCAATATACATAGGAAGGAGCAAGGCAACACAGAAGGTAAAATTGATGTCGATGAGCGACAATTATAATCATAACTTTCAGATCACATACATTCATACATATTTTATAAATAGCTTCGTATCCAGGTTTAGTTTTAAAATTTTAAATGATATTAATTTTAGGGTATCTTTTTATGCCTGTATATATATATATATATATCTTATATGTTTAAACAATTTTTAAGGTTGAGATGAAAGTATTCCTTTTATCAATACCTAATTCGTGAATTAAATTTTTACCAAATGCAGATATTCTGAAACTGAATCACCTGTTTCCAATAAATTATTTGTTTATTGGAAATGAATATTTAGATTTAGATCTTAGACGATCAGCCCTTTAATATTTTTTCCCGCAAGTTCAAGTTTTTGTAACATGATAATTAGTTATATCCGCAAAAAAATTGGTAAAAGTTTGTATTTTACTTCAAAAAACGATATCAAAATTGTTGTTCAGTACGTTTCAAAAGCTCTCACTAATGTTATCAATCCAATATTCTAACACAGATATAAATGTCTAAACTATAGTGGCCCGGCATGGCCAAGCGTGTTAAGGCGTGCGACTCGTAATTTGAGGGTCGCGGGTTCGCATCCCCGCCAAACATGCTCGCCCTTTTGGCCGTGGGGGCGTTATAATGTGACGATCAATCCCCCTATTCGTTGGTAAAAGAGTAGCCCAAGAGTTAGTGGTGGGTGGTGATGACTAGCTGCCTTCCCTCTAGTCTTACACTGCTAAATTAGGGACGGCTAGCACAGATAGCCCTCGAGTAGCTTTGTGTGAAATTCAAAAACAAACTAACTAAGCTATAGCTTTGTTACATATTTATTAAAAACCATCTTTTACTCTTAAAATTATATGATAAAAATGAACAACATTATTCTTATTAAATGAGAAAAGTTTTCTAAAAACTCTAAGAAAAAGTTACAAAGGTTTCACAATTTTTTCCATTAATCACAAGCTACACGTCACCCAAATGTGCTAGTATCAACAGCTGTTTCATGTGACGTCGAAGCTTCTGGATTTAAAAATCTACATATTAAATCTTATAGAAAGAACGTCAGTGCTATTATTAAGAGATTTTCAAGTTTATTAAAAGTACTTGATGTAATAGCTTATTTTATTTTAATATAGAGCAGATTATAACTATACTATGCCATGTTGTTTTTGCACTTTAATAAATCTGAGAATGTCAAATTATAAACAAACACAACTTAAGTTTTCAACTTTCCAAATTTTAAAACTATTGAAAGAAAAACAAAGGAATTGTCAATAACAATTAGAATAGTTAGAAAAGGTTAGAATAGTTCAATAGCGAAATACTCATAAAATATTTTACACAAATTTTTTGTTTGTCTTGTGATTCATAGGTACAACAAATGAAGGGCTATCTTTGCTAGCGATCTTTAACATTAAACTGAAACAGTTTACTAGCAAAGTAACATTTGACATTTATCACATAATCAATACGTACCAATTGTAATTCACACCAAGTCCACATGAGCTCAGTGAGTAGAAAGCATAAGTGTAGCAAAGTATATTAACCGTGGTCAATTTTAGATATATTTTATTTACATTTTAAAGATTAAAATAACTTGAAATTTGCACATTTAACTTACGTGTCAAGTTCAATTTTTGTTGTTGTTGCTGTTTTTGATGCGTCACTCGCACGTTTGATGGGCTTGCAGATTAATGTTTTTACATGAATAAGCGCACATTTCTCTCTACTACTGACGAAAGTTTTGAACTTTTTTGTCCGGTGGTTGAAAATGAAATTGTAAATATTATTTGCTCAACTAGTCAGATTTGATCTTTGCTCTTATAAAACTTATGTGTTTCTTATAGCAAAACCACATCGAGCTATTTACAATGTCCACCGAGAGGAATCGAATCCTTAAATTTAGTGTTGTAAACTCGAGGACTTATTACTGTCCCAAAGTGCAGAATGAGATTTCTTTTAATCAGTTACGGGACATAAAAGTTGTGTCTGCAGGTGAATAATCTGGCACACTAACAACCGAGCTACTTTTAGAAACAAAAAATTCAGAAGTGTGATAATCTTAATTTATGCATATTATAGTCGATATCTATGTAAAAGGTGTTTATATATACTACAATTACCACTCTGACTATTAAAGGTTGTCTAAAGTTTACCACCTCCAGCATTCGTTGTAATAAAGAAGTTAATCGCACTTCATAAAAACGATGCTCCAGATCCCGTGATATCATTAGATATACTTCCTTCATCATATATTGTATTAAACCTGGAGTCCATTGTGATATATTGCTTTCCGATACCAGTAAGTTTAATTGTAACAAGTTTTGCGCATATTGACAGACTTTCTGTAGATCCTTCACTATAGGTAAGCGTTTAAGCAGGCCGAAGTTGTAATGAGGAACTTGATAGATATGTGGTACAACTACCAGCGATTTAAGTTTCTTCGGTCATCTTTCTCGCGCAAATAAACGTTGATTTGGAGATGTAGCTGTAAGCTTGGTGTATTTTAGCTTATGAGCTTTGATAAAGCTCAGGTGTTCGCTTATGTTGCTGTTTATGATAACTCGATACCGTATATGCTAAACTTCATTACAATGGCTTTCTCGAGTCAGAGGATTATTTTTTTGTAACCACAGCTTTCACTTTCCTTATTGTTAGTGTTGTGTGGAATTCGATTATGATATGATTTTAGAGTCGTTCTTGTAAAAGTTCTGCTTCCCTAGAGAACATTGAAGGCTCTCTTCATAGACACGATATGCCTTTGTACTCTACTTTGTGTAACTATCTTGCAATGGAATATTCTTCCTCAATTATCCAGCTATATTCCTATCCATGATGCAGGAGTCAAATACATAGATAAAAAATATGTCGCCTATGGTACCATGGCTCGCATGCGAGTCAATTTGTTACTGCATTAAAATATTCAGATAACTCAAGTAAAGTATAATACATTATTTTATTAACTCTAGTCTTCGTACAGCTGGAAGCATAATTTTTACACGTACAGTAGCCATTACAATGATTACGAATCGTTTCTTTAACCAAAGGAATTAAAACTTTTTCCTGCTTATGTTAGCATTAAAGCTTCATTATGGAATATTGTGCACGATTTATGAAACAACGATTCTTTGCTACGGTACATCTATAACTACTATTAAGGAATATCTTATACAACATAAAAATACTAAATTTTAGTTGTAATCTAAAACCATAGGAAATAAAAAATAGATTAATTTTGAAGTAAGTTACACAACAAGCGAAAATAACTCTTTTTTTTTTTGGGGAGCTCATAATACTGAAAATCCATGTTTAAAGAATAACCTCAGTTTCCATTATGGCAAATTTGTGTCTTAAACCCACCCCTGAACACGAATTAAAATATATAATTTTATTACGTAAATTTACAAAAGGACAAACAACATTTATTCTTATAGTTTTTTTGTGTGTGCTTTTAAAGCGCTCTATAATTTTGTTCTCATGACTTTGAAAATACGTCAGGTTCAGTTATTGCATTGGACGGTGCATAGTAATTATATATAGAACATAACAACGTGATAACATAAGTATAGAACATAACAACGTGATAACATAAGTATAGAACATAACAACGTGATAACATAAGTATAGAACATAACAACGTGATAACTTCATTTGAAAAACGTAATTGCTTCATTCTTATAATAGGGAAAATGTGATCTTGGTCTGCTTCTACTTAGAATCGGGTTTGAGATTGATGACTTTTTGTTAATAATGGAAATTGTACTCAAGTTTCAAACATATACTTCAAAATATTCAGATTCTAGAATTATATTCAAGAAATTTTCTTTTCCGTAAATTTGTCAAACGTGCAGAGACGCAGAAGTTTGTTTGAATACATATTTCTCTGGTAGATAATTGTTATAAAAAATGCGGAAGTTTGTTTTTTGAATTTTCGTGCAAAGCTACACGAAGACTATCTGGCGGCTAGACTACTTTTTTACCAACAAATAGTGGGATTGACCGTAACGTTATAACGTTCCCACAGCTGAAAGGGCGAGCATGTTTGGTGCGACGGGGATTCGAACCCGCAACCCTCAGATTACGAGTTGAACGCCTTAAACCACCTAGTTATGCCGGGCAGAAAAAATACGCAAGTTTAAGGCATGTGTACCGAACCACAAAGCAATAACAATCGCACGCCATGGTTACTGTGTGGATGCGTTTCTGAAAACCAAGTCTCGTATATATAAGACACCAAATGAAATAATGTTTCACTGTAGCATACGAGTTTCTTTAATTTAGTGTTTTATCACATTTTGCAGTTATTAAGTGATATGTCAGATAAATATCATTTGAGAAGCGTTTATCTAAAAATCTGAGTTTTATTAAGAAGAAAGTGTTTGGATCGTTATAGGATTTAGTTTTTTTCACATGCACAAACAAAAAGTATGCTGTATTTAAATTATTTACAATGGTAGATTTACGTGTTTTCCTATACTTAGCTGCCTAGACGATACCTGAAAACAGCAATCAGCTTGTCTTAGTTTGGGTTGTGTGAGGTAAAATCTGATCAAGCACCAAACCTACAAACATTAAAAGCAATTTCATATTCGAAATGAAAGTATATAATTATATTGCTTATGGCCTTTTCTCAACTTTAAACTTTAGTTATCAGGTCTATTTTAATAATAGTATCATGCTGTATGTATGTTATACACTTTATCAGCCCTACATTTTTATCTTCACAGTAACTGTTCTATGTTACAGTAAATATCTGAGTTAAATTTACCTGAGATTTTTTTTATTCCTATTTGTTTGTTATGTTTTATACTTAACTATACTTTTAAAAATATTCAACTGTTTTGACTAAATATAATTACAACAGAAACTTTACTAGTATGGGTATTATCTAAAACTGATAATATTATAGAATTGAATTTTTACCTAAAATTCCAAAAAAAATTCAGTTTATTTCGCATAAAATTTTCCATATAATTGCCGTACTCTTTTTATTGAATATATTTTGTAACCACCTGCTGGCTGTATCCTTACAGCCATGACAGATGCGATGATTCACATTTCCGAAAGCGACGTATAATTACATGCTGTCTTATTTCTCCTGCGAAGTTTGCAGGTGTGAAAGAATAGAGGTCTTTAGCCTATATCCTCACAATGTTGTAAAAACTCAACCGTATAGAAGGTCAGAAGTGCTAGTTCAGTATTACTTATTCTATAGTACGTACAGGTACTAAGCTATTCACCATTCTTCAATACCACCCGAATAAAATCAGCAGCCGTTTGTTTTTGGAATTAAGCACAAAGTTAGACAATGGACTACATGTGTTCTCCTCACCACGGGTTTTGAAACCCGGTTTCTAGTGGTGTGAGTTCGCAGACATACCACTGTGCAACTGGGGGAGGTGAATCAGCAACCAGTAAGATGATTTAAAATACTGAAAAGGTGTTTGAAATAAATATTTCTACACGACACAGATCCTTGCGTATATATGGTAAAACGTAAACAAATATTAGGGGTGATATTACAAAATATTATTACAGGTAGGTAATAGTGGTAAGTTTACGAGCTTACGATGTTAAAATCTTGGGTTCAATTCCACGCAGTAGGCACAAAATATAACATTCTCATGTGGCTTTATTAAAAAGTACGCAATTGCTGAAATAAAATAATGCGAGCGAGGATGCAAAAACACAACGTAGTGCAAGATTCTTTGTTTGCTTGTTTGTTGAGTGTTAGCAAAAAGCTACTCACTGGTGGTTACTCGTCACTAATCCTGAAATGGCAGCTAGTCGTCATTATTCACCCCCAGCTCTTGCACTACTATAACCGAATAGTGATATTAAAGCGCCACTTTTATATAGCTAGATAGCTCCCTTGGCTGAAAGGGTGAGTACGTTCGGCTAGGGGTGGAGCGGAAAATAGAGAAGAAACACAGTGATCGCATGTGAAAACGATGTAGTTTTAGTTTTTTCATCAGAAGGTATTTTTTCGCTTCTTTATTTTCAAAAATATTTATATTTTGCCAATGGTTGTATGTGTTGTTTTTTTTATGGCGCAAAGCATCAAGGATACTGAACCGAACAAATAACTGTTATTTTTATAAAGAAACATCAAATAAAATTAATTAAAATAGTTAAATATATACCAAACAAAAATAAATATACAAAATAACATTTTTGTTAACAATAGTTTAAATGTAAAACAGGATTTAAAAAGACACCTATGGCCAATAACAAAACTAAAAACTTGGTCAATGTGGACAGCACCATGACTACCAATGACAGTGTCTAATATTAATTGGATATCAAAGTATAAAATGTGTTTAAAATATGGCATTCAGCGACACATTAGAGTACCATACGGGAAATGAGTTACACGAGTGTAACGTTAATCCCATAATGTAGATGATTCCTGCACTGGAAAAACTATTTCATAAGTTGTTTACCCAACTCATCTGCCAACCGACAAGTAGCTTTGCCTTGTTGATAATCTATATAACGAATAGGCAAAGTATTGACATCATCAGTGGTAACTGATTTGGAAGTTCGTTTCCTTGGATTCTGGCTAGAAATCCAGAAAAAAAAAGTGGATAGAGATGGTTAATAGTGAAAATTGAGCAGGTTGTTTCTTAATATTCAATAGAATTAGATAAGAAATAGCGTGAAGCAATTCCAGCAAGACGATATAGATGTCACTGATAGTGAACCACTTAGTTTCTAAGGAATATATAGAAAGAGAAGTTGCGTACAACTCAGCAATAAACGCCGAATCTATAAAAGAGATTCTATGAACAATAACACAGTTATAACAAATCATGTCTGAGCCCACAGAGTCATCTGATTCCGTACAAGTTATAGAAATAGGAATGAAGAAAATGTTTAAAAAGAGTCCATTAAAAGGAGATTGGTGTTTCCTGTTAAAAATATTTAACTTCTTCAGACGACTTAAAGTAGGATCAGATATGTAAATTATAAAAAATCAGGTTCAAACCATATTCAGCAATGTCATTTAATATCAGATCTATCCCATTCCCATTCAACTTTACCTGAATATGAAGGCCACAAGTTGGGATACTAGACATTCTCTTTACAAAAGCAGATTACATTAATGCAGGAAGATACATTTGAAGGTTGGAAGCCATGACAATAATCAAAACTTTGAATGTTTCAAACATGGGTTAGAATTTTTCAGAAATACCTTTAATATTTAATGCGAAGCTTTTAACCAATGCATAGATGGACAAAAGACCCATATCCAGCTCAGCTTGATAGGCCTTGAACATAAGATAATTATCTGTTCATTAAGAGCAAAAGAACGAAGAAAGGATATTAAGTGCACTTGCACACTTAAGTTTACACTGATTTATGTGAAAATAAAAGTCAGTTTATTATCAAATGAGAGCCCTAATAAAGTTAGTTAAGTTACCACAGGAATATGTATACCATCCTGATGGAACCCAGGATCGAGATATAATCCATATTGGCAGTTCAAATGCATACAAATAAGTTCAAATTACAAAAGTCGAGAATAAGTTGAAGTAGTACACTGACATAGTTTATTGGGGGCTATCAATAACCAACTGTAAAACTAAAAGTAATTGAGATAGAGGGTGTTTGCAACTGTTGGAGGAAGTTGTGCAATAATACCATTGATTTTAACGCTAAACATTATATCACTTAAGATGCTGCTCGAAAGTACTCCGAATTCTTGTATGAAAGACTGAGATAGTTTTAAAACCATTTACACTCAGAATAACCTCTTAAAAAATTTAAGGATACATATAGATAAATAGTCATGTAAGATGTGTAAATAAGATAACTATATACATTACAATAAAAGAGTTGTCAAATATGGAAATAAAATGGAAAAAAATGATTATTGAAGGTGTATGTTGTCACGTCAGTGCTTTAAATTTTTGTGTTTGTTTTTTTAATTTTCATACAAAGTTTCCTATGCATAGTCTTCATAGACTTGAGCCTTATAAACAAAAGGGAAAGCAATTAGTCAACTGTAACCACTAATAATTTTTGCGTTACCCTTGTCTGACCAAATATGGGACTTGACTTCATCCTTATAGCATATACTTGATCTAAAAGTGTTTTTCGGTGGGGAATGAACAAAGAACCATCGGATTCACGCTAGAATACGCTAATCTTTAAACCACTTCTAGCTTTGTTTTTACTTAAAAAATGAGCATATCCACTGAGATGATGCTTCCCAAAAGTAAATTTATAAAGTAGCAATGCAAAGTTGATAGCAAATATAAGATGATAAAAGAGCTTTAAGTCAAATTGAAGAAGGAGAAAAAGAAAATGGCAGGTTCAAACGAAGAACACAATATTAGACTAACGTCCCAGTATGACAGACAAACACATGAGTCACAAGTTCAAAAGCAGATAAATACTCAAAGTGACTCAAGAATTAGAAAAACTAAAGTAAAGCAGGGACACAAAAGTCTTGAACTACATGGTAGACTTGTAGTGTCTATCCCTTTTAAGAAAGGGAAAAACCAAATGATCCAAATGCTCCCTAATATACAAACAATTTGGTAATGAAAACTGAAAGAATGTGATTTTTTTTACAGATGAATCAAAACTTCAACTTATTGTTAAGTCTTAGAAGGTAATTTCTTCGAACATTCAGATAAAAGGATAGCAAAATAGCAAATTGTGTACATTCTTTTATTAAACAAGATGGCAGTTCTTTCCAAGTGTAAGACTGTTTCAGTAGCTATGGGTTTGACGACTTACTTAAAGTTAACTCCATAATTTTTCACCTTGCTATTCCATGTGAACAAAGATTAAACGTCAAAATCTTTACTTTTAGGTAAATAGATTAAAAGGCACTTGTGAATAGGTAAAATGTTAAACATAAACATATAATGATAGATAATTGCACACTAAACAAATTTTATTAAAAACAAGATACAGCCCTAAAAATATCCTAAAAAAACATTATCGTAACATGTCATTTTAGGCTGTGCCCTATTTTTAATAAAACATTTTTACTTTTGAGCTATTTAACATTGTATGGTTGCTTTTACTACTTTAAATATAATCACTTTTTAAGGACAATAATCTGAAGCATACATTAAACATTTTGGCAAGTGTTTCGTTAAATAAGCATGAGAAAAATATTGTTCTAAATTATGAAAATTATTCTTTAGTCATTAAACTTTTTTCACAGATTTAAAAAGGCAAAAGAAAAACAACAGAAATTAAGTGTCAACACACTTTGGAATGTCCCACATGACTGTTTAATGTTCATCAATCAACTGTTGAGATAGTGATTGAATCAGTGCCATGTCAAGTTAAGTCTGTCATCATGCCAGTTGGAAGACATGCTATACATTGAGTTAGATTAAAAATAATACCGTTATTTATGATATGTCTTATGTAATAATACACTTACTGTGCATAATAAATTCAACACAGTGGTGTGTTAAATAGACAAAATCTGGTATTGAAAACTACTGTATGTACTGAACACAATCATTAAACAATAGCTACGATAAAGCACGCTCGCTATTACAAAATAAAGTCAATCACATCTTAGTATTTTTATGCAAAACAGACATCTGATATTTCAGTCTAACTCCTAAATAAAAATTTATTGCGACAACATACGTCAGCTCACAAGATATCATTGTGTATTGTTCTTATAATTTCTGACATTATTTTCATCATTCCATAGGGCATAGAAGTTGATATTTCCACTGGTATTTATTTCTGTCCGACCGTACTCATACTTTCACCATTAAAATATCCATCACAAGTTTTGATCTAGATTCAAATTTTCTGTCTGAATACCACATGTCATCTGAATGCAGGTTAAATATCCTTTCATCTGTAATAACAATACTGTTTAAATATGACACAGATCTTCTGGACATGCAATGCGATATTTTGTACTTTGCTGTGAATAGAATGCATGGACCTTTAATGCCATACAGGTCAGCCTAAAGAAGTCTATTTGTAATAATCTGTACGTTTACGTAGTATACAGGTATGGTTGCATAGATCTGATTAAGTTTTGGGGCAATGATCCTCCTATCATAGCATGCTATAATCAACAGATAGTAGTCATTGCTTGTATTGTGGATGATGATCTGCGTTATCCGACTGTACAAACAAGTAGCTATATCACTGTTTTAAAAGCAATTATATACTTTGTTAATGACACTGAAATATTTGTAATTGCCTGCTGTGGTTGATCAGTCTCCATTCCTCCAATAGTTTTCCTCATAAGCGAAACATGAAAGGTATAGCCAGCCTTAATGAACAATCTGTAACACTTTAAAACTCTGAAATTTGTTTCAAACTGATTGTCTAAGATCATATGTAAACTACATACCGTATAACAAATAACTTGCAATTCAGAGCACACTATGGATTAATCGGATGTTTGGTTTGAAGAAATGTAGATCAGAGGAACGATTGCTATAAATTTTATAACGTAAGTTTCGTCTGGCAATTGCAATAGTGTTACAAATTAAAATTATCCTTTAATTATTTTGTGCAGCATGAGTTCAAACTCGAAGTTCAGCTTATTCAAGCAATAAATATCTTCTTTAGTTGTGTTCTTCCGAACCTACTTGTGATTGCTCTGAAATTATTGTAATGGAACCATTATACAAAATACCGACGAGGTAAATTTAATTAAAATTATGTTTAACAGTTTGCTATGAAATGTGCTATGTAGCTTCTATAATGTTCTATTAATAATAAGATTTATAGATAATAAGCGATAAAACTTATTCTCAAAATAAAATGGAAAGCAGCACAAGACTCATTAAGAAAGAAAGAAGTTGCATGCGCCTGCTTTTTTCAGACGAATGATAACCTGTCTTTAGGAGCTCATCACAACATCAAGCAGGATAAAATACTTGTTTCTGATTCACTGAGACATCGGGAACTAAAATTTAGCCATGGTCATCCTGTAATAACGAAACATCAACACATGCGTCAATGCAATATTTTGCTCTATTTACTCTGATGAAATAAAGCCATGTTACAGAACAAATGTTAAAAAGTCTTTACTCAGATTTTCTTCGAAGCAAAACGTAGCATCAGAAACTGAATTAATTAAAATAACAATCTTTAGATGTTGTTACTGGTATTACTGAGACAAATGCATTGTAGAACCAGTTATTGTCCGATATTAAATATGTGTTTGTCTATGTATGTATGTAATATAAGGATAATCTCCTCTCTGACTTGGAATGATTAAGTACAGGTTATGATAACCTGAGTGTATTACCTTGCACTTACTATAATTACTCCTGTCCCGACTGGTGAGTACCTTTCAGGTATCGAGTTCACATCAGCACATTAAATTTCAAAATATTAATTCAAATTTCATTTCAACACTTGTTTTACTTACGCATAGTTTAGAACCGATGATTTGTTATTTTGTAATATTTGTTTAATATAATTAGCAAAAAAAAAAATGAAGAAATGTTCATACTTATGTTAGCTAACAAACTGTCATCACCTAAAATATAATTCTGAAGGTTTTGTTTTTCCCGTGATATTTCTTTCTTCTCTTGTATTAGTACACTCCCTGTTTTCACCATTTTATGAGCTTGCAGTATCTGATGTGAATAACTACTAGAGAAGCTTTGTTTTGAAAATACTTACATGCAAAATTTAAACATAATTATATAGAGCAAGTTATAAAGTATTTACGTCAACTTATAGTGAAAAGGTGACGTGAGAATTAACCTATGGTTTTGTTGGAAAGTGACAAGACCTAACTTCTGTAGATTCTGAAGTTAAAGAAAAGACTTAGTAAAAATCAAAAGTATGTGATTTTTAAAAAGTTTCTAGATGACGTTTTCCTTCAAGAAGGTATTTTCGTTTTAGAATATATTTCTTTGAAAGCTACGGGAATTTTCTTTTATGATAAGGCATTAAGTATATCTGATTAGGTTTAGAAAGTACGGTAGGTGACAGCACAATATTCTAATGTCTCAAACGTGACACATATCATTGTTTATTGAATATTTTTATGTTTATAGTATTCAAACAATGTAGATACTTTTAGGGCCGAAAAAATCGTTAACAATGAGAGTATCCAACTAATGAAACAACATATGTTTTAATATTTATAAATGAGAACGTATAGTTGATTAGCTATACTCATTATCTGATTAATTATCATTATTTACTCACAGTTGGTAGTTTGTTTCGATCAGAAGTTAATATTAATTATTGAAAATAAACTATATTTATTGGATATAACTTGATCTAGACCAAAAATGTTGTAAGCAGAGTTTTTATTACCTTGCTTAACATTACGTCATTGTGACGATCAAATCATAGGTCAGCGATAAATCTTTATTAGTTTTCGGTGTGTTTTTACGACTTGTATCTGAAAGTGGTAATTACTCTAATGAAAAAATAAAGTATTTAAAGAAATATGCTTATAATTATCAATCAAACTGAATCTCACTATAAACATAATGTGGAAGTTTCTGATCAGTAGTAAAATAAATCTCAATTCTAAGATGAAAGGGAATATTTTTTGTCTCTCAATAAAATTTTGAAAATGTGGGCTACATGATAAATGATCAAAAAGGCAAATCAAAGTATATTATTTTGAAAACCGAATGTAGATATTTCGTAAATACTTTAATAAAAATTAAGTAATTTGTTTAAGTATCCAATGTTAGAAGAACATAACAAAATCTAGGGATGTCAATGACCCTTCCCTTCACACTGGCCCAGAAAGGTTTAAAAGTTATTTGGAAAATAATTTTTAAATTAAAGAAATAAAGTCGTTTTGTGATAGCTAATAATCTCAGTACAAGAGATGCTCTAGAGCTTAATGTCTTGAGTAAACTTGATTAATTTTGCCTCTATCAATGTTTATAAGGTAAAGTAAAGTCTCAAAAATTGGCTTCTAAATTACTCTACTATTACTATAGTAACAAGAATCAGGTTTGAATATACTTTAATTTATAAAAGCTTTTGCTTTCTTCTACCCAACTACCATACAGTTCAATAAAGTAATCTTTTTACAATGTGTACTGATGTGATTTTCTAAATTAAATATTAGCGGCACATAATCAAAACCTATGTGAACACCTAAGTGTTTCAAATCCACAACATTCTAGACAACAGATTGTTAAATCGAGAGTTTCATTTGGTGAATACATGTTGACTTGCTTTCATACAACAGACCTAAGACTAACTTGTCTATAATTTCCAGGGCAACTCTTATAGCCCCCTTACTAAATCAGAGTGATAGCAACAACTTCTTATTCCTCAGGCACTTGACCAGAGTCATGTCTACTGAACTATAAAAATGAAAGAAAGAGACTTAAATCTTGACTTTCTTCAGATTCATAGTATCTGATACTTTCTCTATTTTTAGTTTCTTAATCTTTCTATTTATCAATAATAGATTAATATCTACACGATTCAGATAAATCCAGTATTTCCCTTAGAAATATAATAAGAAACGGGGATATTGCTGATATCTTTTATTGGTAAAAACAGAAGAGAACTAAAATCTTATTTATCTCATAGTCCTGAAAAACCTTTGCTATTAATACTAACATTATCAGCAAGCTCTTTCCATAAACTACTTTGAGTTTCCTAATTCTTAGACACATGAAATATTAGGTTGTTCTGAAGGTCGAGTCTTTCTATTTAAACCACTTTCTTGTAACCACCTTGTAAAACTTCTTTACCGATTCCAGCTCCAAGCATATCCTGTATTTTACAGGTTTGCTGGAAATGATATGAACTGATCCGATATTGATGTTCTTTGAATGACACTATAATCTTGTACGAATAATTTATTTGCAGACCATTGTCCTTAGTTTGAGCCGAATATTTCGAAACAAATTTTGAGAAATATACGCAATGTTTCGATTTTCTTTTTATTAGGTAAAACAATAATTAATGTTCATTTTCAGTGCTAAGTACTAACTTACCATCGATGTTGTTAACAATTTATTGGCTAGTTAATTCAATTACCTCAATTGAAACAAGAGTTTCTTATTTTAAACTGGTCTAAAACATATGAAAGGGTCAAAATGATAATGAGTACTCAAATATGTTGCAGTAATATTTAAGAAGTAATAAGGTTTTCATTAAAATTACAGATTAATAAAGAATATCATTCAGAGACCATTAAAGACTTTTTAATAATGGTTCTCATTTTTTTAAGTTTCTATAGCAAAATCAATGCACTTTTTACTTGTTGAACTCATACGAACGGTTGTGTTGCATGAACGAGACAGGTCAAAAGATTTGAGAATTTCGAAAAGCTAAGTATAAAGGTTATTTAATTATGTACGTTCCAAAAGTAAAAGCTAATCAAATGTTTTGAGTAAACGATTTTGAGCGTAAATACATAAAGTTTATAATGACTTTTTTTTTAATTGATTGAGTGGAATTAATGTGCTATTTTAGTTTTCGAGCTTATAAACTCTCTTGGCTAAATCTAGAGAGAGAATTTTCAATTTCCCTAGCAAACTGAACTATAACTAATTTACAACAAAAGGTAAAATGTATAGACACACATGAGATAATTTATTTTTAAAATAAATATAATCAAATCAAATGTAAAATAGCTATAATTAACTTCCTTCTACATATATTTACCTATTTTCACGAATACTCCATATACAATTATAAACTGGAATCTAATACTAAACGTTTACCTTGAATCAAAATTAAGGCCAAAGTGCTAATACTTTAATACTTCGAATAAAGTTCCAAAGCCCTTGGTACTTCGGAATACAACTGTTTGACTGTAACTTTAAAGACGATAGCAATGAGCATTTGAATCGAATACTAATACTACGTGTCTTTGAAATAACATTTGGTTCTAATGTATATAATACGCGATAAATAGTTTGAGATTTATCAAGGTAATAGTAATTCTTTTCACAGATGTTCATATATTCATTCGAACAAAACATTATTCTGATGTAACAACACGTGCAATAATTATACACGGTAACGGAAACCGTATATTTGAAACTTCAGTTTTATCGATCCATATCAGGAGAGCAACTTAGATGCAAGATTATCTAATTATAAACAGAGGGAAGAGTATATTGATCAAATGTTCCGTCTGTATGTTCCTGGTCATCAAGGAGAAATGGCAAGAGAATGGACATTAAATACGCTTCTGGCCAAAAGTGGTTTACTGTTAAAATGAAGATTTTCATGAAAGTTGTTGTGGTCGTACAATAATATTACATCTAATGCGCAATGTCCTTACGTTAATTCTATAAACAAATAAAATGTATTTTTCAAATTTCCGACAAAAGCATGTAACAGTTCAAATTAATTATATTTATGCAATTATAAAATTAATTCTTTATATCTGAATGTTATTAAAGGAGGAAAGATCATTTCATTCATATATGATCTTTAATATCAGGTTACATATACAGAGTTCAGTATCTGAAAGTTTCAGTGCTGACATCACAGTAATAACATATTTTGTAAATTCATCATTCTACTACTACACAAATGTTGATGCGACATTAACGTCGTGCTGTCGCGTTACTGGGACAGGTTATTTATACTGCGCTGGGTGAAATAATGAGATGATTGTTGGTAACCTGATGAAATTATTCAGTTATAGAAACATTTTCAAGTTAGTCCAGATGAGATTAACTTAACACATCCTACAAGACTGAATGTAACCTTTGTTGTGAATAGTGCTTGTATCGAGAGACCGTATCCACTTTTTAAATGTTATTTAGGAGCGTTAGCAAAGTTAAGAATGGTGTGAAAACGTATTTCAAACAAATGAGTACTGTAACAACGTTTGTTTGTTTGTTTGTTTGTTTTCGGAACTTCGCACAAAGCTACTCGAGGGCTATCTGTGCTAGCCGTCCCTAATTTAGCAGTGTAAGACTAGAGGGAAGGCAGCTAGTCATCACCACCCCCCGCCAACTCTTGGGCTACTCTTTTACCAACGAATAGTGGGATTGACCGTCACATTATAACGCCCCCACGGCTGGGAGGGCGAGCATGTTTGGCGCGACGCGGGCGCGAACCCGCGACCCTCGGATTACGAGTCGCACGCCTTACGCGCTTGGCCATGCCGGGCCATTTGTAACAACGTAAGCATTATATCATCAAAAATCTAAGGTAATAGGAGGAAGGAAAATGTATGAGGCTAATATATATTATAGATGATCACAGTTGACTTTAAAAGTATTTCAACAAATTTCTTCTAGAAACTTGCGAGTTCTTTTATCCAATTTCTTAAAATAAATTGGGAAAATATGGTGAAAAAACAAATGTTAATTTTTTACCTCAATATGTAGTATTTTAAGTTTTATGAATTGTCACTGTCAAACAAAATACTGTGTACCTGACTTTTTTTAAAATAACAAAAGGTTTAAACTATAAGAAATCATGAAGTATGATATTGACTAACGGGTTGAATAGCTGAAACTGACCATCTGTTGTAAAGTACATGCGATACCTATCTTTTTTTTTATAGAATCTCAAGAAGTTTATTTAAATTAAATGAATTTTCGTATCTGAGGTTAACATTGATATTTCGACCTTGATATACAAAATAAGGCTTAAAAGGTCCTCTCTAGCAAATCAGTGAATATATCACAACGAAAGTTACGACGTCAGAAAGAAATATACTATATATTATCTTGTAGCTTTAGACTAGTCTGTATTACTGTGTTAATACCTGAACTACATATTTTCTAATAAAAAAATAAAAGAAAAAGATGTTCCGATAATCACGAAAAGGATATCAAGTTAAGTCAGTTATAGTTTGTTTGTTCTTTTTCTGACAGATACATAAACATGTTTCCACGTGTATCGTGAAGCTATGATATTACTAAAATTCAAATACCGAAAGTGAAACATGAATAGATCAGCGATAAATTGCGTGACGTGACAAAGCAAACATTTGTCTCATAAATTTAGAGAACAATAACGGAAGAAATTTAGAGAATTATCATTGCTAGCTCTTGTGATATTCTTAATGAACATTTCGTGATTGTCTGATTCTTTATATCATTGAGCTTGAAAAGCATAATGTTAACAAGAGCTCATTTTACAGATTAATGACAAAAGTAAACGGTATAAAATGTAAATAACATTTACGACTACGTAAACAGCCTATCTTCACACCATATTGCTCATGTGCATTATATAAACAACCTATTTTCACACTGTACTGCTCATATGTTTGAAGTATGCTAAAATTATACTTTCAGCAAGAGGTCTGTTGCTCTTGCAAATTGAGATAAACCAACAAAAATACTAAATTTTAAATGACTGGTTCAACTTAAACAGAAAAAGAAATAAAGATGATTTGAAAATGGAAAAGTATAAACATAATGCAAATTTAATATTATACTATCTTAACTGTGTTCATACATATAATGATGATGAATCTATGGTTTTAATTTAAAAAAATATTTTAGAAATGTACCTTACCTATAATATTTCAGGAGATAATAGGCAAGAAGCTACTGGAGATTGAATAAAATAGGTAACAAATGAACTTAGACTAGCTAGAAGTATCTAAAGTGTGAGATAACGATCCAAACTTTAATGTGGTTGAGAGTGTGCCACCAAAAACCTTTATATAACTTCAGTATAGATACAAAAAGATATTAAATTCCCCTCTTTCGGAAGTACTATAGATATTTTTTTACCATACCAGAGAAAAACTACAGGAAATAAAATCCACCGAATTATCTAGTCATTTCCAAAACTTTATAGAAGTGAAGCATGATGAACAAGTTTCGAAAAAAAGTAATTCAAATAACAAATTACAGGTCAAGAGGCCAACTTCGGAATTGGCGAATATATGCAAAACGTAATACTGCTGAAAGGTATCTTGATAATAATTCATATATTTATAAAACATGGTACCTTGCACAATACCATGCATGAAAATAACACTTCTTAACCTGCAAGACTGTGTGTGGAAGGGGAGGAGACTCTTGTAGAAGTATACCTCAGACTGTTATGAGTCATTGCGAATTTAAATATACTTTAAGCTGAGCACTTCATATTCTAAGTTTGAAAGGTGAAATTAGTAAGAGAATTATGAAACACAAAATAAAACAGATAAAACGTAAGAGTTTGCGTTAAGTTTTAGTTGATTACTTAAAAAATATATAGTACACCTTGTAATGAGCAGGTCTGTTAACTTTCAAGGTCGAAACTTATCTCCAGTAACAAACTTGTTTCTAATTATTCCATCTTTCAGTATTATGTTTAATATCCTTAGGTGCCTTTTGCATAAAACGAATAAATAAAATAAAAATAGGCATTAACCTTTCGGAACAGTGTAAATACGCTAACAACGGATTAATTGTTTTAAATCTTTGGGAACTTATAATTATCTAAAACAATGTAATCGATTTACAGACAACCAACATCTTTCCACTTACTAGTTTTTACACAATCAGAGTAAACGGAAAATTTGAATTTTACTTATTTATTTTTACTTTTATAAAACCTCTAAACCAGTGGTGCACAAAGTCAGGCCCACTGGCCAAATCCGGCCCGCTACGAGTCCCCGAGTGGCCCGCGATGTCCAACGGGAATGTCAAACATAGACAGTTCGCGCCTGCATGAAGGTTAAGCGCTATAGAAGAATATGCATTAGATTAGATACTGGATGGTACCATACTTGTGTCGAGCAATAAAGAAAATTTAATACGCAAACCTCGTTAATGCATAGGCATTTAATCATTGGCGCAATGACGTAATATTTCCGTAATTACGAAATCTCACGCGTTCCAATTGTTCTTCGAGATTTACATACGAGCCCTATTTTGATATTATTTTGTAACAAAAATGACAGCTGATCGTAAAAGAAAAGTTGGCGACGAAAACCGGCAGTTTCATGATGATTGGACTGCGCAATACTGTTTTGTTCAACAACAGAAAAACGTGAATTGTCTGCTGTGTCATTCGACAGTAGCAGTGGCGAAGGTATCCAATATAAAGTGTCATTATGAGTCAAAGCATAAAAATTTCCACAACGTTGTCGGTGATGAACGAACAGCTCAAATTGAATCTCTGCGGTGGTCGCTGAATCACCAGCAAAACGTTTTCTCAAAGCAGTCAGCAGATTTAGGTGCAGCATGTGAGGTCAGTTACGATATTTCGTTGATGACAGCAAAATCTGGCCAATCGTTAACTGATGGTGATTTTATTAAGCAATGTATGATTACTGCATCGGAAAAGTTGTGTCCGGAAGCAGTTCGCAAGCTACAGACGGTGGCTTTGAATCGTACGACAGTTCAACGAAGAATTTCACACCTCTAAGCAGACGTGACAAGGCAGCTTACAAATAAAGCAGCCAACTTTGCCTACTTCTCTTTGGCAGCAAACGAGTCGACTGACATCAGTTCAACAGCACAGCTACTATTGTTTGTTCGTGGTATGTCGTCATCGTTTGATATCACAGAGGAACTAATCGGCATGGGTTCCATGAAGGGTCAGACAACTGGGTCTGCTCTGTTCGAGGAGACAGTACGACTGTGTAGTAGTGTTTCATTGGATATCACGAAACAGGTAAGTGTGGCTACTGATGGAGCACCAGCCATGACCGGAGAAAGTAGCTGGCTGGTAGCACTGTTGATGAAGCATCGAGGAAAGCAGAACAGCAGACAATTGGTGAAGTTGCACTGTATTATTCACCAACAGAACCTGTGCAGTAAAAAACTTGGTTTTCAGGCACTGATGGCATTAGTGACGAAAGCCATTAATTTCATCAAATCACGAGGGCTCAATCACCGTCAGTTTCGAAGTCTTCTTAAAGAAATTGATTCAGACTATGGTGACCTTGTTTATCACTGTGAAGTACGCTGGCTGAGTCGAGGGAAGATGCTCAGAAGATTCTGGGAGTTGATTGATGAGGTGATAGAATTCCTCAGAAGTAAGAACATAGACACAGAAGTGATTTCCATGACTAATCCAGCATGGCAAGCTGATTTGACCTTTCTGGTCGACACGACACAACACTTGAATGATCTGAATTTCAAGTTGCAAGGCAAAAATCAGCTTGTCTGTCAGCTTGCAAATCACGTCTCAGCTTTCAAGTTAAAGTTGCAGTTGTTCCTGCAGCAAGCAGCATCAGGCAACTTCGTGCACTTTCCAACTTTTCAGTCACAGCTACAGACGAATCAGGACATTGACACACAAGTTTATGTTGGGAAGCTAGATACCCTTATTCAATCCTTCAACTCACGGTTTCTTGACTTTGACCAATGCAGATTGTTGATGAAACTTTTTGTTGATCCGTTCAGTGTGGCAGTGGATGACTTGTCAGCAGAATATCAGCTCGAACTTACTTATTTCCAGGCATCTGATGAACTGCGTGCTATTTGCAGAAAAAACGGTTTGGTTCACTTCTACAAAACGTTGCCTGTTACATTTGCTAATCTGAAAGAGAACGCACTTGTCCACACCAGCATGTTTGGCAGTACGTACTGCTGCAAATAGGCTTTCTGGCATATGAAACTGAACAGAAACAACACTCACAATCAGCTGACTGATGATCATCTGGAAGCAGTCTTGCGTTTTTCAACGTCAAATATCAAGCCGGACATTTCTAAGCTCGTAGATGACATGCAGCACCATCCATCGCACTGACTTTGTGACAGTTGACGTATCATAACATTTCTTAGAATAATGTGCAAACTCTTTGATGTAATCGTTATTTGCGTGTTCTTAAATGTGATGTCCATCTTGTGTGAAACAACTGTGGGACGATTTTAATCTTCACTTTTTTGTGGCCCTCAACGGTTACGAGAAGTCTGTTTGTGGCTCTTGACTCAAAAAGTTTGTGCACCACTGCTCTAAACTGTCTTTAGAAGATAATTATATAAGTTTATCATTAAATTATCTCCATACATTATGTTACTGGTTTGAGTTTCTTGAATTGTGAATATATGCATTTATGATTATTAAGGTTATAATCTTGTTATAATATTGGCTTTGTTTTGTGTTAAATGTATTATTGCTTTATAGTTATAGTGCCGATATTTATCAGCTATGGACAATTCATGTACTTCATGTATTTGAGTGTGTGTGTGTATTAATTCTCAATCATTTTACAGAAAAAGAGGATATCACTGCAAGAGTTTTTGTTGACATATGTTCATGACTTTATCTGATGTGTTTTTAAATCCTTTTTCTCAAACCTGCGATTTATAAAAAAAGGCAGTTCACGAAGTGTGATGACGAACAATGCTTCTTACAGAAGGGAACTTCTAAATTTTCCTTCATTCAACTCGTCCATACACGTATTAAAAATGACAAGCTTGTTTGTGCACGCATGTATATGTATATATGGATTTATACACAACAATTTCGGTGTTCAAACAAGAAAGTAAAACTTTTAGTTCAGTTATTAATTATGAACATATAAATAGTCCATGGACAATATTTATGCTAGAACACGATTTTTAATTAATGTAGTTGGTTTTTATATGATTTTATTTAATTTTTAAGGGTTAATTCACTCTGAATTTTTAAATCACAAGTTCACGATTTTTCTCTCTTAACCAAGTAAAGAACCAATCAAAGCTCATAACAAGTTACTTGCTTATATATATATATACCTGTAGTTTTTTAAGTGCATAAACTGTTTGACGAGAAAATTAAAGTAATTCAATTTATTATGTAAAATAGATATTTTTCGGTTTTTTAGTTACTATTTGCGTATATTTACATATATTTCTATACATAAATAGATAGAAAAAGGGAATAAATAAAGAGATACTAATTATGGAACTCTCAGTCCAAATGTTTACCTTAAATTTGCCTTAATAAGACAGGCGTTCGTGTGAAACGTTCAACACATATGAACCATCCTAACAAAGAGCACACACCTATTGCAAGGCTCATAATTAAACAATCATGAAAGTACACACGTATGTTTTATAATATTAATATATTTATGCTTATTATGTATATAATTATATACATTTTTTCTTAATATTTAAACTCGAAGCATACAAACAAGCTATGATCTGCATTTTTATTTTTCAAATCTTAAGGAAATTTACAACTTATTTTTTCAGGATTTAGTAGGAATTTCTAAATTTCACTTCGAAACGCTAGTAGATATTGTAGTGGTTTTGTCACATAGTATATGTGAATCCGATATTGTTTGATAAACTTTTGAATTGTTTACTTAAATTCAGATGTTGAAGAAAAAAAATTAAATGTAGGTGTACTACATGTGTATACGTATTTATTTTACGTTATGTTTATTTGCTTATTTCTCAAGAGAATAACGTTTTGTTGTTGTATGTGACATTGTATCATTATATATATATATATATATTTGTATTGTTGTATTGTGTTACATTCAGAGTGAATGTTTGAACTGATTCAACAGTAGACACCTAACCCTTGCTAAAGGCATAAGTTGAAATGTTGAGAACATTATTTTTATGGAGTTTGTGATCGTATTTATTTTAATAATTTCTAATCATTTCATTTATTTCAAAACACTCCTATCGAATTTCAAATTTTCCGTAACCTGTGAAACTCTTAAATTCCTCCCAACAGTTTGACGAAAAGTTAAATACACACATGCACTAATATACACTAGAAATATTAAATATTTATTTCAATCCCTCATATACTATACGTTCATATTTGTCTCACCCACATTTATTAATAACTAAACCGAAGAGTAAATTTTATTATTAATATTTAAATTTCCGATTTCTAAAGGTACCATTAAAATTTGCATAATGGGGTTCCACATAATGTATTATATTGAGTAACTGTATGTTTTAGTGTTTTAACAACCATTCTAGAGAGCTTAACGAAACAATTAGGTTAAATCACTCAATTCTTAAGTTTAATACACACAAGAAACTGCAGCAGTAATTAGTAAAGTATTGATGGTATTTTTTTTATTTTTTGTGACACATATTATTAAAGGCCCTCACATAACTAACAAAGTAATGGATTAATAAGTAAATAACTATACAATAGTCTGAAAAAAGTGCTTAAAAAGAGGAAGAGGCTTGAAACCCTTAGGTAATTACAGGATTAACGTTTACATTGGGTTTCTATAAAAATAACACCAAATATAAAATGATTATATCTTATAAGCTGCTTGTCCTAAGAGATTAACATTTCACCAGAGGTGAAATGTGAATCATAAGTTTCATTCCCGAAAATTTGGACATGTTACAGTTTACTCAAAACCGTATTTTAGAAAACTAACATTTTTCTTGTTTCTATACCCTTTCTCACTTTCAACACTATGAAATTCGTAATTTTACTAAAACGTGTTGATGTGCAGGATTTTGCTAGAATCAGTTAAACATGTCTGGAGCAAATGACATTTGTAGCAGATTGTTTTAGAGATAGGCGTTATATACTGACTGAGAATGGCGGAAATCATATTGAACGCTTTCTGTGCCAGTTTTGGAACATCCAGTATTATGTCCCAACTCTGTTGAATTAAACTTATAATTCTTAACGTATGCTTAATAAAATTTAGTTTATTAGGACAAACTGTTTTTAATTCTCAACTTATTTGTGTACTCTATATTAAATCAGGTTAAGTGATTTTCTGTTTTTGCCTATTACAACATTCGGTGTGAAGAAGCAACCAAATAAAAACATTAAAATCACTTACTTTCTAAGAAAATATGTACGAAATTTCAGAGATAATTAGTGGGTTTGTTTGTATTATTGAAGATACTTTTGTTTACTTTTATTCTGCATAACACAAATGCTATTACTGTTTCTGTAATCAATAAAGTCATGGATCCTTAAGCAATATGTCTGAAAAGCCAATAGAGACTTGGACTTCATGGTTAACTTTACGGTTAATATATGATATTTTTTCTTCATTAATCACATTCTTTAGATCGAAGGGTTCAAGATTCGAAACGTGATGCCGCTGATAACGCTGCACACTTTAAGCTGTGGCGCTTCATAAAGTGATAGTGGATGCCATTATTCAGTTTAAAGAGCAAGACAAAGCCATTGTAGCAGCAGGTGTTGCTATCTTCCCTTTGGTCAGTGATTCAAAAGTAGAGATGACTGTACTTGAATGTTAAGGGTCTTTGGCCTGACCGTTTAGCCTACGTGCCGCCGATAAGTTGCCGTTCAGTTTAGAACTAATCAATTCCAGTGTCTTCATAGTCAGTATATATGATTTTAAAGTCAAACTTTATTGAAAATGAAATGCATATATTGTTTGTACAATTGTAATTTCTAACCTTTTAAGCATTTGTAAATGTATGACTATTAATGTATATCAGTTTATATCATTTCATGAAACTTAATATTTAAAAAATAGCACTCTTTATTGTGATATTTAAGTATTATTGCTGCTAAAGAAAACGGTTATCTTGCTAATGAAGAGATATAAAATTCAAACAAACACAAAATATTAGATGAGATCTGATGAAAGTGTAGAAGTGTATAGTTTTATTCTGACTCAAATAAATGTTTTAGTTTGTCGGATGAAGCTACGTATACACACACACACATATATATATATATTAGAAATATTAAATATTTCTGTCAGTCATTCACTTGCTGTACGTTCATATTTATCTCTCCCATATATCTTATATTTAAACCGAATAGTAGCTCTGATACACACATTCGTTAAAAAAAATGACATCAAAATATTGTGTTTTAATCGTATTTAACTACTGATTTTAATCACAGAAATATTTTGTCATGTAAAACATTTTCCGCATATCAAAATAGAAAAAAACGACAACAATTAGACAGATCAATAAATTACCAAATAACAACAAGAAAAATATGTATTTTATGTTGATTTTGAGTAAAGTTGTAGTAATTTTAGGGTTTTATTCAGCAATATGTAAGTCTATTAGAATTCATATTTCTGTGAACTCTTTTAAACCATGCTAAATTACTGAATTTGAAATTCAGTAACATCATCTGCGGTTTAGTTTAAAGAAAAACAGACGTTTTAATAATTTTAATTAACTTCTAATCAAACTGGAAAATTACTAAATATTTGCATGATTTCTGAATGGTATAACACGTATTTTGAACTAACTTTGCAAAACAAACGTTATTTTCATTGCTTGCTCTTGTTAATAATTTACCAACCAGTCAGGGTATAAGTGGCTTTATTTTCTAACTGACTAGTTATTAATCTTATTATAAAGTAAATTTATACGAAAGAGCAAATGATTAAACTATCTAATATTATTTTGATAGTCAGTGAATGAGTTTTATTAACCTGGTAAATAAAAATTAAGACTGTCTGATTATTGCTGATTCAATGAATTTGTGTTTGTAGATTTTATGCACTTCTGTAATTTGTCCAACAAACGAAAGTCCCTTACTTTGCATATTTTAGGGTAAGTTTATGCCTGCATGCTTGAACAAAATATCAATATCAGTCCTCAAAGTTAAACTAACCCCTTGTTCCTTTGTGATACTATTGATTTTTTTTACCTTCGTTTAGCCCCCCGCTAGTACAGCGCTATGACTCCGGATTTACAACGCTTAAATCAGGGGTTCGATTCCCCTCGGTGGGCTGAGCAGATAGCCCGATATGGCTTTGCTATAAGAAAAACACAAACACACACCTTCGTTTATTTATTCAGTGAAGTTCATTTCATTTAATATGCGCGAAAATATTTTACCTAGAGGAATAAAACAAGTTGTTTTGAAAAAGAAAAATATGCATGTTTCCAAAAAAATATTTATTTAACATTTGTTAATGGAATGATTATATAGTGTAGTACAGAAAAATAAGGTGATGTCAAATATCACGGCATTTTTATGTATCTGTCAGTTTATGTAAGTAGAAACTGGACTTTGAAAGTAACTTTCGTTCGTTTCAAAATTATTTTATAAAACTGTAACGGTTTTGTTAAGTAGGCAAAAAAAGAAACTAATATTTGCTCAAAATCAAGGAAGGAATTGCAGTTGAATAGAAAATAAGCCATTGATTTTTGTCGTATAATATCGAACTCCCTCTGCACGTTAATAACCGCATATATCCTAGATCAAAATTACGACATTGTTCCACAAATAAACAAAGTAGGCGAACTTTTTGCTCTGTCTCACATATATATAATTAAGCCCTCGTCGCATGCTGGTTTGACCAGTACTAGACTGGCTTGCTTTTAGATCGACATAATCACTATAAGAGGAGAAAGAATAGGCCACGCCCATCTCGGCCTCTACCTGACGCCCTCTTGGCACGCTAACTATCGTGTAGCTGTAGTAGTAAACATGGCGCTCATTTAAACCTGTACTTCGGAAGAGAGCTTTGCTGGCAGCATAATGTTTATTTACTTGTATAAGCTATTGTTCTGATAACCACGTTATCTATTGCACAAACAACTATTTATTACGTGTGAATAATTCCAAACTAAAGATTATGCTTTCCCGCTCCTTGAAGGAATTAAAAACAGGTAGCGCACCATAACATACTCGTTAATAATGTCTTCTTGCTTCTAAACCTTTTGACATTTGGAGATGGCTTGAATAATAGTGAGAGTAACTTTAATATAAATATACAGCATTTCGAAAAGCTGTCGTCATAAGGTACACCGTGTATTACTGGTGTTTGATTTATATTATTGTCATTATTATTGTTTTGTCTGCAGTTAATGTATTTAATAGCCACAGAACTATTGATTTATACACACATATATGTATATACAGACACGCAAACGCGCGCGCGCGAAGTAAACATATACATTTGAAATGTTTTCTCAATAAATATACAGAAACACTTCAACAATGTAGTGTATTATACTAATGCACGCATGTATTTTGTATTCTAAAGACGGCTATGGGTATTCATACTTTAATTAGCGTGTAATGCACACATGACATAAACACTTGCATGGCGAATACATATATCTATTTCAGCAACAATATTAATGAAAAACAAATAAATATATAATTGAAACATCTGGACGATAGATATGTGTAATTAATTAAGCAATAATGACAATGAGAATAAATACTTCTCTGAAAACAATAACTGAACTATATATGCAATAACGGCTCGTTTGGGTTGAGAAAATATTTTACATAGAAGAGCGAACAACGTTTCAACCTTCTTCGGTCATCGTCAGGTTCACAAAATGAGCCGTTTTTGCATATATATATTTCTCTACAAGTGGGTTTTCTCGACATCACTGAATAACTGAACTATTTGCACGACAAACAGAAACACTAATTTAGTGATAGGTGCCACGTAAACACAGAATTGAAACATAGGCACGACAAATAAAAAGAAAAACTGATGCTAGTAATAGGTGCCATCAAAACACATAACTGAAACAGGCACGATAGTTTGCCACAGTGTGTATATTTGTGAATATTTGGGATTTTACACTGTTTATAATCAACAGGATGTCTGCTGTTTAGTTTGTTAGATAATAAGTTCGTTGTTAAACACAAAGCTACACAATGGGCTATTCGTGCTGTTCCTATAACGGGGCTCGATTCCTCTCGGTGGGCTCAGCAGATAGCCCGCTGTGGTGGCTTTGCTATAAGAAAACACACATATAACGGGATCTTAGATAAACTTTCAGACTTACCGCTAGGAAGTTAGGATGGACATTGTTTAGTATTGTCAAGGTTTCGATTAACCACGGTGCTTAGGACTATCAATGCTTTGGTTTGACACATTGTTTAAGATTGTCAAGGTGTCGATTTATCACTGCGTTTAGAATCAACAAGATTTCTATTTGTACAGTTTCCCGGTGGAGCAGCGGTAAGTCTGTGGAGTTACAATTTTTAAATCCAAGGTTCGAGTACTTGTGGAAGATTGACAGCCCATTGTGTAGCATTGCGCTAAAACAACAACAGCAAGAATGGTTTGTCTATTGTTTAGAGTTGCGAAGATTTTGTTTGGTCATAATGCTTAAAATTATTAATCTTTTTGTCTGCCATATTACTTACAATTATGAAGATTCCAGTGTCTCATGATGTTTAGCATTGAATATTTCGGTTTCTAAGCAATACCTTTTTGTTTTAGCGAAGTGTAAAGAAAACGCGTTCTTTGGTGTTTTATTTTTATTTCTTACAGACGGGGAGGTAATTCTATCCTTCTCACAGAGAAATCATGTTCGTATACCTAAGGGTATACTGAAGTTCAAGGATCAGTTCTCTTTATTATATTAATCTTCTGTTTATGTCGTAAAACAATAAAATATATAGGCAACATAGAGATGATAATAACCAGATTAAATTCAGACAAAAAAACACAACAAAACCAGTTTACACCTACGTCCGATAAGAAGAATGTTTTTACAATTTGAGATTCTTGTCTTACTACATTGTATTTTAAAATACTGTCGTCAATACTCAGATCGGAACTTTTAGCTCTTTGTATTGAAGACATACAAATAAAAAAGTCAACAATTTCATTACTTTTGGCAAAAATGTTGAATTAATATTTCGTTGAAACTTGTTTGCTCACCAACCTGTCCGTTGTTTTTCCACTCATCTATGTCATAACTAATATTATTAAGGTAAGTAAAAAAAAAAAAAAGGCGTTTGATCTGCATTGACAAGCTGATTAACTCGGTTTCAAGAGGCCCGTTATTTTTCAGTACGCGACATTCATGATTTACACAGCGTATTTGATCTCGTATTTTGTGACAAAGTGGCGTGGATTTGTGACTATAGGTTATAAAAACATGCGTCAGCTGTTATGCTCGACATCATATGTTTGTCTGGTTTGTTGCTAATGAAATCTAACTAGTATAATATATTTTAATAGGTGGCGAAATCTTTTCAGCCTTTACAGCTCTGCTACCTGTCTGCCTGCATATTTTGTAACATACAAACATTATGACCAGTGAAGTAGGTGACATCTAATCTCATCATTTACGTATTTTTTATGACAAAAAGGTACATTCACGTCTGAGAGATATTTTCCATGCATATTTTATATATTTTACGGAATAAAGAACAAAGTTTCTATCTTTATGAGTTTCCAAAATCATTAGTATGTTTGCAGACTGCTGTACAAAATAAATGAAAATAACTGGGTAGTTATGTTTCTAGCCACGATCTTCCAAGGACGGCATCTGTTTTGAAAGTTTCACCAAAATCACTACATTCAACTGTTCTTCAATAGAAACCAGAGTTTAGCTAGTTATTAGTAGAAGAGTGATCGGTTGTTCGTTTTGAGCCGACAAAGGTTCGTAATAGATCCATTCTCGGGAGTTGGTCTTACAGTCGCAGGGAGATGATGATGTCCACTAGCCCGTGGGGAGGGTCATACCGTTAGCTAGTTACCTTAAAAACATAACTTCCTTAAATTATAGAGAAGCTAGGAATCAGTGACAGGTCTAGCTCCATATCTCATTCTGTGGAGACAGAAATAAATGTTTTCGATATAACTTAAAGCCGGTAGTCACAGTAGCATCTTACGAATAGAAATCTGCCTTGGGAAAAATAACGTTAGCACGATGAAACTCAGTAAATATTGCATTTAACCTAAAGTTAATATTAATATTATTAATAAGGTACAGAAATATTTGTTTGTATCTATTATCCTAATTTCAGAGGAAAAAAACAACATAGCGTTACAGCTATAGATAGAAAGATCATTGGGGTCCATAATGATGCAAGGAGACATATTTCTAAAACTTACAAAAGAATAAACAAAGATGCGATTTTCAGTGCAGCGACATAAGTTAAAGAATGTTATTACTGGGTGGTTATGGTCATTTCTTAGATATCATTTTGCATATATATGATTACTGGTAGTATAGTCTTTACAAATAATTCAAAGTGTGATTACCTGGTTATGATGCTCAAATTTTTAGATTTAAATAAAAGAGTCAAGACATACTTATTTGTGTTACGGTGTAAATTTTGTGTCTAATTTTTCCTGCAGGAAAAGGTTAGTCCACTTTTTTATGTATATAGACGTAATAATTAATGTTATGAAGTAATTTCTACATATTCAAATATTTTTGGAGATCGTGTTTCTTAAAAGTAATGGGAACTTTTCTTACTTAATCGTACTTATATATGGATATGATTCTTGGTGTTAAAATGTCTTATTATGTTCAATATTTGTTTGCGTTATGTAGAGTGTGTTATGGGTGGAAATAGACAGTTTTTATATTTAATTACATTAGTATAAATCATTGTACGTATTTTGATGTAATTTTTGTACGCAGATGTTTTTAGGGTAACGTATTGAAAAGGAGCAACATTCTTTTACATTAATGTAGTATTGCAATGAATTTAAACCATTATTTCTTTGATATATATATATTAATTAAGAAAGAAACTTTTACACACAAGTATTAGTATTTCAGCTATATTAGGACATTTTCTAGTAACTTATATAACTACTTGCTACTTCATTTTACTGATAATTTAAGACATTTCTTTTTCTTTTACAAAATTTCACTAGTATAACTTGTTTCTTGAAAGTTTTTAGCTTAAAGCAGAGACTGTGCACTCACTTGAAATATATGCCAGTATATTTTTGCTTTCATATGCATTGTAATACAGATTTTTTGTAAGTTTTGTTTATTATTGTTTTCGTACAAGAAACTACCTATCTCTGTATTATTTGAAACTCCAGTTTTATTATCTAGTTTGATACTTAGAGCTTTTAAATATGAGATAAATGATAGAAAATACCTGATATATGTATAATTGTAATGTTTTTTATAACCATTATATTTATGTAATCGATTTTTCACTTATAGGTATTTATATTTATAAACGTATTACATAAAGATTATATATACATTATAACAAATTTCGTTTGCTCTTTTAAACTAGCTCATGAGAGACAAATGTATATAAACTAATGCACTGATTTTTAGTTCTTTTATTAGTTAAAATATTGTTTCAAATCTCGTTAATGACAAATATATTTATATTAACCATCCTACATGTACAGATATTATTATTTTCTTAATACAAACTGTAGTATAATTATATTGATCTTACTCTTACATATTTATAGTTATGGACAAACTGAGAGAAAGGATGACCTTATGACCTATTTCTGGCTATGAGCTTATTTGAGTGATATTTATTTGAGTCAATATTTCGGTTCTCTAGGAGCGACCTACTACTTACGCTTCTCTTCTACAGCTTTATTCTTGCTAGTTATTTGCAATATACGCATATTCATGGGTAATTTTGTTTATTAAATTTCAAAATCTGCTTGTAATGTCACAAGCCTTTGTTAAGATTTGAAATAAATGAAGGATAGGTAAACAAAACGAATACTGACTGCACTTAAGCCTTCTGTGAAGAAGAAATAACCAATCATTGTAAATGAAAGTGATTTCTAACTGTTTGAAACCCATATTTAAAAATTATAAGTTTTTATTTGTACAAAAATGTGCAAAATTAGCGCTACGTTTTGAGCATTTATAACTTATAATGTAATATTTCAGGTTGAAGAGTACAGCAATTAAACTGTACAACTAATATTATGCATTATAATACAGTTTTTAGAGCAGAAATATTTTCTTTGAAAGAGCAGTTATTATATACGTCTAAGTATCTTTATGTGTATGCATTAAGTTCATTTTCATGTCGTCAAAATATTATACTAATAGTTCAAAACCCTCAATTTTATGCTACTATTGATATTACTAGTACAGGTATGACGGCTCAAATGATTTAAATGAAGACATAAGATTTTTTTAACAACGACACTGGTTTATTGCACTACAAATAACAATTTTATTAACGGGCAGAAACGTAAGACAATACCAAAATAACAAAGAATTTATGTTTACTCATAATTTATCCCCTTATTTTGAACTTCGTAGTGAATAGTTTACAATAATTGGATTACATTAATGATTTAGAATATATGGATGATAATAATTATTTAATTCTATTTGTGTATTTTTATATATACTTATATGTGTGTTACTGGTTTTTCGGAAGGGAATTATGGAAGAAAATACAGATTGCTTAAATATATATATAATGGGTATAATATAATTAATCGGAGGTTGAGATTTGCTGTTTCTGACTCAATCCTCCCTCGTGATTTTTTTACTTACTTAACTTCATTTAATTGTATTTAATTAATCTCACTAAAATATATGTATGTATGCAGATAGGTAAACTTTTGTTAAATCTATCATTTTCTAATCATCTAACTTGAAATAAAGTATTTTACGAATACAAAAACACTCGCTTTGAGAAAAAAGTTCTCCGCACATACATATAAATATAGATCATTGAAATGAATGTTTAGCATGGTAGTTGAATAGTTACAACATTACTTTGTATAAGAGTCATACATCTAGATTCTAGACCAATACACACATATCTGAACGAAAAGTAAAGCAATTTTGTTCAGTTTAAACTTTAGGCCTACAAAACTGCCACAGGTTTTGTATAGCTATAACTTCAATTATAAACTAACATGAAATAACTTGAATGCATCAGCATATCAATTTTCCTTTCTTCACATAGTATGGCTTTAATGAAACCGAACTACTTAAAACCAAAAAAATATTAACTGAAAATATAAACGCACAGACATGACTGTTTGCACACTGCACGTTTTTGAATTCCTCTTTCTTAAAACAAGCTAACATAGCTTCCTAAGTTACAAAATAATATTTTAGTGAAGGGACTTTCAGAAATCAATACCAGGTGTTTTAACAGGCTTGAAGAAATTTCATTATCTAACCATTATTTACAGAAATCAAGCAAGCCATTGTCATTACTAATACCCTAATTAAAAAAAAGTTTAATTTTTGTTAGTATATGAAACGAAAAATACGCAATGTAATTCTAAATGATGTAGCACATAATTTTTGAGTTTAAGATAGGGCAAGATGACTTTTTTCAGATGATTTTGCCCAATTTGAGGATATATCTGTTAAATAGTATACATGCAATGTCTACAGGGATACTTGTGTACGTAGTTTTAACACATTAATTTTGATGAGCGATAGTAATTTCCTTACCAGGAACTCTTTTAGGTTTGGGGATTTTCGTATTAAGTTAATTGGGCTTTATGTTATACCCTCGTTTGATTTTGTATTGTACAACATTCATTAAAAAGAATATTGCTAAATATAAAAGTATTATCCATTTATATATATACATATAAACACATTTTAAAATAATCCTTACACAATTCAAAGTACGTGAACTTCTGCTCTGTATCTCCACATAATTCTGAATTTCTTTAAACTACACGAGAGCTATCTGCGCTAGTGGTACCTCATTTAGTAATGTAAGACTAGAGGGAAGGCAGCTAGTCATCACCACCCACCGATAACTCCTACACTACTATTTTACCAACGAATAGTGGAATTGACCGTCATGTTATAATACCCAATATGACTAAAAAGGCAAGCATGTTTGGTGTGACAGGAATCGAACCAATGACCCTCATATTGCGAGTGGAGTGTCATAACCACCGGCCATGCCACTTTCTTTATTAATCGAGTCTGTAAAATATAATTATCATGTAAAAGTATTTATTTGTGTTAAGACAAATTGTATTTTTATCCTAAATACATATATGAGGGGAACGAATTCATCTGTTTACTAAATTTTTATTATACCAGATATATTGAAATATCACATCTAATGACATGTCGGAAATTTTTTTAAACATAAAGGTGTAAGTAACAGATTAGTAACTGAAATTTTTTGGTGTTATCTTATTTTCTACATGTTATTATATCCTGTCGATTAATAATACCCTTACAATTGGAGCGTTTTTAACAGATTGCTCATGTTAATCGTCAAGGATCTCAACTGCCAAATGTATAGTATCCAGAATATACGAATAGCAACTAAATTAATCTGAAATTAAGCTTTTTGCAGCCTTTTCATTTTCCAAGGTGGGTAAACTATTAACTAATTAAAGGTTTTCAGTACAGTAAATTTCTACAATTGATATATTACTTCCAGTAGTAAAATGACTTTATTTACCTATGAAGCAACCTGAGGCCAAAAAATGTCCCATTATACACTTTTGTCGTCTCACGGTTTTTTAATGTTTAATTCTATAATCAGAATTTTAAGATTCAATTTCCACGTATCTTTTCTCTTTGATTTTATGAACTTTGTACTTGTAGATCAAAAGCTACCTAAGAAATAGAGATAGTTCATAGAAAGTAACTAGTCATTAAAGTTATTTCTCTAATTGTATTACACTTGAAAGCTTATTCATTCTTTCTTTGTGTATATATATAGGCATGTGTTTTTCACCAATACAAACTTATTGTATAGTCAATACACAACCCATTTTCAGGACAATTTTTACTAGCATATGACTGACTCCAACAAAAAGAAAATTTTCCTTCCTTCCTCTAATAAAGAAATATTATAATTTTTGGTCTTCATGTCGAAATGGTTGCCACTAAGCTAAAATACCTTCCATAAATCACATGATCCAATTAGCATACAAATGATAACCTAATCTATTCAAGGACACTCATAAAGTTATATGCTCTGTATCAATAATGAGGTAAATTGAGTTTCAAACTCTTATAACACGGTCTTTTCAATGCAAATCAAACTTCACGTAGTTTCCTCGCTTTTCAAAAGTAAACCTGCATGCCAGTCTTGACAAGGAGTGACAGCATGTTGTTGGAGGTTACAAAAAAGAAGCAAAATTACTGTTAGTGAAGGGAGCCGAAAATAATGGAGAATTTCGAGGGGGAGTACAGGTTTTGTTGTCACCCAACAGAAACAAAAACATACTTCTTCAGCTAAGACTCGTTATTATTCACCATTAATCACAAATCGACAAGGTTTAGCTGATCCGCTGGAAAAAAGTATAGGTTAAAGGATTTAGGAAGTCTCATAGGTGTGTACATGTGGTCAGTAAAACGAAGAATATGAGACAGTAAAACATCAGATTCAGAAACACCTTTAAGCTAGCTGCTCTCCACTGTGACACCAGTAATTAAAATAATCAAGGTTTTTTATTGAAACTTCCTAACTGTCTTGAATGTTAAGCCTATGTTATGCAGAAGAAATTCATGTTTGTGTAAGAAACACAGAAGTTGAATACTTTTCCGAACTCTATAATCGTAATTACTTGCGACACACAAAAGAATAAACATGAAAGTTCCCCTGATCTACAGTCGTTTTTCCCTCCTCTTTTTTACTAATATATTTGGTATTATTTTTAAAGAACTGCATCAGTTACGGAGTTGATAGAAGATAGCAGCAAAATAGCCACGTAGACTTATTTACTTGAACTGAAATCGATGTTAGTCCAAGCTGTTGGCAAGTTAAATTATACATCGTGGACAACGGAGATCATAGGAGCTCTATTATCTCAGCACGCGGTGAAATGGGAGGTTTCACCTTTGTTCATTGCCGATCTGAAGAGGCGGCCTTTACTGAACGCAGTTAATTTCGTGTCTTTCAGTCTCAGCCTCAGTCCCGCTGTCTCAGTCCTCTGTAAACAGGCTTTCATACTTTGTGCAGCCGCCGGGAGGCAACGCAACTTGTTCACGTGACAGCAGCTTTCGAAGGCTTGTCTGTGCTCGACAAGGCCTCAAGTCCAGTTTTTCAGGTACCACCTCTTCAACAAGCTGTCCAACACCACATGCCGTCGGGGTTTCTTCTAAATTCCTCCGTCTGGGGAAGTGTGACCCATCACCAGTGGCCATAAACAATAGTTGAACGTACACGTGCCAGCAGCAAGAGGTTTGTTTGATTGAAACTCAGGCCCATACTGTACAACAACGCTGTATACCAGCAGGTCGCCTACGATTGGGCTTCTTACTCAGTAGGTTTCCCACTGAGATCTCAACTGATCAACTCGCCAATGACCGCTTCAGACCGGATGGGTTTCATCAACGATTATACAAGCTACTAAACTATATTTGATTGTTGCATAACTCTTGGTCAAAAACGCTATAAACTCGTAATTTTCCATTACAATGCTCTGGCCTGGTAGATTTCGGTTACGGGAGGTTAAAGTAGCCATGAATTTCCCTCTGCTAGTAATAGAAGGAAGACTGTTAAAACCAACCCATCTCACAATACAAACATTCCCGCGCCATTGCTATTGTAGTTACAATTAAGCTAATGTCTGAAACAATCAAACTCCACAAGCAACTCAATCTTTCAAAGTAATTTCAAATTTAAACAAGAATTATGTTATGACAATTAGAATTATCTTAATTTCGAATATTACTGAATATTCGGAATAAAATACACGTATAAAATCCTTTAACAATATATTTTAGTAAAATGTCTTTATAAAGACAAAAAAAAAACAATTTTTAAAGTTAATTCAAAAGTAGAAATAGATTCAGTTAAAGCGATGAAACTTTGATTTAATAAAGCGTGCAAATCCAGCATGGCCAAGTGATTAGGGCGCTCAACTCGTAATATTAGGGTCGCGGATTCGAATCCCCATCAAACGAAACTTATGCCGTTTCAGTAGTAGGGCGTTATAAGTGACGGTCAATCCCACTATTCATTGGTAAAAGAGTAGCCCAAGAGTTGGCAGTGGGTGGTGATGGCTAGCTGCCTCCTATCTAGTCTTAGACTGCTAAATTAGGGACGGCTAGCGCAGATAGCCCTCGTGTAGGATTGCGCGAAATTCAAAACAAAAAAATAATTAACATTGCATACATGTAAATTATCAGAGTTAACTGTAATTTGTTAATTAAGTTATTGTTTTAAGAAATAGACGGTGACATTTCAGAAAATTTCACCTTCAGCATTTACAAGTATTACCAACAAAAAGTCGCATTATTAATTAAAAATCGTTTTACTATTATACTAAGGGACAACTTGCATTATTGCTAGGATGCAAAAGTAGTTTGTTACCAGCACCCATCGTCAGTTATTTTAGATACTGTAATCAAATAATGGAATTTGGTTGTAACCGTTGTGACCGTCACAATTAATCGCTTCTTGATCCACGTACCTTCAGATTCATAGTTCAGCATGCTAACCACATGTCTTTGCTCAGTCCATAATATTGCTAAAGATTACATTTAAGTGTTTAAATTAATTTTACAAGACAATGTAACAATTGTTTCATAACTTCTGTTTCAAATTTTACATTCAGTGTTTAATTTAAGAGTGAATTTATTCATTGATCTTCTGTCACATCCTTTAACATTTTTACAAAAACATTGTCTTAACACCTTTCTATCTTTATGTTTTAACAATCTTTCTTTCCACTCTTTCACCTCTCTATCTTTATGATCATATTTTTTCTTAATAGTTTCCATGCATCCTAATTAGAAAGGTTCAATAGGTATGATTTGTTTACTGTTCTGTAATGAAACTGATCCTAATATTTACTGTGGTGTTCAAAGAACGCTTTCAACATCAGACAAAACAATTATTGAATCTTATTATTAGATGACAGTAATTAAAAAAATACATACGATGCACATACATACAAAAGCGATGAGAAATATAGTTTTTTTTTTACTTTTCTTGGGCGTTACAATAATCTTATGTAAAATAATGTTCAAACTAGAAGATAAACAGCTATTCAAGACTAATTACCACTAAATTGTGAGAAATGCTAATCGAATAGTAAGATTTGAACTTATAACGCACCCACGGTTATAAAGTGCACAACTCGATTTTGTTTTTTATATTTTATGGTAACAGGGGCGAAACATAAAATCGTGGATCCAAAGTTTAGTATGCTAACCACTAAGCTGTGATCATCCCAGGAATATAAACTCAATATATTTTTAAGATCTTGTTACACATGTACGCATATATTGGGGGCACTTTGATCTGACTTACTTCTTTCGAATAGACTCATTATTAACTAGCGGACACTAGCATACCTCCCCCACACAGCGGTAAGATCATCATACTCAGCTCTCAAACAACACAAAATGTGTCGTTTGTCCATGTAATCAAAGGACACGGACTATTTTTGGTAGAATAACGAGAAATACACAATAAGTACACGAAATTTCTTAAAAAAAATAGATAATTGTTGACTAAGTTAAAGAGCAAACTTTCTATCTTTTAATAATTGGATTTATTTTTCAAACATTTTCGTGGCCTTGAACTTTGACCTTGACCATTTAAAAGTAATCCCTTCAGTATTGGGTCATACTCTAAATTTATACCAGCTTTCGTCTATAGTCTAAATGCATTCAGTCGTTTCCGAGAAATCTTGCTGGCAAACACACAAGGGTGAAAACAACTTTTATCCACCTTCGGTGGCGGTGGTTATTAATTTTGAGTGATAATACTGACAAATATAATAAAAATAACAATAATAAAGATGTATTGATGTATTATTTAGTCACCAAAGACGACCTCCAATCCTATGTTGAGTAGCTAACTCTGAGACTTGAACATACAGACTTAAAACCTTAAGGTATGTTATAACAAGTTGAACGAAAGAAAGATTTCAGATAAGAATTTAAGTACACAAGGGTCCTATGACAGGTCAACAGTAAGTCTATGAACTTATAATTTATGCATTCGAATCGTCGCTATGCATAAATTTCACGTAGTGTATTGTGTAACATTGCGCTAAAATGAACAAATTAGAAATTAAATTCGTTAAAGTGTAGTAGGGGATCCATCTTAAATACGGCTAAAATTTAATAGGTTAATGACTTCTCTGAATTGAATTGATATTTTAGTCAAAAACATACTAAAACATAAATTTCAAAATAAACGTGGTACCTTGAAATGAAAAGAGGAAAGATAAGATAAAAGGATTCAGGTATTTTACTAGAGAAACACTCAGTAGTGGTGTTGATAACACTTGGCTCTTAAAAATTCGGAACTGTGTCCGTTTGTCCGTTGTTATCAACGGAGATGGACCATCTTCAGGACATTAAAGATTTTTTTTGGAAATTCGTGACGTTGACTCTCCAACATACTAATCACTTCTATGTTGGGCCATAGTCCAAATACACCAACTTTTGTCCAAACTGACTTAGCCGTTTTCGAGAAATCTGGCTGACAAACAAATACACAGGGTTGGAGATATAACCTCCAGACCTAATAACAGGTAAGGCTAGTTGGTCTCTAACCTGTTTAATTACAAATCAATTTAGCTTGCGTTTATGTTTTTTCATATTTTGACCCAACTGTATCAAATTAGGTTCAAGCTGCCGTTCTAATAGTAAATTATTCCTGTGGATCATTCCCTCCTCTGAAAACCCATAGCTTCTGCCTCCCTTGAGCAGGCACACTTCTGTCAAGCTGCATTTACATAAAACTTTGGTACCTTCCTTTATACTTTGCTTCTGACGTCTATGAACCAAATACGTGCTTAAATTTGATAAATATTTCACAAAAATTAAACTGACTTTAATTAACAAGCAAACGTTAAAACAAAACGTAAATATTACTAATCATTATTAACGTTTTTTAAAACTATACTAAAAATAACAGAAGAGGAGAGTGTGCTTACGTTGAAGAGATATTAGTCTTATGTTAAGTTACAACTTGCTCATGTATTATTAATGGTTATTTTGTCATATAAAATTTACGAAAGTTAATAGTAAAAAATACCTCTTTCAATTATAAAACAGTAAAAATATATTTCCAAAATAAAATGATAACAACGTTAAGTGAAGAATATTTTCCTAAGAGCTACATGAAGAAATTTCTAAATGGTAATTCTTATATTTTGTTTTTAAAAAAATTAATGAAAAACAAAACAGAAAATCATTAAAAACAGAATGGGCAGAAATTATATGAGAGCAAAGCATCGTTTTCGTTTTATTAAAGAAATAAGAGACAGAAGTGTAAAGAACGAGCTAGAACGCTAGTTGTTATTTAACTTCCTTCCTGTACTCTATAATGTTAGTTTAGATAGATACTTTTTTAAATGATCCTTACAATTACGTATACATGTAATTTTTTTGTACGCAGACTACTTGTTTTATTCAGAATATTATATTACTGTATCTGTGATTACCTAGTGTACTTTAACAACTCTGTAGGGACTGAATTCTTTCATCTATCCATTGGAAAACAAGATAAAATCAAAAATGTATTTATTGGGAAGAGTGAGTTTGATCATAAAAAGGAACTTTCTTTTATGGTACAGCCAGCTAGGCCTTTCAGAAGATGCAATGAATTGAAAATGAAAAATTCGTCCAACATTTATCTTATTCAAAATAAACGTAATGTTTATTAAGAAAATTAGTAGTCCACCACAAGTTTATTAGAAAACGTATTCGTAAAGCGAAATTTCATAACTACTTCTGCTACTAACATTTAAATAATTATTATAATCTGTTTTTAGCACAAGCTATTAACACAAAAACAAAATTTGAGAAAATCATACTATATTTGTATTTTAAGACGGCTAGCATAAGTATTAAAACGTTTATTAAAATAAAGTAGAGAACAACCTTTTGATCTTCTGAGGTCATCTTCAGATTAACAAAGAGAGTTTGCATACTATATTTGCTTTTTTTTTAGGTTCATCGAAAAAATTAAAAACAACATCAAATGTATAATATAACTTGACAACTTGCATGTTTGTGTGTTGAATATTAATAAAATAGAACACATAAATATAAAGTGAAAAAATATTCAATAAGGTCATCTTTATTATTATTGAAATGTCACAAGGAAAATAAAAGGCATGTGTAAAGTATATACTATGAATAATATTTTGATTGATTTTTACCTTCTTAGAGTTATCAAGAAAGAGGAGCTGCTATGCTAAAAAAAGTAAAAATATTACATACCTTTACCCCTGTAACAGCTGTGTCTAGAAGTTTTAGGAACAAGAATGAATCAACCAAGTTGTTTAAAGAAAAACAGTGCTTTCAAAAATGATGAACATACAGAGCGTTCTTCATTCCATTTTGTCGGGGACATGTTTTATCTCAAGTTTATGGGTTAAAAGTCTCATCAAACTGCCAAAAATGGGTTGACAGCAAAAGTTTAAATAATAAATTTCAATGAAAATAGGTTAAAGCCAAAATGACATAAAATATATCTTCTATCGCCAGAGCAACAATTATAGTAGATAGTACTTGTAACAAGGTAGTGATTTCTGAAGGTCAGGTAATGTGGAGTGTCTTTTTCACCTTGTGCAACTGATTTTCCTTTTGTAAACAAATTTGTTATCAACAGTGAATGTACAAACGTAGTTAATGAGTTATTCTTTCTCTAGAAACATAGTAAATTGTAGAACAAACTCAGATTAAGTACAATATTTGGGTATAAGACAACTTTGCTAAGAGTGTTACAACGCAAAAATGTTATATACGATAGGATATGCTGATATATGGTAACTAGAAAGGTCTGTTTTATAGGTGTAAAGAAAGGTGCTTAGTAAAAACAAATAAAATGCTGTATTATTAGTATTTATAGAATTATTCAATTACATGATGTACTCTATACATAATTTATAAATACTTATCCTTCTATAATCATAATACATACACTATTACTTTACTGAGCAGTAAACACTTTTTTTTAAATCAGAGGAGGAAAACCTTTATAACAATATAAAACATTAAAATATGGGTTGAAAGACACTACAGTGTGATATTCCAATAAATGCAACAATCGCCTTTTTATTTCTTTGACATTTTCCTCTAAGCTTGTTACTAATAAAAAATCTATCATGTGAAATTTTGTATAAAAAAATTATTTAAAAAGAGTTCAGAATTTGATGTCACATACATATCCACGACTTCACGTGTACATATATATTCTTGTATGTGTTATTGATAAAACTAAGTTTTTGCCTAAATAAATGGCAATATGCTTATAATTATGTAATTTAATTGGGTTGATGTAAAATATACATTTTCAATAATTCATTATCCGCTTGACAACAGAAAATGTGAAATAAATAGTTGACAAAATATTTGATAACCTATTTAAGAGTTACTCATTTACTAAGAAAGATTTGGTTCCTTGAAGAATTTTATAGTTTTCATTTATTATTATAAAGGTATAAACCAAGTTTATTGTGGTTACACCACTTTCAGAAGCATAATTTGGTTTGTAAACTACGTCATCACTACTTACGAGCCATGTAGCGAAGAATACGCACATAGAAACAGAGACATGGAATGAAGGACTTATAATAGTATGGTTTAAAGCATTTCTATAGTTTTAAAAAGTACTGGCTCATTTTACTATTTAGGATTTTTCTTTTTTTTAGCACGCATGAATGATGACTATACAACAGTCTATACATATATGCCTCCACCAATGACGCAATTTAACTTATATTACAGAATACAAACGAAATTTCCTGTGCCGTTTCTACCCTGTTCTTATATTTTTTTATTTCCTTAGTATCTACCCTTATCCTTTACTAATACGGAGATATACAAAGAATAATGGAAGAATCAATACACAGATAAATAAGGTATGAAAATAAAACAGCTAGATATATGTCTTAATGGATTAATGATATATTTCTGATCGGACAATATTGAAGAACTGAAATATTTAAAGAATATCTAGATGTACAGGAAAATAAATAGATGGAGAGACAAATGAATAACGCAAAAAAACGAAATATAAAAATTTTACTGTGTAAATTACAAATTATTACTAATATATATTTATATATAGATAGATTAAAATCCTCTGTGTGTGATTTATAATATTTACATTTCGTTTATCAACAAAATTACTTTTAAGAATGGATTAAAGAAATAAAAATATTTTTATTTATAGAGTACAGGCTTATTAAACACACACACACATATATATACATATATTAACAAAAATACAATGTATAAGCTAGAAAATAACACGAATATCTGAGATAGAACATTGTATAGATATTTATTGCAAAAAAATACCTTATAGAACCCTAGAGAGTTTTAGAGCGTCTAACGTTTACTCTGTAAAAAAAGAAATTCTTAGATCTGCAGAATAGGACTTATAACATTTCTAGAGTGATTTTCTATAACATTGTCTTTCTATAGAGCTTTATATAATCAAATATGCATGCATAACTTTCTCATATATTTTTATAAACTTCAATGGAGTTCCTGTATAATGCATCCTCCCAAAAATCGTAAATATAAATAGTACTGTTACAATGTACCTGATTTTTACAGAAATTCACCAATAAATACTTTAAATTTGTCAGTTGGTATTCTTATAGATCACTCAAACTTTCTCAATCATTCTGTTAGCAACAATTGCAAAATAACAAACTCTACGTTTTGTGTATTTGCAGTATTGAGTTAGCACAATCACAACTTACGTGTAGTACTTTATTTATATTTAGGCCTAACTTTAGCCTTTATCTGGAATACAAGCTAATTAAGCCCAAACTAGGGATTAATATGCTTTTTTGTTATAAACTATTTCTAAGCTATTCGTTCGATTTGTCCTAACAGCAAAGCAAATAATTATTATTAATTATCTTTATCTTTGGTAATGGAAAAACATTCAAATAAAAATTGTTTCGCAAACATCTTTTTTACCCCTCCCCCATTAATTAACCCATTCACATACAAAACAAAAGTTATTCTGAAAATTAATCCATGGACCATTTCTTATTTATTTTGCTTATCATCATCATCAAAATCGCCACACTGGAAATTCTAGCTTCCTGTCTCATTCGCTCAATTCATACATGGAAAAAGAACACCGAGAACATATTATAGACAGGAGAATCAAGTATGTCTATATACTGATGGTTCGAAGACGGTTTTGAAGTGACTAGTTTTCTTCTTGTTTCTTTGTAATTAAGCACAAAACTACACAATGGGCTATCTGTGCTTTGCCCACCACGCACAAGGAAACCTGATTTCTAGAGTTGTAAGTCCATAGACATTCCTCTGTGCCATTAGAGGGAGTTTTTTCCTCTAATGAGCACTAATAATGATAAACTATGCTGTAAATCTATGTAACTTAAATTCTTTTCTTTTTTTTTGTTCTGGTGAGAATTATTTCATCTACAAAACAAAAATAAAATCACAGCCCAATTTTAGAACACGTATGAAAAATATAAAAACGTTGTTATTTCTTTACAGTCAAACAGTTCCACGATAATGAAAATTATTTATAAACTCAATTATTTGTATACGTGCTACGCTACCCAACCTAAAGTTATCAATTTAAAGAAGTACTGTAAGAAATTTGACTTCTTATATTTTAGTAACATTTCTTGAAAGGACACAGTTATTCGTATGGATAGTTTTATGATTATATGGCGCAGTGACCATGTGAATAGGCTAATCACATTTATTCTCTACGTGGACCAGTAATGATTATCATGCAAATGAACACTTATAATTTATACACCTTATCATTTTTCACTTGTTAACATGGCATCATAGAAGTAACAAATACAAAGAAAATGTACAGAAAAAAAATGCAACGAGATCTTCATATTTTAGATCGATATTAGTAAATTATTGTAGTGTTTATTCGTATTTATTCCATTGTTGAAAGGTATAGCAAGTATAGATGATAGAGAACACAGGGAAGAAAAGAAAGTAAAATGTTGATGAAAAAGTGAAGTGTTAAGTCTAACTAAATTGTGCAATTCATCTGGAATATATATATATATGAGAAATACATAGATTAATTCTAGTGTGCTGAAAATGAGTTACATTATTCGTTTTGTATAATTTTATTACAATGTATTTTTGTCTTTTAGAATTAAAGATCACGATTTTTTTCCAAATATAACGTTGTCTTATCACTGAAGAAAAAAGGTGTGAAAGTGGAAAAGAAGATCAAACATACCATGACAGTATAAGCATATTTCTTCTAAAAAGTGTTTAAATACATACTCATATATTATAAGTAATTTATAGAGAAGGAAGACAACAAATAATAAAAAATCAACCTTTTCTATTCTCTTTACAAGCAAAACAAGCATATATATATATTATTTATTTATAAAAATTATATAAGAGTAATATTATTTTTGACATTGAAAAAAAAAAAGAAATTAAGCAAACCTTTTGAGATTTGATGATATTCAAATACAACTACTGATAGTATAGAGTTGTTTATTTGAATTCAGAAGAAACAAGTTGCAAAACTCTGGTTCTGAGACACTTTATTATTCCTAGTTGTCTCCTTATGCAGTGGTGGACGTATGGAGTGAAAATACTATGTGCTGTAATGGTTCGGAATTAAGAAGTAAACTTGTTCATAAATTTGCTAATATAATTCCCGTATTTCCTCTGTAATTATTGGGTTTCTACGTCATATTAATTATTGAAATTCAAAAAAACACAACCTCACAAAAGTAACATTAGTTTATCGATTCATTTCAATACTTGAAAAACAGAAGTAGGTTTAAAACCCTATTATTGAAGAAAGAAAACAAGAACCAGAAAAAGTTTAACCATGCCATTTTGTTTTATTTCTCTGTAAAGTATTTTCGTATAATATTAATAGTACTATTTCTTTCCATATCATTTACAGTATCGTTGGTAATTGTGCTTCAGCGTGAATGGTATATTGTATATTTCAGTAGTCAAGTTTCATATAGAGTGAAGCCTTAAAGTAACGGAAAAATAGGTAATTATAGGATTTGTTTCTTTGTTTGTTTTGTTTAATTTCGCGCAAACCTACACGAGGGCTATCTGCGCTAGCCGTCCCTAATTTAGTAGTGTAAGACCAGAGGGAAGGCAGCTAGTCATCACCACCCACCGCCAACTCTTGGGCTACTCTTTTACCAACGAATAATGGGATTGACCGACACATTATAACGTCCCCACGGCTGAAAGAGCGAGCATGTTTGGTGCGAAAGGGTTTCGAACCCGCGATCCCTCAGATTACCAGTCGAACGCATTAACCCACCTGGCCATGCCGGGCCCCGTAATTATAGAAAGTGACTTTCTTTTATTGTCATTGAAATTCATATATAAAAATCTGCACTTCATATCGACTGTGAATTATTTTACGTTTTTACGTTAATGAAAGGATTAGAAGGTTGAGTCTCTGGAAACTCTTTTGAGTTTTAGTAGACAAATCTGTATCCGTAGAGTAAGTACTTTATATATATATATATAAGGCGTAGTGTTTTCTTTATAATTTGTTTGACTACATGTTTAGCTGCAATATATATACTATGTTTCTCTTTATATATATATAAAATGTTTCTCTTTTTTCATTTCATAAACAGTTAACTTCACACCCTAGCCCTTAACGTTATCTAAAGACGCTAAACTCATTTTGTTATCGAATGGCTGAGGTGCTCCTGCGACGATTAAAGTCACTTGAGTGGCCACTACCCGAAGTCGACAAAAGTCAAACTGACAACACGTTCCATTTTCTCTTACTGTGTACATTATTATAGAACAGCCAAGTAAAAGACGTTGTAGTTGGGACTCAGAGTAAAGTAGCTCATTAGCTGGGGTAGTTTTCATGTGAAAAATAGTTTCACTTTCAACAATTCGCTGCCTCTGTTCGGGCGTGCCACAACAATGGCAAAGGATGGACGTAAAAGTTGCTGCAGTACGGTGTGTGTTACACACACCCAGGACATTGGATAAGAGTTACACCAACGAAAAGGACAGCTTATCATTTTTCTCACTATATTTTGTTACTTAAGTATAAGGTGTATTCACATCAAAAAGTATTTAATAAAGGTGTAAAACGAAAAATACAAAACAAAAAGAACTTTTATAACCGCCAGAATACAATACTCCAGCAAAAACAAACAAAGCGAAACAGTGTCAGGAAGACACTTTCTACATGACCAGTTGGCCAAAACTATGAACAAGATAATAATTCTGTTTCTATGAGTTTTAAATTTGTTGAAAGACCATAAAATCTCCACTTTCTCCTTCTCATATTATTTTATAGTACAGATATGTAGTTCTTAAAATGCATATTTCAGATTGTAGTATTTTCGTACTAATAAAACTGAAGAATACAATAAAACAGTTGCACTTTTTGTATTTATTTTATAATAATTAGCTGACATAAATTTATAAATAAATGAACAAATAAATATTTACACTGCAACTTATGTTAAGTTTAGTGATTAATTCAAATTAACTACAAATATAAATTCGTATTCGTAATATACATGATGAAGACTTGAAAAAGTTGAAACTTTTTTTTGTCTCTCAGACATAACCGTCGTTACTGTAATTGTTGATTCTCAAAGGTAAGTGTTTGTTGTAACTAGGCGATTAGTTTAGTTTTCCGTTTAAGTGATGGCGAGTTTAGTCCAGATCACAGAAAATCCTTCTTAGTGAAAACCGTATTGTCATTAATAGTCAATCAACAGATTCGAATAAAGAAAAAATAGAAGAAACACGTTTTTTATACTTACCAACCATCCTCAGTTTATGAATACAAGGTTACAGTGCAATGGTTATGTTTTAACCATCATGAGGGACTCAAGTTTCAAGCAGTTTAGTTATTGGGCACCTCATAGCATGTTCCCATAATTACTAACATAATTCAATATTAGTCAACAGATAGAAGAAAAATAATCATGCACTGATAGCAGCGAACATTCTTGAAAGCTAAGGTAACTGATTAGATCACTCTGTTACTTAAATTTTCAACATTTTTATATATACGCAAATATATAAACCACAAAAGTGGATTAAAAATAACAAAAACACAAGGTTATATGCTATGATTGTCTCTACAACGACTGAGTAATAACAAAATAACAAAAGTAGAATATATATATAAATATATTCATGTATTTAGGTATTTATATACCCGATGCTCCAGAAGTCTGTACCCATAGGGAAAATACACATTGTATTCTTAAAGTTAAACAAACGTATTTCTTATGTCAGTTGTATTTATTTCAGGAAAAAAAATACCCCGATGGTACAGTATACTAACAATTGATATATGTATGGCTGTTAATGGCATGCAATATGAGTAGTAAATATATAAATGAAGACTATATTGTGTATTTTTACCTGTGGATTGAAACTCTGTATACATGTTATAAAACACGAACAAATATACTTGCAAAACACTTCAGTTTGTAAAAGTAATAAATTAGCAAAAGTTTCGAAAAAAATAAGGTCATTCGGACAAAATGATATTTAAGTTTCTATTTTCACAACGATTTAAGCCGGTTTGGTTAAATGATGTTGGAGAGAGTAGTGACATCTTATAAGTTGAGTGTGTGTGTATTTTCTTATAGCAAAGTCACATCGGGCTATCTCCTGTATAAGTTGAGACCATAAAGTAATTTCCGTGTAATGAATCGTTGATACAGTATATTTATGATTGCAACTTTTTATTTTATATGGTAAAAAAGTGCACCAACAAAACGCCAGCAACCCAGCACCCCCGTGGCACAGCGATATTCTTTCGGACTTCCATCGCTATAAAACAGGTTTCGATACCCGTGCTAGGTAAAGCACAGGTAGCCTTTTGTGTAGCTTAAATACAAACAACAACAACGAAATGTCTGTTTCTTTTAACTTTTTGAATATGAATCTATTGTAGCTATTTATTTCTCAATCATTTTGTACAATACATGTTGCTAATATTATCACGTTTTTCCCCTACTCCAAAAGTATATAATAAACTACTATATTATCGTTACAATGATCTTGAAGCGTATATTCTACTTTTAGTTTGTGCATATTATTGCTTTGGTTTACAAGTACAAGAAAACATCAACAATTAACTTGCCTTGGTAAAAGTTCGTCTTTCTATTCCATATCTTTGTTATTTCATTTTCGTTCACTGGTTTCAAGTGACGAAGAGAGCGAATCATTTCAGTTTGTTATAATCACTTACAAAATTTGAATTATTTTTTTTGTTTTATTTTTGTACAAAACGGTATTGATCAATACGGAAATGATAGAAAGTATGATAGGAGGTCTGATATAGTAACTATAATAAAACACTGAACTCATTAATTAGAACTTTATAAACTTATTTACATGCATAGATGTACTGTATCATTCATTCATGAAGTTCATGGTCTATGAAAAATTCATCTTATTACGCTCATTCAGTACTTTTTATTTTTTTCATTCGTATTACTCAACACACAATATCATTTTTAATATAAGGTAAAACGAAATTATATGAGTTTGCTTACTTGTGTCAATATGAAGTTCTGATACAAACTTAGAGGACCAAATATTATGGAATGCAATATAAGTAATAACTAAATAAATGCTTATAATTATAGGTATCCTAATATATGAGATGTATATGTCTTAACAACTGATTTTTTTTTATATAACGGTGGAATACCTGGAGAGGTTTAAGCTGTTACAAATAGCTACAGTTTAAACCTCTCCAGGTATTGCATCGTTTACTCTTATTTTACAGGCAGTGGAAGTCCCGAATAATGAAATGATGTACATATTGCGTAATTATCTTTTTCTACTTGATTGTTTTTACGCTAATTTCAGTTATTTTAACTATATCAAAACTGATGCTTCAGAATTCAAAATAATTAAACCTAACACTTTAAAATAATAAAAAAATCTAAAACATTACATAAACTAATGCCATCTCTCTTTTAATGACATTATGATAATGGTATGGACAGATCTATGAGTACTGAACGTCACAGGAAGGTTCTGAAAAATTAGCTTCCTTATTTTCAGCGACTATAATACTATATATATATATATATATATATACGTGAGTCGTGTCTGTGGGCGTAAATCTATGATGCTTCTTAAAGGTAGCTTAGTATCACCATATATGCTTTGAGATATTCAATATTTTTCTAAGTTTTTCAAATACTCGGGTAACTAATTCCACCAAAAGCACGTGGTTTGGTGTGAGTTCAGAATTAACGCCCCTTTCGGTAAATGGATATCGTTTGAGTGTACTTCGTGTATCAGTATCTCACACCATTAGGTTTGTTAGAATGTAGGCATATACGAACATGTGCGCGCTCTTACTCACACACACACACACACACACACATATATATGTGACTATTCATACATATGTATCTATTACCCTTTTATTATGCTATTCTGGCGTTTACATTACGACAAAGGAGCACTTATTGGCGAAATTCGTTGCTCAAGACACATTACATGTTAACATACATAATCAGCAAACTAGCTTAAACCGAATGTATATTTGGAATTGATCTGGCGTATTAAATTCTGTACTTATGTTTGTCTTAAACTGTCTCTCTGTTGAACTTACTTATATGTTTTCTTATGTAGTGTTTGAGAAAAAGATTGTGCACATAAGAGACTAAATATTTAATGTTGTGTCGCGTGGAATTTTTTATAATATGCACCTGAAATCTTAACTGACTCACACGACAACTGTTTTTTTTTTCTTGTTATATTTACATGGATTTACTCGAGAGTGCGAATTTTCTGGTTTTAGTAAAAATAAATTTTTTTCTCCTACCATTTTTATAGACCTAACGGGGTATACATTAGAACATTATGAAAAATTGCCCTAGGTTAAAGGTTTTAAAAAAGGCAACTTGAACAAACCCAACTAACAAAGGGTAAATTGAAACTGGAGGGAATGTCTTGTTAGCTAATGTACTGTGAAGAGGCCAACAAAAACTGTCGTCTGTTGGCGTTTGCAAGAGGTCTTTCATTTCCCACCTGCTCCTCGGTAAAGTCGGTCTTTCCAAAGCTTCGGGAAGCCGCTGGAGCCGATCGGCTCTCCACGAGAACATAAAATAACTCCGATTGCCATCCAAACGCAATCGATTAAAGACACGTTCTTGTTTGCCTAGGAGATGAACGGAGACTGAGCTGTGCATAAATCGGTATCACAAGCGTGATTCTTCCTTTCAACATCACAAGGCAAAATTAAATCAGATGAAAGATCCAAAACTATTATATATATGTTACACATTAGACGAACAGATTTCTTGAAAAATACCCTGTCGATACTGGTGTCCTGCTCCTGACTGTATTTGTATGAATCAATAACGAAAAATACAATACGTTTTAACCAAAAATAATAAAAGACACAATTAAGAATAAACTCAGTACTGAATAATATAAATATAAATAATTACTTGTGCGGAAAATTTATTACTGTGTATTATTGTATTAAAAATGAATTTATTTCGAATTAATTTTATTACAACGATGAGAAAAAGAATTTTCTTAGCGGGTAACTGACGACTTTAAACTGTTTGTTGGGTTTTCAAATAAAATTCTTGCTATATTACTCGGTGTTAATAAATAATTAATCACTAGTTATGAATTGAAGACAACCTCCACTTTTCCTTTCATAAGCAAGTAAACCTACCTAATCTAAAAGATTTTCCTTACGGTGATTGAAGAACTTGTATTAGGGGGTTGCTACTATAACAAGCGGTCTTCAAGTAATCAAGTCCATGATTAAAGCAACTAGGAGGGCAACATTTTGACACCTACTCGGCCCTATAAGACGTCTGAGGTTATATGAAATATTTACATAGTGACGCCACAACATTAAATAAGGATAATTATGTGCCCCGTAAGTGTAATGCACTAAAACAATTGGCTTGCAATTATAATTATGCTAGGTTTAACAACGTCTATAAATAAAATACTACAGAAGACTAAATGTTAGTATCTTACGTAAGAAATCTGTTCACTAAAATGATGTGATAACAATGAAAACTAATGCAACAAACTTTGCTAATATGTCCAATGTTTATAGTCGTGTGTTTGCATTAGGCTAGTCAAGTGGATGGTTTCAAGTGACAATGCGATAAAAACACAATAAAATATCCTGATTACACTGTGAACACAGTCTCATTTACTCCTCCTGTTTCTATGTATAGCCTCTACTCAATGACAGTGTGGCTAACAAAACAACACTTACCACATCCATAACGAGAGATGTCCGTCGAATCTCTCCAATGTCTAACTGGTCTCGGTTGTTCATAGAGCAGCCGTCAGCTGAAGAGCGGACCGCACTTGCACACAATCCACAGCCGTCGTGAGTAGGCACCACAGAAGCTGTCGTTTTGGCCGCTACCGCTGGCAGGGATGAGAACCTAATGCCAGATGTCCCGGATACAGAGTTTCCTAAGCGAAGGAAAGAATCCACTTAAACCAAGTTGAGCCAGTGTTGCTTTGTCCACTTCTGTTAGAAGTGTAAAAAGACAAACGTAGTTGGGTTTTTCACGTGCCAGGACAGCAAAATCTATCATAACTGTCCATCAGCTCGACTAGAGCCCCTCCTTCTGACCCTCCTACTCCCAGGACAAATGACACCACACATTCACGACAAGGTTGTTTGTTGTAGGTGTAGTTTCGGTTAGGACACAGCAAAGTTTAAAAACGCCACGTGTTTATTACGATCTGCTATCCACGATAACATCCTCAGGGAAGAAACGTAAACTGCAAACCCTCTATTGCCAGAGTCAGAGCCCTCATATACGTGGAACAGAAATAGCGTGGTCCAAACAGTTCGAGCCAACGTTCTTTGATTAACGTTATTTTCAACTACTCATGCAGATTCCGTCTGTTGCGCCTTAGTAACAGGCTTTCCCGCTAACTCACTTTCCCCGCCATTCTTCACTAACGCCCTCACTCGTTCGGAAAGAAAACTACAATACCAGATTTTATATACAGTCTGGAGTTACTCATTTCCCCCTTTCCTCGTAACTTAGCTACCAACATATGACGTAGGTGTATTAGAATTAACATACTGTCTATTGTGCGGATTCCAGAATGGCTGTATTTATTACGTTATATGCATGTATAAGTTTGAGGTTACAGAAAGATTAATCTGGTCAACGCTCATTTAGCCTTACGTTTGATTATAAGCGTTCTGTCTGTTTTTGTGACAAGTCTTGTTGTCAAGACAGAGGCGGAGAAAATGGTCACAAAACACCTGTATGACCTGACCAGAGCAAGCCAATCAGAAACCGCTGATAAAACACCTGACCCCGCCTTCCCGACACGCAGAGGCTCGGAGAGGTGCACGAGATTTTGGTGCCGTGACCGTCGCCTGTGGTGACGTTCATGTGGTGAGGGCACGCGCAAGGTGGCTGTTCCTTGATGTCGTTATCTCGTGTTTCTTCACAGTAACAGGTCGAGCGACATCTTTTATCACGTGATCGTGTCTAGACAATAAGATATAACGACAATTTAGCCAGAATCATGGGATATGATCTGGTTTGCCACATTGGTGGCACACGCGTCAAGTGTCACAACACTCCAATAAACCCGTCATCATGACAAAACAGACATCGTGAGTATCTGATGCTACAAGAATACTATGGTGTCCCTTACAAAATATTTAGTTTCAGGTAAGAAACTAAAGACACTTAAACTACATGTTGCTTTAAAAAATAATAAAGAATGTAACACAGAATCGTAAAGGATTATCAAGAAACTGCATTGTTCACTTGTCACGGTGTAAAACTTCTAAATTAGAAGTCGTCTACCGTACAATAAATAATCCATGGGCAACTTGTCAATTGTCACATGGCTGCCAAGAATGCATTTCATCATCGTTAGACGATTGGCCATGGATAGATGCCGAGAAAGTTTACACTAGTTTCCAGTTTAGTGAATGCAGAAAAAGTATTTGGAATTTTAAAAAAAAGTTAAGGTGTAAGCATGCCTGTTTTTCAGACAAAATACTGTCCCAACTGAGCAAAAATATAATTTAAAATGCTGCCAAGGAAAATGATATAAGCTTATATTATATATATATATATATATATGATGCTTTGTTACTCGTGAAAGAGATGTTTAGCTTGTTCTCAGAATTATTGATATTGATAGCAAACATATCTGTCAAACAAATAACATATTGTGTTACCTAATAAGCATTAGAAACCAAAGCCGCACGCAGCTGGTAGAGGACATAGATATTACGGTTTAACTTTTGTCTTAATACTTCCAGATATGCTAGTGTGTTATCAAAGTGATATAAGAATTATAACACTCCAAACTCCAATACAAACATCTCCTGTTTAAGAAATAGTTGATGTATCTTGATAAGAAATAACATAGACTATATTCTAAGTGAAAATCTTTAATAATAACTTTCATCGTAGGAACAAGCACAGTGGAAACAGCGCAATGACAGGTTTGACGAGCACGTCTCTTCAGTCAAAGTATTGTTTTTCCGTAAATACAGTTTCGCATAATTAAGACATGTCCATCTAATTACATTAATCGCTCATGGTCTATTTTTAAGCATTTAAATAGTAAATAGAATTGGCAATTTATGATGTAAACTTTGTACCTATGTTATCAATTTATAAAATAAAATGTAATATTTCTTCATTGATTAGCAGCTCAAGCTTATCTAAAGCGTGTTTAGATGTATCTGTGTGGTGATAACTACAACTTGTAAAAATTCTTGTAAGAAAAACGACTATTTGATCTCTTGTTCAAGTTAGTTTCAGAAAGTAAGATTACTGCTAAAACTGGTGAGGTATTTTGGCAATGCTACTTAGTCATGGTATTAAGTTGTTTTTTTTTTAAATCTCCAGAGGTTTAACCTATCGATACCCGATAAAGGTGCGGACTCATTTTGTTAATATTATAAAAATAAACTAGACGACATTTAGTAGAGGTGTTGATGAAAGCACCGATTTTCTCAGGTAATTTATAAATTAGGCAACAGTTGCAAGAAATGTTGACCTGTTAAACAGTTGACAGAAACTGCTTCAGTAATGAAAATCGTTAAAGACAAATTAATAAAATATTAATCATAAAAATGTAGGTCGTATTATAGTTACCACTATTGAAAAAGGACAGTAGCGCGAAACGTGAGTTATGTTATCTAATAAGTCTTTTACTTACAATATTTGACCAATTTGTCTTCTGTATTATGCATTAATATTCCTACATCTATTTTGTTTTAGTTCCGAGATTTCTTCCAGCCGTTATGGGCACCTTAGATGCTGATGCATCATCGGGATTGTCGAGCAGGTTTACCTTGTAACACTCACCAGGTAGTCGAACTTGATTTAGCAGTGAAAGGTTAGAGGGAAGGCAGCTAGTCAATATTACCCACCGCCAACCCTTGAGCTTGTTTGTTTACCAAGGAATAGTGGGATGGAACCTCCCATTGAACAGCTAAAACAGCGAACATGTTCGGAGACGGGGATCTTGACTCACGATTACTTACTTTTCTCCTACTAATAAATTACACAACACCCAATAAATATTCTGATTCATACATTAACAACTTCAAATTGCGTTTTTTTTCACTTGCGATGTTTTGTTGCTATCCAAATGATCATCTATATTACCTAAAATTTTATTCATGGTTATTTAAAGCAGAATGACTAAAACCTTTTCTGGCCCTATAATGCATCGTTAATTTATAGCTTGTGGAGGTCTACTGGGTTTGTGATTTAGTATCATAAGGCGCAATTTGGTCCCATGGTAAAGCTCACACTTTAATCCGTGGATATGTTACAAGAATTGTTTGTTTGTTTGTTTTTGAATTTCGCACGAAGCTATACAAAGGTTATCTGCGCTAGCCGTCCCTAAGTTAGCAGAGTAAGACTAGAGGAAAGGTAGCTAGTCATCATCACCCACCGCCAACTCTTGTGCTACTCTTTTACCAACGAATAGTGGGATTGGCCGTAACATTATAACACCTCAACACCTGAAAGGGCGAGCATATTTGGTGTGACGGGGATTCGAACCCGCGACCCTCGGATTACAAGTCGAGTGCTTTAACCACCTGGTCATGCAAGGCCAGTTACAAGAATAAGAGTTAGAATGTGGATGGATAGTGGTAGAATGATCTGTTTAGTAGTATAAAAGAAGGGACGGCGACATAAATAGCTTTATCACAAATATAAATTTACCGTTCTAAGTAATAAGTTTAAATTAACTAAAGTCACAAAATAAATCAATTTGTAGGATATCCTACTTATCATCCAAGTTTCAAGATTGGTTGTAACTCATCCCTTTGCTTAAGAATTACTTAAAAGTGCAGCTCTCTTACTCCCATTGGTATATTATACAATCCTGGCTTGAATAATATATATATATATATGTATGTATGTATGTATGTATGTATGTATGTATGTATGTATGTATATTTTCATGGTAATGCATTTCAAAGAGGTGATTATATAAAGAAATTTTTAAGTTTTGTTAACTTAACAGAAATCTCAGATTAGAAGTTTAAACATAAATAACAGTTTAATTACCCCAGATCATAAAATCTATCATCCTTTATTACATGCACGTGTAAGTTTCAAAGAAGCTTATTTGAATACGTAGGTTCTCTTGATCTTCTTTCAGTATCAACATTACATACTCAGGTAAATATATAGCCATCGAAATCGGTGGGTTTTCCGTTCTGTAACTAAACAATATATCTTTGTTCAATATCAATTAGAAAGAAAACGAAATACTTCTATAAGGAATTATAACATGTCGTTAAACAGTATGCATACGAATATGTTACGAATTCACCAAATTCTGGAATCTGTTGTCTAATAAAGGTTTAATTCTCTGCAGTAATTTTTTTATTATTGCACTTACGTAGAACAGTTTAGTTTCTTTTAACAAAAATACGTGTTCAGGTACTCTTTTTTAGATAGATATAAAGATGTTAGATAATGTGTACTTTTAGTTTACATACTAGGATGAAACTCGTGCTTTACATGCGAAAGATGTTTTGGTTGTGTATGTTGTACTTGATGCACGAAGTTTACAAAAAGTAAAGGTAGTGTTTGGTATTTAAAGCAATTAAAACAATTAAATGACCGTCTATTATGACGTTAGGTACGTAGAGTTTTGAACGAGCCCGATGGTCGTGTGGGACGTCTCAGTGGCTATGAGGTTCAACCTATTCCACAACACATTATATCCACTAAACAACTCTAATACAAAAGACGCTGTGAGCTGAATAATCTGACAAAAAATTACAAATCGTTTGACTTATCTAGTAAGAAACACCAGATTTAATGACGTTTTGAAAATTTGAATACGGGGGTAAATATAAAAACTCACCAGGTTGAAGCTGCTGGTGATCTAAGTTTCTATAAGCAAATTAAGAAATATACGCATAAAACCTTAACACATTCAGAGTCATTCTTCAAATACAGTTCTCTCAAGAATGCATAATACTCACCTCTCCCTTATGTATATGGTGATGTTGTTCGCACGTCCCTCCTCCTAATTTCATTTTTGAGTAGTTGAATGAAGTTTAAAAACTTCCTACGCACACGCGTTACTTTTCTAATTATATAGATACACAAAAATCCTGTATGTTTAATATACTTTTAATCAAGATTACAAAAACTGAAAACGTGTGTATCTTTAAGTCATAATTCGTACTGAAATTGAGTCAGAAATATTCAAAGGCATTTTCATCATTTACAACTCTTAATTGTGTATGAAATAAAATAATCGCCTATCCAATTGAACCTTCTGATACTACTACTACTTCTAGGAAATTCATCCTTATATATTTTTATTAATAAAAGGAAATGACTGTTTAAAAGACTCTATTTTCTGTTTGAAATGTTTTCATAGATACTTTTACTCGAAAATTAAAAATGAGACTAGAAGTTTATTGTAAATGAAAATTTTAAACTTACACAACAGATACATAAGGTATTTGCGGATTTTATCCTTTATTCGAAACAGTATAGGCAATAAAATTAATAAAATTCATATTTATAATTAAATAATTTATGAATAAATATAGATGTTGTAAGTTTACATCAATTAAAATATAACTTTTTTGTACTTGTTTGAGAAAAGAGAGCTATAAATAATTTTCCAAACAGATTAAACAATAATGTTTGTTTGACACTGTCAAAGGTCAAGAAGAGCCTGTTACTTTAATTTTTTCATTTACAGTCCCTAGAGGATTTTTGGCTGATATAACATTGTTTGTTACCTCATCAAAAGAAATCACACTTACAGACTTTAGTATTAAAATAATATAAGGAAACTTGTGAAGGTAAATTGTAACTCATAATTGTAACTTCTTGTGTCTTATTTTAAAAAAGCTAAGATTACTTTTCCTGTTTGACTAGGTCACCGTCATCAAATGAACGACAAAATTTTTTGTTTAGGTAATTTAATTTTAAAACTAAAGTAGGTATCACAGAATATTTTCAGATAAGTGGATGTTTCTTTTAAACACTATTATTACTCTAGCGTCATCTAGAGGGAGATAGCAATGAGAAAACCTTTTGAGATAATGGCATCTACCAGTTTAAATGCTTGATCAAACGAGTTTCAATTAATTTAAAGTTTTTATACCATTAAACTGTTATGTTTTATATGTACAAATTACATTCAACTGAAGAAGCGGTTGGGTAATGTTTAAGACACGTTGAAAAATTTTACAAAACTATTATCAGGCAAAAATATAATATTGAGTCAACAGACAATGACAGTAATTTTCAAGATATGAATTCAGTTCCCAAGTTTTGTAACAATACATGTGAGTTACAGGTCATGACCAACGACTAGCAAGATGCGCCCAATAAAAAGGATAATATTATAAACCATTCTCCTAACATGTCATAAGCTCAGTGAAAGTAAATACCAGTAAGAAAAGACAAAGCGCAATTATGGTAATTTAACAGTTAGCCAAAATAGTTAGTATACTGATAATTTCATAAGATATACCCCCAGAACACTTAAATATCAACAAGAAAAATCAAAATGTGATTGTGATCATTTAGCATGTAATGGTATTTCTTATTTTGATCTTAGAATATATTTTTTAACTTTATTTGAATGTTTCATCATTAATTTATCATACTTATTCTCGGACTCTATTAAGATATTCTCCTAGACATTCAGTATTTTAATTTATTAAAAGCCGATTATGAAGACAAACTCATAACAGATATTTGAAGAATTCGATTAACCATCCAAAATAACTTGAATTTAAAAGAAGCAGAAAATGCAAAACGTATACACGATATTGAAAAAATGGCAGTTTTATCACTTTAAATTGAATAAAACTAATGTTTAAATAACCAAAATTTAATTTTACTGAAGTGCTTTATTAAAAAAATGAAAGTATGTGAAATTAGTTAGTTTACTTTTAGATGGGTAGTGAAACGTGTATCGCACTCACTACTAACAGACGAAGCTCATTTAGCTATCGTAAGTAAAAGCCAATCTAATACAATTGAATTCGTTATTAACTATGTTGATAAAAAATCCTGTAACTTCGCATTTCTTTAACAAAATAATGTGTTTATGTACTTAAAAAAGAAATTAAAACTGACATCATATTCAAAACGTGTAAGATATGTGAACTGGTACCACTGTAATTTTTAACTAAGCCATATAATGTCGAGTTAAGCACACACTGTACTTCGAATCCATTTAAGTTTCATGGCTCACTAAAAATGTAGGCAATTCTAATAAAAATATCGAAAAATGTCTACACATTTATAAAAAAAAATGTATTATAATTTTATTCTATAGGATAGTTTGAAAGCACCCTTAGACGTTTACATATAAAATAATTTTAAAAAAATATCCAAGGTAAAGTTAATAAGACATTTAGGTATATTGATAATTTACTTTGAATTGGCAATAATCTCAAATTAAAATCTATCAAGTTGAATTTGAATGAAACGAAATTATTGTAATATATGTATCTCCACCACAATGTGGGTCCCACTTCCTCAGTCACCTCCGAAACCTAGGATACATTTTATAACCCCACGTTGTAGCTTGTACTCTAGGAACCCTTTTAAAAATATGCAGCCTATTTAATTTTTTTTAATTAAAAAATCATGCTAATGTGTTTTGGTTTATGGCTTGAACATTTTATGATTACATATATATGAATATATATATAAAACAAGATTAGTTACTATAATGCAATGCTTGAAATATTTTGTACAAAATACAGGAGCTTGAGTGCATTATATTAAACTATTTTATACCTAATACAATAGAAAACACACATATACTAAGTAGGGAAACAGTATAACCAAATGCAAAATCAAAGAAACCCTACTTATATAGCAACTAAAACTAAAATTAAACCAATATAAAGGAACACCTTTATACCTATAGTAATTAATAACCTAACATCCAACTGCAACGCCCCGCACAATCCCGTACCCGTTTATGCTCTCGTCTCTAAGACTTGCAAACTCTTTCTTAACCTGAAGATGACCTAGGTAGGTCGAAACATTGTTCGCTCCTTATCAATAAAAGTGTTAATACCCCTACCAGACCCGTTCTGAGATATATTGTATTAAACTATTTTGGAACCTTACCACATCGTCACAGCCAAAGTTGTCACGTCGACTGTGCACCTTTGAAAATAGCGTAGCTAAATTGAAAAGAGGCTTCATAATACGACAATCATATCCAAAGTGCGTCCTATCTTATTAGTGTTCTCCATACTCCATTTACTTTACAAGGTTAAGTTTTACCAACACTAACTTCAATATTCCAATGACACAAAAGTCCATAGGTGCAGCATCCTGTGTCTTGGCCGGTATATCTTCGTATGGAATAGTGTAAATACCAGTTTCGTTCCCTATATGCTTAAGGTAAGTAACGATTGAACAAGAGGTATGACTTCAAGTCTTATCATGGTGAACCCATACCCTGTTGATCACGTTTACAAACAAATATATTTGATTATGTTGAGAAGTGTTGCCTGGGGCAGGTGGACGGTTGTTGTAACTGACCTTTGGGTTTTTTCGGTTATTACCTATTATAAAATTCCACACGTTGTTTTCCATAGAGAGAGTTCGATTTGTTGCAAGTTTTCTGTCGGAATGATTCTGTTGCCTTGAGTTGATACGCATCCCTTTTTTTTCCAGTGCTATTAAATATAAGTTGGAAATGTTAAACCTTGATCTGAACACATCTCTGTGATATAAAGGTAAAACTATTTTTGCATTAAAAATGTTTTTACATACCTTTTCCATTAGCAAACAGTTTTCACTGGAATCATATAACCGATGAAAGCCAAACAATGCGAAAAATATAGTTTTCACACATTCGGTTTGACCGTGGCTTCATATCGGTTGCGTTTTTCATGTTACTTATGTTTTAGTAAACAGTATTAGCATACAATGTTCGACTGGTTTGAAGTACTTCATTCACAACATGTAGAAAAGTTTGCTTTGGATTTATCTCATGTGTGTATCTATTAACATTATATAAGATATTTGTTTATTGTAGTGACCCCTAGTGAGGCAGCAGTAAATTTATGAACTTACAATGCTGTTTGTTTGTTTGTTTTTTGAATTTCGCACAAAGTTACTCGAGGGCTATCTGTGCTATGAACTTACAATGCTAAAACCTAAAGTTTCCACAATGTATAGAACATTGTGTACCTTTGAGTTAAAAAGAATAGCATAACCGTGTGTAATAATGCAACATTTATGTATATTATATGTATGACTGTACTTATACGTACCAAAATTTTGTCTTTTCTACGCATAAAATTAAAAAAAGACTATTCTGAATATATTCCGTATTTCATTGATGTGGCTTAATATATTTTATGAAAAAAATTATGTTGATCCAAAATAGCTCTTCACTGTCTGGAGTTCTGGTTGTCAGAGTTATGGCCAAATTCCGTTACTCGATTAAAACATTCCAAGAGTTGGCGGTGAATGCTGTTGATGCTTTAGTCTATCAATTTAAAATAAGGATGGCTGTGTGCAGATAGCAATTGTGTTGCTTTGCGAGAATACTTACTTACTTGGAGATATTTGAAAATGTTTCTTGCGTACATGTATATAAATACTCACTTTAAACATTTTGTAATAAATTCCTATCTGTGTAGATCTATATATATGTTGTGTAACAGATATATATATATATATATATATGTACTTAGAGTAAAATGCTTGCGAACTATACATATTCATATCATTTGTGTATACAAATTCACAAAAAATTATGTATATTTTCGTGTCTAGAGAAAAGAAAACGTAAGAACGTCATCCTCTTAGTTTTTATGCCATTCATTAATGCAAGAAAGAAAAAATAAAACATGTTACACATAAAAGTGTGTGTTTTCATAGCAAAGCCACATTAGGCTATCTGTACCAGCGGAGGACTACACATAAGAGATAGGCGAATAAAGTAAAGGTAGAACCCATCAAGCGCTACGGATATTACTTGTCACCTCTATTTGCAAACCTAAAATATGAAAGGAAAGGAAAAAAAAAGAGTAAGGGCAAGTATATGTACCTAAGTTAAAAACTGCTATCACATGTGTGTAACTAGTTGCAGGAAGGCAGTTGGGTCTAATATTGGGTTAGAATTATAAAAAACAAAAATAACCTTAAAACTATGTTACATTCGGAGTAAAATTTTATAGCAATTCCGTATATTCAATAACCTTGTTTGTCTTTCATCTCTAAAGCATTGTTCATCAAACGCTTAATTTATACTTCAAATTTATGAGTATATTAGATTTTCAATACAAAATAATTAAAACATCACTAAAATTGAGGTTTAAAGTAATACCAAAGTAACATGCAACATAAACTTTGTGTATTGAGATGAAGATTTTAATGGTGTAATCAACAGAAGCTTGAAAAAATCTTTCGTCACGTTGTATTTAGTAGCGCAAGAAAAGGCCTTAAACATTGAGTTGTTAGTTTTGGGGAATAACATTTATAGTTAAAAGTCACAAATGACTGAGTTCTACATAAGATATAGAAATATCATTTTAGCAGGCCAATATTCCTACGAATATCTATACATATAAATAGAGATAGACAGATAGATAGATATACTCTCAAATATTAAGGGAAGTTGTAGTACAATATTTTTAGTCGTCTGGGGTTAAAGAATATAAAAGATAATAAAGACAAATGTGGCTGGATGATTAAATATCAAATAATATGTGCAAATGAAAAGATCGGCTGAAAACTGAACGAGATGGAAGACCATGATTACCAACTTTTTGATTGAAAACAACACTTTGATAAGTTAGAATTAGCTTACAAAATATGTCATGTGAAAATAAAAATTAACGTATTAAGTATTTTATTCAATCAAATAGCATTACTTCTTTATTTCGAAATATTTAACTCTGATCATAGTTATTTCAGCCAATTAAATTATTTATCAAACCATCACGTTTCCGATATAACAGAACGATAAACTTAATGTTACAACTTCAAAACTTACAGCAGGAAAATTCTGATTTGCTGCAAGTTCACATCTCATAAATTATTATTGAACATCGGTTAAAGAAGTCATATTACCAATTCAACTTTCTTTACACCCGATACTTTAATGTGTGATTATTTTTTTCCAATGTACAGACTTAATAGGAATTGTGCTTAGCAATAACTGAACTTTATATGCAATAACGGCTCGTTTGGGTTGAGAAAATATTTTACATAGAAGAGCGAACAACGTTTCGACCTTCTTCGGTCATCGTCAGGTTCACAAAATGAGCCGTTTTTGCATATATATATTTCTCTACAAGTGGGTTTTCTCGACATCACTGTGCTTAGCACTGTGTACGTTAAATTTAAAAGAAAAAAATCAAGCCAGTTCTTGTTATTAACTGATATATATATATATATATATATAAACGAACAACAAAGAAAAAATTCAAAATGTAAGTGCTTAACTGATGTACATGATTAGTTTGATATAGGTATGTCGACAAGTACTATCAACATGTGCTTTTGTGTTTACGTCTAACTTCCCAACTTGCTTGCTCTGGTTTATAACCCTTAACTTCATCATGGTTCTCCTAAAACCAATTGATATTATCTGGGTTAATATCAGATTCATCTGTAAGCCACATAAACATGAACAAAATAAATCTATATTGTGTCTAATTTATCTTTATACCGTAAAAACTATATGACGTTTGAATGATGTCACTAGAGTGGTCTTACTTCATCTATATATATAGCTAAAACAGACTATAAGTAAATTTGGAACACTTAATGCACAACCAATAGCCTCAAGAGGAATCTTATGAAAACATTTTTGGTGTGAAGTAGCACATTAACTTTTATTTTGGTCGCACCTTTTTCGCACAAAAGATATTTTTTTATTGATGTTGTGGGTTTTTGTCAATATACGCCAACAAAATACTCTCTAAAATAATGATAATAACTCCCTTTATATTAACACCACAGAAACTATATTAACAGTTCCTTCTCATCCCTTTCATACACGCAGTAAAGCCATATCAAGTATAATTATTTATTCTAACTGCTTAAAATAATACCATGTGACACTAAACGCTCGTTGATTAGGAGAACTTTTTAAAAATTAGCAAACTTGTTCTTAAAAGGTTGCAATGAATGATCAGTAATAACCGTCCACCAGCATGATTCTTTTGAAAACTTGAGCTAAAAACTGCTAATCTAGTTTGTTTAGCCTAACCATTAGTTACCTAATTACACGTGCTTTAACTCTATACTTTTGTTATTTTAAATCAGTCGTCTTTAAACCGAATGAGAAAAAACTAAAGGAGGTTTATCTTTATTCTTACGTGAAACTGTAGTAAACATTTTAGGACGATAGCTCATGTGACTTTTTTGCGTAACCATGCGCAAAAACTTTGATCAAAAGTGAGTGGTTTTAGTTGAATAATTTTACATATGTGATTTATATTCAGACTAAATTTGACACCTAATTTTAGGTTTTGAAGATATATTAGTGTACCAGATCTATAGAAATTCATTAAGGTGAAGTATGTGTCTTTATTTAATACAAATTCTATACTTTCAGTGCCATGAAAAAACAATGGGAAGAAATACAATAAGAATTGGATATTTTGAAACTTTGTATGTGAAGTAAAGATGTATTGGATTAGAGCATATTAACTGAAAATATGTGTTAGTTTGGATTAACACAGTCTGATCTATAGAAATTTAGAAATTGCTAATCTGTTTGCTTCGTTAACAACACCCAGTGTATCCTGCAGATCATTTTAACCGCACGGCTTCGCATGGTCCATTTCTTAGTTTCAGGGACTGCTATCTTAAAGAGTTAATGATGTACATGTCAGTGCTACAAAATCGCGTTCTGTACTTTGGGGTCGTAAGTGCGTTATAAAGAGGGACGATGAAATCACACTATTTCAGTCTACTTGATCATACAAGAGTAGGGTGTTGTTGGCTACTTATACTTATTTTAGTCTAACGCTTGAAAAGTAGAGAGGAGTGCTATGCGCAGAAAGCCCTTGTGGAGCTGTATGCGAAATATTCCAAAATAATCAAACAAAAACAACATATATTAACTTGTATATTGTTTCGCATACGTCAACTAAGTTATATTGAGTTTACCTTTAAAGAAACAAAACAAGCGTGTTCTGTATAGTCACGGTAGGCTGAAATTAATTTTCATTCGTGGTATTTCCTAAATATCTTAAGCTTTGTGAAACAACTTAACTTCGATATCATTAAAAGCAATAACAGTGTTCATGAAAATTGCTTATTTTCACTTATGATCTCCACGTATAATCCAAGTATTTTAGTTTCCCAGCATGTCTTATGTTAGCTAGCCACTCTTTTGTGATAAGGGAATATTATGATTACAAGTGTTTATCGTTGTGTTATGTGAGATTGAATTTCGTGGCTTTGATTAAAAGGTATTGCCTGACATTACGACCATAATTCTGGCTGTGAAGATACAATTAAAATGACTAGTGACTAAACTGTGCATACCTTGTACTCATTAAACAAAGAAAAAGGGTTCCACTAGTTATGTATTTGTAGATACATACAACACTTTTCATCATGTGACTGTTATTTAACAACTGACTATGTTTTAAGCATATGTAATAACATTACATATAAAGAAACTATGCATTTTGCCCTGTAAACACATTCAACATCAGATACTCTATGTGTTTACTTTTACAAGAGAGAATATATCCATTATTTCCTTACATTACACGTAACCTTCAAGCAATAATTACATGATAGTCTTAACTATCTATTTTTACTGCTAGGCATTTATTAGGCTGGCAGTTTCAATGTTTGTATCACGTAGGCAAATCTAGTAATAGGTAGGATCTGTTTGTATCACACCAGTTTGTGCATATTAGGCACTGCGCATGTGCTTGTTCTCAGTCCGCTATTTATTTTGTGCATATATTATATTACGTTCTCCTTTTATCTTACGGTTTATTTTAGCGTATAATTTTCGGAAAACAACGGTAAAAGACCATTCTGGTTAGAATAAAATAAAGAAAAAGTGTATAATTTGAAAAGGGGTTATTTAAAATACACATTGCATAAATTATGGCTATATCCTTTTAACACAACTTTGGAATGAAAAACGAATATATAAGTTCTCCAGAATATAAAAATGTAAGCGTATTAAAGATAAACAGGTAAAACCATGACCATTTATGTAGAAGATGTGGTTGAAATAACGGTTTCATAAAGTAAGAAATTAATAAATAAAGGTACCAGTATAAACCAAGTATAAGAAATTAATGTTGAGTTAATAATGACCTACAGACATATAATGTCCTGTTTATGTTGGATGAAAAGTATAGAATAAACATGTGCTGAAGCTAAAGATAGAAACTGCAAAATCATTGCCAAAAACATATATTACTAAGACCAATTACTTAACTGAGTAGATCTAGAAATCGGAAGAATAATTTCAACAAGAAAAGAAGCTCACTGACTGCATTTTAAGAGATTTTATGCTGTTACCAACATTTGTCATTAAACAGGACAAAACAAAATAAAAAGCAACAACACATAATACAAGTCCGTTTACTGGTACAGAATATTGTGGCGTAGCTCACAACACAACGTTTGAAGCTCGGATATACCTATGAATGGCTAAAAATACTATGTATAACTTATGAGAGAGTAGTCTCGAATGCAGAAAGAGGGCGCCAATGTTTTGCAGATGGCAGTTTATTACGCACGTGAAAACCAGGCGTAAGAGAACTCATGACCTGACCTATAAGAATGACGACGGCTGACTCATGTTACAGATCTATTCGATATAAGTTTCAGCTTCTCTGGGAGAAACGTTTACTTCGATGAAGTCACGTACGTAAAGCAATAAAAATCGTACCATAAGGTTTTTGTTCTCATCACAAACTGAAAATGATACTAGGTAGAGTATATATTTTCTTCCGAACACTACTTTATTATTACCAATAATATGTGTATAGGAACAAACACACACATTTGTTAAAACGACAAAGAAAATAAGATTCAAATATTATGTAAATATATAATCTACTAATTTTCAGTAGCGGGGAAAAGTGAAAACCTTTTTTTACTATGCATAAGCTTTTATAAGCAACTTTATAGACAGTATTTCAACGCTCGCCAGAATCAAATACATTGTTAAATAAAATGATTGTTTTGGTAGATAGATTTCCAAACTGTTGAGTGATTACAGGAGGGTATTCGTAAACATTTACTAGGGTAAGTTGTTTATACTTGTCCCACTGGACGAAGATGTATTTAACTATCTAAAAGAGTAAGTATTTCTAACTTCTGCTGGAGGAAGATTACAGCTAGTTATTTAAAGGTTATTGCACGTTAGAAGATAACTTTCACTAACCTTCTTTCATGCTGTACTGCGCAGTATAACGCAATATCAACTACATCCTGTAAGGTTTAATGCAGTCTCTCTATACACATTAATCTATTATAATATACTGCCTATGTTATAAAACAGGATGTCATATTATACCAGTCCTTGTGTAAGGATGTAGATCATATATTACCCACCATCTGGAACTGTATTAGGCAGTCCAGTGTATAACACAGCACCTGCCAAGCTGTACTGTACAGAGCAAGGCTGTATGCATATATACTGTAATATGCAGTCCAGTATACTATTTATAATTCTGTACTGCATAGTATAAGACTATATCTACTTATACTACCAAGCATAATGTGGTGCACAGCCGATGTTACAGAGAACCCGCATGTTATGCTGCATAATGGTAAAGCATTTTACCATACATATGCATTATTAATAATTCTGTAATGCACAGATGAAGATATGAGCTGTTCACATGGCGGCATTGTTCAAAGTAGGGCAAATTCTCGAGTACTGAATTGTAATATGCATAACATTACAAGGTAGGTTGCCAGTAGTTATGCTGGACATTATAAGAAGTTTTTCAACGTACTATCTTTCATGTTATTCTCCAAAGTAAATAGAGAGTTTTATTTTTATTCTCAAAACGCTATATTGCTCGTAAAAACTGTTCACCTAATATTTTAAGACAAAGTATTATCTCAGATAAATTATAGCACAAAAAATGAAAGTTGTGAACACATGTTAAACGTTTTTACACATTTCTCACATAATGACGAATTGGTTTGGATTTTCATGTACCCTGTCACTTGTCTAGGCCCAGATATGATTATATAAAAAGACTTACTGATTTAAAAAGGCACCATAATTGCCCATATCTTTAGGCAAAGGGTCACTGTAAACGACAAAATGATGTGGGAAATGAAGAATATGAAAGGATGCGCAGCAACTTTTGTTGTTATTGATGATGTTTGCTGACCAAAGACTACATTTAATGATATTGCAACGATTAAAGTCACTTGACCAATCACTACCTGAAGTCGACAAAAGTCAAACTGACAATAGCCCTTCCATTTTCTCTTATTGTGTACATTATTATAGGACAGCCAAGAAAAATACGCTGTAGTTGGGGCTCAGAGTAAAGTAGCTCATTAGCTGAGGTAGTTTGCATGTGAAGAATAGTTTCACTTTCAACAATTCGCTGCCTCTGTTCGGGCGTGCCACAACAATGGCAAAGGATGGACGTAAAAGTTGCTGCAGTACGGTGTGTGTTACACACACCCCGGACATTGGATAAGAGTTACACCAACGAAAAGGACAGCTTATCATTTTTCTCACTATATTTTGTTACTTAAGTATAAGGTGTATTCACATCAAAAAGTATTTAATAAAGGTGTAAAACGAAAAATACAAAACAAAAAGAACTTTTATAACCGCCAGAATACAATACTCCAGCAAAAACAAACATAGCGAAACAGTGTCAGGAGGACACTTTCTACATGACCAGTTGGCCAAAACTATGAACAAGATAATAATTCTGTTTCTATGAGTTTTAAATTTGTTGAAAGACCATAAAATCTCCACTTTCTCCTTCTCATATTATTTTATAGTACAGATATGTAGTTCTTAAAATGCATATTTCAGATTGTAGTATTTTCGTACTAATAAAACTGAAGAATACAATAAAACAGTTGCACTTTTTGTATTTATTTTATAATAATTAGCTGACATAAATTTATAAATAAATGAACAAATAAATATTTACACTGCAACTTATGTTAAGTTTAGTGATTAATTCAAATTAACTACAAATATAAATTCGTATTCGTAATATACATGATGAAGACTTGAAAAAGTTGAAACTTTTTTTTGTCTCTCAGACATAACCGTCGTTACTGTAATTGTTGATTTTCAAAGGTAAGTGTTTGTTGTAACTAGGCGATTAGTTTAGTTTTCCGTTTAAGTGATGGCGAGTTTAGTCCAGATCACAGAAAATCCTTCTTAGTGAAAACCGTATTGTCATTAATAGTCAATCAACAGATTCGAATAAAGAAAAAAATAGAAGAAACACGTTTTTTATACTTACCAACCATCCTCAGTTTATGAATACAAGGTTACAGTGCAATGGTTATGTTTTAACCATCATGAGGGACTCAAGTTTCAAGCAGTTTAGTTATTGGGCACCTCATAGCAGGTTCCCATAATTACTAACATAATTCAATATTAGTCAACAGATAGAAGAAAAATAATCATGTACTGAAAACTTGTCTATTGTCAGTTTGACTTTTATCGACTTCAGGTAGTGGCCGGTTAGTGACTTTAATCGTCGCAATATCATTAAATGTAGTCTTTGGTCAGCGAACATAATCAATAACAACAAAAGTTTCTGCGCACCCTTTCATATTCTTCATTTCCCACATCGTTTGGTCATTTACAGTGACCCTTTGCCTGAAGATATAGGCAATTATGGTGCCTTTTTAAATCAATAAGTCTTTTTATATAATCATATCTGGGCTTATACAAGTGACAGGGTATATGGAAATCAAAACCAATTCGTCATTATGTGAGAAATGTGTAAAAATGTGTACATTTAATGTTATTGCCTTCACCAATAACATTTTCATAACTGTATTTTAATATATACAGTATGCATATCGAATAAGTATAATATATTTATATAAAAATGCATGTGATTATACGAATGTAGCACGATGCACAAAACACTGTTGAGCCTGTAATAGTTTAGGGTATTGAGGGTGGTTTTATTAACGTTCCTCTTCATAGCATATGTTTCAAATCAGACTTAGTTTCGGGACCATTTGTGGTTGTAGTAAGACCTATTCTGTCGGTTAAGGGTGTACAATTATTGTTTGAAAACGATTTGGCTGGGGAAAAGTTGTTGCCGAACGCAAAATGGGTAGTGAGCTGATCATTGTTTTATCTAAGGATGATGCTGTTGAGGTGAATCCATACATGTTTCCCTCGTGTGATGTTACTCGAACTCAGGCTAAAAAATGAAACAAAAAATAAATGATAGACACGTGTTCAGAGGACAACATTATAGATTTGTCACAGACATATTTTGGGTCCGACATGGATCTTGTGAATAATTGTCCTACTGACAAGTCTTTGGTGAATGATAATAATGAACATGATAGATCTAGCTCACCTAGTGAAGTTCCATTTGCTAGAAACAAACTAATCCATAAGCAAAAAAAAGATCCACAGATCTCATCACTATTTATATATGCACTCCCAAAAGATGAACTAGAGAGAGCGCTAGATATTGTGCTCATGAGAAAGTGGAGACCACCAAATGTACCAGCGCCAAAGAACGGGGCTGTAGTTTGTTCAATCGTTGTGCTAAAAGCATATCAATCGAAAATATTGAAAGTAACCAACTAGCTTTCCATTGGAGGTAAGTTATGTGTTTATAAGACAAGTAACAAAATTATGAGATATTTATTTTAGCCCAAAATTAGGCAAGATATTTATCATTTTTATAAAACTTGTGATATATGTCAATTGGCTAGAAAACCTAATTAAAAAATATTTTTTACTCTTTTAGAACATATCCCGACTTTCGAAAAACACTTAAGTAGTGTAATTAATGGCTTTGTTGAGTCAAAAAGATAACATTTGTGTTTAAGCACTTTTACGCGCTGTGTAATGTTATTATTATAAGGTTATTTGTATTGTGATTCGTATCGTCACGATTTGTGAAATTGTATAATCCTATGGCGATGTATTGTATTGTTATCAGTGTATATACATATATTTAAATAGAATATTTATACTAAAAGTTACATGTAAGTAAAATAAAGCAAAACTAAAAGGAAGAACTGCATTTAAAACAGCAGATTTAAACCTCTGACTAATGTTAGTTTGTTATAACCAGAAACAAGCAGAAACAAAAATAAAGAACGTTGCACATTTGAAAGGATACCACGGTACACGTATATTGCTGATAAAATATTAGTAATATTGAAATCCTTATAAAAATGGATATTAAATGGATTTAATAAAGAAACTTCAATAAAATTATTGAAATATTAGTAATAAATATAAGAATGTATTAAATAAATAAAAATTAAAGAAATTTTACTAAATATCTGATAACTATTTTTAGTTGTAAATAAGGTCATTTAAAGACTTGGCACTTCTTTATGCGGGTGAACATCTTACCACATATAAAGACTTGTGTAAAGTATGAATATTAATAGTTACAGTAGATTTAATGGGTGGTGCTTGGGAGTTATACTAGCTTAGATAATTGGTTAGGACTCTTCATACTAGTATAATTCGTTTACTGGGATACCAGTTAGTGCCTTTCCACCATAATGAGAGCTAGAATGCTAACTCCAAGAGGAAGGTTTATTTAATTTACTAGGCCCGGCATGGCCAAGCGTGTTAAGGCGTTCCACTTGTAATCCGAGGGTCGCGGGTTCGAATCCCGGTCCCACCAAACATGCCCACCCTTTCAGCCGTGGGGGCATTATAATTTGACGGATAATCCCACTGTTCGTTGGTAAAGGAGTAGCCCAAGAGTTGGCTGTGGGTGGTGAGGACTAGCTGCCTTCCCTCTAGTCTTACACTGCTAAATTAGGGACGGCTAGCACAGAGAGCCCTCCAGTAGCTTTGCGCGAAATTCAAAAAACGAAAAAACATTTAATTTACTTATCCCCAAATGATAGTACCTTATTTTTATTCTTATTCATTACTTTGGAGAAAAATCACCTTCTCACAACTGTCTGCAGGCAGTGAAGGGTGATATAGATATGGAACGTTGTGGGCTTGAACACCCACATTTCGCCCTTATATTTCTAGTTTCGATTTATATTATTTTAGTTTTAATTTATTTTATTTCTTTATGTGAGACTGGTGAATGGAGGTTAATATTGATAGACAGTGTATCCCTACCGTAATATGGGTCCTGCTTCCTCAGTCACTTCCAAAACCTAAGGTTTTCTATATCTCAAATTATAGCCTGCATCCCGGGATCCTTTTAATTAGTGCAGTGTTTTTTATTTTTGTTTCGGCTTGTTTTTGGTTTTATATACACCTGTGTGTGTGTAATATTTTAGTTAAAAATTGTATAATGTCAATTTTTAATTATCTACGGAGGAAGGTGCAACAGATTTACTGTTGTACATTTATTTTGATGCCTTCACTTTTTTCTGCATAGTTTTCTTTTTTTGCCCATGACGTATATTTTTAACTGTATTGTACACGAGTCCCGCCTGCCCTCGAAATGTGTTGAACATTTTTTAATGTAAAAATCAACAATATTTGTTTGGCGAAAACGCGTGAGAATACTGTCGAAATATCTACAAACTCGCGTGATTCTTATACAAAGCGGCTGGCCGAGAGACTTGAAAAAAGAATATTATTGGACGGCTACAGTCAGCGTTCTATAGGCCAAGGAGGATGTAATTGTGATTAACGTCTATATTTAATCGGAAAACTACAGAATTTGACGAGGAACGTTATAGATTTCGAACATTACAAACCGTTCAATTTCAGTTAATTATTTCAGACGTTGTAAATTCTACGAGGACATTAAATATCTTATTTGATAAGAATTGAACTTCTAACTGGTGTGAAGCTAGTCAAGAAAAAGTTGTTAGCAAGGTGCAACAGCATCAGTTGATTTGTTTGTCGTGGATCTAAATCTTCGATAACATATTTTGTTCTAGACCGGATATAAGACTCAGTATAGTTTGTAAATTTGTTGTGTATAAACCATCATTTGTCATAACTATTAGTAATCTCTGCTGTTATAAGTTGTGTTGTTTTTATGCTTCTATATTAAAATATCTTTGTGTTAAGAAAGGAAATTGCGTGTATCAGTCATGCTGGCAAATAACACAATTTTAATACTATTAACGTTTTATTAACTGCAAAGCTCAAATTGAAATTTCAAAATTTAAATGTTAATATGTTAATATACATAACGGAGACTCGTTCGAAATAAATAATAATGCGTAACATACTGTTCATACGTTCCTTTTTAAATATTTCTCCCATAAAAACAATTCTTTATTTTACTGCTAGAAACTGCAACAGAATGGTTTTGTTTACATAACTTTTAACAGCTTCTGAGACGCATCGACGGTTTTTCTCGAGAACCACATGTCCTCGTGCACTGAACATCGCAGTTTTCTATTAAATAGACGAGATCTATAAACAGAAACGTACAAGTGTCTCAGAGTGAGATCTTTGTTATGAAAATCAGCGTGATGTAAATTATGCATGAGGAGGTTACGCCTTATGCTAGTTTGATCAAACCTCTGTTTGCTTAAAGATTTTTGTTTGGCAAAATTTATCTACAATCAGTGATTGTATCGAACTATAGTTTGCTTTTAAACAATAAATAGTTTACAAATTTAGAAAGTACGTAAAATTACTGAATCTATTATTGTAAAACACTTGAATATACCTATATCAAACATAAAAAGTTTCAATATGTTTAACTGAGTAAAAGATTAACATTTTTTTACAGGTACCACTTATAATTATTCATTGTCATAGTTCACTAAAAATGCAAGAAACTTATTATATAACTGTTTAATAAGCAGTGTTATTAGTATCCGAATAGAGATACTATTCTAATTTCGGCGTTTATATTCTCTTCACAAAGTGAATATATCGAAACAAATGTATGTTATTACTTAAACCATCCCATATAAAAACTCATAATTCTTAGTCTTATTACTGCCATCATTTATTAGCTAAAAGCTAACAAGCAAAATTTGAAATTCAGTAGTATAAAAAGTGGCATCACTGAAGCTATACATGACCTACGAGTATCTGGCAGAATTGACCGACGACTTGTATTTCATGGATAATTGGAGGACTACGTGCATGCACGCTTATTATTGATATCCGATTTTCCTCTGGGGTTTGTTGAAGGCTTCCCCGATCCTTCCTCTGCCGCTCCTTAATCGAAGGCGATACTCTTTAGACGAATATACTTACACAACGAAGGTGAAGCTGCGAAAATGGAAACAGACTCAGCTGCACATTTTAACGTGACAGACTATTCCAAAGCTTATGCCACTCTGTATTTGCACGAAGACCAATAAAAGTCCAAGCTTTGAGTGAGAGTTCATGTTGATATATAACATTTTGAGCCCGCTCACGTGAATGTACGATAAGAAGAGATTCAATAAGAATTAACTAAAATGATCTTCTGAATTTACACCACAACAGTATGGATTGCATTGACAACGTAAAATAATGTGATTAAAAAGCGTAGTGAGAAAAGTTCATACGATGTTTTTCTGTAGGTTTATTTGTTTGTAAACTTTTAACTGAGACAGTTATAATATTTAGATAATTTCTTGTTATTAAAATTTTCATAAGTGACCGGTTTCTATAAAAACACTCACAGTTTACAATAAAGAACATTCACGTATCGAAAGTGGCACATGTTGCGCACAGTTTTATGAATCAATATTTTTTTTTTCACTAAAATCAATTGATTTAGTACTTCTTGCTCTTCTTTTTCTTTCATATTCCTGACTTGAATTTCAGTCATTATTTAAGTTGCTAAAAAGACCATTTACATTCCACCGAACTTGAAACTGTATACCATAACAGCACTTAACTATCGACTCGTTGTTTTTGCGCAAATCCGCGATACAGATGTTGTTAAACTTTATAACAGTTCAATTTTAAGAAGAGATAAGTGCATTGATTTGTAGAGATCAGGCGGTGCATTGTGGGATGACATTTTATGACAAAAATTGCTTGTTTACTGATATATTAATAGCGAATTTTGTTATTTATGATGACGAGAAACTCACTTGAAGTAAAAATGTATCTCAGGGCGGCTGGTATGGGCATTAAAACTTTTACCAAATTAAAGCAGAGAACAACGTTTCGACCTTCTTAGGTCATCTTCAGGTTAACAAAGAGTTTACAACTGATTGTTGACGGGCACATGTCTTATGGACCAGAGTATGAACGGGTACGGGATTGTAGGGGGCATAGCAGTTAGATGTTAGGTTATTAATTATTATAGGTATAAAGGCGTTCCTTTATATTTGTTTAATTTTGGTTTTAGTTGTTGTATAAGTAGGGTTTCTTTGATTTTGCATTTGTTTATATTTGTTTTCCTACTTATTATCTGGGCGTTTTCTGTGGTTATGTTGTGTTTATTTGATTTGCAGTGTTTAAAAACGTGTGAAGGTGTTTTTTTCTTTGAATTTGGTTTCCATTTTTCTGCTTGTTTCTCCAACATAGATGTCGTGGCTACATTGTATTTTATAAATTATGTTGATATTTATGTTTTTCAGTGTAGTTTTTACATAGTATGGACTATGGTTTTGTACCTGGTTTCTGGATAAATTTGGTGTTTACGGGAATGTTGTGTTTTGTTATACGTTTGTTTTTTCAAATATTTGTTATTTCTTCGTTGATGCCGGGAATATATGGTATGCAGCGGTGTTAGGTTTTGTAGTTTGTTGTATCTTGGGGTTTATTACTGTTTGTTCGTTGTTGATCTAGGTGTGTGCATATAATTTTTTCAAAGGTTTGTGGAGGAAATTTGTTTATGTTGATAAAGTGTTGTTTTATTTTGTCTATTTTGTCGTTAATTTTATCTGGTGAGCATAGTTTTATGGCTGTGTTTATTTGGTTTCTTAATATGTTAAGATTTTGTTTTTTTCATGTGCTGGGTCTCAGGGAATGTATAGTCCAGTATGGGTGATTTTTCTGTGGATTTCTATTTTGAACTGTGTGTCGGTTCTTATTATCTTGAGACTGAGAAATGCTATTTGGTTAGTTTTTCCTGTTCACAGGTGAACTTAATGTTACGGTGTATAGAGTTGAAACACTAAGTGTGTGTTCTATAGATGTTAATCCAGCAATTATATCGTCAACTGACTTGTACCAGTAAGTGTAAGGTTGAATTGATCACTTGAGATTCTATCTGTGTCATAAAAATGTTGGCTAGAACTAGTAACACAGGATTCCCCATACTTAGGCCATTTATTTGTAGGTAATTTTGGTCATTGAACATAAGGTTAGTTTTGGTGGTAGTGAATTCTATAAGGGATGCTAATTTGTTGCTAGGAATGGGTTAGGGTCTTGGATATATGACCTAAAATCTAACTCCAATGCCCCCTAGAATCCCGTACCCGTTTACACTCTCGTCCCTAAGACATGTGCCCGGTAACTGTCAGATGCAAACTCTTTTTTGTTAACCTGAAGATGACCTAAGAAGGTCGAAACGTTATTCTCTGCTTTATTTTGATAATTTATTGTACAAAAGCAGTGATTAACATGAATGAGGATGGTATAATTGAAAAGTTTAATGAACGGACAAACTGTTTTCAAAATGAAAATGCAATGTAATTTTTATGTTGTAATTGCATTTTTAATATCAACTTAGTTATTTTATAAGACGTATGAGTTTAAAATTAATTTATTTTATGATATAAAACTTCAGTATTTTGATATCTATGATCATTGAATTATATATTTTATTATTTTGTTTCAAGGCATGAGGAAATGGTTGAACTGAAAGTGTACTATTTTCTATCAGTAAAATCAGGATAGCTGTAATGGTTTTGTTTAAAACGATTAGCAAATCTGTTTACAGATTTCCCTCTTAAAAAGTATATTAATAAACTATATAGTTAGACAGTTATCGATTCAGTTTTAAACTTAATTAAATGTTTTTACTTTCATAATACATTTTATGAACTTTGGTCCTAAGCTAGTTAATCCCACAATACATTTTTACTTTAGGCTTATTATACCAACACTCACTACACTTATAAGTTTTCACGGCAACTCCCTGTTACTGTCCCCTTACATCTCCGTCACCAAAATTGTAATGGATATACAGTAATCGAACTATTCAATCTGAATAAATGTATTTTGGCTTTCATGACTCTTCCTATTTTGAGACGTCGAAAGAAATCAAGCGTGTCGTGACACACACTGGCTTTTATATATGTACTGTAGATATATTTATGTATATACAATTTATGCTTCTTGTTGGGTTTTAAATGCTTTCGAAATTGTTATTTTAGTCTGTATTAAATGACACGAATTGTATTATCCACCCGTATATAGGACGTGTTAATTCAATCAAAAAACTAACAACTGCGAAACTCACCGGACAGCGACAAGTCATTCTCGAGACATGTGACTCTAAGGATATTTATTCATTATTGATATTACAATTTCTGTAACACAATTTCTTTTAATATATATATGTGATCGAACGTCATAGATTGTCTACTCATTCTATTCATTTGGATTAGGATAAAGGCGTCGACCTCTATATTCTATATTACAGTTTCACATTACTCATATAACTCAACCACAATAATATGAAAACAATTTTGACGGCAGTATATGTATGTTATTTATCATAATTATAGAAGACCACAAGCGATACACATACAAAAAATAATGCCCACTAGATGGTGAATTTATTGATGGTACTAAACATTACAACAGAAAATATAAAAGAGTAAATTGTACAATGCAATGATATTTGTATGTGAGACACTTGCATTACATAGAACATTAGAAGTGTTTTCATGTTGACATGCAGATTCCCAATCTACAATTAAGGAATATTTCAAATGTTATGTATTACTCTGCACAATGAGCCAAGTCATCTTGTATCCTTTTCATCCTTTAAATTTTTACTTAGCACGTTAAAATCCCAAAAATGTCCATATCGTGGCTGTTGTTGTAAATGTTGTATTGGCATCAGTTCTAAACTCGTACTGATCACCAAAAACCTTCATTATAAGTGTTGTACACCGATTCTGATAATGTTCTTTTCAATGATGTCGAACAAACTTTCGTTGGTTGTTGTCATACACTTCGAACGTAGATTCATATGTAAAGAGCACGTGTATCCAGCTTTGCCTATTCCACTGTTTATTGTCCATTTTAATCTTTAGATTTGACTATCTTTTTTCCAGTAGCTACATGTCTATTGAGATCATTTTGAACTAATGTGTATCTTACTGTTCTTCAAGTAATATACATACCTATAATTACAGGAAGATTGTTGAAAAGATCTTTACCATAATACTTCTTGCAAAAAAACAACATGTTCTAAGATACCTTTGGAGAGTTTCGGTTTTCTAGTTTGATCGCTTATGTTATTCGTAGTGCCGGTTGCATGGACCCTCTTCATAATCTTGCGTACTTCTACAGAAACATGTGGTATTGCTGAAACTTTTCTCATGAACTATCCTTTCTCAGGGAAAACAGGTTTATACTATAATGGCATGCCTATTTCAGTGTTGCAGGACAGCTTGTATTTTTTAAAATATATTTTATATTGGTGTGGATATTTTTACTTGGTTGGATAACAAAAAATCACAGTGTAGACTCTCAACTCATGATTGTATCTTGTAGTAGTTCATTTTCACATGATAAAATGATGACATTTCCGTAATATTTACCGTTTATATAATTTATTCCTATCGTTTTCATAATCATTTTCAATAATGCATATATATATATATACATTTTTATAATAGTTGCAAAATCTAAATGAATATTATAAATGTATTGCACATACTTTTTTTGTAAGTGGTATAGTAACAGAATTTAGAGGGTTAATCGCTCTTCATTGGAACTAGCTATATTTTCTGATGCAGTAGTTTATCATTGAAGATAGAAGTTACGGCGTAAGGGGACTGACGAATGGCACGTGCTTATTTGGCTGACGATGAATTCCCGACTATTAGATATTTAGACTTATGGTTATGGCTAAAATATTATATCAGAACTCTTTTGGAGAAAAGATAACTTTTCAGCAAGATTGCTGAGCAATGTCTTCCACTGAAACGAAGCATTTGCATGGAGAATTTTGGTCAGCAATGAGTCGTAAACAACATCTCAAACCAACCCCGAGCATTTCCCTCTTTCGAAACGTGAGGACCATGGTTATGAAAGAGAACATGCCGATCCTAAACTACTGCAAAGCTTATATTTTTGAAACATAAACAACACAATAAACAAAATTAGAGGCTACTGAAAGATTAATATGCAATCAGCCACAACTCGAAATTAACGATTGCTTTTATGAGAAATAAAAACTAGAATCACTGAGGATTTTCACGCCTTTGGTCTGTTTTAAATGTGGTCTTAAAGCCCGTATTTATGCACAACGGATGTCCTATGAGCTCCTTCTTCTTAATCTAGATGTATGGTCTGAGATTGACCTCGATGTATTTGGAGAAGTTTATTACAATAGAAATTACGGGGTCGAACCACAGGAATTGGTGCATCATTCCAATGAATCCAGATTACTATCGACACATATACAGATGTAAGTTACGTTATACTAAAGCAATTCTAGAGGCTTATCACGTCGTTAAAGTTCATAACGCCATTTCTAACCATGCTGTATATGACAACCGTTTGCTTATCTGAAAAATATCCTTTTCTACATAGTAGTTCTATTGCAAAAAGTTATGATGTTAGGCTCTTACGTCCAAAGCACACCACACTTTGCTGATTTCTTTCCAAAGTCCATCTAGTGTACAAGGACTATAATTTTCCAGTGCCCATATGAAAGATGAATTGCACAAACTTGATCAGTATGTTTTCTATGAATACTTGTTTCATTCTTCATCTGCTTGAGATATGTGATAGTTGAAAGGAAATATTATGGAAGTGCCTTGTGTATAAGTAACTTGTGCTGTCTTTTCAGAGAAAGAACCGCATTAAGATATGTTGCACATTGTTGTCTGGGGCATATAGGTGACTTTTGCCAATGAATTTTGGGTTCGTGAATTCTCACGTGTTACGACACGTTACACTTTGCTTACCACGGCTTCCTTAATTGTTCTGGTGTTTCATGTTTATCAGTATACTTTTATTTTCCAATGCCATTCATCACAATGGGGCCCGGCATGGCCAAGCGTGTTAAGGCATGCGACTCGTAATCTGAGGGTCGCGGGTTCGCATCCCCGTCCCTTTCAGCAGTGGGGGCGTTATAATGTTACGATCAATCCCACTATTCGTCGGTAAAAGAGTAGCCTAAGAGTAGGCAGTGAGTGGTGATGACTAGCTGCGTTCCCTCTAGTCTTACACTGCTAAATTAGGGACGGCTAGCACAGATAGCTCTCGGGTAGCTTTGTGCAAAATTCAAAAACAAACAACAATTATCACAAGGGATATTCCCGTTTTGATAATTCTAAATAATTGATCTGAATACATCTTTATGATCTGAGTGTATAAATATTTTGCATCAGAAAGGCGTTACTTTATCACTGAGGTGAAATTTTTAAAATGTAGTTCTTATACATTCCGTTCCACTGAGCTTTATATAGGTTATAGATGCCATATAAGTTACTAAGTTGCTTATTTAAAATCGTTGCTATGTAACATACTCAAGCCTCAGTGCAGGAACTATAACGTAAAATGTTTTTCTAACAGTTGAAATATTCTTAATTGTATCAATACATTATCGAACTAAGGTTTCCTAGTATAGTGAAAATTGGGAGCTGATAGGACGATGGCAAGTGATTTATATGTTTGTGGAGTGTTTTTAGAGATGAGGAAAGAAATGAAATCGAAAGCCTAGAATCTTCACCTTTTATAGAAGTTAAACACTAACTGATATTACTCTTCAGAGGAAACCGTAGCTTAGAGTTCAAGAACCAACAAACATGTAAGTGGTATAAATAAAGTTGGTTAAGAAATAACCATGCATTCTATTCTTGAATAATATTATAGTAATGTTCTCTTTATTGGTCTTTCTTTAACATTTTATTATATGAGATATTTTTATAAATACATACATAGACTAGTCACTTCATAATATTCCGCTGAAATCATTGAACCATTTACAGATCCAAAACGAAGTTTTTATTTGTCTTTGCAGCTCTTTGAATTTTGTTGTTTTTTATGAATGTAGAATCGTTTTAATTAAAAAAAGAAAGAACAACAAACACAGTCTAAAATGAAAGAATTTCTTACCAAATTGATAATTTCATTATTCTAAAGTGACCACAGGACAGTGAATATGTGTACTTATTGAGCATTTATAACATAAAATGGTGTTGTTTGATTCATGAAATAATCCACTGGTGTCTTAAGCACAGAAGCTCGTAGAAAGTACAAAGGGGAAAATCACTACTTGCAAGTATGCCAACTCACTGCTAAAATACCATTATGAAGGACTTTTGTGTGCACGCTAGGTACAAAACAAGTGTTGGTTTTCTCAGCCGTTATTTACCGTTCGATCAAGGTAAAGATTTAGAAGGTGATTTGGGGCAGTTATTTCTTTAAAGAAAACGCCTTCCATCAGTATGTCGTTCCTGTGATATTGCCGTCTTGTGATCTTAACCAGCTGTGGGACATGTGAATGGCTCTTTCAGAAGATACATTTAAACGTTTGTTATCGAAGTAAAAAACGGAAAAACCTCTTTAAAGATTATAAAAAGTTGGCTACTAGGTAGAACGGTCTTTCGTATTTTTTAAAGAATCAGACTGTTTACTTACAATTTAATATTTCAAAAAGATTAACGTGAAAAACATTCTACCTAGTGTGAGTAATTGCACGTTTTCATAGGCATACTTGTTAATCTCATCAAGTGGCTAGTGATACAACTGAGTTGAAAACTGAGATCTTATTTTCTCCATGATCTATCAGAAACTACAAGTCACGTGTGGAAAACACATTATTTTCGTGATTTATGGAAAAAATGATAAGATAATCTCAAACACTTTCCTTCTGCACTTTTTTGTTAGTAAATAGTGAAGTGTACATGTTTTTTTTTTTCAAATGAAAGTGTACAAAGATAGGTCAAGGGTAAAAAAAGTACAAAGGTTTGACTTCTACAAGCTTATTGAATGAACTGAACTGATCAAGCCCCCCAGTGGCTCAGCGGTATGTCTGCGGACTTACACCGCTAAAAACCGTGTTTCGATACCCGTGGTGGGCAGAGCACAGACAGCCCATCGTGTAGCCGTGGTGGGCAGAGCACAAATAGCCCATTGTGTAGCTTTGTGCTTAATTTAAAACAACAACGAACTGATCAATGTGCTACTCTATAACGACTTTCATGTGAACATCAACACAATATTAAAGTTTACCTGAATTAAAAAACCGGAAAATGTATGGTAAAAGCTTTTGTATTCGCTTTGCACAATTGTTTACTAAATTCCTGTTAGTCAAAGCATAATATATTATTATAGGTTTAATACTGTTCATTGGTTGTTGAATAAAGCTACATGTTTTTTTCAATCACAGTTCAATATTGTTAAAGACTATACTATACTGTATGTTTTAACATACAGAATGAATTCCAATAGTTTTTGTTATTGAGAATGTTCATGGAGTCGTTTATGAAATGGAACAGTAACTGATGAAAATGTTTTGTAGTTTTCGTGATCCATTCCTCAGAAAAACACAACGTAATAAACTTATAACTTTAGAGTTCAATGAAAAATTGATTGAGCTAGTAAGTTATAATTACTTAATTAGAGACCCTCTTTTACTTGAACTATTATATTTGACATTAGCTGTCTCAGTAACAGAAATTTGTTCTGAAATCAAAACATGTTGTTAGTACTTATACACGAGTCAAGGACCATTTTAATCCAAGGGAAAAGACCTTTTTATCATGATATTTAAACTTCAAATAAGCCAACTGAACTACTCGGCCAAATTTAACTGTAAAGTCATAAAATTAGCCATTTTCATTAAATTTTATAAGCTTTTTTGTGTGAAATAAACATTCTTGTCTGAAAGTAAGAATAAAAATATCGAAATTTCTTTGTGAAGCAGTCATTCGAAATACCAAAATATTTTTATTCTATGCACTTGCTATTTTGCGTTTTCTATTGGATTTATTATCCAGTTAACTGCATAAAGTAATTCTTTATATCTTACATTTAATTGCAAAGTCAAACATAGAAAAACTGATGTGGGTCCATTTAGGTAATATAAGCTTGGTTTTGTTTCACACTCTTAAGTATTAAGTTAATGCTTTATCCTTAATTCAAGAGTACGTGTACAGAGATGATATTGGGATGTTAGCAAACATCAAAGTATATATAGTATAACTCATGTTAATAAGACACAGATGTCTAAACATGAATTGTATTTATTGACTGATTAATATTATATAAAATACGAATTTACTTCTTCAGGTATAATACTTGTATTGCAATTAAGTGAGTAAATCTGAGTACTCCCAATGTTTTCAGTATATATTTTGTTTCTGAAGTTTAATACGTCATGTGGTTATTTGTTTGTTGTTAATTTCTAAACTATACAGTGGAATATATGCACTATGTCCCGCACAGCTATCTCAGCTTATTTTATAGTGTTACAATACCTCAACTTTATCCTAGACCACTGAACGGGTTGATGTAATCTGGCGGGTAGCATGATTCTTCAGTATTGTCGTTAATGACTGAATAAAGCGTCAAAGTTCTATTTATCCTTTTTTTTTTTTTTTGGCTGGGATCCATCCAGAATTTTGTTCAATGTAGAACATAAATATCCAAGATAAATGACACTACCACAGGTTCTTGAAGTTACAGTAAGATTCAATTTGTATTAAAATAAGGGTCTTGTGGGTCAATAAATTTGATTATGAACAACACAACACTGTCCAGTTGCTTACAGTCATATAATAACCCATAACAATGGCAGCAACTACATTTTTGTCATATTATGTTGTAAATGTCACTCATATGTAATGGTCTATTAGGAATTCCCTTTGGAGTGAATCTTTACTTAGAGCTTATCATATTGAAATAAAATGCTTCTATGATGTTTTTTTGAATAAAACCAATAGCATTTTGGTCAAGAAAAAAATATTATATGGATATTGTAGTTATAATCATAACAGATCCACTTCCTATGATTTCAATGGATCTTTGGATGAGAGCCGTACAGTAACGGCCAGTTAGCCCGTGCCTTATGTTGGCACTCATTACTCGGTGTTTTTTTAAGGATATAAACGAAAGTGTGTATTATTAAACGATGTACAGTGACTTCGTTAAAAAGTGCGACGTCTTATCTTGATTTGGAGGTTATTTCGGAGTTTTACAATTCGAACAATATTTAGGGCTTATCTGGCTTGACAACGCTTGGTAGTTACCAATGTGTTTACAACCATTATAGACTGATGATTCGAATCCGAAGATAAATAAATTAAGATATCTAAATTAATTACTTTTTTTTTTAACTATGATATATATGTTTTTGTGATTGGGGTTAAACTATCATCGGCCTTCTCAATATTCGCTAGTGACACCGGAAATTGTGACATTCGAAAATTTTAAGCTTGAGCTCACGATTTTTGTATGAAAACATTCAAAAGCTCAGAAACCTTAGTCAATGTGTTTGCTAAAGCCACTATTAAGACTAAACGTTTAAGTTATACTTTTTTAAATGCATTTGTTGTTCGATAAGAATTTCTTCTTTAGTTCAAAACGTCACATTATTTAATTGTTTGTAGAAAAAATATTGGTGTTTCATTATTTGTGTGTTCTTTTTTTTTTTTGTCATAGCAAAGCCACAAAGAGCTGTTTGCTGTGTCCACCGAGAGGAATCCAACCCCTTTATTTTAGGGGTGTAACTGAAAACTTACCGTTGTCTTACGGAGAATGGAGTTTAAGTGTTTTTTTTGTTTTTTTTTGTCGTTAGAAAGCTGTATAGTGAACTAACTTTGTGCTGTGTTTACCGCGGGAATTGATCTCTGATTGAAGCGTTGTAAGCCTTCAAACTTGTCGCTGAGACATCGGGGCTCGTTTTACTTTATAAAATGAATGAAGTTTATATATCGCCAATTTTCAACATGCTTATATCTCGTGCTTCTTACACCCCTAAATATAATTTCGGTATTCTTTAGATTTTGTGGTATATAACTTGATTGTAGTTAAAAGTGCTAAATACGTAGTGTGAGAGGGAAAGTTATGGAAAAATTATACAGTATTTCATCTTTACCACATTAATTGTTGTAGGCTATTATTAGAATAATAGTTTAATGTAGATTTGTTTGTTTTGAATTTCGCACAAAGCTACTTGAGGGTTATCTGCGCTAGCAGTCCCTAATTTAGTTGTATAACACTAGAGGGAAGGCAATTAGTCATTACCACCCACCGCCAACTCTTGGGCTACCTTTTTACCAACGAATAAGTGGGATTGACTGTAACATTATAACGCTCCACGGTTAAAAGGCAAGCATGTTTGGTGTGACGGGGATTCGAACCAGCAACCTGGCCATTTAATGTATAACTTTGAATTTAAATACGTGTATATAGAAGACTGTTTTCTTACAACTTATTTTCGATTTTTCATCCAATATTAAGAAAAACTTAGTTATGAAAAGTAGAAAAGTACTATTGTAGATTTAGTTTAGTATATGTGTAAGTTTAATAAGGTGCTTTTACTCCCAAAGCCAATAAATAACCCGAAATATTTTTTTTTCCAAAATTGCTATAATAGCCTTTAAAGAAAAATGACTATAGCAATAAAAGTTTAATTACATATGAAGCAAACATATACTGCAATTTTATCATGAAAATAATGGAGATGAAATTCATAACTGAATTTGTAACATAATATCTCTTGTATTTTGTACATTTCTTGCTTTTATCCATTTTTTAACAAAAGTTTGGCCGCTGTGAATATTTCGCAATGCTACACGAAGGTTATCTGCATTAATCGACCCTAATTTAGCTATGTAAGATACCCAGTCATCACCAACGAATGGTGAGGGCAAGCATTTTTAGTGTGCCAGTGCGGCCCTCAGTTTAGGAGTCGATGGCTCTCACCACCCGGCCATGCCGGGGCCTCAAAAAAAAGACAAATAATAAAACTTTGTTTTACAATATTGTATTAATTGTACGAGTTTATAAATAAATTAGCAGCATTAAACTATTAAAATTACTCTGCATAAATGAGACTGTAATGGTATTTAATTTTGTGTCGACTTAAATCATCCTTCTCACATCAACCAAATAAATATGTATGGAAAAATATAGGTAATAAGAGCAATATTCTAAAAGATATCACACTGTTTTCATCCTGGAAATCTAACCCCTGCTATACCTGTTATTATAATAATATGTAAATATAAGAAGTGAAGAACAAGTAAAGTAGCATTACTTGCAGCATTTGAGGTTAATGTAAATTTAAAAATCAATAGATAACTGTTAGATTATCTAAGTGTGTGCTTATGTGCAAGAGGAAGAGGTTACATGTATAAATCAAGGTAATAGTGCTATTTATGAGTATAACAGTAAATGTGATGACATCAAACGACATAAAAATACTTTGTAACTTCTTTTTTATTTCAGGATTCACAAAACTCAGTCGTTGTTTCGAAGAAGTAAAACATTAATCAAAGAGAACTGAGCAAGTGGTATAAGTGACATTTGGTATATACTTACTTAAAACGTTCTTTTTTCTGCTTTACGAAAGTTTTTCATCTATAACCGACTAAAAAGTTTAAATTATTTAATATATTTTTTTAGAAATAAATAAAGTTTAGCAACGTACACGTTGTTTTATGATATTGTTCAAATAATGACTACTAAACACTGCATGAAGACATAATAGAGTAGTGGACAGTAAAGCCTTACGCCATGTATTAAAAAAGTGTATATTCTAGCTTTCGTATTTACTTGATCATGTATACTACACTCCCATTCACATCTTCGTTAGGAGAAGATAAAAAAACAAAATATTTTTTACTAAGATATCGCTTGCATATATATGTAGGAACACGTAAGAGTTTGTATGTTTGTGTGTGAACATTACTGTAAATCTTATAGGTTAACCTTTTACACAAACAACCCTATGTTTAAATAACTTAGCAGTCATGAGAAGGTCGTGTGACTCAAATCGCCATGAAATCTCTGTTAGAGGTAAGAATAAAGTAGGGTCTTAACTCTAAACACTTCTGATTACAGGGTTTTCATGACGCCCCTGCGTATTCCACTTAATAGTAGTATCGTACAATGTATTTTCTGTAATTAGTGTAACCCAACTGTAGCCTCTACTAAACAGCCGGCATGACTGCTAAAACGCGATTCATCTAATAACACGTTGTAGCACAAGGATGCATCAGCGCCCTCATGTGACAGTTCAGCGATCTACAATTGCATTTAAGAGCTATTCTGCATTTTACTACTGTATTGTCTGATTTCGAAGGAAACTCTTTACAAATTGTAATTTTAATGTTATTTCATAACATTTTTAGACAGCGTAAAATATTCTGAGCACTTGAAATTTGTATTTGATTGTACTTTCTTATAAACATGAATATCGATTATGAATGTTTAAAAACTATTACATTTCACATTTTAAAATTAACGTGATTTTTATTAATACACATTTTATCTTTCACATAATTAATTGCTTTTCTAATCCCTTTTCAAATTTTATAAGCTAAAATATAAAAATCCTGGCAACTACACCTCAATTATAACAAGAACAAACAGCCAAACCTCATTGATTTAGAATTTTTTCTTTCATTGTGCTATTATATAATGTTAATTATATTGAATAACCTCAGAACTGGTTTGTGTTAATACCAGCGTTAGAAATAGCTGATACAAGTTGTAAAATGCTTGATATCTTGAAAATAAATGTTCAGGTGGTCAAGGCGCTCGACTCGTAATCTGAGGGTTGCGGGTTCGAATCCTCGTTACCTCAAACATGGTTGTCCTTTCACCCGTGGGGGCGTTATAAGTTACGGGCAATCCTATTATTTGTTGTTAAAATGGTAGCCCAAGAGTTGGCGGTGGGCGATGATAAATAACTACCTTCAGTCTAGTCGAACACTGCTAAATTAGGGTCGGTTAGCGTCGATAGCCCTCCAATAGCTTTGCGCGAAATTCAAAAACAAAGAATAAATGTTTTTTGTACGTACGGAGAGAGACATCTAACGGTTGATCTTACAAATTCCATGCCACTTAAATTTGTATAGATGCTTGATTCCAATAGCTGGTTTGAAAATTCATTTCAATTATACTTGTGGGTAGAGAATCGGAGACTGCTTATTTTTTTCACTTTTTGCTGAACCGTATATTCTATAGTGTACTATGGCAGTGAAATGTTTTAGAACATCAACTTTTAAATAAAAAGGTATCGGCTTTAGACAAAGGACTATGAGTGGTTTTTGGCTCATAACTTAAAAGGTATCACGAGAAGTATAATATATTATAAATATTATACTAACACACATCTACGTAAATTTTTATGTAAATTAAACAACAAATAAACTGCTTATAAACAAATAACCAAAAATAGGAGGAGCAGAAAGTGTTCGTATAGTTCAGAACGTATGAAAAAAATGATATTCCCGTAAAAATTTTGTTTACTTTGGCGAATAAACTACACTATACCATTCCAGAACTAGATACTGGGTTCATAATTATTGGAATTTAGCCAGCAAAAACTTTACTTCCGGCAAGTTAGCGCCGTCTCCGTCATTATCTGCTTGGTCATCATGGCGAACAGAAAACAACTGTCCAGTGATTTAAAAAAACGAATTATTGTAAAATACAAGTCTCGTGTGTCTCCTTCCGGTATTGCTACACAACTTAATGTGCCGAAATCTACTGTTCAAAGCATAAGTGTCAAGTTTAAGCTTACAGGATCAACTGCTAACCTCCCTCGTTCCGGACGCCCCACCAAAATTCCAGAGAGAACCAAGAGGAAGGTTCTCAGAGAAGTTAGTAGGAACCCTCGTTTAACATGTAATGACATACAGAAACTGGTAAGGGAAACTGGGGTTGACGTAAGCACCTCCACAGATACGAACATGTTACGCTCTTCTTGGTTCAAAGCATGACGTCCTCGTATAACTCATATTTAAAGCCTGTTCATTTAGAAGCACGATTGAGGTATGCAAGAAAGCATGTAGATAAACCCTTTACCTATTGGAAGAGTATTCTTTGGTCAGACGAGACTAAAATCGAGCTTTTCGACCACAATGATGTTCGCAATATTTTCCGTAAGAAGGGGAAACGAAATCTTCCAAAGAACATCGTTCCTACAGTTAAACACGAAGGTGGCTCGATCATGCTATGGGGTTCCTTCAACTTTTCTGTTGTAGGCAGCCTTCACCGCGTCAACGGAATCATGAAAAAAGAAGAGTACGTTGATATATTAGGCACTTATATCAAGAATGACGCTCGAAACTTGCGGCTTTGGCGTCGTTGGATCCTCCAGCACGACAATGACCCTAAGCACACATCGAAATATGTGTAATCCTGTTGCAGAGGAACCATATAAGTGTTCTGAAGTGGCCATCGCAGTCACCCGATCTCAACCCAATTGAAAACGTTTGGCATGAGTTGAAGACCAGGGTTCATCAGCGTCATCCGAAAAACTTGCAAGAGTTGGAGGCCTTCTGTAAAGAAGAATGGAAGAAAATACCAGTCGAGTACTGTCAAACGATCTTGGAGGGCTATGTGGAGAGATTGTGCCATGTAATTCATCTGAAAGGCTACACAACTGACCATTAAAGTAGACGCACGAACACTTTCTGCCCTTTTTATGTTTGGTTATTTGTTTATAAACAGTTTATTTGTCATTCAATTTACATACAAATTTATGTGGATGTGTGTTAATATAATATTTATAATATACCCTACTTTCATTATCCTAATCGTGATACTTTTTAAGTTATAAGGAAAAAACTACTCACAACGCAGGCGTACGAACACTTTCTGTCGTAACTGTAATTAAAGTGTGGTAAATGCGGTTGATATACACATACGATATTTCTGCTGCGGTATTTTAGACGAATCATTTGTTTATTTTGTCAATAATGTTTGTAGGTGTGAGTAGAATAACTACTGTTCACTTGCCAGCTTAAATGTAAGGTTGAATATCCTTAAAGGTTCTTTGGTTGCAAGCACAAAGCATATTTATGCGAAATCAACATTTTAAGGATAGATATAACTGATCTGCTTCCCATGATATGTGATTATAGATAAGAATATAGTTTGTTCAGGGTATATTAAGTTTCATTATTTTATTATAACTGAAAAATCAAGCTCTTTGTTCCTCTTTGAAAATTAGGGTTCATTTGGTTTATGAGTCACACAGTTATAAATTATGTTGTTAAAACATGAAGAATAAGGTTTCACTAGGAGGAGTTTGAGTCAAATATTGCTTAAACATATAAACTAATGATTCAGTGAACGTTTTGAAAATTAGTCCCATATATATCCACTCTACTTGAGAAAAAAAAAGTAAACTCACAAATGACATGGCTGTGCAATAAAAGTGGATTTTCCAACGAAATCATTATGCATTGAGAAATAAGGGTTAATTTATATTTAAACACGATGAGATTAAAATTATACATATTTTGTATCTATGTATTTATTTTTAGTATTATTCATTTATCTTACTAATTTTACCATTATCTGAAAATACAATACTTTTTTCGTATCCGTTGTAAAAAAACAAGAGATTTTCTGCCTACCTTTGGCATAACTTAAAAAAGAAAAGAGTAACTTTTGCTTATCTTTCATTTTCTTAATCACCAACAACTTTTTCATATTTAAACTTTATTATGCATTTCGAATCAATAGACAAAATAATTATATGATATACAGGGTGTGGACAAAACAAGTGGCCCCCGTTGTAAATGTTGTTAATTTGTTATATATTTTATTACATAACAGAAATATATGTAAAACTATATGTTTTTAGAAAGCACTTGACGAGATCTCTTCAAATATGATCGCAAATCCTAAGTTTAACACTGGTTTTTGTAAACATCTTAACTTTTCATGATTTTAGCTACATTTTCTTATAAAAAGTGTTGTGCACCTGCTGTAGTTTCTTAAATCTTATTATTTCAGTTAGCCTACAGAATAAACAAACAAGTTTCTCGGAATGGCCAGATTAATCAGGTGATATCAATTCGATTGAAAAGTTCTGGCCTGAGTTAAAGCGATTAGCGAAAGATTGCAAACCAAACACGGAAGATGAACTTTTGAAGTATTCAAAGAAAGAAGGCAATCAATCACACAGGAATATCTGCATAAACTCATTGAAAGCATGACACATTGATGTGAAGCAGTACTGAAATCCAAGGGAATACCGATTAAATATTTACCTGTGAAACCGATTTGTGTTATTTGAAATTTCATTTTTATGTTCGATAATTGAAAGATTATTAACCTCGAAACGTTTGGCCATAAACCTCGGTTACTAACTTGTATGCCTTGAAAATATCTGCTTTAACCTTATCATAATCTGTACAGTCTTTTAGAGAGAGAGTGGAATATGTTTTTTTGTGCTTTACCAGTTAAAACACTCTGTAATAATAATTACTATTTTTCTATGGATTATATCAAGGTTTGGGCGACCTTCTCAAAATGTTGGAAATATTTATTTACTCCATTTTCTTTGAATGGTGGTACTTTAATATACTGATTAAGTGTAAAGTTGTAATTTTGTCTTGGTCGGTCCGAGTTGAGTCTGTGTTCCATTTCTTTGAGCTTAAGTATTTGTAGCTTCATTGCAAATCTTTTCTTTCTAGGCATTTACTTCCCTCTTCAGCTTCGATACGAACTTGTTCTTTTTATTTTTCGGCTTCGATATGAGCTTGTTCTAGTTCGACTTGTTTGTATTCCTTAACCTCTAGTTCTAAAACTTTAGCAATTCTCTTTGTGATATCTTTCTAGTTCTTTGAGAGAAGATGATTCAAGACAATCTTGGTAATGAGACGTAATCAAATCTTGTTGGCACTGATAAATATAAATTGAATTACGATTTGAATTTATTTCGAATTTTGTCTCTGATTCATATCTTGGACATGATTCCCCAGTTTATTAGTTGTGTATTACAATTTGAAACAACTTGACAATGATTTTAATAATAATTTAGATTTAAAATTTAAATAAATGCTGATATGTATCAAGTTTATTATATTTGCCAACAAGATTGATACACACAGTTTTTCTAATACAAATGTATTTTATTATGCAAACAATATTACAATTTACAAATAATGATTTATATACAATAGTTTTAGAAACTTACAAACAATACCGAATCTTCTATTTGGTTTGGAACTTACATGATATCTTATGAGGGTTCACGATGAGCTAATTAATCTCTTGAGTTGATGTAAATCCAATTCACTTAATAGAGAACTAACTACCTCTGCGTTCTTGGTTCATCACACTGAGGTAAACTGCTGAAACTACATAAAGTATTCGTAAAAATATTGATGTCTAGTGGGAAACCGCTAAAGTTAAATGCCTTATAATTAAAACAAAATTATAAACGTTTCTGGTCACATATATAAAGTTTCCGATTAATCAGTATTAATCAAAGTTACAGAGTCCGAGGTTTATAGCACGCCAACTGAGGTAGAACAATGGTTTATATTGTCTTTTGGCGCGTCATGTTGGTTACATTTATATGCGTGAGAAGAGTATCTAGAAATTTCAGCCTGCACAACAGTACAGACGATGCGCTAGTGTTTACGTAGGTAAATAAATATTGTTGATTCTTACATTCGAAAGTTTTCTACAATATTAGTGAATACCCGGGAATTTTGCAATAAAAATTTAACAATATAAGTTTTTTACATTTATAAGTGTAAATTTAACTTATACAAACATCAATGTGTGTGTTTGTATTTTTCTTATAGCAAAGCCACATCGGGCTCAGCAGTTATAACAAAACACTGGAATATCAGACTGTTTCATTTTTTCACATTTTATTAATTTTTTCAACCGATTTCGTAATTTCAAAGGTCACTTCTCAGGACATAACTTTACCAAGAATCTACAACAGAAATATTCAAGTAATATGCTTCCTAAGTATTTTCAAGATAATTTTTAACTCAGCAAAAACCTTTTAGAAAACATTTTTTAGACGACTGTTCTGTAACAGGGAACGATACTTAAGTTGTTTGTAAGTTTGTTGGAATTTTAAATTCAATAAACAAGAAAATTAATTTTATGTTCAAAAGAAATAAAGTATTATCCTTTTTACATGTGTTGGTAAGTGTCTCACCAGAAAAGGAAATTGTAACTGACATTTTTATATATACACAAATTCATATCAATATATAATTTGTTTTAATAATTGTCCCGATCTTGAAAACTAGATGCTTCTATAATTCTTGCAGATAGATTACATTGTTTGGTTTCCCTGAAGAAACGAGAGTTAACTGGTTATTAAAAATAACATTTTTTCCGGTGTCAATAACCGGAAAAAAGCTATATTAAAAGATTTTGAAATAGTTAAGAATAGCTTTTTAATAAAGAAACATTTAAACAAAGAGATCAGTAATGGTAAAGAGAATATAACATATTTTGTTGTAACTCATTGTCCAAAACATATACATTGATATTTGATTTGTTGATATACAAGTGAAACAAATAGTAGATACAAAATTGAAAGATGTATTCAAAGATAAGATTATTTATCAAAAATAGATCCCAGAAAATGTTATAGATTATTGGAAAGAACCCAAAGAAAGAGTCTGGCATTTTCAGTTCCGATAGAGAGAACTGTTATCTCTATAATTTAGATTACATGAAAATTACCAAAACAACAAAGAACAATACTAAAGAAAATTTTATTTTCATTAATAACTCATTTTATTGCAGTTCTTAGAAAGTAATAGGTATTTTAGAAAGTTTAGATTATGATGAATTCTATATTGGTGGAACAAATAATTTAGGATTAAATATATTTTTAAAAAAGTCAATGCTAGATTCCTACCCCCCAAAACACTATATCCCAGCAAACTTTCAACAGATATATTTTGAAAATTTTCATAATTCTGAAAGAACTATATGTTCATATTTTCCTTTTTAAGCACATAATGTAAAACATAAAAAAGATTAATTTCGAAAATTATGAATTTTTGCGTCGCTTTAAATAGATAGAAGTAACTGGTTGTGTAAAGTCAGTAGGAAGTAAGAAATGGTGAGAAATGTCACTAACACTTATAGAAAAGACAGTAAGTAAGAAGCATGAAATAAATAAATTGTATTAGAAAGTATAATTAGAATAAAATTTTTTTTTTTTTTTAAGTATATTGGCTATTGAATTATTTTTGTTTGTTTTTGGTTGGAAATCACTTATAACGCTTATATATGAAGCAAAACATTTATTTTTCTACCTAAATACTAATGACGTCATATTTATTATCACATATAGATTTAAATTCTGATAAAAAATGTATTAGATTGCCCAACTACAATTAAGGTTTCAACCAAGACGACAGACTTCGATATTGAAGCTAAACTTATAACGAACACAGTATTCATAATTTGTCACGAGGTTACTTTACACATTATGTATTAGTAAAAAATGATTCTGATGTGTTCTTACGACAGTTTCTGTCGATCTCCAAGTCTCTCTCACCACAAATCAGTACAAATTAAAGAAGCCTATTTTACGAAATTTTAAATGAGTTCTCAAGAGTTCCTAAAACAAACAGGACATTTATTCGTAAAATTGGTTTGAATATTTCTAAACGTTTAAATATATTTTTGACAATAAATGTTCAGGTGGTTAAAACGCCTGACTCGTAATCTGAGGATCGCGGGTTCGAATCCCGTCATATCAAACATGCTCACTCTTTCAGCCATGGAGCGTTATAAGTAACAGTCAATTCCACTATTCATTGGTAAAAGAGTATACCAAGTATTATATTGCTAAACTAGAGACACCTAACGCAGATAGCCATCGTGTAGCTTTGCGTAAAATTCATCAAACAAACACTAGAGTCCACAGCAGTCGAAAAATACCTTAGCTCCTTTTGAAAAGAGACTCAAGAAGTTATCGGTAATTATATATTAACTGAGAAGAAAATATACAAATTAAGAAAACTATTTTGAATCTACTGAAACTCTGTTCAAGATAGCAAGATTGACAACAAGAGTGAAAAGATTCTGAACCATGACAGATGTAACTAAAGGCTTAAAAGTTAAAAAACCACAATAGAATATCTAGTACTGAAAATATTCGAACTTATTTTTAAAAAGGCTAATTACAGACTGATAAGAGTTTAACAACCTCAAGAAAAAGCTGTAAGCTAACAAAACTGACAAAATAAAATTATACAGGAAGAGTCTAACAACAGGCTAAGAAGACCAACTAACACAAGAAGAAGCTAAATGTACACTGAAAAGATTCAAACTCATATGATGAGAAGGTAACTACGTACTGAGAGGACTTATTCATAGAATAAGAAGTTAAATAGATCCTGAGAAGATTAAAACTCACTCGAGAAGAGTCTAATCACAGGCTGAAAAACTTCAAACTCACTCGAGAAGAATCTTACGCCTAACTATAGGCTGAGAAGACTCATACTTAAACCAGAAGAGCTAATTACAGGCTAAAAAAAGACAGGTTATAAATAAAAAAAGCTACATAAAGATAGGAAAATTATCTCTGAAACAGAATTAACTACAATTGTGAAGACTGTCTATAATTTAAGCTATGGACACAATCTACATTATAAAAAGACAAGTTAAAGACTAAAAAGCCTCTCAGTGCCACACTGATATATCCTCTGACTTCCAACGCTAGAAACCAGGTTTTGATATCTGTGGTAGACAAAGAACAGATAACTTATTGTGTAGTTTTGTGTAAACTGAAAATACAGTTTATAAATTTAAAATATTACGTATAAGCTAAGGAATATTAATCGTTTGCTAAAGAATTGTAAAAGTTGATAGAACTTATTTCATATTTGGCATTCCTAAGACATTTCTTAGAAAAAAGATTTAAGGGTTGTTTGAAGAACGACCAAAAGTATTGAATTATCTAATTGCCGGAAAGAACACCTGAGTGACTGTTGTTCGTAAATATTTAGGAATTTGGCCAATAGAAAATAAAAACAAAAACAAAATTATATACATACAATTCGAGTCAAAACTATGAAAAAAAAGTATTAGCATTTTGAAGGAAAAGAAAAACGAAAAATAAAAAAAATCTCTACAGTAGCCTAATAAAGAAAGGAATTAGAAGCGTGTCTATTCCAAACGTTATAGTCCATATAATTATTTACTAATCTTGGAACTAAATCAAATATCAGTATAGGGCATTGTACAGAGTCAGTCTGAAAAGCTTGGAAGTTAGTAAAATTTGAGGAAAGTTTAATAGTTATCGATGATATCTTTCAGAAGCCACTGCTTCATGTAGCAGTAAAAATATTCACTGGTTACATTTATGTTTTGAGATACAGATCATAACTTGAGTAAACGGAAGTAAACTTTTATTTAAGAGTAATTTATTTGAACGGGATCTGTTCTTTTAGATCACACAATTGTTCTATCATTAGGTAATTACACATTTCTTCAATGGTGTTGCAAACCTAGTCTTTTACTTCTCTAGTTGGAATGTTTATTTAGTTGTTTAAAAGTGTCATGACACTAAGTTTTATTTTATCTAAATAGCTTCCTCCAGCAATTAACTTTTATTGAAAATTAAAGGCTTTCACCTATAAAAATCTACTGATCTAGGCTGATAGCAAAATTGCCTTCCATCCTATAGGTCTATCTTTGAATCCCGTCTCCACCGCAACAGAACAGTTTTTCTCAGAAACCCTTTTGGGACAACGTCAGATTATTGGCCAAAACATATGATGTTAAACATTAGTGATTAAAAAAGTTTGAAAAATAATGGCTTACTAACCACGATAACAATTGAATTCTGACTGCCACAATGTAAATACGTTACTGAATACCTATTTATTTAAATAATGTTTATAACATTTCAAAATTAATTAGCTTTTATAGTCTTGAGAGGTTTGGAGAATGCTTTTATTTTTTATAAGATATATTAAAGTTTGCTCATGTTGCATTATTTTTTGAATTTTATTTTCTTTCCAGTTAATTAGCTGGTTATTTTTAATATTATTGTTACGAGAAATCAGTTCTCAGATTAGTTTTGTTTATCTTTCACGATGTTCTTTCAAAAAATACTAGTTTAACTTTATATTGCTTGCTATCATTTTTGTAAGTTTGTTTGGAATTTCGTACAAAGCTACTCGAGGGCTATCTGTGCTAGCCGTCCCTAATTTAGCAGTGTAAGACTAGAGGGAAAGCAGCTAGTCATCACCACCCACCGCCAACTCTTGGGCTACTCTTTTACCAACGAATAGTGGGATTGATCGAACATTATAACGCCCCCACGGCTGGGAGGGCGAGCATGTTTGGCGCGACCGGGATGCGAACCCGCGACCCTCAGATTACGAGTCGCACGCCTTAACACGCTTGGCCATGCCGGGCCAGTTTTTGTAAGTATATTAAATATGCTATCTGCCATCAAGAAAATTAGAAACAAATTGAAATGATGAGGGCGTCAAAGTTATTTGAACCGTATATTATTTTGAGGGAGAAACGCGGGTCATCGGTAAGTTTGTGGGCTTACAACGCTACAATACGGCTTTCGATTCCCCACGGTAGACAAAGCACAGATAGTCTATTGCTTAGCTTAGAGCTAAAACAAGAGGGAATCCTCAACAGCCGCGGCACTTGAAATTGTCTGAAGTATGGATAGAGTAAATTAATCTATGATACTTTTATTTTTATTAGCTATATTTTGTGAGTCTGCAATACCAAACATGGGCCGCGCGTATACCCAGTTTGATTTTGTTACTTATTAGGACATTTACTAGCCTAACCTCAAATTAACATTTTTCTAGACAGGATTCGAGTAAATTAATCTATAAGACCTTGAGCATGGTGAAATACATTAAGCTGAAGAGTGTAATCTCCTGAGTCCAAAGCTGTAGTTAGATCTCGAATCGGTCAAGAAATGATGGAGCTGTGAGCTAAAAGTCTGTGCTTGAAAAATAAAACAAACTCGAAGCCATTCTGTAAGCCACTATGCAGCAGCTAACAATATAAACATCCTTTGGCTATGTATGCTTTACCTTGATAAACTTTGCCTAGTACTGTTGTTATCTTATGCTGTATTTTAAGCTTGTTCCTCATTTGTTATTGTTATTATCGACTTGATGAGGTAATTGTTAGGAACGAAATATCACATTTATTGCTGTTGTTTGGGTTCTTGAGGTGAACAACGTCTGAGGTAGGAATGCTGTCTAGGAATCTGTGATTCTATAATATCTATTTAGTTTGAATGTCAATAAAACATTCTTCACTAATGAAATTTTATTACATTATTTTACAATGCCATTCTTCCTTGCCTATTATTATTGATAAATGGCGTATATTATTAAAATAATTGCAAACATTTGATACTTTTGCAGTACACCATAAGTACATATTAAAAAATAAAAATTATACCTCTTACTTGGTAAATAGTTATTTCTTATTTTTTTTTTTAAATGGTCATGTAGCTAGGGCGCTTGATTCGCAATCTTAAGTTGGTAGGTTCAAATTCCCGTCCCACTAAACAGGCTCGAGGGCTCTATAACGTTGCGATCAGTTCTACTATTCGTTATTAAAAGAATAGCGCAAGGGTTGGCGGTGAGTGGTGGTGACTATCTGTCTTCCTACTAGTCTTACACTGCTAAATTAAGGACGATTATCACAGATAGCCCTCGTGTAGCTTTGCGTGAAATGAAAAGTTATCGACACTGCTGTATTTTACTTGTTGAGTCAGCGATAATATTAGTGACATACAATGCTAAAATTTCGCTAAGATACAATAAAACGCTAAGATTCCACGAAATGAACTTAGTGCATATAGCCCGATAAATAAATATATGCGACAAAAAGAAGAACAATAACATTACTAAATAAGTCTGATAAAAAGTTGATAATTGTATCAGACCCCTACCGACGTCTCGTAACTAGTTGTTTCGAACTTGGAAATCATATTAAAACCTGAGATAAGCCAGAAATTTTTATTTTTTCTCCAAAAACTTCAATATACAACAGAGTTGATTCAGTTTTGATTCTTACTGAGAACTGAGCTACTTTATTCATCCTCATAATTTTTAGCTCAATGACTAATACGAAGATTTTTAAGACTCATTTCTAGCAATACCGCAAGCATCATTTGGTTTCATGTTGAAATGTTACTCAAATCGACCCGAAAGATATCCAGTGGCTGAAGATTTACATCGCTGCTGTCAAACAAGGCAATTGTTCTATCAAGCTAACATTTCAGAAGCAAAACAACGTGATAAATTTGAAGAAATTTTCTAGCTTTACTGTTGGCTCAAAACCAAGATTTGCCTAATACACATATAACAACATACGTTACATGAATTAAACTGAAAGAAACGTAGGTATTAAATTAAATGTATAACAATAATCTTTCACATAAGTAACCAATTATTAAACTTATAGTAAGTAACTTATGTTTAGCATTATAGTTTATCTCCGACGAGTTCTGATTCACTATGTTACGTACCTTACGTATTACGATTTCAAATAGCCAGAAATTGTAATTTAGAAGTTGTTTGAATTTCGATATGTATCAAATGTATGATATTTGCCAACTAGAGTAATACATGCAATTTTCTTTCTTAACACAAATATATTTTACCATACAAACAACTATACAATTCATAGTAACGGTTATTACAAATATTGGTTTATATACAATAGTTTTACAAACTTCTAACTGTACTGAGTGTTTCTTGTTTGAAACTGACTCTTTTCTCGATGTTCACAGACAGCGAATTAATTCTATGTTGAAAAACAGGTACACTTCTCTTTACGGCTAGCTAGCTTGAAGCGCAAGAAAGTTTTTCATCCACGACAGTATCTAATGTCATTGTATAAAGGCTAACGACCGAAGTTGATTCACAGAAGTTAAACGGTTTGGTGTGTTTGCATTCTATAAACTTTTTGGTCAATATCTATAGTTTTCCGATTAATAAGCGTTTATCACTATTATAGCTCCCGAAGCTTTAGTATACTGACTGTAACGACCAAACAATATTATATTACTGTATCTGCGTTTTGTGGTAGCTAGCTTTTACACTCATTAGGTGAGATTCTCGTACGTTCAACAATATTCGAAGATACGCTAGTGATTTCGTGAAACATATGTTGTTGATTCGTATTTTTTAGAATATTCTACAAATTAATAGAGTAGACGGCACTTGCGCAATACACATCCAGCAATATACGTCACATGCATCAAACTGGAACAAACGCAAATATTAAAATAAATGTATAACAGTATATTCGTATTAAACTCACAATAAGTAACGAGAACTAGACTTATAATGAGTAAAATACATTAAACTTACAGTAATTAAGCTGTATTAAACTTAAAGTAAATAAATTATATTAAACTCTAATAATTAACCTAATTTAAACTTTTAGTTAGAACGTAGATTAAACCTTTAGCAAGTAACGTATATTAAGCTTCTATTAAATAAAAAAATTATAGTAAGTGACCTAAATTAAAGTTACAGAAATATAATATCTTTATAAATTGTTTATTGGCAGAATGCACACAAAAAAGCGTGTGTTTGTTTTCTTATAGAAAAGCCACACTAGGATATCTTCCGCCGTGTCTACCGAGGGGAATCAAAGGCTGATTTTAGTGGTGTAAATCTCTAGACCTACCGTTATCCCAGCGAGGAACCAGAAACAAAACTGCTAAAGTAACACCCTGTTGTTCATATTTTTACTAAATGCAGTTATAATTTTTCTTGAATAGACGCTGTCTTGTAAACATAGTAATTACGAACTATTGAATGGGCACGTTTTAACTTAACATTATACACTATCAACTGTTGTTTGTTTGTTTGTTTTGGAATTTCGCACAAGACTACTCGAGGGCTATCTGTGTTAGTCGTCCCTAATTTAGCAGTCTAAGACTAGAGGAAAGGCAGCTAGTCATCACCACCCCCCGCCAACTCTTGGGCTACTCTTTTACCAACGAATAGTGGGATTGACCGTGACATTATAACGCCCCCACGGCTGAAAGGGCGAGCATGTTTGGCGCAACCGGGATGCGAACCCGCGACCCTCAGATTACGAGTCGCACGCCTTAACACGCTTGGCCATGCCGGGCCTATCAACTGTTGAGTAAGTATTATGATATGGCAAAAAGTATACTAACAAATATAAATTATTCAAGTAAAGCCTTGATTTGTTGAAAATTATTAAATACTGTACGATTATTTTGTTACTTACTAAGTGTTTTCAACATGAGCTGTTAAACCGTTTGTGTGTTTGTAATTAATGATAAATCTACACGTTTGAATATCTATAATCTGCCAATCATGAGTATCGAAAGGCGGTTTCTAGCATTGTAAGTCCAAAGGTATACCACTGTAATACTGGGGACACTCCTTAATTGATAACTTGTTATGTTAATATCTCCTAATGTTTTCTAAACGAATTGTTAGAAAAGTGACTGTATGAACACATTAAAAATTGAATATTTTGAGAAGCTAATTCTAAAATAACATCTTGTTATGCTTAACATTAAATATTTTCCAACCCTCATTACTGTTGGGAAAATACAATGTAACAAAGCTTATCTTTTATTTAAAGCGCGAACTCTGAGTGAATACCATTTTATGTTTAACATTACAGTTGTCTTAACCCTAATTATTGCCACGTAATAAAGTTTATCTCATATTTCAAACTACAAATTCTGAGTGAATATCTGTTTATGTTTAGTAATTTATGTCTCATAACAGGAACAGCAATAAATGAATTAATTGTTTCCTAGCGAGACATATAGTTAGAAGAGCCTGTGTTTTAAAATTTATTGTTTGTTTCTTTGTGCTGCTTAGAATAGCGAAATAACGTCCAATTATTTGATAAAATTTTGCGAAACGAATCAGAGCTGCAGCTGTGAGTGAAGTCAGATTTATTGGATTGGTATGTTTATAAGTTGTTTTTTAAAAATATTTTCAGTATAAAACGTAGATAACTAACATAATATTACGTTTAAACTTCATATAATACAAGCTGTGTTTACAAAGAAAGATATATTTTCTACCGTAAAAATTATAAAGCTGACAGAGCTAGAAATATATATTTTTTAGTTGGTGGCTGTTAAATATTCAAATACAGCTCAAAAATTTTAAATAAAAGATTCTATGAACTAGAATGTCAGAAAGCATGTTATTAAATCGAACCGGTCTAGACATCGAGCACGTGTTTCATTTAGACGTAATTTAACTACGTTTTTATACGTTTGCTTGCTTTGGTCATTTAGCAATAATTTGTATTGTTTTATCAAATGTAAATAAGTGTTAACTTATTTTCCCTAACTCATTCATAATTTACCCAACTTAATCATTTCTTTTTGTAATCATAGTTTTAAATAATTTTGGGATAAAGTGAGAGTAGAAAAGACTATTTATAATTTGAATATTACCTTACTTTACAAAGATACAAGCAATAAAACTACAAAATACGAATGTAGATTGACAGATCACTGTCAACCTACAACAAACGAATATAGTCTGACAAGTCACTATCGAAATACGACAGTAGAAAACAATTTGACAAGTAATTATCGATATACAATAAGAGAATATAGATTGACAGGTCATTATCGACCTACAACAACAGAACGTAGTTTGACAGGTCATTATCGACCTACGACAACAGAATGTAGTTTGACAGGTCACTATCGACCTACAACAAAAGAATACATTTTGACAAATTTCGAACAAATTACATCAACACAATGTAGAATGAGAGACCACCATCGAACTACAGTAGCAATAGCAGCAACACCTATAAGGAAATTATGACGTTGGTTTAAAATAATGTAGGTTAGATTTTATGTGCAGTATCGTCGATGGCTATTCCAGAAAACAATTATAATTTTCTGACTTTTCAATAATAGATTTGATATATTTTCCAGCTACCATCCTCTATAATTTAGTTCATTTACCAGATCATGAGACAAGTTTGATTAATTGATTGGGTTTTCGTGTTAATAATTTGTAGAAGAGGAACAACAGTTTTAATGAATTAAACCAATGATATCAATCTCGTTCTATTTAAATTGTATTAGATTAAATTTTACTGCTGTGCAATTAAATGGTAATGATTATATGTTCATCAGAAACCATTAATTCAAGCTATAAGATGTTCAGAGAAGAGCGGAGGAGCTATATTTTTACTTTATATGTTCTAACGATTAGTATATCAGAAAATGATATTATGAAAAGTTTCGTAAGATTGAGATTGTTTTCAGTGTCTGTTTTTACAAACACATGTGTTTTAGTTGTAGATAAGAAATAAAAACAACCTTCTTGTAAAATATATTTTAATAAAAATATGTCATCGTCTTAATATTCACAAAGGTTATTTACTAACTTAACACAGCTGTTTAGTTTTCTAAGTTGGAGAAAGAATAATCATTGCTATAGAATTTTATGTAGCAATTGCGTAATGATAAACATTACACTTCGACTGTGTGTGTTTTTCGTATAGCAAAGCCACAAAGAGTTATCTGTTCAGCCCACCGAGGGGAATTGAACCCCTGATTTTAGCTTTGTAAATCCGGAGATATACCGCTGTACTAGCAGGGGGCACCCTTCCGACTACTTACAAATGTAGTATTTTAACAGTCTATAAAGCATTTCTGGTGGTTTGTCAAAGAAAGGGCTGGGGTGGGGGTGGGATAAAAATGTATTTTTATATAAAATCTGAATTTCTTTGTAGACAACAATAAAAGGGACTTTCAAAGTTTTTTTTTTTATAGCAAAGAGAATTATTGAAGTGGAATATAAGCAAATAAGTACACTTAACATATACTATAGTTAACCCTCGTATGACTGATTATTTTGACTAAAAGTACATATTCTATTAAAATAAACTGTGTAGTGTTTCAATTTATGCTTATATTTAATATTGGTTTAATTTCATGTGTGGTATAACTCTTAGTTGTAGAAATAAAAAAAATTGTGAAATCTTTTTAGTCACATTTAATTATATAGAATTAAATTTCAGTTTATCCTTTATATAATAAAACTGGTAACAAAGAAAAGAGACAGTTTAAGAAGTAGTGACTCTTTGGATTGTCTATCTCTAGAAATAAATAATGACTAATAATATATACGAGTGTGTGTGTGTGTAATTTTTAAGTTCAATTTTTTTTCTTTCCGTGTCACATAAATTCAACACATATACGTTCTAACCATATGCCAAATTTGAGATATGGGAACCATTTAATTTCTTACCATTAGTGACAGGAAACGGAAACACTTGAGAAGTGCCAAGAAATTGAAGCCATGGGTGGGCCAACATGGTCATGGTTTCTTCCAAATCCAGTCTAATGGTCAATTTTGACCTACGATATCTGTATGGGCACTTTGCAGTTGACAGAAACCTGTTCAAACACAGCCAGAAACTATAAAGCAGATGCAGATTTTAAGTTTACTTTCACGGACCACGTTAAGGATACAGAACGATTTACTGAATTAAACAAATATAAGTATTTTTATAAGTCCGTACAGATTCCTTACATTGTGTATTTATTATCAACTTTATATAATGCGCTTCAAACAACAAAAAAATAGTCTGTTAAAATACATTGTTCAGGTTAAAAAAGAGCTACAGTAGATAATCATAACGATATTTTATATAGTTCCAGCACGATCGTTATTTGCCTGAGTTCTATATGGAAAAATATAACGCTGCAACAGCCTATGCACTCACGGTTTAGTTCACGTCTGCTTCTCACAGAAAGAGCGGAGCACCTTTCCCAATACCGAACTGAGCTGAAAAAGACTCCTCACAGGGGTAAACGTACGGCTCCTCCCACCACCAGATGTCGCCTATCATTGGATAATAAATCCTGTCGTAAAAGGACGATGTGAAAAATTTCTTTACGTACGTATGTATATACGTATATAAACACACGATCTTGCTTATATACACTAATATATCAAGAAATTAGAAACTTTTTCAGAAAATTAATGTCAGTCCAAAGTCAGTTCTTGGAACGATTTATTTTACACAGGACATGCAAACTAGGATAAATTTAATCACGTGATCCTTGGTATATTCTCCATCTAACCTGTAGCTTTGAAGCTTGTGATACGAATCAGAGAATGTAAGAGGTAGGAACAATAAAGTTTATTTTCCTACTTGTGCTTTCCCGCTTATCTAACTCCAAGAAAGTTAATATATGAAACGCCAACTGTTATCTCATAGCTCAACCAAACCAGCCGGAAAATAAACTAGCAGATATCCTTTTGTATTATCTTACAAATATGAGAGAAAACGTTGAGTCTTTATTCTTTGTTAAGAATGTTAGGGAAGAATAAAACTGTTACTTACGGCTTTAGAGTCATTTGGTGCAGGTGTGATGTACAAATATACTTTTTATGATCCGCCGATTTCTCGTTCGTGAAATCCATATGTTGTCGTTTTTTAGCTTATGTTTTATTAAATTCGTTTTCTACTAGTTAAGGAAGTGTTGGGGTCAACTAAAATTCTCGAATATTTAGGTGTTTAAAAAAAGTTAAACGAAGCTCATAATATCTAACAAGTTATTATAATGTCTGATTTTCGATAAAGAAAAATATGAAAAGCAAACGGTTGATTGATAAAAGATGAAATTTCATTAAACTAAAAATTACATTGGTGAAAATGTGTATTATATTCAATGTATCACATGTTTAAACTAAAAAGTAATTTACTAAAACTTGAAAACTACAAAAAAGCGTACACTATATTAGGGAAGTCTGGGAAAAAAAAAGAGTGAAAATATTTTTAGAAGATTATCCCTGTGAATCAGTTTAAAAGTCATTTTATAGGAAGGGTATTGGTTAAAAAGTGTCATGAAGTGATTTCTTATATTATGAATATCTAGCAAATAGGCGTATACTTTAAGAAAATGTTATATCTTAGAATAACTAAAAGCTAATGTAAATTAATAAAAAGTTTCATTCCTAAGAACTATAAGAAATCGGCGAACATTTTTAAACTTTTGTTGAAAATATTATTCTCAAAGATACTAAAATAATTAGTTTAAGTTACAATAAATGATAATTTATAGAACAATAACTAATTTATTTACATTGTTAGTAATAGAAGAGATTACTTTTTCAGGATGCTCAAAAAATAGTGCGAATTGCTTTATTAGGTAATTAATAAGTGCCTTTACTACCTATAAACATAATGCAAGTTGTGACCAATATTTTTAAAAATAATGTTGCTCGTGCACGTTGTTATGTCCTTGTAAAATATCTTTACTTCAATTATTTCAGTGTACCTTACTGTTAGATAGCAAATGCTAATTCTTTATAATTGTGGTTGCGTATATATTCATTCATTTATTATTTCATTATATCGTTTAGTGTTTTATCTATGAATTTTTGGTTGCATTAAAACACTAACTCACCTTCTAGATAATCATTTGTATTTTTTTGTGTATAATGAAACTGACACCATTTCAATAACGGTAACTTACACATACTATTCATGTAACAGAAAAGTATGTACATTTATCACAAGAGGATGTACTCTCTTGATCTACTCTGTAAATAAATACCCTGCCATGAGTTTTACTGAGAGAAAGAGAGAGTCACGAGATAGTTATGGAAGGATATAGTTATTGTTGTTTGTCACTCAATATTGTTATTGAAAGATATTGTTGAGATATTGATTTATTAATATTTATGATAAAGTATTTATTAATATTGATATGAAGTACTGGCTAGGCATTTGTTTATTAGTCGTGTTTTGGTAAGTGTCGAAGTTATTTGTAAATGATTTCTTGTGAATAAACTGTTTTTGTTTTTGAGCTTTGATTGTACATGCGTGTTTATTTGAGGCCGTTATATTATTGTAGAATAAATATCATCTGTTGTTGGAAGTTAAACTGCCATGGACTGACATTCTGCCCAGGAGAAATGCATCACTACTCTCATCTGTTTGTGCTAATGAAACCAGAGTTCAACACCAGTTATCTCGGCGTGGGAGAAGTTTGACCTTTGATGTTAAAAAAATACTGCTAAAAGAAGAAAGCTGTTTTGTGTGTGTGTGTGCGTGAAAAATTATAGTTATATATAAGCAAATCCTAGCTTAGGTTTATCGATTCAAATAACCGATCACAATTCAGTATTTGTCATTGTTTCTGTGGGCTGTTTCGCTTTCACAAAAACAGTTTATCTTAAAGCGGGATATTCTACAATACAGAATTTATTATTAGCGCCGAACATTTTACAAGAAGAACCTTCAGTCTACATCTTTCTATGGACGTCGTTAACAGAAACAAAAAAAAAAAAAAATTCTGACAAGACTTTCCCAAATATCTTTAAAAAAGAAAAAGAAAAGCATGGGATTACAGCGCCATCTTTGAGTCACTTGAACGTGTTTGTGTTTTTGTTTTTTCTTATAGCAAAGCTACATCAGGCTATCTGCGGAGTCCACCGAGGAGAATCCAACCCCTGATTTTGGCATTGTAAATCCGTACACTTACCGCTGTACCAGCGAGGAGCGATTGAGCAACGAGCAAACGTTACCATTACTGACGTACAAAAATATCGTTAAAAGGCAAACATGAGAAATAAAACACATAAGACTAAACATATAGACAAAAACAAAAGCAAAGACATTTTTATTTTATCAATTTTTAGGTTAAATGAGAAGTTCTAATGCCCAAAGTTTTGTACGAAAATTTAAAAGGATAACATTCTATTTTTTTTATTTATTATCTGATTAACTCAACAACGTTTATTTTTGAACAACCAAAAGCACTAAAATTAACCTTTTATATTTTTGCCTCACAAACTATCAGACCAAATTTTGTATTAGATCATTGGGAAATTCTGGATCTTAAAATGTAATATTTTGTTATAATAAAGTGTTTTTTCTTTTCTGTATTTTTTTTTGTCGATTATTCATATTTGTAATAAAACTTCTTTGTGAATGGGCTATACCTTAGAAACGTGTGATTCATAAGCCAGTATACAGTCTACAATGAATAAACATCTAAAACCTTCATCAAGAACTTTATTTAAATACTTTTGCAACGACAAGAAAAAAAAGCTATAAATGTTTTATGTTGATTAAGCAAATAAATTATGAAACAAAAGCTAATACACTTTAAAGCGGAAATATTATTCTACAGACTTCGATTGTGGTACACTGCAGCAAAATAAGAAAACAATTAACCGATTCATAGATTGGAAAAATACGATTTTTTTTTTATATTTTAATATAAGCATTGCTAAAGTAACGACTGTAAATACCAGCACTAGACTTTGCTCGTGTATTAGCAGTGTAATAATCCAGCTATCTCATACAATACATTTTCTGGTATGTATCTCAAACTATAGTTATATCTGATTATTATAATGTCTTCTATTTTTACAGATAGATCAGAGCTTAATTGTAATATTTTGTTGCTATTTTTATTGCGGCTTTAAGCTTTACCTGATACTTAAAGTTAGGCTAAATTTAAATTCAGTCATATAGTCTGTTTTTATTATACAGTTTTACACATTTTAGTATCTAAAAGGAAACCTACATTGTTTCAATTTAATTCTGCAACTTCTTTTCATTCAAGAGCTTATTCTTCATCCATAATGATTAATAACACTTATTTGTAATTCCAGTCCGTTGGATTTGACTATAATTGTATTTGAACATAACGTTTATTATCACTGAGAATGTACACCTAATGTCAAGAAGATTGTTTCTTTGTTTTTAATTTCGCACAAAGCTACTCGAGGGCTATCTACGTTAGCCGTCCGTAATTTTGCAGTGTAAGACTAGAGGGAAGGCAGCTAGTTATCACCAACCACCGCCAACTGTTGGGTTACTCTTTTACCAACGAATATTTGGATTGAGCGTGACTTTGTAACGTCTCCACGACTAAAAGAGCGAGCATGTTTGGTGTGACAGGGATACAAACCCGTGACCTTCGGATTACCATTCGAATGCCTTAACCATCTGGCCATGTCAGGCTATCTCAAGAAGAAAGGTGCTATAGAACTTATTGTTTTTACACGTCTCAATGTTCATAGCTGTCATACTTCATTAAGCTATATAATCACCCAAACATTATTTAATTGATTACAGGTTTCTAATAATAATAAGAAACTCTGAAAACTAGTTTTACTCAGAACTACCATCTTGATGAGTTGAATATGTGAATGAAAACAAATATTATATTGTTTTAATATTAATTAAAATACATAAATTGCAGTTTGTGTAACATGTTTTCCTAACTCTTAGTTCCGTAAAGCGTTTGACCACTTAGAAATAAAATGAGTTGAGGATTCATCAACTTAGAAGAAGCACACATACGTGAACAGGCCTAAAAATGTGGAACATTTGATATTTCTTTTGTTGTAATCAATGTGTAGAGGTTAAAAGCCAAAAATATGAACACGTCACAGAAAGTACAAGTGCCTAGAAATGTAAAAATAAAGATATTAAAATATTCAATGTTCCAAAAAAGATAAACCTTAGATCATTAGATATATTCATACAGAAAGTATAACAATGAAAATGCTATTTATTTACTGGTGTCATTGTTGACACGTACGAGATATTTTACGTGTAAGACAACGGAAAAAGGATGACTGAACTCTAACCGTCGTAACATATATGTCGCCTGTTTCAGTGAATCCACAACTGTTCACTTGCCATCGCAGTTAGCCACCAAGTACAATTGCTATTGTTCTATTGCGTGTCCTTAATCGCAGCTTTCTAAATATCCATTCTCTGTGGGTGATCAATAACACACTGCTTCTTTTTCAGTTCTAGGACGTCTTATTGAGGGAAACATGTCTGATATTTTTAATATAGTACAACAAAAGTGTAATGAAAATGACAACTTAAAATATTTCATTAAAATACACCTTTCTGAAGACCATTATAGTCTTTTACTGGAAGGTTACAATACCACAATAGCAAAACTTATCTTAAACATACACCGTGATATTAAAAGTTAAGCCTTTTGTTTTCTATAATGGAAATTATGTAGGAAAAATGCTTAATTGTTATGCAAACGGATGTCGAACATTTGAAATAGTTTTCTCAGAGAAGGTCGAGATTCATATTTAAATAAAATTTTAGATTTTTTTTCAGATTATTTATTATTTTATAGGAATCATTTTCACAAATGATGTGCCAAAAGATTTTTCAAGTGCTTTATGGGTTTTACTTTCATCTATACATTGTTCTCATACTGTTTTGAAATGAAGATAATTTCCATGAAATCAACATGTTACAAAACACTACATTTTTTAAATATTACCTACTACTTGCACACTGGAAATAACGTTTAGCAGGCAGAAATTAATGAAATTGTGAAAGTTCTGCACACAGATTAAGCGTTTATAAAAGTTGAATCAAAATTCATTAACCAGTTAAAAAAGAAAAAAAAACACATTCTGTGTTTAATCTTTTTGAGATCTGAAAAGATATGACGCTTGTTAAAACGACCAACAGGAAACATTGTTATTACAGTATATTGTACCCCGTTACTGACTTAATAATAATAATTCTCTCGACGACTCTAGATTTTGCCAAATTGAATAACAATAGAACGATGTACATCAAATTCCATTAAATGTTGGATTTGATCGTAGATAACACAGTAAATGCTCTTGTCTCCGGTTCAAGCTGATCTAAAGCCTGTAAATTAAGGTATCTCGACATGAAACACGTTTAGTTGCATGTATTTTCATCAGAATTTCAAGGAGGAACGAAAGCTTCTTGCATATTAGGATGAACTACATAAGAGTGTTATATGACGAAAATGCATGTTTTCACTTATCTTAGGCTCATAACTAACTTAATCTTCGTAATAGCGCGATAGACATTTTTGTGATATCACTTGTGCAAACAAAGCGAACAACTAGTAATACAAATTTTGTTGCATCTGTAGTTTTATAAAGTATATATATACTAGTAGGTTTAATCAATTCTTTGTGTTGCGCCATCGTGTGGCAAGATTAGATATAGTCATGATATATTAACTCTTCTCTTAACCAATATTAAGTTTTATGATTAGGGTTTAGATTCATTTCTAGTGTTACGCATGTTGCGTATTAAGATTTCAAAAGCAGAAAATTTTAATTTAGAAGTTAATTGAATGTCGATGTGTATCATATTGATGACTTTTTCAACAAGATTGATACGCACAATTATCCTTCTTAACACAAATATATTTTAATATACAAACGAGAATGCAATTGATAATAACGGTTATTACAAATAATGGTTTATATACAAATGTTTTACAAACTTGTACACAATACTATCTGTTCATCGACGGTTCACGATGAGCGAATTAATTCTAAGTTGATATTGTTACACTTCGTTTAGCTAGTAGTTATATATTTTTGGCTATCCTCACGCTGTTTAGAGCCTGACCTTTTTCCTGACGAAGATACCTAGTGTCCTCTTAGAAATAGTAACGTTTGAAGTTAATTCACTGAAGTTAAACGGTTTTGTATATTCGAAATTTATAAATATTCCTTATCAGATATCTATAGTTTTCCGATTAATAAGCATTTATCATAGTTATAGCTATCGAGGTTTATATTATACTAACTGTAGCAAACCAACAATACTAAACTGTCTCTTTATTCATCGATTTATAAACTTTCAGGGTGAAGTTATCGAATGTTCAATTGGCAACAATATTCAAATATAGGCTAGTGGTTATGTAAAACGTATTGTTCATTCTTACACTCGAGGATCTTTTACAAATTTAAAGAATAGGCAGAATTTTCGCAATACACAATTAACAATGTAATTTACTTGCGATTCTAAATATATATCAAACTTAAACAAACATAGATATTAAAATAAATACATAATAGTACATCTGTTACACTAGATAGAGAAAATATCCAATAAAAAAACTTAATAATACGGCGCTCTCTACTGGCTTTTATGATGTTCACCCTAACTTTTTCTGTTTTATTACTGTGTGCTATACTTTAATTATATTAGTCTGAAATACTCTTATTTATGGAAGATAAATACTTCACGGATACTGAATCTGTAATGTATTATAGCAGAAGTTTAAAATTGAAAAAAAAAGTTTAAAGGATTGTTTCTGATACAACATAAATTAGCTCCAGAAATGGTATTTGATAATACTAATGCTAAGCTTCCAGAAGTTGAGTTGTATTTAAATATAGCATTATATAAAAAACTATTGTATATTAAACTGCTTTCCTCTATCTAAAAAACAAGACATAGTAGATATTGAATTCAACTAACCATTCTACTATAAAGAAAAACGTTTCAAATAATAATTGTTTGATATTACTAGTTGGATTGAACTCAGTTGCTACCATAATTTAGGATGGAAGAACTGCTTTATTTTTTACTCTTTTTAATCTATGAAAGTTATAAATTAAACTGGTGTTTACTCAGTATAATCGTGCAACTTACGAGTGGTAGAATAGGTTATTATGCATTTTTCAAACTATGTAAAATCTGTGTGAAATCTGATTATTGAGCATTTTCTTTGAAAGCAAGTATTCCATAAATGCTATTAAATCTTTGATGTCAGGTGCTCACGACTCTTAGTGGTTCTAACTGAAAACTATTACTTCAGTATCTTTCAGTCTCAGTTAATTAATCACTAAAAGAAAAGACTGGCAGAAGATGTGCTGTAGACAAAAAACATTCTCAATTGTGATTTGAAAACACATTAGTGTACACGTACTTCTGAACTTCGAACTAGGTGGTGCGATAATATTCTTCATTTGTAAACAGAAACTATCCACATAATTAATTAATTGGAAATCATATTGCAATATTTAAAAGTAAAGTGTGATGTTTACTGCAGATATATAACTTTATGGCATATATTTGCTAAGTTTTCTATTGCAGCTCATATAATCTTTTGAATGTCTGTCACTGAGCATATCTAGCAAAGATCGTTGAACAATAGTAATTATCAGTAAATGTTACGTCACATTCCTATAGTTTTAGAAAACATGTTGTATAATAAAAACTAAGCTGTGAGCATGTAGAGAAAACATTAAATTTCATAAATCGAGCCTCGACCGTGATTTTCAGAACATTGGACGTGAAAATAATTTGGAAAATAAATTATAAATTAACTAAAATGTTCAATAATATAGCACACGAACTACCTATACTGCAAGTCAAAGTTATGAAGGGACTTGCTCACATTTTGTGATAAAATACCCGAACTAGGTTAAATTAAAAAAAAAAATGAAACTCTTGATTTTGTTTCAATTAGATCACCATGGTGGTTGTTTGATGATTAGCTACAATACAATTTTAATTAAGACCAATAAAATCCTAATGAGGTATCAAAACAGAAATTGGATGTGTTGGATAATGCACTAGCTTTGTGTTGGAATTAATACAATCTACATATACTCAGTAATGTTAGTAAATTAAGGTATTTCATTACAAATTAATAGTGAAATACTGCATCGAAATATTTCAGAATTACTTTAGATAATATAAATTGCAAAATGCTACATTTGTAATAAAATGTGTAATTATGCGTAGCTTCAACAAGAAACCTTCATAAAAATGTGGCATCACAACAAAACAGTGTATTTAAATAAACTCAGAGCTGTAAAACCGTACGTTATTTTTGTTGTTGGAAAAACAAAACATTTCTATACAGCTACAACAATAATTTATTGTATAATTCGCGCAAGGTTGTGTTTATGGAACACAGTTTGTGTTAATTTACAAAAAACAAACAAACTTTTTCACAGTTTGTATGTGTGAAATGTTTTAACTAGTGTTAGAATCTCTTATGTGCTGTAACAATGTAGAAATGACTGTGCATGTAGAACCTCGATGGGCCGTTAATGAGGTAGACTGCATGGTTCTTTAAAAACACTCGTTTTCTTCGGAAGTCTGAAAAGTTATGAAAGAACATTTTAACTATTCGTGAGACGTATTCTATAACCTAATTTTCGAACCCATACTGTCATGTTTAACTTAAAATTTTCTATCTTAGAAAAGCGGTGGGGGAGAAGCTGTATTATCTCATATTCACAGAAACAGCTATACTTACCAATTCCCATAAGTTTTTCATATCCGATACAAGTTTTTCTATGCAAATTTTTAGCTTTGGTTTTACTTCTTAGATTTGTTAAAGAAAAATCAAATTATTCCATCATACAAGGACAAACGTTTAATTTTAATAAGATAAACAATCATGTATCGATCCAATAAATATGTTAAAACAAATCTCTCATTGAAGTAATTTTCCCAGAACTAAATCTATGAAATGGCGTTCCTAAAAGTAGATTTTCGCTATTCTCAAACATTCTAAAATGAATTTTAAAAATCACGATACATAACTTAATTCAAACAATATGTTACTTCTGTAAGATAATTTTATTTGAAATGATGTATAATATATTATAAACATATTTTGGATAATAATTTATTCATTCACAACTCTTGTAATTACTCTAGGTTGTAGAAACGTTAAGAACGCCAGATATACTTAAACAAACTCCACTAATTAACTGTTAACATATTAATAAGATTAGTACAAAAGTTTACTATGATGTTTATTTTCCACTTTCACTTTTTATTTTAATTTTATAATCTGAGTTTCTCTTAAAGAAAATATTGCCGACTTACTAGGAATATGAAAGAGTTTACAAATTCAACAACTGATTTATTTAACCGTTTCTAAGTTGTAGTCACATATAACAATATGTGATAATATATCAATAATTCTTCACTACACCATATATTGTTCCAGGAAAATATTGGAATATATATAACCACTAGAAGATTCATAAGTCTATTTAAAGGGGGCGTGGTGTAGTTTAGTTGACAGCATCGTCGGACGAAAATATGAGGATTCCAAGTTCGCGTCCGTCTGCTGTAAAAAACACGCTTTGCACTTTGATGTCGTGAGTATAAGAGAGGCGGACATATTTAACTACTCGATAAGCCAAGATAAAATTAAAGAGTTCATAGGGGTACTATTAACTAGTTACATTCCCTCTATCTATCAGTTCAAAATGAAGGCTCTATTTGCGCTAATAATCCTTGGTTAGTTTTGCGTAAAAATTATAAAAGACAAACAAATTTATAGAAAGTCTTTCCAATGTTCGAAGCTTATAAGTTATACTTCTAGCGTTAAAGAATAAAAGTCAAAGAAAATAACGTGTCTTCTAAATTAAATGAGCTGAGTTAACATATTATTTTCTTTTCAGAGGTTCCTCATTGTCTAGTGATTATAAATACATTCCCAAATGACTTCTTTTAAGACTAGATACATATAGTTTATTTTATTATGTACGTTGTTTCAGACTTACAGGGTACGTCCCCCTCTCATACAGCGGTAAGTCTACAGATTTACAACACTAAAATCAGGGGTTCCATTACCCTCAGTGAACTCAGCAGATAGCCCGATGTGGCTTTGTTATAAGAAAAACACTTACAGGGTAAAACCGAAACAAATGTCCGTAATAAACATGTCATTTTTTACCTCTTGCGGAGAAATCAGTTTCTTTTTTTATAGTCATCCTGCGGAAACAGCTTTGAAAAAAAGATAAAATTCCAACAAGTGTTGTACAGTCTGTCTTTAGCTCCCTTATAGAAAATAACTATTACAAACTCCTACGAAATTCACATACAGCGATATTCTTGGACAGCCACGTGATCATATCAGATGGTCTGCAACATCGAAAGAAGAAAAGAGCATTATTACACATGCTGTGAACATATATCACTCTCATCTCTTAATTTCATTTTGATTCTACTTTTTTCAGTTCAACGCGTAAGATTTAGTGATATATTCAAACATTATACTTTCCTTTACTCCACACTTTAAATGTAAAAATTGATATTTACACTATATATGGAAAGCGTTAATATATAAGACACAAAATAGGATAGAATTCGTGTTTAGTTTTGGTATTGTTTATTCTGTAAACGACCATCTTCTTCAAGTGAACAAAATGGAATTACGTATTCGCTCATTATTATGATTTTCAGCAAAACCTGTGTATCAGAGAAATGTTCCAAACCGTTTTAGGTATTTATATAAAAAAAAGCCTTCCAAATTGAAAGCATAAATGTTCTACGTTTCCTAACTACCCTTTAATAAAAAAAATATTTGTTTTTATATATTAGATAACACAGGAGGTAGCGATGAGACATAGAAGGGTTTATACATACGAGGTCTGTTCAAAAAATACGCGGACTGTTTGAATTACGCGGCTCCAGTTGGTTCCAGGGAAATCCACTTGGTGTCGCTAGGTTTGCACAGATCAGCTGATTACGATGCCATTTTCCGATTGCAGATATCTTCATTTGTGTATTAGCTACGCGGTTTTAAGTGAAGTGCGATTTTTTCGTTTGGCGAATTTCAGAATGAATGACCTGAAGGAGCAACGACTTGCTGTGAAATTTTGTGTTAAACTTGGAAAATCTGCGACTGAAACTTTTGCTATGCTTAACACGGCTTACGGTAATGTTGCTATAAAGCGTACGGCATGTTTCAAGTGGCATGAACGTTTTAAGGATGGTCGACAGTCCATTGAAGATGATGAGCGTCCTGGACGTCCTTCCACGTCAACTGACGACCCACACGTCGACAAAATCAACACCTTGGTGCGGGCAAATCGACGTCTGACTGTCAGGGAGCTTGCTGAAGAGTGTGGGATATCAGTTGGATCTTGTTTCGCTTGCTGCGAAATTCAGCCCTCAGAACTCGAGAGTTTTTGGCCAAACACTCGATCACTGTTCTTCCCCACCCTTCTTACTCACCTGACCTTGCTCATTGCGACTTTTTCTTGTTCCCCAAACTCAAAAGACCCTTGAAAGGAAGAAGATTTGAGACGATTCCCGAGATTAAGGCAAATGCGACGAAGGAGCTGGAGGACATTACAAAAGAAGCGTACCAGGACTGTTTCAACAAGTGGAAACACCGTTGGGATAAGTGTGTGCGTTGGGGAGAAGAGTACTTTGAAGGGGTCCCAGACCTGTAACTTCTAAATAAAGTACATTTTGTTTTATGACGTCAGTCCGCGTATTTTTTGAACAGCCCTCGTAAGTCGTGTGTATACAGGTAGAAAATACTCGTATTAGCCCTCTAATTTTATTTGTAAAACTTGATACAAATATAACTGTTCATTTTTGTGTTCATATCTATACATTGCAATTCTTGAATTCTTAGTAAAATTACGTAAAAACGTAATACATATTTTAAATTTTTATATTTATTGTAAATATGAGCCTATAAAACAAGTATTTTATAAGACGCTTAAAGACTTACATATTAATTTCTCATGCATGGATTTCTAGTTTGCTGTTTTCAACTTTTTGTGTAAGCCTTTGAATTCATCAAGTTTAATAAATAACAACCTAGCTCAGTACTTATTGGTTTGGGATCCAAGCAACTTTTATTGTAGTACCTCAAAACACAGACGCTTGTTACGGAAAAACTTCTGAATCAGTTTTATCAGACGAAATAATTAGATTTGTCTTTCCCTAAACTAATTTTTTATACTTAAGATCTATTTAGAAATTTCCTCATATTATTCACACTGTAACTTAAAAGTATCTCTAAAGATATAATTTAACGTTTAGTAACGTTTGCTAAATCTAATTTTACATATTCACATTTTTATATTCATTTATATTTAATCGAATAGAGTACACAACTTCTGTTGTTAAACTATATTATTTTCCAAAGATTATTAGGTTTATAAAATATAAGATTTTTCGACATTATTACTATTTTCAATACAAGTTAAAATTTTACGACGGGTTGTTATCAGTTATGATACTTAAAATTCTTCAACGCTACTCCTTTGATAAAACCATGTTTCTATCTAGGATCTAACATCAAAAAGTAGAAGTGGTGTAAAAACTACAATGTTTAAGATAACAAAAATGGATCAACACGCAATTCTCACTGAGAAAAACAATTATTATCGAAATTCAACAATTTCAACATCGATGTGTTTTAACCATATCAATATTGTGTTTTTTTCAGGTGGATAGGGGTAGTTCAAATAGCAAAATACATTGTTGGAGAGATGGGGTATGCAATTCTAAACGAATATGTTATTAGACAAAATATTCGCATTAATTTTGTCGAAGAAGGAAATCGGTTAAGGAATATTTAGGATCAAGTAATTGTCTTTTACCTCAATCCAGTTTAAGAATAATGCACTTCTTAGTTCTCTTTATACTGACAGGACATAAACCAAAGAATTTTCATCGCGCTTTTCAATATAGAGAAGTTTTAGTAGCTTGGTTTAATTCTAAGATGAATGATTCACAATTTTATGTTTATATATCTTAATTGTGTATTGATTTATGTTACGTATGTACACTCAATTATTCGTCTTTTAATGTCAGTCAAATAAGTTGTGATACAAACAAAATACATATTCATAAAAAGCTAAATTATTCCATATAGGACCTATTATAACATTTGAAATAAATTTGTAGAGGTATTGAAAGTTACACTTACCTCATATTCGTATTAGTTTTTTTCTAGTAACCTTCCTTGCCAAAATATACAAAAACAGTATTAAATATTGACCATGAGTAAGTGACAAATATAGTTTTTCTACCAAGTAGTGAAATCATTCCTGACCAAATAGTTCTTACTGCATGTGTTCCTCAGGAGAGGACTGACTTATTCTTAAAAGTACTTTTGCTCATATTTTTTAAAGAAGCGCTAAACATTAATTTGGGCCTTACGCTCTCTGTCAACGTGAAAGTATAATGAAATTCTGGGTTTGACCGAGGAAATCACTGTAGTGCGCCAAGTGATTTGTTTTCTTTCATAACACGTAGGTACTGATTACTATGGCCAAACTTACGAAATGCGATCAGTCATTCCTTATCATGGCAATAGACCTACTAAACTGCATATTCAGGTTGACTCGTCGGTATCTATTGAAACTGTAATGGCTACGAGATTATATCGACACAATAGTCTGTATCAATGATTTATTTATCTAAACTAAGGACGACTGAATCTGACAATATAAAAGCAAACAGTAGCTTTGAAATGCTATTCATTTTTCTTCTATTAAAATTATTTGCTCTTTTATTCTTTGTGTAATGTATCCATTGTAAGTCATTTTTGTTCGTATTTTAAAATGAAGGTTATGTATTGAAAGCATGGTAGACATAACAGTTAGAAGATAAAATTTGATGCTACAACATCCCCCATACGATCTAAAATAAGTATACATATAAGATATATTAAACACAGAAATTTTCTATAAAATAATGATTTACAACATATACCTACAGTACATAAATTTGATAAAATATACACAAAGTTTGTCATGTCGCCATTAAATACGTTGGGAACAACCTCAACTTCAGCTAGTATTGGTATTTTCACCTTAAGCACACTGGTCAGAGATCTCTAACGTTCAGGTGTTACTGTTACCAATTTTGAACGACTGCTATCTTTGAAATGAATAATGAGATTGAATATCACTATTATAACACAACTGAAAGTGCAGAGGGTGCTCATCGCAGCGTAAACTTTAAACTTCTGATCCACAGCCTAGCACGGTAATCATATCCGCCTCTATGTTATTTCTTTTTTATTTCTTGACTGTCTTACCACTACGTTCTACATTTTGATATAAATACGCGGATAAAGTGTTATTTACTTCTTTATCTGTGATGAAGTCACCAGAAATATGTGACTTGTGAAGTTTAAGTGAACCAGGTTGATTCCACCCGATATTTTTTGACAGATTCTTAATGTGTTTACATGAGAACATTCATTTGTGCGGTAAAAATTAAACAAACAGGAAATAAACTTTTATAGAGTTTGACTGATTTATCACAATATCTTAAAATAGCATAACGATGTGCAATAAAAATTGTAATAAAACGTTTTATCTTTCAAGAAAGATAAGTCATGAGCATATAAGTTTTCAAAATCTGCGACCGTATTAAATTTATTTCATAAAACTTTCAAACACAGTTTTAAGTATTTGTTGCAATAGAAAGTGTTTCATTCATATTAGAATGATTATATTCGGATCTAGAATCAAGTCCCTGAAAAAAAAAAGATGTTATTATTATAACCGATTATCTCTACTGCGGTATTTTTTACCTACTCTAAAGTAAAAGTCTATTATAAAGATCTTAAAATTGTATATACCACATTTTAGTTTTCGAAACATTATTAATATGTATCAACTCTTAATTGAAAAATGTAACGTTTTCTGTAGCTGACATCAAAAGAATAAAAAGTAAAAAACGAAAAAAAATATTAACAGTAGTTCAATAATTTTCTCTAAACAATTATATAAGGGCATTCAGATAGGACGTTTTTACGTAATATTTTAGCCAAGAGAAGTGCATGTTCTTATCTAAAGAATATTAATTACTGACAAAATGAGTTTGGTAAAACAAATGCATGAAACACGTTGAAACAAAAAAAGTCGACAAATAGACGCGTTCACGTGGTTCTTGCCAGTCACACAGGCAGTTTTATGGATGAAACGCTATGCTTAGTGCCTAGTTAAGTTTGTTGTAAATGAAACACAACGCAAACAATTTTAAATACTGGTATGTAAATCACTTTTTCAGCTTCTGATAAAAACTTATCCAATGCTGTAGCTGTATTACACAGGAATATTGGATGTTATTTTTATACTTCCAAACATCCCACGAAAATAATTCCGTAATTTTATTGATCTGATATGAATAGTATCGGAGTTCATTGAAAGTTCTGCTGAGCTCAAACAAATTTTCTGCTTAGATTAGTTGCTAAGTCTAGTTCTGTGGATAAAAAGTAAGAAATGCTATGTATCTGTAGTCATATAATGTTTAAGATGCATCTAAGTGATTTAATCAAACATCTAGACATTTCGGTTTTCCTCTTGATTTGTACAGCATGCAGAGTGCTAAGTTTCGAAATGGGCATGTGTTAATGTACATAAAATGCTTATAAATCATTAACAATTTATCGATGATCCATTTATTGGTACTAATGCTTATAGTATGCACTTTGTACGTGCATGCTTGTAAAACGATATCTTGATAAGATTATAGGTCTTAGTGCATGTTTAAAGTAATGTTATACGTACATGTAAATCAGATACGCACACGTGGGTATGTAACTGTTACTTAACGTATCTTAAATTTTCTAACAATTTTGTACGAATGCTTTTTTGTTCTGTTTTTCCTCACATAGTGTATATATGAAACGCTTTTATTTTCTAAGCTGACGAACTGCAATACTAAAATTAAAAAATAATAATTTTAAAGGCTACTGCTATATTTCAATATATTTTAAGTTGTGTTATAAAACTGAAGACGGAATAAAATCATTTAGTAAATGAAACTTAACCTGTTCATCCCATAAATATGTTAAAAGCAAAAAAGAGCAGGCTAAATTTGGTTTTATTTTTTATTTTCATTCTTTTGAAATATTCTTTCAATTTGTTTAAATAGCTAAGAAAATGTTTGTCTTTTATCAAAACTGTTAACAGACAACGGATTCAGTTCATAAAACGATGGGCTCTGAAAAACAAGACTTTTCTTGATCTCACCGCGCATGTGAAACAATTTGTTGTCCTAGACGTTATCGTTCTTAGATAAGGCCAATGGTCAGAAAGGGAAGGTCTATCTCCAGTCTCCTGGCCACGGGGCCACACCCCCACCCTTACCTGCCCGCTGACGTGATGAATGCTTGCCTCCAGTTTTCGATGGTTTGCCGTACTGTGTAATTATCCCGTGATAAAATCACGGATACAAAGGATAGCTGGGCCAGCCCACACGGCGACATCGACCAGCAAGATGCATCAGAAAGGCCAGAACTGCTTCATTCATCACCATTCCGTGGACACCAGCGCCCCCAGCTGTGCGTGCCACACCACCCCTGACTGGCCGATGGTATCTGTAGGCCGGCCGATGGACATTGCCATGGGTACAGTCGTGAGCTGATTAATCAGCCGTAGCACCGTCCACCGATGTCACGATCTAGCTCTGGATTTCTGTGAATACACGTGGTACACCTGCGGCAAGCACTTTCCATTACTCAGTTAGTTGTAATTCAAGAGTCATTAAAAGAAAAGAGAAGAGAAGAGATTAGAAATGAGTTACCATTCTAGGTAAATGCAAAATAAATTTAAACAAAAACATAATCTTGTAGAAGACCGTTGTTATAGTTGGTCATTTGATACAAGAAATGTAGTCGTTAACGGTTTAGTTAAACCATCTGCTGAAGATCTTTGGGAGCACAATCAAGCACAACTAAGCTTTCGCCATCTATTGGCAAAACCTTGTAATATAAGTTAGTTTGCTATAAACCACGGAAAAGAAAAACGTTCTTGATATCGACCCTCGAAAATATTAAACAAAGCAATGAATAAAGAAAAGTAGTCTCTGTGTGACTGTTTACCAATAACGGATATTTTTTTTTTCTAAAAACGTTAAGGTAAATAGCTAAGCACTGCAGTTAGGTATCGCTCTGAATATAAATTATATCTACAAAACTTTGTTATTTTTTGATATGATCGTAAATTTTTACTGCTAAGTCTAGTAGTAAAAGCATTTGGAAAATTAAAAAACAAAATTAAACAAATGGAGAAACGAAATAAGTGTTAGGTAAAAATATTCACATTTTATGGTGCATTCCTATTTATATTATCCACCAGAGGCTCAGCGGTAAGACTTCAGTCTCACACCGCAAAACAAACCGGGTTTTGATACTCTTGGTGGGCAAAGCACATACAGCCCATTGTTTAGCTTTGTGCTTAATATTAAACAAACAAATTCTGTTTATATTTAACTTTGAAATTGACAGACTGTGTTTCATTTTGAAACAGAATTTGAAAATGTTTATTTATAATATAATATTATGCAATAGTAGCATAAACGTTTATTACAGTTTCAGTGCAACATTTCTGGAAGCCTTTAGTTTGGATACTGCACTGGCATGTCTGCATACGAGGATATGTCATCATCCATACATAATGCACTTAAAATTTAATACGTATGCACGCAATGCATCAGACCTATCCAATCAGTCGAAATTCCTTTCTTGCTATATCGTCTAGTTTAAGTTCAGAAGAGCATATAGTATTGTTGAGGAAGGATCTAACGGCCGCTGAATACCAACTATCAGTGTTATTTATCTCACTTTGTTCTCTAAAGCGAAACAAGAAGGTGGTGGTCGAGCTATGTGTATGAGTACTGTTTCTCTGCAGGAGCCCTAAGGCTCGGCTGTAGCGGCGGCGCTAATTAATTGGTTCTGATGAGTCCGTCTTCGCGCACGAGTGCCTTGCAGGTCGACGTGGTATTTTCCTCATGACCACAAAAGGTTCACTCGACTCAAATAAGGGGCGCATCCGAAGGGCGCGCCAACACTCTTGGTTTTCATATACATATGAGGGAAGAAGGCGTTTTACATTTGGTAGTTTATGCAGACGTTTGATGTCATATTTTTTTCTACATGTGTCAAAACAGAATATAAGTCTAAGGTGAGAGATATATTTTGCGTGTAATAGATCAAGGGCAGCGTGACTAGATTCTTTGTTCTCTGTGTTTAAGCTTGGTATCACATTACTATTACTTATAAGATGGTTGATTTAGACGAGATAGCCAATCCAAATCAAAGAACGTAGGTACTGAACCACACTGCTTAGAGACAGTGATTATAAAATATTAGCCAATAAATTGTTTCATATATCTTTATATACACAATATAATGTATTAAAACAGTAGAGTTTGACATTTGTATTTGATCAACCTGCTAAAGCATGGGATCAATATTTGCTTGAAATAATCAATGACATAATTAAACTATTTAAAAAAAAATTAAAACTTAAATTTTCTTAACGACTAATGAACTTTGAAAAATCACAATACTAATCGCAATATCCATATAATAACTATTTTTGTTCAATGTGATAGAAAAATTCTGTTAAAGCTAGTTCAATGTTATTTTAACTTCTAGAGACTAATTGTATATTCAATTGCTTGCATTGAATAGTTTACTGATGTCGATGTGTCTCAACCTCCTTTTGAGCACCACATAAAAATAAAAAAGCTCATTGACGATACCAAACGTCTTCTATAGATAAAATTGGGCATTAAGCATATTAGAAATGCTGTCTTTGTTCGTCTTTTATCAAGTTATTTTAAGGCGAATCACTAGCTTATACAAGAGTAATGATTCACACTCGAGACAATCTAATCATCCTTATCTTTCACATTTTCACCTGATCCCACTTTTGTACTTGCTATGTATGCTAAAGCTAATAGCTTTCAACATTCGAAAAGCACGCAACAACGACGGAGGTCGAAATTGTCAAAATTCCAAAGGTTTATGAAAGACGCCGCCCCGCCATGCCCAAAGGCTTAGCTATACCATCGCTGCTTTTCGTCCAATTAACTTAGTTTGTTTCTTTCATTTCCGCCACCTTTGTTTTCGCGATTTGCGTCTGCCGGGTGTCACCACTAAGTGGTGCTAATGATGGTTAGTACGCCAACGTGCACTCTGAAGCTACACTTTATTTGCTGCTTACAGAATAAAATCGGGCCAAGACCAAGAAGCCTTCTGGTTACGGCACGAAAGTTGAATAATAACATCCGCTTTTAAAATGGACATAAAAGTAATAAATGCTATGAAATGGTTAGTATACGATCTCGTTGTATACTGCTTGTGCTGTTCATGTCTCAGAAAACGAAAGAGCCAAAGGAACGTTTTGTGGTATATAGATGTTGCAGAAAATAAAGTTTCTATAAGCATACGAGCTAAGAATCACGTAACATCTACTGGTAAACCAGATTTATAAGAAGACAAATTCATTCTTTCTTATATAAACATAGCATACTACAATTATTATGTAAAGAGTTACAAGTAAAATGAATTTTGGTATTTTACTTCGTTTATTTAACCCTGCACAATAGGTCGATAGGCCTTATCTTAATTGGATATAGTATATGCAATAAGATTGACATATTATATATATATATATATATTTACATTTACTTGGAAATTCTTATTAATTTATTTCCTACTTTTCTTCATCCTGAACATTTCTATTATGAATTCATAACATCCTTCCAGGTATCATATAGCAAGACTTTCATCTGTATATTAGTGCGTGTGTGAAGCATTTGAAGGAAAATTCCATGATTCATGGAACTAAATAGACAGACATCTACGCTGAAATATCTCATGGCTTAATTCTTTGATACCAAGCTGTCATGACGTCTTAAACTACAACATACTGTAAGTATTTTAAGGGTTTTCATAAAAAATAGCTCAAGTGATACTTGTATTGAGATTAGTTAATTCCCATTGGAATTACGCAAAAGCTATAAAAATGAAATAACAACCAAATACAACATATGTTCCTTCCGTTTACATTTTAACGAAAAAGTATATATTTCAATAGAACATGGCAGTAATGTCTCCTGAAGCGAGAAATGTTAGACTTTCATTTAAAATAAAACAAAGGTAATGTGACTCGAGACCGATAGTACTAACTTGCTCTCAAAACTTGGTTTCAGTGTGAAGGTTAGTTACGAATAAATAAGAGTTTAGACTAAAAAACATTTTGCTGTAACAAAATTCAAAGTAAAAAGGTAAGGTTTATGTGGATCGAGTTACGAAATAGTTAGACAGGTAGATACTACAATGGCAAATATCTAACAAATAATTGAATCAACACAGACATTTGTACATAACTTTTCATGTAAAAGTATGTGGTAAAGTACACATTAAATTTGTTTATTAAGGTTGCAAACGGTATGACGATAGAATCCAACGTTCTCCTCCCGATTGTTACGTGTGCGTGTTTTCCCGAAGGGTATAGCTCTATGGTTTCAAGTAAAGTGTATTTGGTGGGGTACGATGTATTACATAATAATACAGTTTTTGAGACAGGATAACAAAATGAACTGATCGTACCGTGAACTTATACCTTGTGATAAATAAATCTTCAAATTCATTCTTCAGTTCCTGTTAATTCAACCTATCATATTTTCCTTATGATCTCCAAGAGTTACATATAATAAATATTCAGACGGAAAACCTGTGTCTGATCAAAGATGTATTTAAACATAGCTTCCAGACATTTTTAAAGATGAAAAACGTGGATATTTTAGTTCTATATTTTCTTCATCCGTCTTATTTAAATGTTCTAGATTGTTGGTTGTCGTAATTTAAACTAAGGAAAGAAAACAAACAAACGTATAGTCATGTCATGTATGCCAAATTCTTGATTAATATTAGCCCACTAAACTAAAAGTGAATTAAGGAACAGACGTTTGAAGATTGTTAGGCACGCACAGCTATTGTTATTTTTTGAATGGAATGTAACATGTTTGACGTTGGTTTTCTTTAGATAAATAACGCACATTATTTTTATACCAATCGGTCACGGCGAGCATTGAAATTGTGCGGTGAGAACCAAACTACTCATCATCGCTGTTTACATCTTACTTCATACATTATAAATACAAATATATTTAAAATGGAGAAAAAAATTCAGTCTATGGGGCATAAAAAGCAGGAAATTGTTATAAAACTTCTCAAATGTAAGCGTATCAAAATTTTTATGCAATATTTAAATCGTCCGCTGTCGTTATTTTTTTTTCCATCTTATAATATATCTCAGGTTCTGAGAAAAGACGTGTGTATGATATAGCGTAACAGCAATAAATATTTGTTGTAGTTTCCACAAAATAATATAATACAAGGGTCGCATTTATTCAAGTTACAAAGAAAAAATAGAAGCATATGATTGCTTGTTTAAAATTAAGAAGAAAGCTACACAGTCGGCTATCTGTACTCTACCCCGGTTTCTAGCGGTGTGACATACCGCTGTGCTATTGAGTGGCCGGGATACATCCATATATATATAGAGCAAATAAAGAACATTAATTCAATAAAATCAAGTAAATATTGCTTCTGAGTTTTTACAAACCAAATATTTTTTTTATTTGAAGGATTCAATGGTAATGATATTAGAGAAAATTTATTAATAAACATAATAATAAAATAATACGGATATTATTATAAGATTCTCTGAGCTCTGTTTTTAAAACTTCAGTATGCATTATTACGTTCAATTTAATATTACTAGGCTGTTTTACAATTCTTTTAATTATTAAAGAATTAACTAAAATATTTTTTGTCTACTTGGTTATAATCAACACCTTGAAGAATGGATGTTAGTTTTGTAAATTATGTAGCTCCACAAACTAAACTGGTGATAACTCTCACAAACACTTGTGTGGATTATACTCCAGAAATATATGTTTCTTTCTAGAAATTATTACACATTCAAATGAGAATACGTTCCCTTTAGTACCAGTAAAACGTTTTTAGTTCGAAAGATGGTCATGTCAATCATTAGTTGACGAGTAATTATCTTATAGTGATGAAGATTGTAAATAAGCAACAAATTCAGTGCTTTAACAAAGGGCCCGGCATTGACAGATGGGTTCAGGCGTGCGACTTGTAATATGAGAGTCCCGGGTTCGCATCCCCGTCGCACCAAACATGCTCGCCCTTTCAGCGGTGGGGACGTTATAATGTGATGGTCAATCCCACTATTCGTTGGTAAAATATAGCCCAAGAGTTGGTGATGACTTGCTGCTTTCCCTCTAGTCCTACTACTGCTAAATTAGGGACGACTAGAACAGATAGCCCTTGAGTAGCTTTGCGCGAAATTCAAAAACAAAACAAGCTTTAACAAAGACAAAAATGTCCACATTGAGTAATAATCATAATATAAATTTTCTGTATATTCATTTTAAAACAACAGTAATAGGGATGTGAATTAGGTGACTCAGTAATTAATTAGTACAGAACATTCACACTGTATATGAAATTAATAAATTCATTGAATAAAAAACTTCGATTACGACTTTCACAACTAGTATATTTTACTTTCTTGAGGCTAAAATATTCTTTATTCATTCGTACATGCAAAAGACGAAATTGTTCGAGATTTTAAAATATTATTCCTTAAAATAGTGATCATTACCAAAATTTGGTACATGTGAGTGAATCCTGACGTAATAAATTTGTTTCCACATAAGTCAATTATACAAAACAGATAGTCTCCATACTGATTTAAAATATGGATGTATTCTGCGTAAAAGGTCGACTCTATCTAACGAGGTACTACATCATTTGATTGTGCATAATATGTTCAAATACTAGTTTATTTTGTATAATTGGTTCATTATGTATAACAAGTTAACAAAGAGTCAATTCTGCATAATGTTAGAGCTAATAATCTACTAAGAGGAGGAAACGTCACGTTCTCTATCTACCAAACTGTGACTATTCATACGAAAATTTAACTGGTTGCAATTATTAATCGTTTTCACGCTATTCACACATTTCTATTAATAGAACAAATTGTCCTTGTTAATGAGGAGTAAATGACTCATACAGCAAATGAAGCTTAGTATAAGTTTCTGTGTCAACGGGAGGATTGTATAAGTTCAAGAATTGTTCACCCAAATATACTTTACTTTGCTTTCAAATAGTAATAAATAGTCTTATATTAGTTTAGAGTATAATAGGATAATCCTTTACTGAAAATGTAATTTCATTATTTGTGTATGTTAAATTTCAAATGCTCATGAAACTGCTATAATAAGATGCGCCCAATTATGTATCTTTGCCGCTCCTGGATGTAAAAAAACAGCATTGCTGCAGTCAAATCACTTGAAAAAAGATTAGGTAATTATAATATGTCGAAGTTAGTCTGGCAAGGTTCATTTTACCCAAAAAGTCAAATATTTAAGGAAAACTGTGTGTTCTGTTAGGATAAGTTTCACTGGCCACAAATGTAACTATTCTTTTACTTACGATAAATTAATATGCACGTAACAACTAAAATTTACAGTGACGATTTTTTATACTTGATATGGGGCTGTATTTCAAAGTGATATAGAATGCACTTTTTGCGCTTTATACAAATTCACTATTATTCTTAGAGCCCTTATAAATCTAGAATTTTTAATAAAGACTCGAATAATGAATGGTTTGCAGAACACGACCTGATTCCGCATACCAGATGTTCTGCACAATGCACTGATAAAAAGGTTTGTTTGTTTGTTTATTTTTGAATTTCGTGCAAAGCTACACGAGGACTATCTGCGCTAGCCGTCCCTAATTTAGCAGTGTAAGACTGGAGGGAAGGCAGCTAGTTATCACCAACCACCGCCAACTCTTGGGTTACTCTTTTACCAACGAATATTGGGATTGACCGTGACATCGTAACGCCTCCACAACTAAAAGGGCGAGCATGTTTGGTGTGACAGGGATACAAACGCGTGACCTTCGGATTACCAGTCGAATGCCTTAACCATCTGGCCATGTCAGGCTATCTCAAGAAGAAAGGTGCTATAGAACTTATTGTTTTTACACGTCTCAATGTTCATAGCTGTCATACTTCATTAAGCTATATAATCACCCAAACATTATTTAATTAATTACAGGTTTCTAATAATAATAAGAAACTCTGAAAACTAGTTTTACTCAGAACTACCATCTTGATGAGTTGAATATGTGAATGAAAACAAATATTATATTGTTTTAATATTAATTAAAATACATAAATTGGAGTTTGTGTAACATGTTTTCCTAACTCTTAGTTCCGTGAAGCGTTTGACCACTTAGAAATAAAATGAGTTGAGGCTTCATCAACTTAGAAGAAGCACACATACGTGAACAGGCCTAAAAATGTTAAAAGCCAAAAATATGAACACGTCACAGAAAGTACAAGTGCCTAGAAATGTAAAAATAAAGATATTAAAATATTCAATGTTCCAAAGAAGATAAACCTTAGATCATTAGATATATTCATACAGAAAGTATAACAATAAAAATGCTATTTATTTACTGGTGTCATTGTTGACACGTACAACATGTTTTACGTGTAGGACAACGGAAAAAGGATGACTGAACTCTAACCATCGTAACATATATGTCGCCTCTTTCAGTGATTTCACAGCTGTTCACTTGCCATTGCAGCTAGCCACCAAGTACAACTGCTATTGTTCTATTACGTACCCTTAATCGCAGCTTTCTAAATATCCATTCTCTGTGGGTGATCAATAACACACTGCTTCTTTTTCAGTTCTAGGATGTCTCATTATAACATCACAACGGCTGAAAGAGTGAGCGTGTTTGGTGTGACGGGGATTCGAAACCGCGATCCTCAGATTACGAGTCGAACGCCTTAACCCACCTGGCCATGCCGAGCCCCTGAAAGAACGGAACGAATACTGGAAAGATATTGTGAAATGACTGTTAACTTATTGTACAGAATCAACTCATTCATTTTGCTTAATCAGTCCATTACGCAAAATCAACCAGAATTTTAGCTCGTTACACATAATTGTCTTATTGTGCAGAATCAACTCATCACCCCAAATCGATTCATTGTCCTGAATATACCGGCATTTTTTTTATCTCGTTATGCATGTCGTTGTTTTTGTGCAAAGGTACCTAATGGGTTACCTACACCCTATCTATCGCAGAGAATTGATCCACCAGGACTCCACATAAGTTTGGTTTGGTGTTTTATGGCGCAAAGCAACTTGGCTATCTGCGCCTTCCACATAGAATAAACATTTTTTTGCATAACAACCACGTTATATAGAATCGACAACCTTAGGTATTAAACAAATTATGCGAAATATGTGCCACACACAAATATGTTATTTAATGTTTTTAACAGTACTTAATAAGTTGTATTATTTTTTAAACCTACTAAGTCTTAAAGATATTTTTGAGTAACGTCTATTGTTACACGGTGGCTGAGCTTTAAGTCTAAGGACTTATAACACTATAAACAAGTTACAACACCTATGATAGGGAAGCACATAAACAATCCATTGTATAGATTTATGTTTAGCAATAAACAAACAAAGCAACATTCAACCATTACCTTATTTCCGATTGCACGTTCTCTGTCATTAAGGCAAGTTTTCTTTGACTCTGGAAATTAACATTGAGTAATTTTATAGATGTAGATAAAACAATATAAGAGGAAGGGGAAAGTGATTTTACTAACCTAAGTCTTTTATTTTCTTCTTTTTGGAAAGACTACTTCACCCTGTACTGTCAGCAAGCTTTTAAACATTTTAAAGTTATTTTCAGATTCCACATGATGCAATAAGTTGACAAACAACGTCTTATAAGGATAATAAAGCGATTCATTTATTTTTTGAAACATACTACATGTTTTTACAGATCATTAAAATGAAGGAAACATAACTAGAAAGTCATCTGTAGTTAGTTATCTTTTTTACTGGCATTCAGAAGATCTCTTGAGATTGACCTCCCATATCTTTTAGCCCCGGCATGGCCAGGTGGGTTAAGGCACTCGAGTTGTAATCTGAGTGTCACGGGTTCGAACCTGGTCGTATCACACATGCTCGTCATTTCAGCTGTGAGGATGTTATAATGTGACGGTCAATCCCACTATTTTTTGGTAAAAGAGCAGCTCAAGAGCTGGCGATGGGTGGTGATGACTAGCTGCCTTCCCTCAAGTCTTACATTGTTAAATTAGGGACAGCTAACGCAGATAAGCCTCATGTAATCTCGCAAAATTCAGATCAACCCAAACCGTATATTTCATTAGGAATGATCAGTTACCTGAGTAGTGCTATTTGTTCAGAATAAACCTGATCGAAATGAATTAAGTAATAAACATGAGAATTATTCGATCTGGAACAGTACCTCAGTTATTCTACTTTACAATCTATAGCATTACAGATCAACTTCAAACATAACTCCTCAGTAACATATATTTACATTATGTGTGTTTTTTATTAAATATTACTATTTATTACTGTACATTAGTTTCAGCCTTTTCTTACTTTTCACGAACGCAGTTATAGAATTATTTCACAGTAAATATATTGATGAATCTCCTATTATCTTGCAGGTTTATTACTCTTGGGAAAACCGTTACTATCTGAAAACACCAAAGTGTAATTAGGAAGGAAAAAATGTTAGTGCCATGATCACAAGATATTCTATTGCAGAATGTTTTGTCTTTTGCTTGACAAGTTTATCATCCTTTACTTAAACTTAACATATTTAATTATATTAGGATTAGTGGGCAGCTTTCTGAGGTCGAAAAAACACTAAGGGAATTTGTGTCAAATTTCACAATTTAAGTAAAAATAGTAATTTTAAATCTACCTCAACATTTTTTACTCGAAGATATACAAAAAGATATATTTTGTAACTTTAAAAATTATTTTGTGTAACTTATAACGAAAACATAAACCCTAAAACTCCAATATGACCCCAAACAAGTCATACTTGTATACTAAACTTAGGTAAAGAATGATTTCTGTGCAGTTACAATAGGAATCACCTGTAAAAAAAAACCATTACACATTTTAAGTATTATTTTGCTCATCCTGAAGCATGAATTTTTATTTTTATAAGCTCTGACATCCCTCTCATTAAACTTATTTGAAGTTTCATTTCTCACATGAATATTAGTTTTCTTCAATACCAACTTTTAAAAAACCCAAGCTGAGAGATTTTTATTATGCCAGAGAAATGGGTTCCAACATTATCAATATGTTGATGCTTAAAGACTTTTTGCGTATTTTTGATTGTTTAAAGACATTTTTGTTTCTTAGGATGTGTTCTGAACTTAAGAAGAGAATACAAAGAAAGCCATTCAAAGTGGGAAGGCTAAAAAATATAGAGATGATGATGAAAAAAGTGAGTGAGCAGAAGGTAAAAGGAAAGACAGGCTCAAGAATATCTTAAACAGGAGAAAGACAGATCAAGAAATATGTCTCAATATGTGAAGATGAAAATACTGCAAAATCGCAATAGCAAAGACAGGAGAGGCTAAGGAAAATGTCTCAATACACATCAGGTGTTGTAGCATCTAAGTATGAAAGTATCTAAGCAGCAACAATGAAATGCTTCCGAAGAACCTTTAAGAAGTTCACATTTTGTCAACATGGCTGACCACCATAGGCAAAATAGGGATGCTGAAATATCAAATGAGCGAAAAACAAGACTTGAAGCACAAAAAGACAAATGATCAGTTTACACAAGAAACCTTGCCAAATGCTGCACAGTTATAGAAGGGGAGAAACATATTCTGAAGAAGCACTTTGCTGAAAAAAAATCTTTCAAGAGATATATTTCAAAGCATATAGGTGGAAAGATGAGCTAAAGTCAGTGCTGCAAGGAAGAGTTAGTAAAACTTAATGTAATTCCAAAACCATCATAAAAGTTAATTAAATATTTTGAAATCAAATATTCAGGCTAAAACTTCTTACATGGTGCAAAAACCTACAACAATACTCTTGCCTTGACCTCTATTGGATGCAATGAAGTCATAAGTCATGGCTTTTCTCCTACTTAAGATACAAGGCTAGCTTCATTATAGAATTAGATTCCTCTTCCTATACATCACCAGACCAAAGCCCAAGTTTGACTCATATATACTTCTGTGGCACAAACAATGAGCTGCCAAACCGCCTGAACCAAGTTGAACTTGATTCTATCAATTTACAAGACCTCCAGAAGGAGGTACACCTTCCAACAGTTATATTCATAGCTTTAAAGTAGTCATTGAGCTAAATACTCACAGAACTTGTATGTAATCTTACATGCAAACAAAATAGTATGACCAAGAAATGCTGTTTCTGTTTCTTTTGAATTTCGCGCAAAGCTACTCGAGGACTATCAGTGTAAGACTAAAAGGAAGGCAGCTAGTCAACACCATCCACTGCCAACTCTTGGGCTTCTCTTTTACCAACGAATAGTGGGATTGACCGTCACATTATAACGTCCCCACGGCTGAAAGGGCGAGCATGTTTGGTGCAATCGAGATTCGAACTCGCGACCCTCGGATTACGAGTCGAACGCTTTAACACGCCTGGCCATGCCGGGCCATCCAAGAAATGATCACTGCCGAGCTTATAATCTTCCAATGGCTTCAGAAGTTGCTACAATGATCCCTGCACGGAATTTCTATTTTTATCACTTTCAAGTTCGTCAAGACAGCTTCAGTGCTCTCATGAGAGGAAACATTGTTTTAGTAGTACTTTGTTGACTGCTTGGTAAAACTTTAACACTGTTGTCTGGTAAGGCCAAATGACTAGAGACAAGTCAAAGCTGGTAAGTGTCAAGGCGTTAAGGATGGTGTTGCTGAAGAGATGAAGTGAACACTGGTAAAAGACACATTTTACCACCTACCATCAATGTTTCACTATGATTCTATAACGAATGTTTTCAGAACTCAGTGACTGATGTTTGACATATGAGTAAGCCTTGTTACTCATCTCATTCACAATTATCTTTATATGGAAAGTATTTGTAAAGGACGTGGGGGCAGTCCCTAGACTCAGTCGTTTCTTTAATGTTACACTTATTACAAAGGAGTTAATTGAATTTCAAGTCGTACTTCGCGAACAGATCACACAAGCCACCAAATGGAGAAAAAATAAAGGACTAATAACAGAAACAACTGAATAGAAATAAAATATTTTCTTTATTTATACACAGCTAAGCATTTTGTCTATGTCGAAACTGTCAAGGTTATCTTGAAACATCATTAACTCTAAATAACTGCGTTCTTCATTATATAAAGATCTAGATGTCCATTAACAAAGCCTTTTATTATGTTCAATAATATAGCACAGCCTTAATTAAGTTATCAACTAAATTAGCACCAGAAATCTTCTTGGTTCTAATATGTATAACTGTAATAACAATTCTTGTAAGATATTTTAAGTAATCCTATATTAACCATTTTCAAAATTGCTATTATTTTAATACAGTTAATATACCCCACTTTTCTCTCTTTTTACATAACACATTATTGAACCATTAGTGAGACACTGTTAGATTAGATCAGAAACAGCATGCTTACAAGTAGTTTGTTTAGGAAATTTTTTAAAAATTATGGATTACTACTATCTCCTTCTGGAATCAGAACAATTCCCCAGATCAACATATTTTTGTATTGGAAACAAAAAATGATACACAAAATTTTTAGTATTTTTCCGCATAATCAAGAAGTATATGTTATATACATCATAAAAATAATTTGCACTTCTTGAAAGGCATTAAAATATGTACATACTTAGTATTTGTATTCCACAAATACTTTAGATTCAAGGAGCATTATTTGATGTTGAATATCTCCATAACATACCAGATCTACTTACCAGAATATCCAGACTGAAATACAATTCCTTAATGAATGACCTTCCCAAGAAAGATATCCTTGTCACAGTCAAACTCATTCAGCAAAAATTAAGTGGCAAAAGTGTGGGCTGGCACATGCTCACATTTCTTCTTATCGTAGCAGATGATTCAAAATTCAGATAACCAAAAGAGATTGATCATGCTGTTTCCTGTGATAACCTATATAAAACAGCAGAATGCTAAACTGTATAAGGTTATAACAAGCACCAACATACACAGACTCTGTTGCCAACTCAATCTCCAGAGCCCTTGCATGGAAAGACATGGATAGAGACATTGCACTCAAGATTTTTCGAAGCCTCTTCGATATGCCACAATTTGTGGAAGAAAATTTATTCCCAGAGCACAAATGGCAATCACCTGAAAGTGGTGGATTAACTCGTGTCCTCAATCACAGCAGGGGTGAGGAGGAGATAAGTTATTGTGAAGTGGGTAATACCATAAAATTAGTTACTCTCCTTTTATGTAAGAAGCTCACATAGAAGTAATGTTACCTATTCTGTCCAGAAAGTCACGCAGCTGTACAAGTACATATGCAAAAGCAAGATTGTTTCCACAGTTTAAGATTCAATAGACAATGATATTCAAGTCACAGATAAACCTGAATTGCTATAATTCTGCAAAAAAATATTACTTCAAACTTTACAGTAGAAAACCTCCAGTCTGCAATCTTCCCTGCCATCTTTCAGTCGTCCAGATGATCCTTTATGAAGAGGGATAGGAAACCAGTGCAATGGCACAAGTGGAGCTGATCACAGTGTTAACAGAAAACCTCAGAGTTATGAGCTTAGATCCAGAAGCAGGCAAATACTCTACCCAGACATGCCAAAATTTCGATCGGCAGAGTACCAAAAAATGGGTTCAAAGAAAGTGGCGTAAACAGGATGTTGGTCAAGTTATTACAGAAACATTTGGCTGTATTCCAGGAATATCTTTGAGTAGACATCAAAGCTCTGCTATCTTTGCATACTTCTTCACCACAAAACTGGTACCACATTTTATGAGAATCTAAAAATCATAGTTAGAAAAGAGTGCCCTTCGTTCCAGGCAACTTGCCTGAGACTTGGCTTTATTTCAATTAGATTCAGAGCTCAACTAAGATAATTTTTGTGCACTTTTACTCTACTTCATGCTTACTGATCCACTTGAATTCCGTAACAAATGGAAAACAAGGCTTACCGAGGATATCATGCATCAAAATTATGCGGGTACAATGAGCATGAGCATTTGAAACTACAAGAGATGGTGGAGCATGATAGCTTGGACTTGAATGCTAGCTTTGGAATGCCAAAGCCAGATCCAGCTGTAGTACAGCAAGCACATATTCTCGGTGCTTTGAGGGAATAAACAGAGTTCAACACTAATCAGGTGCAAGAAAATGTGTCACATAAGTTGCCGAATATGAATTTTGAATAAAGAAATGTTTACAACAGTGTGAGAGATTCAGTTCAGAATGATAAAGGCAAAATTTTGTCTCAATGCCAGTGGTGACATAGAAAAGACATACACGACAAGCATCCTGCCTGACCAACTTATATCAGATAGTAAGACTGTTCTAGCTACTGCAATGTCTGATATAATTGCAACTCTGCTCAATAATGGAATAACTTTGCATTCAAAATTTAAGATTCCTCTAAATGTTAAGGAAGAACCAACATTTGCCTTTACAATGGAAGATAAAACTAGGAAGCTCATGCTAGAGACAGAGCTTTTTATTGTGGATGAGGTCAGCATTTTGCCACAAACTTGTTTTTGGACGATGTTTCTACTCGCCATTGTGAAAGAAATAGCTGTAAATTAACTTGAGCAAGTATTAATGTATGATTTCTGAAAATCCAAGTGAAGGAAGTTCTCATAGTAGAGAACACAAGATGCTAACGTGAACTTTACAGGACTTAAAAATAACTTATAATCCTGGTATTTTTAATTATTTCTTTTGACTTTTAGTTGTATAATGCATGTTTAAAAAAGTTTATTCTTATAAGAATACATAAGATAAGTTTGTAATGTTTATATATTAACACACTCTTCTGTTTTGACCTGATATTTGTACATGGTTACAACTGTAATTGTCTTATTTGGTGATTACCATCCTTATACGGCTGACCCCTTTATTTATAGCAAATGAAAACACTAAAAGATTTGCTATTTCATATGAATATTATTTAAATATTATAATAATATGATGGAAAGGCATGTAAATTCGCTATGAGTTATGTGTGTTACGTAATCTTAAGAGTTTCAATGATTCAGCAAAACATGCATAATTCTCATCTTTTTCCTTCTTTTTTTTCTATCGCTCCCGCTAATACAGCGGTATGTTTCCGGATTTACAACGCTAAAATCAGGGGTTCGATTCCTCTCGGTGAGCTGAGCAGATATCCCGATGTGGCTTTGCTATAAGAAAAAAAACACACACACACTTTTCTATCATATTCTAATGGTAACTTCAAGAGCTGTAATGTAAATATTTTCCCATTAGCAAACTACTCATAAACCAAATTTTATAAGAAGTTATTCATTAATACAATGTTTCATATAAAGGAATAAATAAGATAATGATGTTATCTGTTAAGCTATATTTCACACTTTTACTGAACTAGTAAAAAATTTCGAGGGTACTTTATGTTCTGAATTTTTGCAACAGACCTGGTATGTATTTAATAAAAAGAAAGTTAAGAACAGATAAATTCATAAACTGCCTATGTATCTTCTATTATGAGAGAAAGTCACGATACTCTATTGACAATTAGTTTACACTTCTATATTTCAGATTGTAAACACTGTTTGTTAAAGGATTTACATTATTGAACAGTATGAATTTTTTACATTATAGAGACTTGTTTTGTTTTTCTCTATTACATATATATGTGGAAAACGGTAAAGTTTCGAAAAAAAAAAGTTTTAAGTTGTTCAAACGTTTCCCTCGAATCTATTCTGATAAAAGTAATAATGTAACATTTACTTTATTAGTTATTCACACACATAGGTATATTTATATAAAACACAAAGCTGTATGTCTGTTTGTCCGTTATATAACTACTCCTAGGTCGCTGGGCCAATTTTAACCAAACTTTGTGAATGATAGTTTGGAATGTGTTTATGTTTAGGTATAATTTGTACAAACTTTTATAAATTGATGAATTTTTCTGCTCAACAAATAATTTATGAAATAAAACATTCAACATCGATGAATACTAACTTCATTTAATAATAATAATTGATTATCATGCATTTCTTGGTTCTCCTTTCTTATTAGCTGTAAAATTTAAAATGTGTTATTAAAGAGGAATTTGGATCATATAAGAATTGAAAGAATACCTAATGCTCCTTGAAATTAAAGATATCTAAAATATGTAATTTTACACTGACATGCAATATACATTATTCAAATAGAGCGTTACAAACTTGTTCAAGATATATTGTTTCGGTTTGAATAACTTCAACCAAAACTTTATTCTCAGCTTTCTAAGACTGCTTAACCTTGAGTTACAGTTTAAGGCATTTAGTAATTTAGAATGCCATTCAGACAAAAAAAAAGTGTAAGTAGGTAAAATTAGAAGAGTTTATCAGAGGACTAAGAATATATAAGATTATAATCTTCAGTAGTAAGGACAACATTTATATTTGGAGTTTTAACAAATAAGGAAGGACTAAATTTGTAGCATTGTACACAAGTATTTAGTCAAAAAGGTATATGAAAGAACAAGCTATCAAAACTAAAAGAGAAAGCAAAGTATTTTCAATCAATCAATGTTTACATAAATTTAAACGTAAAGTGTACCACCTCTTATCTTAAGCAATAGTTAAACATCTTTGGCTGTTTGCCTCATCATGTCTTTGTTAGTGTCGGAAAATATGCATGCACGAGGATTTATAAATACGTCAGGGAAAGAGGATGAGTTCATAATTGCTGTAAAGCCAAAATTAGTTTAGAGTTAAAACAAGGATACCCTAATTCGGTTGGGGAAAGATATTTTTCTTTACTAAATTAGCGTCAAATATAACAATAATTTTATGAGACACACAAAAGTAATGGTAAAAGAAAATCGACATAGATGAATATATATATATATATTTATGTTAGATGTTGTATGGACAGATAGACAAATAGAAAGATTGATGGTTTAAATGATAGAAGGATACATATAGACACAGACAGAGAGGCAAATAAACAGCCCACTAGACTTAACACTTCATAAAAGTAAACAAAACATTTGTACATATAAAAGCACATATCGTGACACACTTTGAACAAAACACAACTAATGGTTTACGTGCTTTCTGTCTGTTTGAATTTTAGCACAGAGCTGTACTATAGACTATCTTCACTATGCCCACCTATTAAACCCCTCATTCTCCCATTATAAGTTTTAACAAAATTATTAAACGATATTCATAAAAGCGTAAACAATTTGTTTTGAAGTAGAGAAGACCAAGACCGGAATCAATATTTGGTTTCGTGATGACGAGAAACCCACTTGAAGTAAAATTATATTTCAGGACGGCTGGTATGGGTATTAACATACTTAGGTTATCTTCAGGTTAACACAGAGGGTTTGCATACCAGCCATCCTGAGATACACAATACTTGGTTTATCTATATAATGGTATTTTCATATAAAATTGCCAAAAAAGTCTTTCGATCAGCCTTTCCTTAGAGCAAAGTTTTAAACAGATTTTTCTATGGAAAAGGTCAATTCATAAATAATTAAAACTGTTGCAACAAAATTTTAAAATATGTTTAGGATGCAGGATATTTTGTTAAACTTTTCAGTGCAAATAAAGCATCAAAATAGAGTCATAAGAAAATGGAAAATTATTAAAATCTTTGTTTTTGTTCATGAAATTTCATAAAAATATTCTGAATATAACGTTTTCTCATTAAGATGTCAAAATACAGCGAAAACTGTTTGTCACAAAATGTAACGATGAAACTATTATTCTGTCATGAATCATTATTTGAAATCTAAAAGAAAAAGTTGTAAAAAGTTAAGTCAAGTCAAATGCACCAAATTCACGGTTATCATGCTGTTACAAGACAAAGAATGACTATATCTGGAACACTGTATGAATACATAAAATATTTGAACTGTTCTTGTTTTGAGTCTAGGATCTCTGTGACACAAGGGAAGAAAGCATTTTTTCTAGGCAGTATTGAAAGAATGATCCTAAATCTCAAAAAACCTAAGCGTTGGCATACATATTTTCTTCTTGATTTGACGAAGATCTGCAGGGACCTTGGGAGGCTAAGTGTCATACATACACAGCTGAACGCTAATGTACCGTGAATTCATCCGCAAAATTCAACAGTGAGAAACAGTTGGAAGATTAGAAAAGTCTTAGCCATCAAGGGGGTTGACAACTCTATTGTCCAAAAGTGATTTTTCCTCTTTCTCTCTCGGGGAATTACTGATATTCTCTGGATCGATCCTAAATGTTTTTACATTTAGAATAACTCAAGTCAAACTGGAAACAAACCAGTCTAAGTGAAAAAGTCATCAAACAATTCAATCTATTTCTAACTGAAACTTACTCATACGCTCTTTACTTTTCTTGTATTTATAAGTGAAACCAAATAATAAAATATAAAAATACCAAATTGTACCTTTAAAACACTAAGTAATTAACAAACACACTTTATTTAAGATAACTTTTGTTAGTTGTACTATTTGTATCTAAAATATTACGAAACATTTCTGAATAATATAATCACTACATCTTAACTTAAGAAACTTAACAATTTTAAATTATATTTGAAATAACCACGAAATCCAATACAACTTGCACTTTATATAATCTGTTTGTTCCTCTACATGAAAATTCATACATTGAGAAGCTTTGCATTTATAACATTATCTCACTTGTCAGTCAAAAGAAACAAAATGATGTTACCACGTAACTTTTATTTGACCGGCATGACCAAGCGTGTTAAGGCGGGTCGCGGGTTCGAATCCCGGTCGCACCAAACATGCCCGCCCTTTCAGCCGTGGGGGCGTTATAATGTGAAGGTCAATCCCACTATTCGTTGGGAAAAGAGTAGCCCAAGAGTTGGCGGTGGGTGGTGATGACTAGCTGCCTTCCCTCTAGTCTTACACTGCTAAATTAGGGACGGCTAGCGCAGATAGCCCTCGAGTAGCTTTGCGCGAAATTCAACAAACTTTATTTAAAAAGAACGTCGTCAGTTTCTTCAGGTGGTACAAAAACGGTAAAACAAGCATAAGATACTTTTTGTCATATCAGGTAAGATCGATTCCAAAAGTATTAAACAGTTGTTTTTTATACAATTGTTACTAATCTTAAGCTTTCTACTTCATTGTCTATGGTAGAAATGTAATGACTAATGACAATTTATTTTAGTCCCTTGAATTCTCTGTAGCCCATGCACTTTTATGCTGAAATAATGAAAGAAACAAAACATGTGTTTCGATCAGTATAAATAAAAGAACTTGTTATTTTAATTAGCAAAATTATCGGCACTTTGTTCGGTAAAATCAGTCTAATTATCAGTCTAATAAAATCAGTTAGATGTTTATTAACTTTTCTTTGCATTTATCAACTTTGAAAAACAAAACAAAAAAGTCTTTCATTATTTGTAGTCCTCTGAAGTTAACAAAAATCTAGTCAAAACATGATGAAGAATAATTCCTTATGTATAGGGAACCGGAGAACAAAGTATAAAAACCCACAAAAATACATATATAAAGATTTCACGTACATACCTATGAATAAAAGACCAATATCAAAGACAAACAGACAGGCAGATAGATATATGTTTGTAAACGGACATATTAATTATATTACGGATTTGAAAAATACATCATGCCTCCTTTGCCCTTTTCACCACTATCTGCCATATGCTCACAGATGGGCCGTATTTATGAAAGCAGAAATTCAGCCCAAGTGTTTTTTGCGACTATCAATCACAGTGACTCCCTGTGTTTCCATCTGACTGATCTTTATCATCATAAACTATGAAGCAGTTTCTTAATAACATCGAAATCACTTTCCATCCTATTCAAGACACATAACTATTTTACTTTTTTTTTCTCATGTCAGCAAACTACAGTTGATGGAAATGGTAATTTTCTCACTTTGACACTCATAGATCGATTTTATAATTTCTTTTCAAAAACTTACTAAGCGAAGAAAAAACATTAGAATTATTGAGGAGAACCTCTTTCTCGGGTTTTAAAAACATTACAAACCTTTTATTTTTTAGGTTAGAGTCGCGAAACTAGTCTAGATTGACGCGGAAAAGATTAGTCTTAAGTTCAAAACGGTCTGAATGATATATTACATCCTTACTTCCAAAGTTTTAATTAAATACACTTTTTAAAACGTTAAATCGAACTCAAATTTTGTTCACTAGATGTGTGAACGCCTAGGTGGTACAAATGCCTGATTTTCGATAACAAGTAAAAAATATTTGTGTTGCCAGTTATATAAAAACTAATTCACTGAGAAAATGGTTAATCACCTGCGAGACAGTTGTATGCTTAGGGAACAATATTGGATGAGATCCAAGTATTTTACTTTTCTAGAACTTTTTTATACTTGTAGTTTGATAGAACTGTTTTGATTATAATTTTGGTTTAAAGCAAAATGCAAGGCATGCATACTCTTTGCCTAAAAAGACATTCCAGTTTTGGTATAAAGATAAAGGATTTAAAATACTTTTAAATTATTGGACATATTTGTAAACGTTTATGCAATTTAACAAAAGACTTATAGGTTTATGTAAACGTTTAATACTTGAATCAGAAATAAATACACATATATAGTTGTTCTCAGCATATGACAAGACAAAGGCAAAACTAATAGGAAATATACCTACTTTTCTCCATACCGTAGATGGACAGTCACGTTTACACGCTAATTAAATACACTTTTTCTTTTAAACGTTAGATCAAACTTGTATAAGCAACTAACTCTGTCAACAAATGATATTCTATAAAAGTAAGTATCTAAATAAACATACATACATAAGTAAATGAATTAAAGAGAAAGTCTATAAGCTATCATCAATGTGTTTGTTTGTTTTTTGGAATTAAGCACAAAGCTACACAATGGGCTATCTGTGCTCTGCCTACCAAGGGTATCGAAACATGATGTTTAGAGGAGTGAGTCCGTAAACATACCGCTGTGTCACTGGGGGCTCGTCAATGTGTGTTTGGTTGTGACACTTATAAGAATCATTTTATCACAATTCAAAACAGTGTGAACGATATATATTACATTATCACTTCCTATATTTAAAAATGTTAGATGTCTGTCTTTCGATAAGAAATAGTTGAAATGTCAGTTATTAAAATATGTCTGAAGAAAAGAAATATAAAATAAAAATTGCTTTAAAAGCTCAGTTGATATGAACTTTAATATAACAATTTTTGTACGTAACCATTACTGTATTATAGGAAGAGTGACAACAGTAGGTGTCAACATAATGTAAATGCAAACCATACTTTAATGGAATTTTTGCTTATATGACACTGGAAAAACATTTTTATTACGCGATGTGAAATCCCCAATTTCGCGAAATTTTCATTCTATGTACATGTAAATTTGCAACAGATGTCACGATTTTCCCGTTTTGCCTCCTTTTCCTGTCATGGAGAACTTTATCTTTCTCCATTTCAGAATGCAGATATGACGTCATGAATACGTCACATGTGAATGTAATCCATTGGCGCCATCTGTATAATATAATAGTACTGTCTGTAGTATGTCCATGTAAAATACCTCGCAGAATGTGGATGGATTTTCACCAAAACTGGTAAGGAGATTTTTTAGGTCCATGTGGAAATACGTAAGAAAAAATCCAATTTTGCCTTTTGCAGTTTTTATGGGTATTTTTGCGGTTTTCTTTTTACCATTACTTCGTTATTGTTGATGGATCTTCACCAAATGTGGCATGAAGGATTTTTGGGTCCATGAAAAGCTAATGCGAATTTACGCTTTCACATTTTGTGTTTTGCCATTTTTATGGGCCTTTTGAGTTTTTTTAAGTTATATATATAAAAAACAACTTTTCATGTCTTTAGGTAACCTTTCATTAATCACAAATTTACATAACTTCTGTCCAAGGTATTGGTACTCCAACCAGTATATATTAATGTACAAGCAGTATGGTGTATGAAGACAAAACATAAAATAGGTTAAATCTGAATGAAAGCAGTTATACATTCTCCTTACAAGTAACCTGTACTGGATTAAATAAGAGCAGAGTTCATAAAATATTTTCAGACTTATTTCTAAGCTCGTAACACTTGATATTCAAAAATATTATACAGTAATTTATGTTGAAGTAGATGTTTGTTGTTTTGCAATAATGGATTTCTCGCGTTTCATATACTTTCGAAATGATAAACTTTTAGCTTTTCATATCCTATAGAATGTACTGTTTTGTATAAATATCCTTTCTATGTATCGTTTACAACACAATAAGAATAATTATATACTGGTATTATAAGTTATTATTCTCATTGATAACAGAATAAACAAAATTGATGTGGCTAGTTGTGTCCCTTTCTACAGTTAAACAATCTCAGAAACAAGCTCATTTGATTTAAGTCTCCAGGAAAATAGTAACACAAGAAATTGCGGAAAGACTGTATCCAGAATGACTCTGTTAAGCGTATTGAAAAATTAATTTCATTCTGGGTTCTGAGTCTTTCCAATATAGTTGGTTATCCAGCAATGAAAAGATGACATTAAAACACCATTAGGATGAATATGTGAGATAGGTAGCCCAAGGATCATGTACTCTGGTGGCACCTAATGATTAACTTCTAGACGATCTTATAGTATACTCAAATGAACGTAGAGGAAAACCTAAAATAAAATGTGCCTGAAAAAGGAAACATAAAATAATATTAAACATGTAATTTATATTTGCTGCAAGTTGTGAAAGGTATATTTCATTAGGTTTGAGTACTCATACATTAGAAATAAATCTGATAGACAGTGTTTTCTTATTGCTTTAGAATTTCCACGTCACACGTAGTTTTTCTTATTAAGATTATACCGCAAATTTTCATCTGTAATACGTGAAAAGTGTACATTAAGTTAACATTTATTTCCCCAGCAAGCTAGAAAAAAAAAATATGTCGTCAACGTCACCAAACATTCAGTGTTTCAAACACATTTATACCAGTTCTTTTCATTTAATCAAAATTAATTGTTTGTAAGGTGTACAACGAATTATACTTCTTGTATTTTGTTTTAATTATCATTTCAAAGACCTGTAAACGCAGCAAAGTTTTAGAAGTGTGAATTATACTTTGTAAAATAAGGTGAAGCAAAATTTAAAAATAAAAACACGAATAATTAAAGTGAGAGATTTAACAACACCTTTTTTTTTTTACCCACTCACTTGAAGGTACTATCTGTTGAGTTTGTTTGACAGATATATGGTTTTTCATAATACAGAAAGTATTCATATTGTATTATATATATACAAATATACACATAATTTTTAACAAATAATACGTAATTGGTATTTAAATTCTCTGTGTCCTTTTAGTTAAACATGTATAATAAAGATATTATATGATATAATATTCATGATATTATAAAAAACCATAAGATCGAAAAATTTATAAATTACAAATTCAAGCCGTCCTTCTTGAAAACATTCGCATAACCCGTTTTATGTATATATCATACAGAATAATGGGTTTCTACTGAACAATAACGGTTTTATCTTCAAAAAACACTTGAGTTATCTGGTTTCTTGCTTCGTTAACAACCTATGTTGATTTTTACCGATATTAGATATCAACAATTAAAAGTTATATGTATACAGATATAACAACTTTATCCCACAATTAAATAATTCTGAACAATTTTAGAGAGTCACAGCTTTTACCATTTTTTTTTGGTGTTTCTGGTTATTATTATTATTAAAACAATTACGTTAAACGAATGTTTAATTGTAATAAGTTGATCTTAAAATTTGTTCTTTTTTTTTTTCTTGGTTGACGAATAAATTTCTCTGGTACCTTGTGGTTAGCTCTTTAGTTTTTCAGAGTTAAAACGTTATACGTGTTATGGCAAAAATTGCTGGGTTTTTAAATCATTTAATGAGTGCAATTCCCATACATTTTAAACATTTCATGAAATATATTTCATATTTTTTCTTTGCAGTAAATATATTTATTAATAAAATATTAATTAACTTTAAAATTATTTATATATATATATAGCAGAAGACGCTAATATCCATACTGAAAACAATATTTTTTCTGTCTGTTAAATGAATTAACTTTTTAAAGTACTTGACCAAATATTTTGGAGTGAACTTTGAAACAAGTGTCATCAGAGTGATAAGGTAAACTTGATATTATAAATGTGTCCGAGTATCCCCTGAGAAAACTCATTTTAATGAATTATTTTCACTTTTAAGCGTTAAACAGAATTTTGTGTAGTTACATTATCTCTTTTCACTGGCCTTCCATGGACTGGTAGATAAAGCATTCCACTCGCGTAATTCAATATGTCGTTTCAGTTTGTAGGGCATTATAATGTTGTATCAATCGCACTATTCGTTGGTAAAAGAGTAGCCTCGCCCAAGAACTAGCGCAGATATCTCTCGTGTGGCTTTAGACAAAATTCCAAAGCAACATACAAACTTTTAGCACGTAAAACATATATACATATGTATTATAATTATCGTAAGTTTGTTTATTCAGGTTTGGTCAAAGATTTTGGTATGCTCAGATGTTTGTTCATAACACACTGGTGTTGAGAACACAGTAAAAAACGCTGAATAAAAGCAAAATTAAAGTTCATTAAATATTCATTAGAAGTAAAGAAATACAATTTTGTAAAATCCAATAGCAAAAATTATGTTTAAAGATAAGATACTGCATTTTCCATTAATTTACTTGACAGCGAAAATACATATGATTAAGATTATTTTTATGCTTAGTCAGGCTACCTGAAAGGTTCTAAAAATACTAGAAATGACATTATCCCTAAAAGATCTGAAACATACACTTGTTGCGGCTATTATGTGTCAGGTAAAACATCTCGATCGAAGAGAAATGCCTATAATGAGTTTTTTTCGATGTTAATATCTTAAACATTTATATGTGATTAATCGGACACGTTAAATTACGTTGGTCTTGGTCATTTAGAACTAAAGTCATTTGATTTCAGTTTAGTGCTTTAGGTCATCTTAACCTTTTCTGCACCCAAATTATCCTGTGTTTCATTGTGTAATATTTTTGCTATATTAAATCTCAATGCAGCGATGAACAGCCACGTGGTATATTCCACATGAAACAAATTGTATTTGTTCCATAATATTATATAAATAACTTAATTGTGGCATTATAAGGCTTAATGTATTATTTTCACAGAGAAACTGGATGTTAACTGCAAAAGTGTTCAAAATAGTTACAAATCAATTGTCGTTAAGATCTCTGCTTTATTATTACTTACTTCATGTTCTATATTTTTATCTTTTGTTTTGTTTCTGCAGTTTGTCTTTCAACTCTGTTTTGCCGGCAGTATAATAAATTGCACAAAAATATCAAGTAAAAATTAGAACTTCTGATATTTTAATTACGACGTAAAAATATCGTTGTTAAAATATAATGCATATTGTCAAACCCAGATCATTTTTTTGTAAATTAGACGTCTGATAATCTGTTATACGACACAAAATGCAAATAATTAGCCATTCAGTCTACCCTCTTGATTAAACGTTAGGAGGAGCTTTATACAGCTCAATAGTTCATGTAATTTCTTTTCTATATGACATGATGTACTTATAAATAACAAAGGTAGTCTGACACCAATATTTTATACTCATAATAACTGTGTTGATACTCTGAGGTTCCCTTGGTACTATTCTATTTTCAGGACATCTTTGTGTCTTGGTGGGAGGTTACGCACCAAGTAAATAGTATCCCATAGATGCTCAGTTGAATTAAAAATCATTTGCTTTCTGCTGAAGTTAATGAAAATTGGTAAGTGAATACTGATTTAACGAATGATGAATATGAAATATCTTTCAAAGATGAAGTTGTTTATTAAAATGTACAGTTCTTGGAATAAAAAATTGAATCCATCTGTTTCAAGTGATTTAGGACAGTATAGTAGGATATCATCCTTGTAGAGCATGGCATACTTTTCTATGAACATCCTAATCCCATTTGTGCGTTTAACTTTAATCGATACTCCGATAATGATCCAATGAAAAGTTGACGAGTTCAAGTAATAAAATAATTACATAAGTGAGGAAATAACAAAATGCAAAATAGAATATATATAAAGTAATGGCGAAACAATCGACAAATTAAAAATAACGAATAAAACAAGAAGTTTATATACAGTTAAGCACAAGGATGTACGATGGGCTACCCGTGCTCTGCCCACTAGGGGTATTGAAACCCAATTTCTCGTGCTGCAAGTCCGCAGAGATACCGCTGTGTCACAGAGAGCAATAAAGCAAGAAACTGTGTTTCGGGCAACGACCCTTCATTAGGATATCAGTGACAATGAAACTGTTAATGTGAGGTCGAAGTAACAAGAAGTATGTGGATTGAGAACATGTTACTCTTCTTAACTAAGAATGTTTGTTTACTACGATTAACTGTATTTATACAATTCTTATATGTTACTTCCGGTGTATAAATATAAAAAAGTGTTAATAGTAAACTCCCACAAACTTCAAGTGTGAAGTGGATTGTAGTTTGTTGTAAGCGTCAATCATTTACTCTAAAATTAATGGTGAAATGTCATATTTGTAGGATGTTTACCGAATAAGTAAACGAATATAATTATTTTTCGTTTTAAACAATCAAAAGTTGACATGATCAAGTGATTATAATGCTTGATTCTCAACCAGAGGGAAGCGCGTTCGGATCCCCCTCCCCAACATGCTCATCCTTTCAAACGTGAGAACGTTACAAAGTGATGGTGAATTCCATTATCCTCTGGTGAAAGACTAGCCAAAGTAGTGGCGGTGGGTGGTTTTGACTAGCTACATTTTGTCTAGTCTTTCACTGTTAAATTAGGACCGGCTAGCGCCGATAAGTCTTGTTAAGCTTTGGACAAAATTGAAACTACTCAAAATCGTCCTTACAATAGCAGAAATTAATGCAACGACGAACCAACAGATGTCTAACTAAAGCTCCTAAAGTATCATTTTAGCCCGGTAATAAATGTTGATTTTGAGATTGTGCTTTTGCAGGATCGCGTAGGCTAGCACTTTTCCTGATTAGCTTTTAAAGTATCTTTTAATTAGAAGAAAAAATGCTAAATGTTGAATAATAGTTACTTTTTATTTCCCGATTTTTCACCAACTTAATGTAATTTGGTGTATTTAAAACAAAGCTGAATTTTGTAGATGTATATTAAAATTGTGTTTCTAATCTAAACGATTTATCATTGAATTATATCACTAATATATTTGAGGTTTTAGATTTAAGCAAACTTTGTTGATTTTAAACGATGAATATTTTCATGCTATACGTTTCAGCATTCACTTGCTATATTGTATATTGCAAATAAAATAGTAGAGTTTCTAAAATCTATCATATAAGTTTATTAATTAGTGTTTGTTTGAGAAATGTTTCAATTCTCATGGAAGGGTCGCTAGGCCCATACAAAATTATCTAAATACAATTAAACTTCTGATGGCACTCATCTTCCGTTTCGGATAAGACTTGGAAAATTAATTAATCTTGGTAGTTCCCTAAACCGAAAGGAAGGGGTCGTAACCACCTCACCTCCCCTTCCCTGGAGTTCATCAGTGAATCTAAGAAACGCAATGAATAAAAGATGTGATGAAGGATGTGGGTGAAAACACCAATGTACGTGTTCTATACTGAGTGCCATGAAGAAAAAACACACACAAAAAGACGCTGAACAATAGTATAGGCTTCATCGAAGCAATGGCGAAGGCTGTTGTTTTAATCGCTGCCAATGTAATTTTAAAATCCTTGGTTCCATCTGTCATTTACGGTCCATTTATTTCTTACGCAGCTACTTCAAGCCGGAAGCTACGGTGTTACTCCAACGACACCGGCAAACGAGGATCTTGCACGCCAAAGGTGTCGCGCGAAGCACTGCAGCGAGCTTGCTCTTCTTCCCGGCATCTGATTACCCCGCGGCTCATCAACCCCGAGCGGCGCGAGCAACGTGCTAATGATATCTATTTGCATGACAACCAGGACATGCGCGAATACCAAGAAAAATTCTGTAATTGTATTACCTATAGAATGGCTCGCAGCTCGGAATTACATTGGAATTCATCATGTGTCAAGGGAGACATTTACATGTCCTGTGTAGCTGGCTCATCCTTTGCCTCTTGATTGGGTTTCTATGCAAATTCCCCGAGAGAACTGGATCTAAACCGCTTGCCCCAAATGACGGCTTACCGCTAGGTTGTGGAGGTGGTATGTCAACCCGTCCATATAAATGTCTTTTGAATACAAAGTCAATGAGTAATTTACACACGTTCGTGGCTGAATGTTGTTTATAGACGGTGAGCAATATTTTTCATGCCACCGTAGTGAAGGCGCGCAGATGTTGCTACCGGAATCGGGCGCCAGTGTTGGAAATGAGGGGTTTAAAGCAGAAGGCTCATTCAAACAAACACAGATCTTGGCTGTGTTAAAGTGAACTGATAAATGAGAACTGGGATAAACCACGCTCCTTGCTGAGTTAACGAATGATGGATTTGCACGATCTTGTTAAAGATATAGTTGTCTCTTAGGATGAAAGTCTGATGAAAAACATTTACCAAGAAATATAATATCTTCAGAGGTATATATATTAATATATAACATGAGTAATTTTCTTTTTCTACTGTTTGTACAATTTTTTGCCAACTTGTTTTTTCAAGTTTTACTCCATCTAATGATGTAAATTAGTTTGAACGAAAACAGCTCTTTATATGAGGAATAAATACAAAATAAGAAATGTCAAAAATACTTGCATTGCTGATATGGACAACTAATACAAAGGAAAGTTTCGTGAAATTAAGTGGAGAATAAAGTGATGGAAATCAGTTTTGTGCTTTTTGTTGTAGTTTCGTTGCGCTATTGGGCTAGTTATTGCAAGTGAAGATTATCAACATGTGCAGCCCTCGTGGTAATGCAAACAACATTACCACTGGCATTCATCAGTTCAATCGCATTTAAATAACGTGAATCAAATACTTATTTTTATTATCTTTACTTCTGAATAAAACAGTAGTGTAACTTTCAACAATAAGTAAATAATTAAAAACATTTTAAAAATACCCTTCCCAGTTCCTATGCAGCGACTTTAAACATGTGTATAACACAATGTGTTAAAATGGCTTGAAGCATTTCTGTTGTTCCTATATACTCTTGTAAATCATTGTTTGCAAACTAATAGCTTACCACCATATTTCAATAATGAATTAAGTTATTTGGTTTATCAATAGTGACTATTATTAAAATGTATACTCTAGAGTATAAAGTAACATGACACATACATCTACATGGTCTACAACGATTATGAGAAGAAAAGTCGGTAGTTTCTTGATAATTATTTGTTGATAAGTTTCCTCAAACAATAGACGACATGTTTGTTGTGTTCTCTGGCATGATATGACCGTTGCTCATTTTATTTATTATTTTTGTTATTATCAGTACTCTGAATGTGTGAATCTTAATATAAATCCGCGATATGAGACCGAATTCAGAGGATTGAGAGAGGGAGGCTTTAGAGAGGGTTAAGGTTTCTAAAATTCAAGTTAGAACCAAAAATAAGTGTACTCTGATAAAAGGTTTGATCTCTTAACCTAAAAAAACAAAAGCAAAAAACACGCTTTACTTCCTAAAGTAATTACATTTCAGTAATGTTTGGCCGTGAAGATGTAGATTTTTAAGTTTGAGCTAATTGCATTCTTCTTACGCTAAATAGTAGAAGTCTTAATGTTCAGACAAGTATTGCACTTAACTACTTTACAGTAGCAAATTAACTTCACTGAGTCTTTCTTGGTCGTCTCCAGATATCACAAGGAGTTCAAATATTTATTCAATTAAAAATACAACAAAAGGGCATCAGAAAGCTTTGGTTAAGAACCAACCCGTCAAAGAGTGTGCGATGAGAAGTTAAGAATTTCTTATTCATATCACTCTCACAGGAAGTCATAATAGCTTATATTTAAGTTGCTTAAGAAGTCTGACATCTGTATTACGTGTTATAGGAGACATCCACTCACGTAAGAGATGGATAACTTCTCAAAGTTTGCTTTCAACCGCGAATTTTGGGCTTGTTTACAACCTAACATTCAACTTGTTTGATTATAATATGGGTAAAACACAAAAACGTTTTTATAACACAAGCTTTTATTTCCTTTATATGAGCTTCTTGGGGAATTTTATGCTCTCCAGGATCTTCCTTATTTGTGGTCCAGGGAAAGAGACGGATACTTATTTCCATTATGGAGCAGTACAGCTTTGAGGCTTTTGGATGAGCTGTCAATGAAGAGGCGCCACTCATTCGGGTTACAGGCAATTCCAATTGCCTCACACAGACTGGATACATAGTGACAGAAGCAGAGCCCATCTTCACGAATGAAGAACCTTGAAAATTGTCGGTGATATTTCCTCTGACTTGAGACTTACACACTTTTATCTAACAAATCACACTTCTTGAGCCTAAATGTCAAAAGCTCGGCATTCGACTTTGTTAGACCAAGATCTTTGATCAAGTCATTGAGGTCTCTTTGGTTGGGGTAGTATGGGTTTTTCTCACCAGCTGCACCTCTGAAATTGTAATCTGGATCTTCAACGCCTACCGTCTCCTCTGATTTACTGCTTTCTTCTGAGGGTGGCTGCTTTCTGTCTGGCAGAGTGGGTACAGAAAGCTCATGGCAGTGTGGCACTGGGGCGATGGATGATGGAAGGTCCAGATAGCAGATGCATTCTTGCCAGCCCGACGTTTGGAAGGGTTCACCATGCAGAAATAGTAATTGCTTGAATGTTCAGTGAGTTCACGCCAAATTCTTGAAATAGCAAACTTCATGGCTGTCTTTTCCTCTCTATACCATCCTGCAAAAGAGCAAAATAAAATAGTTATTATGAAGCATAAATTTATTTCATCCACAACTAATGTGTAAAATATCTTATGTGATATTTTTTCTATATTATTGGAAATAAAAAAAGATATTTAAATTTTAAAAGGTCTAATATTTGTATATTATAAAACCTTACTATTCAAACAAGCAAAATTTTTTTCGTCTTACCTTTTAAAGTTTTTTTGCAGTGCTCGTAGGTAAAATGAGGTGTCCAGGATTTGTCTTGACCCCCGACAGGCATGCTGAAATATGCCTTGTAGTCTTCACACATTTTACCAGATGCTGTCACAGAGTACTTTTTTGCTCTTGCTTTGATAAATTGGCCATATACATAGCAGAATGCGTCTGGAGAATGCTTGCAGCGTCTTGATGCCATCTCTGATAAAACCAGATAGGTCTATGTGTTCACTTAAGCATCTGAAACTAAACTGAAGAGGTGAGTGGTGAGCTCCTGTATATATATTACTATGGAAAGCTTTAGAAAGTTCTCGTAGGTTCTACAACATTCTAGAAAGTTTTTGAAAATTCTCTATCAGCTACTCAGCACTGAATCTACCTGGAATGTTTTGGAAAATGGGTAAATTTGAAAATTTCATTACTCAGGTCACAAAAGCAAAGTTTGAACAGAAAAATAGGTCTTTTCCACTTACTTTAGGCATAAGCAATTGGGAAATAACACTTTCTGCCCAGGAACAAGAAAAAGTAAAAACGGTGTTACATAGTGTAATCAGCGGCCTCGCGTGACATGCTCAGTTTCAGTAATATCTAACGGAAAACAGAAGATAAAGACCTTTATAATAATTGAAATGCTGCTTTTATTGGTTAAATCTATATAATCATGGTCTACATCCTTTCATAACACGCTTGAAACAATATTCAAAATTATCCTTAAAATTAGCAAAACTACTCAATGTCAACTTTGTTCCCAGGATTGGATTGTTTGTTTCTTTGTTTGTTTTGAATTTCACGCACAGCTACTCGAGGACTATCTGTGCTAGCCGTCCCCAATTTAGCAGTGTAAGACTAGAGGGAAGGCAGCTATTCATCATCACCCACCGCCGACTCTTGTGCTACTCTTTTACTAACGAATAGTAGAATTGACAGTAACATTATAACGCCCTCATGGCTGAAAGGGCGAGCATGTTGGGTACACGGGTATTCGAGCTCGCGACCCTCGGATTACGAGTCGAACTTTTAACTCCCCTGTCCATGCCGGGCCCCCAGGGTTGGAAGCAAGAGAAAAGAAGGAAGCGCAATAAATGGGTTCAACAAGTGCTAATGCAAGAACCTTCCGGTTATTAAACAATCACTCTGGAGACTTATAACAGTGAAAATCAGATTTCAACACTCAGAATGGGCAGATTACACTGTGTAACTTTTCAAACTAATGCAAGAAAGCTTATGTTGAAGTTTTATGTTAGTCCTGATAATTTTATAAAGAGACTTGAAACTTTAAAAACTATTCATTGAAATATGGAAAGCATATACATAAGAGAAGGAAAAACCTGCTGTAGTAGCGACGATTGGGTAAATGCTCGTAACAATATACAGTTGGTTATCAAAAATGGGTCGATGCGGCAAGCAGGAAAGCCCCGAAAACTTTCGCCGATATTACACATATCACAATTACAGGCTGAGGTATAAAGCTGAAAAAAGAAACAAACTATAAAATAACATAAACTACGTATAGCTGTATCAGTAATATTTGTTACCTAGGTAGATTTTAGTTAACAAATGAAATTAAAAGTGTTGGAGTAAAGTTTAAAAACAGAACTCATCATTGAAACCTTTTACAGAGTATTAAATGATTGCGTTAATTTCTGACATGGAACCCGAGGCTTTAATATTATCTTAACCTCAACAGCAATTAACTATTATTACTAGGCCAGATTAGGAGATTTAGACTTGTCTTAAGTGAATATCTTAAGCATTAACACAAAACAGTTACTCTGACTCATACAATAACTCAAAGCATTTTAGAACTGTATCATTTGTCTGTTTGTTGTTAAGCGCAAAGCCAAACGATGGACTATTTATATTCTGTCCGCCGCAGGTATCAGTTATCGAAACCTGAGTTTTAGTATTATAAGCCCACAGACTTACAACTGAGACAACAGGGTAGGGAACAAGTAAGAAACGGAACCATTCAGAAGCTAGATTCTAGTTACTTAGGTAAGCTATTTTTGACGATTCATTACGGAACACGATTAGCATGAATTGTAATGTTGTATGACCGACTGGTTTTGTTAGTTAATCATAGTCTATATTTAAGTGCATTTAATACTTAATTTCATTCAATATTTATGAGATGTAATTAACGCTTACTGTGGTCACTGGTTAGTTAAATATTATGAGCCTGGAAATACACATAATGTTTATCTTTCTGTGACACACACACATCATTCTTTGAACGAAACATTCTAAGTCTTCATACAATTAGAATTAGCTGATCTATGTGTACGTTGCTAATATTTAACTGTTTATGGCCAACGGCCCCTTTTCTAAGAAAGCGCATATCAACACTCATATTTATAACATTCTAAACTCTAAAATCCCTTTCGGATGTTTAAAGATCTCTACCGTTGACAAGCTGTTATACCTCATTCAGAAATTATATAGACAATAAATATTGTTTCAGATGTTTTGAGGTTTCCACCAATATCGTCGTGTCAGAATTTGTAAAATGATAAATATGATTGCCTTATCGGAGACACAACAACAGGGGTATAGTTTAAATCTTGTTTGCAACTATACCTCAGTTAAAAAGAAACATCAGCCCATTGAGCCAAGTTATATGTCTCCTGAGTAATAACTTTTTTTATTCACCTGAACAACATTTTATGTATAAATTGGACTCAACGGCGAGATCAGAGATCTTTCTGTTTCGGGCAAAGTCGTCACTAATTTTGAATTATAGGCAAGAGTAAGGTAGCTAATCGAAAGAGCCTACCGCGTGATGCTTGTATCCTTAACCGACTTCCAATCTTAAAACGCCCATATGCTGCTAAAAGCTGGATTCGTTTTTAGTATTACCACGTGTGAAAAAGATGAGCTAACGACTGAACCAAGCTTAATAGTTTTCTAAATTAACACCCGAGAACTTATAGTAATGTATCTGAAATTCATTAGCTCATTTAGTTAGGCCACCTAGGTTCGGATCCCACGTGAGCATACCATGTCTCCTGTTAGCTTGAGATTTTATAACTCTAAAATTCGGGATTCGTTCCCTCAGCGGAAACGGCACAAATAATCGATGTTGTAGTTTTGCGCTTAAACAAATAACGCCAAAAAAATCTAAATTCAGGTTTCAGAATCGTAGAGGATTGTGTTTACAAGATATTATTAGCATTTATTAGGCATATATTGCATTGTTTTATGGACTCAACGTCTTCAGTTTGATATGTTGTAAATTTTCTGTAACAGTAGCTACAATAAGATGATATTAGTGATTAACTAAAGAGCATGATTAAAAGTTTGTTTATGGCCTACCATCGTGTCGTGCTTATTGAAACGATGTATGCCTGTATCTTTGCTAACACAGCATTTGTAGAAACACATTTTCATCGTTATAAAAAAACAACAAAAATTTTATTGTTATTCATTTTTCAGTAATCATTTTTATAAATAAGTTTGAGAGGACACTGATCATACAAGCTGGTTTCAAGTAAATGCAATAAACAATTGAATTTAGAGTCAGTAAAGCGGGATTAGTGAATATTACATTTTAAGCAACAGAACATTATGATACCATTATTTTCAGTTTTCAGGAAATTCGTTTTGACGAATGACATTCGATAGGATTAGTTATATGGTTATTACTTTAAACTGTTTATGCTGTAATATGCGTTAGAATAACTTGAACGTTAGGTATTATGCAGTAGCTTTATTTATTTGTTTGAAATCTTGTATGGTTATTAAAACACTTGATGAAGAAATCACTGTATTTTCAAAGAAAAGTTAAGGAGTTACAATATGATTTATTGCTTTTAATTGTTAAAAGAATTTTCCACTATTAATAGACAAACCCTCCAGCAACAGTAAAGAAGATTTTAATTAAGTTAATTATTTCAAAATACAATATTGAAATCAATAAATAAATCTTTAAGCCCATTCAAGAGATGGCAGCACTTCACAAATGAATTTCGAAAAATGTTTGGCGCATGAGGAGGAACGTAATGTTTCCAGGAGTTTCTTGTGATTTATTATTCGTTTTTGTTACACTAACTAGTATTAATCAATATCTCTTAAACATCCTTTACTATAAAATATATCCGTTATACGAATTTGCAAGCTTGACGTAAAGGATAAATTATTTAGATTTTTGAAATTTAAAAAGATTCTGATGTGAACATATGTATCCTCATATTTCACTCAGTTAATTAAAAAGATAGAACACTCTTTCTTAATTGAAGCTCGTAACTATTATCCTAGGTTTGCTATTATTTACTTATTAGGTCTTGTAAAAATTAGATTTTCACTAAAACATAATATGCCTGAAAAGTGAGAAGCGTTGTACTATCTGAAATGATCGCTGGACATTATGTAGATATATATCTTTATGTATCTTCAGATTATTGTAGATTACCAGCAACGCAATTTTCAAAGTATCAAACATTTTTGTATTAATTTAAAAAGATTTAGTACTCTTAAAACACTTAAAATGTATTTCATTATATTTTAATTCCCGCATTGAGAACGTTACTCAAGTGGATGAAGAATCTTTGGAAAAAAAACTATAGAGAAAAATACTAAAATAGCCATTCTGTTGAACCTGAAAAAGACTATAACATGCAGAAGAAGCTTGGATAAGATAGGGAAAAACGTGTCACGCGCTTTTATAAGTTTTGAATGTTCAAGTTAAACTATTACTGATCTTCCTTTAGTATATTTAAACTGAGTTCTTTTAATTTATGTTACGTCCTTAATGTAGTTTATGTGTTGTTTGGGTCTGTTTTGTGAATTTTAGCTAGTAGACGGTGTATTCTCACTGCAATCATCTCCAAAACCCATGAAACATCTGATATTCCACCTTATAGTTTGCACCCTGGTGATCCTTTCAATTTATGCAACGTCTTTAATGTAATATTTTTTTCCTTTGCTTGTTTGGACCTGTTTTGTTAATTACAATGTCTTTCTTCTCAGTTTTGGATTGTTGCTTTTAATGCAATCCTTCCTTTTGATATAAATCTTGGCTTGACTGTTCAAGTGTTGTTTTTTTTCTTTATGTGTGTGTGTGTGTTTAGAAATATTTATACTGCGTTTGGTAGTTAAAACGAAGAATAATTTTTAAAAATTCGTTTTAAAACATTAGAATTATTTTTCCATCGATAACTGTAGAGCATCTTAGAATATTAATGTTTAACAATTCGTGCTCCTTGATCTACATTATGAATGAGTGGATTTACTTTTGTATTGATGCATGCATTTTATACATATAATTAATTTTAATGTTAAACTATTAAAAATTAATTGTTAGCCTTTTTTGTGTTTGGAAGAGAAAAGTGAGACATAATAGTCAGACTAGTAATATATTTTGTTCAGTATATATACAATATTATTATTAAAATAATGGAATTAACTGAACAGATGTAGCAATAAATATATTCTATGTTACTGTGATGCTCGTATTTATCTTTTGATTTCATAATACGCTGTCGCGTTTATGGTTCTTAAAAATAAATGCTTAAGCATAGTAAAGCATATGTTAGTAGCTGATAGAATAGTATTCTTCAACAGGTTTGAAGAAAACTCTTATGTCATAATTACCTCAATTGTGATATAGAAGTATACTTTCGAACAATACATTAAAAAACTCACATCATCCATTTTAAAAGTTCATTTAAGGTAAGTTTTGTAATTATTTGAATAGCTTGTGGTTTAAAAAGTGCAATCTAATGCGTACGGAACGTGAATAGTTTTTTAAACTGAAGGAAATTTATATCTTTCATTTTGTTCCACGGTGAGACAGGGGTACTTTTAGAGACTTTGAACGCTAAAATCCAGAGTCCGATTTTCTGCGGTAAACACAATAAATAGCCCAGTTTGAATTTGTTCTAAACCAAACAAATATTTTATTTCTTTGAATTTTAGATTGTATTACGTTTCATATTTAAAAGTGTATGTATATATGTATTTAAACATATTTATCTTTACATTTTGTTCATTATTGAAGAAAAACAACAACAAATTACTCGTGCGAAAACTACCAACACTAATTAGCCAAGATAATATTTTTAACGATTACATCATATTACGGTAACAGCAAAGAGACCTCATCCAAACTGTTTTTCAATATTTTTAACAACGAAGAAATCTGACGTATTTGTTTTGATATATTATTTTCAGCTTATCCGAATTAGTTTTTTTTATTTTTTTATCGAGAGCTATATGTGAAGAAAATTATATTTTCCATACAGTATCAGTTGGACATCTTATTCTACCAAATGTACATTTTGCTTGCATTTGATGGATTTCTTTCATAGGACATTGTAGCTTCGTTTTTCCATTTCTCTAGAAGGTCTTAAAACTAAATGATGAACGTTTTAAAGATAATATTAACAAAACAGTACCACGCGTCTAGCTGAGAATATACATTCTTAACGTTTAAAATTGTGTAGCTGTGGGTAAGATAGAAATACCCCCAAGAGTACCAGAAAACATCACATAATAAAGAGCACAAAATTTACGCATGTTTCAATTTAGAATTCCATTTAACAAAGGAAGTTGATTTTATGCTTAAAATCAGACGTACATCCTGAATGTTTTACATTTTATTTTGTATCAAATTATTCTTCAACGGAAAATACTAGTATTTGATATAAAAGTCTTGATTTATAACTTAAAACTATGAGATCTTTAACTTGTTTCATTCTTTCAAGAAATCTCTGAAAACTTTAGATAACAGTAATAGAACACATTAAGTAAATTTCTGAAAAAAAACTTTGTGTTTTCCCTCATTTTAATATGAGTGAAAACACCATCAGTGTTTGCTTGTTTAAACTAAAGAATAATGGCGGAACATTTAATGAAAGAAAACAAGTTCAACACTGAAAAACTGTATGTTAAAATTCGGAGTGTCTTACTGAATAAATGAGATTAGTTAACAGTAAATTAAATGAGTCTGGTTTCAAAAGTTGTTAATACATTGCTATTATGCATTTTAAATATAATTCAGCAGTATACAAGGTTTAGGACTTATAACTTCCATATTTGGAGTTCAAATCCTCACCATTATGCAGTTTTAAGCTCAAAGAAACAAAGTACGAAGCGTATGCGAAAATATTGAGATAATTTATGCTTGACAGCCAGAAAGAGATAAAATTAAGACAATCCATTAAGATGTTACCTGTAAAATTAAAGTAAGAAACATACGTCCTGGATTGATTTTTACGAATTAATAAAAAAATCAAACATTAAATCAGTTTTGAAATACTCAAAACGTGTAAAAGAAAATCTAAATATTCAAAATATTAGAAATAAAATACACGAAATAAATGTAATAAGTACTAAATATATCTGTTTGTTTGTTGAATTTCGAACATAGCTTGTCGAGGGCTATTTATATTAGCTGTCCCTAGTTTAGAAGTAATAGACTTTAGAGAAAGCAGCTAGTTTAAATCACTAACCGTCGATCCTTGGATTACTATTTATCAAAGGAAACTGGGGTTTACCCTCACATTATAACACTCCCACGGCTGAGCATGTTAAGTGAAGGGACTCGAATCTTAACTCGTAGCTTGTACGCGATAATTACACTATGAAGACAATTATAAATTAAAAAAGGCAACTAAAATATTAAAAGTAAATAAAGTCACTAAAATATATATATAAAAGAATCACAATTAATTACAAAATCAAAAGCTATAAACCCCAAGTTGACAAGATTTTGAAAATCCTTGAAAGGTAGAAAAATTACAATAATTAAAAACAAATGTTTATCTATTTTTGAATAACGCGCGTTTATAGTATTTATAATAATTTTGAAATTATAAAATGTTGAAAACGATATTTACCTCTTTGTCTCTTGACTAATAAAGATTTATATGCGGCCTACAATAAATTATTTTGCATTTCTGCTTTCATGAAAATACATTATTTTTAACGCAGGCTATTAACACTTATATACAAGAAATGGTTTTATAATTTGCTGAATTGTATTTACACTTATGTTTATGTAAATAATAAAATTTTCTCAAGAATTCACAATACGTCCTAAATAATACAATAATATTAAGTTACTGAGTTTAATCGCACTATAGAATAAGATGTTATCCGTTACACACTTGGAACTATGTCCCCTATTTTGGATCTTGCTCAGTCTAATGACCATGGCCACGTTTTATTTCACTAACTGTAAGAAGTTCCTGAGAATGATGACGAGAACAATTTTAGACCATACATCTTTATATACTTTCTGTGAAGCTCTACACTATATGTGAAAGTCACTTTTAAAACGAAAGGCACAAAGTCCACTATAGCTAGACCTGGCATACATGCAGTTGGAGGGACTTCCTGTAATTGCATTTATTTTTTGTCATTTTTCTTATGAAAACAACTGTATTCTGAAGTAAGGCTGGAAATTTGTCTACTTCATTGTTTATTTCCTTGTTTTGTTTGTTTGGATTAAGCACAAAGCTACAGAATGGGCTATCTGTGCTCTGTCCACCACGGGTATCGAACCCTGTTTCTAGCGATGTAAGTCCGCAGACATACCACAAATTTGATATATAAAACATAAGAAAGTAAAGAGTGTGCAGAAGCTCGTCTTCATTGTCATACAATCTTGTCAGTTTAAAATTTTCATCAAGGTTCAGAAGTTATTATGACAGTTAATAGTGTAACGTAAAGGGTGGATAACTGTTAAATGGTTTTGGTAGAAGGTCAGAGGTACGTTTATTGATTTACAACGCTCAATTCCTTGGTTTGGCTCCCTGTGGTCGACAGACCGTGGCTTTGTGCTAAAGCAAAAAAGAACCTGACACTGAAAATTCTAACCTAACCTTATATTCTAGTACCATCCTTGGGAATGTTCTACATATAATTTATTTCATTTTTTGGTGTATTCATTAAGCAATTTGATAAGCGTATGCAAGATGGATAAAATAATTTTGAGGTAATGAGATCAAATATTGCTCACATCTTCTACCATAAAAGTCTCATATATCATTTAAATCATAGTACTTTGATAGTTTACTATGCGAAAGTCTTATAATCTTCATGGATTTTCCTTCTAACACTGTCAATTTGTATTCGGTGTTTTAAAAATCACACAGTAATACTTTTTCCATTTACAAATGAAACAGTAGATTAATCCTTAGTAATTGAATACTTTCACAGGTTTAGATATTCAAAATACTTTGATACTTATACTTTTATTTTTTCCACATTACATTTTTACAATATTTAACTAAATCTTGAACATAATATATTATTTTTAAACATTTTATCGTAACATAACTAAATAAAATTATTTATCTTGATTCACATTTTTGCATGTAACAAAAGATCAATGTCGGATTGCAGTTATCAAAAATCCTCCTTTAGTCAATGAAATTAATACATTGTTATTATTTTTTCGTGATATATTTAACAAGCTCATCCGGGTTATTCATAAGCTTTCTAAAGAACAAACGTGGTTTCACAATGACCGGAAACACTATACATTTTCTTCTTCAGAAAATACAAAAAAATACAATGACTCATAAACTGCTACTGTAGTTCTAAAAACTTCTCCAAACTTTAATATCGAAACTGAATAATAAACTGCTACTGTAGTTCTAAAAACTTCTCCAAACTTTAATATCGAAACTGAATAATAATATAATTTATGAATGCTTAGAAATAAGTGATTTTTTTATGGAAAATAAGTAATAATTCTTTATACGATCATATTATAATTGTCGTGAAACAGTGAATTTTATGTAAAACTAATTTCAATTAACATTTATTGGATTTATGTTCCTGCTTGTTCTCTGGTGACTCAGTGGTAAGCCATGGAGGTCACACGCAAAACAATGGGTTATAAACCAACCACAGCTGATGTTTAGTATTACGTTAGTTGTGTAAAAAATGTCATGTAACAGCTTTTTCAGACGCAAAACGTCATTATGTTCTGATCATTAACACATGTTCGGATCGAGGATCTAAAATTTGCAAGACGAGGATATCTCTTATACTTAATGTATTGGAACGCAAAGGAATATGGATTAACTTGAGTTACCTGTATGATCCAGAAAAAGACCTGACACAAGTCAAACGTTAGCCATGGTAAGAAAATTATGGCGTATTGTAATAGATGAAAATCTACGAAAACCGTCAACTTGCCTTAATCAACAGTACAGAACGTAATAGAAAAGAATATCCGTCTGGAAAGTAGGCTAACAGTGTAAGAGTTAACCAAAGTAAAGCTTCCAGTCACAACCCCAGTTCAAACAATGCACACCTCAATCGGATAGAAAATGAAACAGGTATTTATGCTAATCCATTTGATGACATACTGTTCAAGTCATCAGGCGAGACGCCTATGCATTTCTGTGCAAATCAATTATTGAAATGGATGCTAGGAAACTCTTACGCACGGGGGAAGGGAGAGCTTTGAATATTAAAGCCTTATCACGAAGCCTTCTACAATGAAAAATACGCTGCAGAACCACTGTCAAACTCTTGTTGTCAGATACAGCATGATTGGATGCAGCGACCTATACTGCAGCGATGTGGTGACGTTTCAAATTCGTTTTTATGTAGAACGAATGTAATCTCTGCTTTAATTTTTTTCCTAGTATAAATCATTTTTACTGTATACCATGTTTCATAGCACACGCTAATTTAATCAAATAACCAGTGTAGCGCCAGATTTCAATTTATCATCATTTATTAAAACTAAATCTATGAAGTTATGAGGTAATAATTGTGATCTTATGCTATTTTACCAATATTTTAAGACGAATAATAGACAAACAGGTATCTTCTAACTGAGGCATGTTATGTTGTCAACGATTATATGAAGTTTTTATATAAGAATACTTTTTAATCAAATCATGTGGACAGAAGATCGAGTTTAAAGGACTGTTGGAGAATGATAAGACGTAAAAAAAGCAAGATAACTAAATGATAGATGAAGAACTACAAAGACTGAAAGAAAAGTGTATCAAGCAATGAAAAATAGAGAAATGGAAAAAAGAAGTAAACAAGAGGAAAATGCTAAACGTTGAGACAAAAAAAACTTTTAAATAAAGATTGAAAAGCTAACAAAAATAAATACAAAAAGTAAGATATTAATTTGTTACAACTTAAAAAACAAACTGAAACAAAAATAAATTAAAGAAAAAATGCTTCACTGATTGAAAAGATCACAGTACAAGCTATAACGTGGAATTATAAAATTACCCTAGGTTTTGGAGGTGACTTGGGAAGTGGATCCAACATTGCGGGGGGGATACACCATCTATCAGTCTTAACCTCCATTCACCAGTCTCATATAAGAAATAAAAGAGTAGCAATAGACGTAGAAATTAGGAGAGCAAGATGTGGGACTTTGTAGGCTTGTTTAATTTATTTTTGTTTCAGCTTGTTTTGTTTTTTTTAAGTTATAACAAACTAATATAATTAGTCCGAGGTTTGAGTTTGCTTGTTTTAATGTAGTAGTTCCTTGTGATTTTGCTTATTGAACTTCATTAAAATGTATTCATTTTCATAAAAAATAAGATATACATCTTGTATTATAGAAAAATAAAATTAAATACAAAAAGGTCTATAAGTAGAAGAACTTTAAATGTGGAAAAGGAAATTAAATCGCACAATGGTTAAGTTATTTTATTAAATAAATATAAAAAAAAGACTGGGCGAAGGTAAGTGAATGCGAATGAAAGAGTGGGAAATATGTTTTATGGGGATGTTTCAAGGTATTAAGATAGAGAAATTAATGAGAACGTTTGTAAAATACAAGAAAAAAAAAGAGATACAGACGTGAGAAAGACATAAAAAAGGATGAAGTGAAAAGACAGGTAAAGCAATTAAAGAAAGGCAAAGCACATAGACATGACGAAGTGCTGAATAGGTAAAAGAAAAATTATTGATAGGTTGACACAAATATTAAATAAAAATCTGGAGAGATGAGAGTATCCTGAGAAAATGGAGAAAATATGCTAAATGTTTAAAGAAGAAAACAGTAGTATAGATTATTATTGTCGAATATCATTGTTCAGTACAAATTACAAAACATATGATACAGTATTGAAAGAAAGTATCTTGTTTTTGAATTTCGCACAAAGCTACACGCGGGCTATCTGCACTAATTTATCAGTGTAGGACTACAGGAAAAGCAGGTAGTCATGGCCACCCACCGTCAACTCTTGGACTACTCTTTTACCGAGAGTAATGACAGTTACATTATAATGCCCCCAAGGCTGAAAGAGCGAGCATGTTTGGTGTGACTGGGATTTGAACCCGCGACCCTCAGTTACGAGTTGAACGCCTTAACCCGTCTGGCCTTGCCGGGAAGTTGAAAGAAAGTATAAACAAATGAATTGAAAACAGAAAAATTCTACCTGGAGGTCAAACCAGACTAATATTACGAAAGAAAAAGGGACAACGGGAAATATTTGTATGATAAATACGTTAATAGTAGAGCAGTGAAAATGAAAAAGAGAATACCTGCTTGTTATTTCTGTGGATTTGAAAGCTGCATTTTATTTGGTAAATTGGGGAAGACTAAATTACATCAAGTGAGATAGGAGTAGGAAACATACAAGGAAACGGTTAATGCCAAAAAGTAAGTGGAAATAAGCCAGAGTAACTTTACATGTGCAAAAGTGTAAGACAAAGATTCCTTTAAGCCAATTGTTGTGTAAGATATATATATTTACATTTGAAAGAACAACTGAGAAACATAAACAAGCGGGAGAGACAGTATTAACAAAAGATAAATATTTAATTATTGGTGTATGTATGTATGTTTTTCTTATAGCAAAGCCACATCGAGCTATCTGCTGAGCCCACCGAGGAGAATCGAACCCCTTGATTATAGCGTTGTAAATCCGTAAACTTACCGCCGTACCAGTGGGTGCATTGGTGTATGATGAAGATAGGATATCGATATCACAAATCGTTGACAAAAATATATGATGAAGCGACTACAGATATATTTTGATATGAAAGAGTTTAAGCTAAAAAAATATACAAATCTTTACAAAAGAAAAAAGAAGGTTCAAATATCTATGTTTTTGGAAGAGAGATGAAAGAGAAATTTTAGGATATTTTAAGTACTTGAAATTTTATAATAAAAGTAGCAATAGTCTAATGACGTATATAAAATACATAACAACAATATTATAGTCACAATGAATTCATATTTGAAAATAGGAGAAAGAAAATGTAACTAACAACCTAAAAAGTAGAGCTAGCAGATATGGTGCAAGAGTGGAAGGTATTATAATATATGATATTGCATTATGAGGCTGGTTTAGGCAGAATATGATTGAAACAATACAACTTAAGCATATAAAATGGTTATTAGAATTAAATAAAATACCTTTATTTATATAATTTATGAAGAACCTGGGAGATAACAAACACGGATAAAGACATGATGAAGAGCATATAAGCATGAGATTATGTTACGCTGGAAGAATGAAAGAGGATGGACAAAGTGTTGCTGAATAGAAGTACAATAAAGGGAAGAGATGAGAAAGAAACAGTCTACGTAAAACAGTTAATGTCTAAGAATAAGGATCAAATAGTAATTTCAAGATTAAGTTGAAAATGAAATAAAAAAGTATAAATAATGACTTACAAAAGAAAATAACCTGTAGGACTTATATTTAAAAAATAAACAAACGATAAGACAATTAATGGTATAGAGTAAAGGGTAGATGAGTGTTAAATGTAAGCCAGAATATGCCTGGTGTGATGTTGAAGAAGATATGGAGAATAAGAAAGAAAAAACCCGCATAAGACATCGAAGACAAAAGTAAAGAAAAACAGTCGAGAGTGACTGTTTATGAACAAATATTATCAGCAATTTAAATGCATTAAATATACTGGATTTTTGATAATTAAAACTAAACTTTGTTTGTTTGTTTTTTTTCAAAGCGATACCCAGCACAATATAAAAACCTAGATTTTGGCGTTATAATCCTACAGATTTATTAATATTCCTCTAGGGAGGCATAAAACTAAACCTATTTCATTGTTAATATATTAAGGTTGCATGTATTTGATAATGAAATTAGTTAAAACAATAAAAATTTAAATATTATTTGTTCCCCGCTGATACAGCTCTATGTCCACGGATTTACAACGCTAAAATCAGGAGTTTGATAACCCTCGATGGATTCAGCAGATAGTCGAATGTGGCTTTGCTATAAGAAAAATACAAATATTACTTACATGCGCATAAGATTTTGTAAAGATAATTTTTAAAATACTCGAAATTTTCTTAAAAATTTAAACAGAGTTTAACCCAACTAAAAATAATGTTGTTTTTATAAATAAATATTTTCTTTCTCAAACAAAACATATGAAATGATGAGATTGTCTATCACGATCGTACCGAGGTTACTGAAAATATTTTATAACAAAACAAGGCACTAGTTGTTGGCTACTATTTGTATTTTTAGGCAAATAATTTAACTTTTTTATGTTTGCTTATAATACAAATATTATTCTTAAGTTTGCATACATAATTAACAAAAATAAAGTTAAATTATTTGAATTTTACAAATTGTGTACTGTTGGTAAGAGTTGTGCTTTTTTAAATAAAGGATGTAACAAATGTTGTAGTCCGGCATGACCAGGTAATTAAGGCGCTCGAGTCATAATCCGAGGGTCGTGGGTTCAAATCCTTGTCATACAAAACATACTCGCCCTTCCAGCCGTGGGGGCGTAATAAGTTACAGTCACTCCCACTATTCGTTGGTAAAAGAGTAGTCCAAAAGATGGCGGTGGGTGGTGATGACTAGCTGCCTTCCCTCTAGTCTTACATTGCTAAATTAGGGATGGCTAACGAAAGTAACCCTTATGTAGCTTTACGTGAAATTCAAAAACAAACAAATGTTTGAATACCCATAAGGTTGTTTTATTTATTATAGTGTGCCTTACTGAGTTTAGATGGCGCGCCTGCTGAAACAATACGATGAAGCATTTTGTTGTTTTTTTCTTGCAAAAAGAATAAAATCATATTAATACAACAATATCGAATGAAAACCTTCAGTAGTTATCTATTATTTTGGCATACATTATTTTTGGGAAATAATAAGTATAACGATTGTTTTGCTCAAAGTATAGACTTGTCCCTAACTACAGATCGCTCGCCGTCCCTAATATAGTAGTCTAAAACTAAAGGGAAAACAGCTAGTCATTAAAACCCACCGTCAACTCTTGAGTTAATCTTTTATCAAATAATAGTAAGATTGTCTACCACGTAATAATGCCCAACGGCTGAAAGGGCGAGCATATTTAGTGTGTTATGTATTATAATTTATTTCGGACGAGTCTTTGATTTTTTTGTATTTCGTACGTTACGCATCACAATCCCAAATAACAAGAAATTTTAGTTTTAATTCAGAAGTTAAATAAATTTTAATATGTATTAAATGTATGATATTTGCCAACAAGTTTGATACACATACATTTCTTTTTTAACACAAATGTATTTTACTATACAAACAAATAAAAAACAATACAATTTAGAACCAATCTAGAACTGAATATTTTATCGAAGATCCAAATCCATAATGAGCAAATTAATTCTAAGTTGATATTGTCACATCTAGCTTAAGCTAGTTAGCTGTTGTTTCTTGCTTGGCCTCACACCACTTACAAGTTCCCTTTTTACAGATGAAGATATTTAATAATCTTTAGCCATTCTAACATTCGAAGTAATTCAATGAAGTTGAACGGCTTGCTAATGTTCGAAATAAATATATAAACATTCGTGGTCAAATTCTACAGTCCCCCGATCAATAGGTGTTAATCACAATTCTTGCTTCTTAGGCTTTTAGCATACGGATTGTAGCTGACAAATAATAATAATACTATTTGTCTCTCGGCGCATAGGATTTTATATAAAAACTGTGCAAGTTCCTTGGTGTTTCAACAACATTCTAGCGCGTTCTCGAAAAAAAAATTGTTGATTCTCACTTTCAAGTATCTTCTACAAATTTTGAGAACACGTGAGACTTGTACAATATACAGTCAAGAATACGTACCTCACGAGCAAAAATAGAAACTACACAGAAACAAGCGTGGGCACTAAAATAAATGCACAACAGTAAATCTGTTACACCTGCCTTCTTAGAGAATGGACCCGGCATGGCCAGGTGTATTAAGGCGTTCACGGGTTCAAATCTCTGTCGCACCAAACATGCTCGTCCTTTCATCCCTGGGGGCGTTATAATGTGCGGTCAATACCACATTCGTTGGTAAAAAAGTAGTCCAAGAGTTGGCAGTGGATGGTAATGACTAGCTGCTTTCCCTCTAGTCCTACACTGCTAAATTAGGGACGGCTAGCGCAGATAGCCCTCGAGTAGCTTTGTTCGAAATTCAAACAAACAAACAAAAACTCTTAGAGAATAACAAATACCTAACTAATGAAAGTGCAAATAATTATGGAACTATAAAGAGAAATGATTTATTTGCACCAAGTGTTTGTGTAGATAGTGCATGGACATTGCCCTGAAAGGGGCCTGAGTAAGTGCGGGTTACTTTGGCCCTCGAATGCAATGTATAACTACACTTGACAGTTGCAAGACAAAAATTTAAAGGAAGGAGGAAAAGGTCGACGAAACCTGATCCTCCTGGGTATATAAACACCTATATAACCAAACACCTATAAGAGAGAAATAGAGAATAAAAAATTGGCGTTAGACAATTTTTAACTTAGATAGTAGATATATACAAGCACATTATCCTGATAGAAATTTAGTAAATACAATACACTATCAAAGAGGTATACTATTTTAAAAATCATGACAATATATATATATAATACAATTAATTCAAATAACATTATGATAATAAAATTACACAGCATATGAAAGTGCTTAAACGCAATTGTTATCTTTTTGTCTTAGCACAATTAATACTACATAACTAAGATGTTTTTCGAAAGCTGGGATAGGTTTTCAAGGAGTAATGGAAATTTTCCTATTGACATGTATATCAAGTTTTACAAGAGCGAGAAACATCTTGCATGATTTTTGGCCACAAGAAGTACCTCATAATTTTGTTACATGTCTTGTTGACACCTTGGTGACTTTCCATGGGGATTTCACGGGCTACTTTCAGTATATCAGAATCATATGCTTTTGAAACAACGATTTGATAAAGTACAGCCCTGTCCTCTGAAGCTGGTACAATTGTTATTCTTCACTTTCTCATGAGCACGCTATTTTTGAAAAAGTAACCACTTAGAACGTTTTCAGTTCATCTATTGTGAATATGTATTTAAATAGTGAAGAGATTTGTGGATTCTTTTCTTGTTCAGCAATCAGTGTGCTTCTAGCACACTGGACCTAGTTTGGACTTTGTCTGAATCTTCACCAGACAAACTAGGTCCATCACGTTTATCATTGTCATTCACTAAAGATTTGTCAGTAGGACATTTATTAACAAGATCCATATCAAATCCAAAAAAATGTCTGTGAGAAATCGACAATGTCGGCCTCTTAACACGTGTCTATTATTTGTTTTGGGCTTAATTTCTTTACCTGAGCTCGAGGTGCATCACACGAGGGAAACACTTCTGAATTCACCTCAACAATATAATCTTTAAATGAAACAGTGATCAGTTCGCTAGTCATCGGCAACAACTTCTCACTCACCCAAATCATTTCTCAATAATAACGATACACCCTCAAATGGCAGAGTAGGTCTTACTCCAACCGCAACTAATCCCGAAGCTAAGTCTGATGTCAAAATTCTATATAAGTTTTATTATCTTCCTTGCGATAACCTCGAAACCTTTGGTGATAATTATATTCGTAATGACGAGAAACCCACTTGAAGTGAAAATATATCTCAGGACGGCTGGTATTGGTATTAATACTTTTGCTAATAAAGCAGATAACAACGTTTCGGCCTTCTTACGTTGACTAAAGCTAAAATAAGTGTAAGTGACATTTGAACAAACTCACAGAGTGTAAAATGTAAGTAAGAGTAGATATTGTGGGTCATATAACTACAATACAGCATTGATACATCAGAACATGTTCTAACCAGATAAGCTGCAGTTAAATCAATCTGTAGAAATACTAAATAACAACTGTTATGATTAATATTGTGATATACATCGTGATGTATGCTCATGTTATGGACAATAAAGGATATTGAGATAGGGCCATCTGTATCTATCTTGAGGGCAGAAAAAAAAGAGGCAACAGAACACATTTTGCTCCATAGTCAGCGAAAATGAAAAGGATCAGACTGATTAATAATCGGAACTATTAGGCCAGATAGTTTAAATTATCTGAGCCCAGAAAGAAAAACACAGTGAAATATCTGCGTCAAAAGGGATGGTAGTTTATTACGGTCGTATTGGTTCGACTAGGTACAGGTGTGTGGATGTAATCACTTATGGATGTTAGGTTTAGTTTTTATTCTGTTCTGAAGCAATTGAAATTTGCCTATATTACAATATTTCAAGTACATCCAGAAAAGTCACTACTTAGATCAGTAAACACAAACTTCGTTGTAGCTAATGGAGATCTGCTAAAGGTATAAATACGACAGAAAGTGTTCGTACTCTGTATCATGAGTAGTTTTTTTCTCATAACTTAAAAAGTATCACGATTAGGATAATTAAAGTAAGGTATATTATAAATATCATACTAACACACATCTAAAAAAATATGTATGTAAATTGAATAACAAATAAACTGTTTATAAACAAATAACCAAACATAAAAAGGGCAGAAAGTGTTCGTGCGTCTACTTTAATGGTCAGTTGTGTAGCCTTTCAGGTGAATTACATGGCGCAATCTCTCCAAGATCGTTTGACAGTACTCGACTGGTATTTTCTTCCATTCTTCTTTACAGAAGGCCTTCAACTCTTGCAAGTTTTTCGGATGACGGTGATGAGCCCTGGTCTTCAACTCATGCCAAACGTTTTCAATTGGGTTGAGATCGGGTGACTGCGATGGCCACTTCAGAACACTTATATGGTTCCTCTGCAACAGGATTGCACATATTTCGATGTGTGCTTAGGGTCATTGTCGTGCTGGAGGACCCAACGACGCCCGAGCCGCAAGTTCCGAGCGTCATTCTTGATATAAGTGCCTAATATATCAACGTACTCTTCTTTTTTCATGATTCCGTTGACGCGGTGAAGGCTGCCTACACCAGAAAAGTTGAAGGAACCCCATAGCATGATCGAGCCACCTTCGTGTTTAACTGTAGGAACGATGTTCTTTGGAAGATTTTGTTTCCCCTTCTTACGGAAAATATTGCGAACATCATTGTGGTCGAAAAGCTCGATTTTAGTCTCGTCTGACCAAAGAATACTCTTCCAATAGGTAAAGGGTTTATCTACATGCTTTCTTGCATACCTCAATTGTGCTTCTAAATGAACAGGCTTTAAATATGAGTTATACGAGAACGGCAAGCTTTGAACCAAGAAGAGCGTAACATGTTCGTATCTGTGGAGGTGCTTACGTCAACCCCAGTTTCCCTTACCAGTTTCTGTATGTCATTACATGTTAAACGAGGGTTCCTACTAACTTCTCTGAGAACCTTCCTCTTGGTTCTCTCTGGAATTTTGGTTGGGTAACCGGTACGAGGGAGGTTAGCAGTTGATCCTGTAAGCTTAAACTTGACACTTATGCTTTGAATAGTAGATTTCGGCACATTAACTTGTGTAGCAATACCGGAAGGAGACACACGAGACTTGTATTTTACAATAATTCGTTTTTTTTAAATCACTGGACAGTTGTTTTCTGTTCGCCATAATGACCAAGCAGATAATGACGGAGACGGCGCTAAATTGCCGGAAATAAATTTTTTGCTGGCTAAATTCCAATAATTATGAACCCAGTGTCTAGTTCTGGAATGGTATAATGTAGTTTATTCGCCAAAGTAAACAACATTTTTACGGGAATATCATTTTTTTCACACGTTCTGAACTATACGAACACTTTCTGCTTCTCCTATTTTTTGTTATTTGTTTATAAACAGTTTATTTGTTGTTTAATTTACATAAAAATTTACGTAGATGTGTGTTAGTATAATATTTATAATATACCATACTTCTATTAGCCTACTCGTGATACCTTTTAAGTTATGAGCAAGAAACCACTCGGGACGCAGGGGTACGAACTCTTTCTGTCGTAATGCTATATTTTAAAATTAACAGAATACTAGCTGATATTCGTTTCGAAATTTGCAGCTTAGAAAATGAACTACTGTATGAGTTGTCTACAAGCATGACTAGTAAAATAATGAGTTACAGCTTAAAATACATCAAATATCATTTAGGTAAAATCCAGGAACTGTGTACCACGAAAGTGATTCAGGAAACGAAATAACTATTCTACTGAATGCGGATTTGGATCAGTGATAAAAATGATTTCCTTATATGTTACTGTGAACTGATAAAAGATTAAAACAAAACATACGGTTTTTGCCAAGACACTGAACTCTACTTTCTCAGATTATAATATAAATCTAATACATTAATATATTTCAGTTATGAGTGCAATCATTGTACAACAAGCAAGCCGATAAACCTTACTGTATTTTAAAGGCTGGAAAATTCTGGGAATTGCATAACAGAAGCTTGTTTGCTATTGACGGTATCAAAGAACAACGTAATGTAAACAGTAATGCCAAGACTGACGATTCACTGCTTTATTTTCGAAAGGTTTCTGTTTTAGCCGTTGACAGTAGAGTATACATAAGAAATCGATATACAAAGATTAGAAGTAGAAAATGTTAGGAATTTTACTTTGGAATTTCGTGGCCCATGCTGAAATGTTTCAACAGTACTATTTTTTCTGTGTTGTCGAAATTCTAAGTCAGCTGCTAACAACATATAATAACTAAAGAAAATAAAAATTAAAAGGTGAGAAGCATAGACTCTGACCACAAGTTGTTTGTGATCAATACTGACAGATCGACACATTTTATACTTTCTTTACGTCCTACAATTTGGATGAATAAATTAATTATTTATGATGTTTTCTAGGGATTTGTAAGATCAGATTCGTTCGAAATAAAGAGGGAACGGCGTTTCAGCTAAATAAAAGTAAGGGGATACCATTCCCACATGACTATATCACTGACTATAGCGCCTAAAACACTTTAAATATATCCACACTATGGATTTGTGTCCCTTACGTTACGTTCCCAATTTTTCACTGCAAATTGAGTGGGTACATCACCTAATACACACACACGCACACACGCACACACACACACACATATATATATATATATCCATGTACAAGAAAAACGTTTCTGTTCATGTAAAACAGTAGCTAAAGGAATACTAGTTCAAGTGCAAAATAATATCTGAATGTCTAAAAGATCAATACATATAAAAGTAAATATGGTTAAAAGTAAACGTTGTCACCATAGAATAATCCTGTAAAATTTCACATGCACTGTAAACTCAAAGGCATGAGTCATCCTAAAAGTTAAAATATGATTGTATATCTGAGAGCAAGTAGTGTCATTGCGTATTCTTTTATTATACATTTTTTGGGTTATTTTCATTTTACCTTTAAAATTTAGTGAAAAGTAGTATATTTTCCTTTTAAATTGTATAATATTGGTTAACGTACTTTTACAGATTTTATTTTTGTGGTTATTACTGCTAATTTGTCTGTTTTTATCATCTTGGTCAGTGAGAGTCTATAACGATATATATTGGTGACAGGAATTAATGTATAACATGTGCAGTTTGATTGGATTACGTAGCCTTGGTTCTTAATTTTTCTCGTAATGGTGATTTGATCTTACTCGTATGTTTTAGGCTTATTTTAATTATTGGTTTACGCCATGTTAGCTAGTATTAAGTTGGATTTAATGTTGTTTAGAGTACACTTTAGGCGTCTTAGGTTGTAATTAGGGTAATTATGGAAAATAAAATTGTACCTTCAGGATAACAACATTTCTGTTTACACATATTTTTTGTCAAGATAAATCTGAATAAAATTTAGAATAACTATGATTAATGTGTGGATTAGTCTGTCTCTGTGTTTAGTTTATATGTGAATGGATTAAAAAAATATGTGTTTGCTATAGTTTGTTACTTGTGACATTAAGCATATTTAAGACGAAACAAAGATGTTAACATTAACTTCTATTACGTTGTGTAATAATATTATAAGTTTAAGGGTTTTTAGGGATTTTTGTGTTTGATAAGTCCCTTTGTCTTCCTTTAAGGGTTTCTTTGTGTCTCTAAGGATTTAATAAAGTCTACATGCTTTATTCTTTCACTATATGTTTATAATACTTGTCTCTGTTGAAATATGAACTCATGCATTCTTTTTCTCTCCGAGGATTGAATTTTAGCTTTATATTACAGATTTTCATGTTAAAATAAGGTCTAGAAGATGGTCGTCCTCAGACAAAGACTAAAATACTAATTAATTCTTACATACACAACTTCACCTTTCTCTAATTAGCATTTTATTTATAGATATACCTGTGTATCATAAAGGTTCGTTCTATCGTAATTTCAAATTTGTCACAGACAAACTTGTTGTGAGGTTTCTCAGGGTTGTAGTTTTGGTGAAGAGTCAATTACATTGAAAGCCAATACAATAATTCTTGGATAATAATTGCTGACAACATGCATGAACCCTTTAATATCTTACTTATCCTAGTTTCAGAGAGAGAGATGTATGGTCCTAAGCTTTATCGGATCTATAAAAACGTTACTGTGTCTGTTTGGTTTTGCACATCCTAGCTTTTTGATGTAATAATGTGAGTCGTCTGTGAATATGTTGTTCTTTCACTTTTATTCTAATCAATGAACGGTGAAGTTTTTTTGTCGCTCTTAGGGAGTTTTGTGCCATACAAATTTATTAGTACATATTAAGTCCTAAGTTGTGCTGTAATTATTAAGGATATGTTTACTTTCAGTTTTATTTTGCGCACTTTAGTGTTTATTTCTATAACTGATTAATAGTTATAATTTCTGTAGTGTATATTAGAGTATAAAATACATTTTAATACTATATTAAATATTAATACACAACCTTATAACACCATATATGTTATTTTCCCTTAATTTGACACTCAAAGTTTGACTTCACATCTTTTTCTCAGGTAAACTAAAACAGACTGTAACTGGCAGTACATAGCTTCATTAGGTTTAAATAATAAATTATAGTAGAATCTATACCGTATATTTTTACAGCGTGCATTTGCCGTGTTAAGTAGTCAAGTTCATTATAGAGATAATAAGTTGTTACAAGAGTAAACAAAAGTTCTATTTAACAAAAAGTTAAGACAATCTGTTTGCGTGTGTTTTTCTTACAGCAAAACAACACCGGGCTATCTGCTGTGTCCACCGAGGGAAATTCGATTCCCCTGATTTTAACGTTGTAAATCCGAAGACTTACCGCTGTTTTAGTTGAGGACAATTAAGATAGAAAAATAAAATTATTATAATTACAGGCGTCATTCTTTGTCCCTGTTCATCTGCGATCGTAGCTATTCGATGAGAAGAGCTTTAAATTTCTGTTTCTGTAGTTGGTAGCTTTGGTAAGGATTTGTACAGGAGTGATGGGTTCAAGATACGTGTTAATTCTTCTTGGTTAGCTGGGAAATGATCTGTAGCTGCGCTTCTTTCATACTTTTGATTATATACACCGTCAATACATCCTCCTGTCCTTGTGTGTAACAATTGTTACAAGTACAGTACTGTATAAAAATTAAGATATAAAAAGTCAAAACATATATTTCAGGCTACTTTCAAAAATAAATTGAAGGTAAATCACGGGTGAAACATAAAAATGTTATTAATCTTCATACTTAGTACAACAGAAACTCAGTAGAAGTGCTTGAGTTCAGAAAAGAGTTAATATTTTATGTGTCTCTCTTTTGCTTCAATAACTACAACAAATTTCAGCCATTATTGCAACATATTTAATCAAAGTGTCTTTTGGCACTTTAATCCAAATATCTCTAATACACTCTCATAAAGCTTTTTTGAAAGTAACTTTTGATTTATCAAGTTTTGATCTATAAAATCCCAGGTTTGTTTAGTTGGGTTGAGATCGATTTTCTTTGGGAACTATTGCATCACTTGAATGACTCCCGCAGCTTCTTTCTTGGTTAAGTAATTTCTATATAGGTTTGATAAGTGCTTAGGGTCGTTATCTTCTTGGTAGTAGAATCCTTTACCAATAATACGCAAACCACTGGATAAACCATGATGGATCAGTATCTGATGGCACTTGCGCTAATCCATTATCCGATATATTTTTCAAATACCTCCCATTGCCTCAGTAGAAAAACACTCCAAAACCATCACCTTTCCTCCCCCATGCTTTATTGTAAGTGTTATGCATTGAGATAAATATATTTTTCTTTTCTTTTGCTTTCAAACAAACATTTTAAACTTGGACTCATTTGTCCATAACATCCTTTTTCAATCATCAACAGTTTAGTGTTGTACTGTTTAGCAAATTTCGGTCCCTTGCCAATAGTAGTAAATAAAAGTAAATGTTTGTTAACTGTTTTACAATCAAATATTACATTCTCATTGAGTCTTCTTGATACCGTAGATTTGGACAATTTTTAATCATTTGATACATGGTCGTTTATCTCATGCTTGAGATCACTGGCAGTATTCTTTCTGTCACAGAGGCTGCATAAACGAAGATACTTGACATCAGTATCATTGAGTTTAGGTGTTATGCCTCTTCCTTTTCTATTTTTAAATTTATCTGTCTCGGTCTCACGGTCTAGGGTTACTTGGCTGTGTTTCTGGGGAGGTGCATTTCAAGTCTTCGACAATTTGTTGGAGAGTCCAACCAGCATCAGTAGCTTTTATGCAAACTCTCTACTCTTCTGACAATTCTCTATTCTTTTTGGGATGTGGCATGACAACAGAATTAATATATAGTACTAAACACTGCTTTTATCAAAGTTTATTTGTGGAGTGCAATTAAATTGACTTTCTCTAGCACACATCGGAGCCATATGCTAGCTCCTTGCTAACTTCTTTCTACATAGTTAAGACACTGCATGGGGTACCATGACAGGTATATCAGACGCTAAATTTGATCAGTAAGTTACTTCAAACTGAATCATTATAACCTGTTCATGATACAAGTATAGGGGAATTCTAAATAATGATAAGTATTCTCACACTTGCTCATTCAGTTAGCAATATGGATCAGTGAAACATTACCATAGTGTTGAAATTGAAATTCTGTAATTGTATGAAAGAATCAGCCCTATAAAATTAAAAAAAAATGTGAACATATTCTCTTATAATTTTGCACAATATTGTAAGCTGGTAAACAACACTGTGGACAAGACTAACATGTTGCACATTTTGTATTATATTTTATTTTGCATGTCAATAAATCTTAAGTATCCGCATCTATGTTTCCAGAATCTCAGCTACTTTGAAAGATTCAAACTCTTTGACAGGTATATAATTTATATCAATTTATTAAAATATTAAAAATTTGAGTACAGTGTTGAAGTTCTTAAAACCGTTCCTGTCATCTCTTCTATATCTAAGTGTCTCCCGCTAGCACAGCGATAAGTCTACGGATTTACAGCGCTAAAATCAGGTGTTCGATTCCCCTTGGTGGGCTTAGTGGATAGCCCGATGTGGCTTTACTATAAGAAAACACACACTCTATATCTAAGAATCTTTCTACAAGATAAAAAAAAATTGTCCTTACCAATTCAATGAAATATAAATTATTTTCGAACAGGAAGTTTTATATTGTCCATTTCTGATAGCATAAGAAAGAGTACCATAAAAGCTGCAGTTATTCTTTTCTTGTAGTTTAATCTACAGTTCTGCTCCCTGATTATATTTTTTAAGTTGATTCATTTTTACCTACATTGTTGTGCCAGTTAACATTTTGTATTTGCAGCATCATTTTGATCAGCACATGACTTTTGGCTAATCATATTACCTTATCTGTTCAGTTTCAGTAACCATGGGTAAAGTTAAAAGCATTTTTTACTTAAATATAGGATCCAAATGCATTGACATAGTCAGTAGGTGGTTTAATATTTCTTTTCAAATATGCTTGAAAAAAATATGTAAATATCTTTTAGAATTCTAATAAAAATTACTGCTTTGATTAGAAGCTTCAAAAACGTTATTTTGTTACTTGCAGTATCTAAAGTTATATATATTAAAACTAAACATAATATTCATTGATATATGTATTTTAATTCAGATCTATCATCTTAAATTTCTGACAATACTCAAATTTAATGAGTAAGCGTTTCTTTTGTCAATTCCACGTATTTGTTATTTACACTAAGGTTTCTTTAAATTAATGTTGCTAACTTTATTATTAACAGAAGTTCTAAAATAGCAAAATTTGGTATAATGTTAAAGCTAACTGACTTACAAATAATAAAAACAACCATGGGCATTTCTATTATCATGATATTTTGCAAAATATTATACTCACTTTAAACACTGAAATACGGTTCATTTCAATCTGCGTTGAAGTATAAGTGAAACATATTACATGAAAATATAACTTTATTTAATTTTCATTCTCTGTTGAATTATAAATGAAACATAAATAAATGGAAAGACTGAATACTGTTACACTGGAATTTTTATTCTGGTTTCCAAATTCTTAAAAATCTGATAAGACCCTAACGTTCTTGATACATCTGTTTTCACCAGGAACAGTAGTGAGATACTTTACTAGTTTCACTCTTCAACAACAACGAAAAAATATTTTATCTCTGCATGAATACATATCATTAACATTTGTCCTGTATATTTTCTAAAAATGTTTTCATTTAACACGAAACGCTACCATGGATTAACTATTTGGAGTTTGTGTTAAACAAGTATGTCTTTCTATGTATCAAATCTTAGTGTTAAGCGTATAATATGCATTGTGCCACGTCAGTGGATTAAAAACTAAAATATCTTTCAGAAGCTATAACTAGATTTAGACATTAAAATGGGTATTAATAAATAATCAACTTTCTAGTATTACACAATCAAATATAGCCCATGAAGGAGATTCACTTTGTTTTCATAGTGATGAAGGTATTTTGATAATTGGAATATGTATGTAAGAATAATATGCTGCTCAAAAAAATTGAAGGAACAAGTATGTATTTCATTATATTTTTGTCATAACTAAATTTATGTATGAAAAACATATCCATTTGTCTACAAGTGTATTTTTTAAGCTTGTGAGTGAAGCTTGAAGCAACTCAAACGAAACTCACTTCACTCAAGGAGAATACAACTCAGGGTATCCTATTAAGGCTGTTAAGTGAAACTATGCATTCATCATTAATTCTCGAAACAAATACCAACATGGATCTTTTCGGCTCGTTTTGTCAGTGTGTACCTTCATCTTGTGTACCCAAGCAGTCAGGCGCCATCTGACAGAGAACGAGGTGGTCAGGGCGGTCCAGATGCAGGAAGATAACCAGACCCAAAGGAGGGTGGCACCAAGCGTCATCAATCGACTATTGCAACACTACTAGAAAACGACCTCTTATGGCAGGAGACCAGGTCAAGTCCGTTATGGCTGCACAACAGCCAGAGAGGACCGCTATATCGTGACTATTGCTCTGCGATACAGGTTAGCTACTGCTCGGTCACTACGAAATGACCTTCAGCATTCCACTGGAACCCAAATGTCGACCCAAACAGTTCGCAATCGTTTGCACGAAGGACGCCTTAGAGCCAGAGGGCCTGCAAGAGGCGTTTTTCTGACAGCCCAAAGATAACATCGATAGGCTGATTCGAAGTGTGCCAAATCGGTGTGAGGCGTGTGTCACAGCTCGTGGAGGTCACACTAGATATTGAATGTTTCAAACATTTTTTGAATAAACGTTATTTTTCTACTGATGTCGGGAATATATGGTATGCAGCAGTATATGGTTTCGTGATTTTTTAATTCGTGGGATATATTTACTTTTTTTAGTTGATTTTGCTTTTTCTCTAAGTGTGTGTGTATAATGTTTTCTACGGTTTGTGGAGGAAACTTATTGATGTTGATAAAGTATTGTTTTATTTTGTCTAATTCGTCGTTAATTTTATCTGGCGAGCATAGTTTTACGGCTGTGTTTATTTGGTTTCTTAGTATGTTGAGCTTTTGTTTTGTTTCATGTGCTGAGTCCCAAAGAATGTATAGTCCAGTATGGGTGATTTTTCGGTGGATTTCTGTTTTAAATTGTGTATCGGTTCTTGTAATTTTGAGGCTAAGAAATGATATTTGATTGCTTTCTTCCTGTTCACATGTGAAGTTAATGTTGGGACGTATAGAGTTAATGTGATTGAAAAAATTAAGTGTGTGTTCTGTAGATGTGAATCCCCCAATTGTATCGTTTACATATCTGCACCAGATACAATGACGAATTAGCAGTAGAGGAAATTTCCGAAGGCGCAGAGAATTATATCAAACCTTTTTTATGTCTTCAACAAGTGTGATTAAAGTAAGCAGTTAGATTTCAGGAATTTTTTGTTCAGTTACAAGAGTTTTGGCAGAAAAGTTGGTTGATGTTGAACAATTGTTCACTAAGACTTGTGTAAACAATTTGCTTCCTAAGTAGATATTTGTGTGAATGTAATGAAAATTGGAGTTATTCTTTGCAAGATACTTATATCTTCATATCACGATATTCAAGTAGTTTGTAACAGTATATAGTTTTTCTCTACGTTTTATGTCTGTCAGACACGATTTTTGTTTCTAGAAAAAGAGTAAGAGAATTCACACTTTTAAAGTCAAATAATGCCTCATTTAGTTTACAGTCATACCCTGTTTTTATAATAGTGCATCAACTAACGCACGTTCTAATGGGAAACAGACTTAGCTAAGCCTGAAATATAGCATTATGAAGAGAAATAAGCGTAGCTAACTCTAACGGAAATTAACTTAAGAGATGAATAGTTTTTCAGCAAGTGCAACTTAAGCATTATCTACATTCTCTTTATATTTTAAATGTTTTAATATACTAATTTTCTATCAGGTGGATAAAGCAAATAATAAGAATGAATTCAAACAAAATATATAATCCCTGTTCACAATATCGAAAATTTGTTTGAACATCGTAACACATAGGTGCAAATGTATGTATATATTTCTAAAGCGAAAGTTTCGTTCTGTATTTATGACTCTGTTTGACTCATATCATTGAGAAACTAGTTGAGCATGCTTCTTTATATATAAAAAAGATAAAAAGAGACAGACAAGATAATTACTATAGTTATCGTTAGAAGATACAGATTTCAGATTTTATGATTTCTCTCTACCAAAAATCTACTAAAGGAATCTTTAACACCACTATGGAAAGTCATGTTACTGTTTTTACACTCAGAATAAATACAGATTTTAACTTATTTGACCAGATACACAAGCTTGTTTAACTCGTAATAAATATCTAAACTTTATAATAGGGATGTCGGTAACGCAATCTTGTGTCAACTGAAGTAGATAAATTAGTTTAAAGCTATTTAAGATCAGGAAAAAAACTTGTTTATGAATTTTTAAAACTTATTTTAAATATTTCCTGTCAAAATAACTATCAATTGAATGAAGAAAACAACTTCAATTCCATATTAACCAATACATTTAGTTTTACCATGATAAAATATAAAAAAGTCTGAGATACTCTTAGAGTATAAAATGTTAGCTACTGATTGACGTACTAGAATAACTAAATCTAAATTTAACTTAATTTTTCACACATAAGTATAATATCCTTGGTCAAGGGTAACAAATGGTGACAACTATAATGGACAAAATAAGTAGGGTTAATGAATGCCAGTTAAGTTGAAAGTGACTGTACCTGTAAAATGTACCTTTATGATGAGCAATAAAAAAAACAAGTTTTTAAGTTCAAAATATATGAAACTTTTAGTCGAAACTTTGTATTATTTACTTTATATGAAGCTTCACGCAATTGGGCCAAGAATTTATCTATGAGAAAGAAAATGTTAGAGGTAACAGAGAAACTCCTTTAGTCCAGAAATGTTAGCCCATAACTACTTCAGCTCGGAAAGTGTCAGATAAATTTAGTTATTTAGTTTCTGCACCACTTGATTCAATCTTTGTTAACAAGAATACTGCAGCGCTATGATATATTAATGGTTTGTGAGTCTTCAAAGTACGACTAACTTGAATGTGATTATCACAATCATGATTTCCTTCTGCAAGATCGCGACTAGTATGCATAAGTGATGTCACATTGACTTACTTGACAAACATCAGACCTGTCCATGAAAATGTCCTGAAGTCAACTACAATTATGCTAAAATAACCAACCGATTTGTACCATAAAGTTTATATTGTATATTGCTTAATTTCAAACAGGTAAAAATAAACCTCAATTTTCATAGGCAGAGCTGGTCTTTGTTGAGATTTTTTACTGCATCAAGCAGCATGAATTCTATCCTTAGCAAAATTTATTGAATATTTTTGTCCTCTATTCAATACATTACAGTCGGCGGTTGTTTTTTGTTTCTTATCACAGTGCAAGATTTGGCTTAAACACAAATAAAGTAACCTATCAGCGTTAGAGAAACAAGAATTGTTCGAGTTTTTTTACTTTTCTTAGCTTTTTGATGCTATACTTCACATTGGATAGATACCGAAAATATGTATGTCATCAGATGTCATTTATCATTGAAGCCAGAACATGGAATCAGTACATTTAATACATCAAATGGATTAATTGGAGATAAATTTTATTTTACAGTAGATCAATATTGGCAAAAATACAAGTAACCACAGAAAACAATTTTCTTTGACATTCATGCGGATTCTTGCAAATGTAAAAGACAAAACGCGATCTCGTTTTACATGTGATAAATGCAGCAAAGTTTTAAAATTAATCAAATACAATACTTTTGGCAGCAAGAATATATATATATATAACTCGAAAGAATTATATTTACGTAAAATAATAACGCTGTGATATCACAAGGATCAGTCCAATAGTTAGGAATTAATATTTAGAGGAAAGGGTTTTCTCGAGACTAGGGGATATTTTCTAGTTTAAGCCTTAATTCTGGAGTTTTAAAAGAATAAAAGTATTTGTGACATGTTTCGAATAATTTGAGAGAGAATGATTTTTCGCAGTTAATCACAATGGTTATTATGTTTTTCGACATCGTTTGGAGGCCTGGCATGGCCAAGCGCGTAAGGCGTACGACTCGTAATCCGAGGGTCGCGGGTTCGCGCCCGCGTCGCGCTAAACATGCTCGCCCTCCCAGCCGTGGGGGTGTATAATGTGACGGTCAATCCCACTATTCGTTGGTAAAAGAGTAACCTCAGAGTTGGCGGTGGGTGGTGATGACTAGCTGCCTTCCCTCTCGTCTTACACTGCTAAATTAGGGACGGCTAGCACAGATAGCCCTCGAGTAGCTTTGTGCAAAATTCCAAAACAAACAAACATCGTTTGGAGATACCTTTAGAAGAAATATAGAACTATAATATCCGCACTAGTGTTCAAAAGATCAAATAAATATAAACACTTCTAATTATGAGACATGTGACTAACATTGTAGTTTTTGTCTTATTATCACCTCAAAGACGGGTATCATAGAAGTCAGTATTTGAGGGATAGAAAAATGTGAAATCTAATATGCCTAAATCTCTGCGTGTATTCACATGTAGCTCTTTGAATAAATGTCCACGAGCATACATGATTCGTATTTCGTTGTATTTTAGAATTGTTTCATAGAAAGTTACACGAACACTATCTGCGTATAGGCGTTTATAACGCTGAGCTGATAGATTAGAAGGAAAGCAACTAGCCAACAACCTTTCATACTAACTCTTAAGATACTTCTATATGACTGAATAGTGGATTTGATCATGAATCATTCATAATCTCAAAGTACGGACGGCAATTTTGCGGTAATGAGATCAGAATCACGAACCTTCGGATAAAGAGTTTCGACCTGCTAGGCTACGCCCATCTTTAATAATGTTTGTATGTGTGTAAAACTCTAGATGAATGAGTCTGCTTCTAACAACAAAACTAAGTAGATATGTAGAATTGCTGATATGTGTGTCTGCACTTAAATATATATATGCAGAAAATACACTCATGGATGTAAAAATTCAAGTTACATGCGTAGAACAGTAAGAATTTTAAATTCTAGTTAGATGTACAAATCTGTATCAACACATAAAATTCTAGTTAGATGTACAAATCTGTATCAACACATAAAATTCTAGTTAGATGTACAAACTTGTATCAACATTTAAAATTCTAGTTAGATGTACGAACCTGTACCAACACATAAAATTCTAGATAAATGTACAAACCTGAATCAACACATAAAATTCTTGACAGATGTACAAACCTGTACAAACACATAAAATTCTGGATAGATGTACAAACCTGAATCAACACATAAAATTCTAGACAGATGTATAAACCTGTACAAACACATAAAATTCTAGTTAGATGTACAAACCTGTACCAACACATGTAAACGTTTACTTAGTTATTCTGAACTGTACGTACACATGAAGAATTGTTGGTAGTTGTGCAAAACTCTGCATACAGACATAAATTTTGAGATAGATATACAGGACAAAATGTTAATTGGAAGTATAAATCTAGACTACAAACTTATCTATACTACGTACAGTTTTTTGAAACTTTCACATTCAGAAAGATTGAAAACTTTATGTGTATACATATGTGTGTGTGTGTAAGATTGGAACGATTTTATTCCCTTATATGGCTAAAAAAAAAATAAAATACACGTCGCCCATACGAATATCAAAATCATCTTTGTACAGGGGTATTTGCTCTAGTCGCAGCTAATTTTGAAGTGGTAGACTATAAGGAAAGCAGGTAGTCAACACCAACTACTTGGTTACTCTTTACCAATGAATAGTGAGTGAAACTGATCGCCTCATTTTTAAGCAACTGCAGACAAAAGGGCGAGGATGATCGGTGACTGGTTCCGATTTTTAGACCCTCAGATTGCGAGTCGAGCTCTGCTTTAGTATATATCATTCTCTGGTTATTTTTGAATTTTAAAAACTGTTATTAACATAACCACCGCATTACTAGAAAAGGAATTCATGTTTACCATGAGACTGAGTCGGTTCATCGAACGAAAGTAGTACTAAAATCGTTTATCTATAACAGCTTCCTTTTAAACTTTCATTGTTTGTTTGTTTTTCAGTTTTGTGCATAGCTGCATGAGGACTATCTTCGCAACCTGTGTCTAATTTAGCAGTGGAAGAATAGATGGAGGGCAGCTAGTCATCAACACCCACCGACAACTCTTGCACTACTATTTTACTAATGAATAGTGGGATTTACCGTTCATTATAACGTCCCCACGGCTAAAATAGCAAGCAAGTTTGATGTGTCGGGGATTTGAGCCTGCAACCATCATATTACGACCCTGCAGTGTCTATCTAACTTTCATGTGGTATATAATATATTATTTACTAATATTGTTAAATGTGGGCTGTCATATTACTTAATTTCGCAAATAAGTTTCAAAAATAAAACTAGAGATGGTACATCTTGAAACAAATTGAAATTTGTTGTACCTTACTGGAAATGTTGCAAAGAGTTTTATAAATACAACTGAAAAGTATATATTATAATGTGATTCATTTCTGTTCACGATAAAGCCACAAGCATTAGCAGCTAGCTTTAAAATATTTTTGGAGAGCCAACCGAGATAAGAAAAGTAAAATCTCTTTAATATTTCATCTCTTTTAGTTAACTCATCAATTAGCATTAAAAGTGACTTGTTTTTTGTGCTTATAATCGAATTCGAATCTCTCATCTTAAAGCTAAAGTGGGTAAAAGGTATATAGTGACGTAGCTAAGTGAGAGAATTTGTTTATAAATCATGTACAACATAATGTTCATACTTTGATTTGATAATACAACTTGAGATCTTGTAGTAGTTGTGAAGTAACACATATTGATAAAACAGTACGTCATCTACGTATGTGCACTGACGAGCTTTTGGGAATTTTAGCAAGAAGTTAGTTTAAGCTAAGTAATCCACCCGAGTCTCGTATTCAATTGCATAGTGAGAATAACTATCATCCCGTACTTCTTGAAAACTTTAAAATTCTCGACTCCGGAACAACAGATTGCAAACCCCTTATTAAAGAAAGCATCTCCATTTTTAATGATCACCTGATACTAAATATTAACATCAACTCTTCCTTATTGTCATTAATGTAATAAATTCAGGATTCTCAGTGTTTTATTTGATATATATATTATTATTTTAGAGATACAGTGCTTATACTTCTATGCAAGCCTTTCTCTATAATATTTTCTGTTAACAATGTTATATATTAAACGTAGATGCCGCACCTTTTATCCAACGTTCCATCATATTGTTACCATTTAAATATGTTCTTTCTAAACTTCCGATTAATACGAAAGCTCACCCAATGCTAATGCTGCTTGATGTAGCTCAAATATCATACTAACAGTTTTATAGATATTAATGTTAATGATGGAATTTAAGGAAGTTCCTGAACATAATTATTAAACATGTTTTTTGTATTAAACACCATGTTATATAAACATCATATTTTTTATTTGAAAATAATTACGTTTTTTTATGTACAGAAGCAAAAAATGTCAAATATACCTGTGAAGATAACATTTAAGCAAGAAACCTTGAAAAATATCCTACATGAATTAAGCAAGTTAATATTAATGATAGCAATATCTTAAAACTGAAAGAGGACAAGAAACAGATAAACTACGTTATATTACATTGTTAGTTCTATCATGTTCTCACTGTTGTCATGAATGTTTCTAGAAATAAGGAGTGATTTATAATAGTTTATTTTATATCATATTTATTATTGAAAATTCTAAGCAGGTTTATTGTAATTGAATTCAAGTCTGATTTATAACTAACGGATTGAGCGTTTCATGATGTTTGAACAAGTTATAGGGGAAGTAAAACTGCGAATGTGATTTAAGTTAATTGAGTAGCGAGCTCTGTTAATAAGACTGTTTGAATGTTCCGTGTTCTAATTCTTCCAGTTTATTACCAATCCTGGGATGTACCGTTGGAGTTTTTTGCAGAATCAGATCATATAGTGGCGTCATCAAGTAGGAATAAAAGATCTAACACCACGAATTTTAACATTCCCAAGAAATGTGGAAAACTATGTGCTCCCTTAAAGAATTTAATGTAGTCGTCATACTATAAGCTATCGATATGATTCAAAATGTCTTAGATAAACACTGAATGAAGCATAGAATACTCATTATATTTAATATTGCCACCATAATCATTTTTTACAGCAATTTCTTTATAGTAATTAAGGGATTTTCGTATTATTGAAAATGTTTTATATGAATGAATACTCCAAGTTACACTAACAGCAAACTACATATGCCACAGGGCCTGGCATGGCTAAGTGTGTTAAAGCATTCGACTCGTAATCTAAGGATCACGGGTTCGAATCCCCGACAAACCAAACATGCTCGCCTTTTCAACCGTGGGGGGGGCATTGTAATGTTAGGTCAATGCCACTATTCGTTGGTAAAAGAGTAGTCCAAGAGTTGGCTGTAGGTGATGGTGACTAGCTACCTTCCCTCTAGTTTTACACTGTTAAATTAGGGACGGCTACCGCAGTTATCCCTCGTATAGCTTTGCGCGAAATTGAAAAACAAACATATGCCATTTATGCAATAAATTATCTTTCAAATGATATGATTTGACAATAATATAAAAGATGATATGATCAAGATGATATACAAAAGACACAAATTACTTTAATTTACGCTTATGCTGAAATTAAATTGAAATTTTAAACAAACCTAAACAGAAGTGGTGTGCGATCTAGTAGTTATAAGTTTAACCAGCACTTAAGCAGTGTTATGTGTCTATAACCTAAAACAAAGTAAGTGGTTTAATTATGTAGTAGATTATCATTGCATTCCTACAAAATTTTATATTAAGAGATATAACGTTTATTTCATTCATACCGTTCTACATAATACGTGGGGCCCGGCATGGCCAGGTGGTTAAGGCACTCGACTCGTAATCTGAGGGTCGCTGGTTCGAATCCATGTCACACAAACAATGCTTGCCCTTTCAACCGTAGGGGCGTTATAATATAACGGTTAATCCCACTATTCGTTGGTAAAAGAGTAGCCCAAAAGTTGGCGGTGGGTAGCGATGACTAACTGCTTTCCCGCTAGTTTTACACTGCTAAGTTATGGACGGCAAGCGTAGATAGCCCTCGTGTAGCTTTGCGCGAAATTCAAACCAATCATAATATATGAGTCGTGGGCTAGAATCCCCGTCACTCAAAATGCTTAATCTTTCAGCCGTGGAGTGTTAAAATGGGGCAATCAATCCCATTATTCGTTGGTAAAAGAATAGCCCAAGAACTGACTGTAAGTGATGTCGACTATTTGCCTTTCCACTAGTCTTTCACTCCTAATTTATGGAAGGCTGGTGCAGAAAGATATGGATATGGAATAGCTTTGCGCGAAACTAAAAACAAATAAACAAACGAAAAACAAATAAAAAATCTTATGTTTTGTTATTCCTTTTTGGCAGTTTATTGTTAGTAAGTATCGATATTATGTGAAATAGTATCAAGTGTTTCCGTGTTTGACATGTTAACGGGATAGTTTAGTTTTTTTAGTTTTTCTTCCGTTGTCTAAATTTGATATGAAATATGTACTTAATGATCCAATGTTACATAATGTTCTAATGATTTTTAATTTATTATGTTTATTCTTCCTTTTCCATCTGTCTGTTATAGATAAGTACTAAGTTTCTGTGAAATATGTATTTACTCTTCCATTGCTATAGGTATTTTAAGACGTATTTAGTTTCTAATTTTAAATCACAATATAAAATTACATCTAGAGTACCGATAAATGATGATTTGATCATTAATATGTGCCGCTACCCAAAGTTGATTCATTAAATATCCTTAAAGTTATTATTCAAATAAACCTTAGATAGGATAGACGAATTTTAGTTATTTCAAATAAACTTGTAAGAGCTATTTATATTATGAAAAGATGAAATAAACTTTCTCCTGTACGGGTGATTTATCATATTTATTATTCCATCTTTTATAGTCAAATGCCATTGTTTAAGTGTCTGGAGTACAAATATTGGTTGGTGCCTTAAGACTCTGGAAACAGTTGTATCTCTCACAGTATATTTTCATTCTTCTATTGAACGGCCCGGCATGGCCAAACGCGTAAGGCGTGCGACTCGTAATTCGTGGGTTCGCGCACGCGTGGCGCCAAACATGCTCGCCCTCCCAGCTGTGGGGGCGTTATAATGTGACGGTCAATCCCATTTTTCGTTGGTAAAAGAGTAGCCCAAGAGTTGGCGGTGGGTGGTGATGACTAGCTGCCTTCCCTCTAGTCTTACACTGCTAAATTAGGGACGGCTAGCACAGATAGCCCTCGAGTAGCTTTGTGCGAAATTCCAAAACAAACAAACAATCTTCTATTGAAGTTAAAATGAAACATAGTGCTATTATGTTTAAAATACTATATTTGATAAAACACAACTTTAATGTATTCCACACGATAAATATGTATTTTGTTGAGTTTGCTAAAGACTGGTGTTAAAATGTTAAACCATACCTTAGATAATACAATATCAAGGGTGTAAAATGGCAAAAACTTTCCATCTATTTTTCTTAAAAGTTACTTGAAATCATTTATTAGTGAGCCTTATTACGCTAAATATTCAAACTGTAAAAAAAAACAACAGAAAATTCACCGTTAAAAAGGAATTTACTGATATTGAACGTAATGCACTTCGTACAACTAACAGTTTCTATGACAACGGCGGTTTAACATATACGTCGGCGTAGTCACATAGATTGTACAGATAACATATCATTGATGGTTGAAATAATCATGTTGAAATTCACGTGACTATTTTCATGATTCCATTAATACTAACCCCCCGCTAGTACAGCGGTAAGTCTACGGATTTACAACATTAAAGTCAGGGGTTCGACTTCCCCTCGGTGGGCGCGGCAGATAGTCCAATGTAGCTTTGCTGTAAGAAAATATACACACATACACCCATTAATACTAAATACCCACCAGTCCGTTTTTATGTAAGATATATTTCAAAATATGTGTTTTATGTGCATTTTTCCCAAAAAAATTTATTATAGTTGATTTTTAGTAATTTAGATAATACAGACATAAATATAAGCTAATTAACCAGTAAATAAATAGAGAGTGAGATGAAAGAAAAGAATTTCCAGACAGATAGCCAAAGACGCAAATCGAGAAATTTTCTAATTCTGTGAGACCATTTGTTGAATTCTGGTGAGGGAACGCTTGTTTACTTCGTCCATAATGTTTTATAGTGGTCGTTGCTTTATCAGATTGTGCCCCACCGGGAAAGTTCAGGTTAACTTTTATAGTGGTCACGACAGTGCAATCTTTGTTTGTTTTTTTAATATTAAAAGAAAAAACAAGAATTAATTTTTTAGCTTTCATAATAATTTCACGTCAAAAATAGCTCATTCAAGAAAAACTAAACTAACAATATTCATAATAAACAAACAACTATGGGAACGTTATGTGTATTTTCATATCATTATTATTACGGTACTTGGTATATCACTGATTGCTGACATATAGCAGTATTTGTACTAAACAACGAGGTAATAATAAAAAATGGAAATGCTTTAACATTTCTATATAAATCTGGCTAGCTGTATCTTTAGATTATAAAAGGACTTTAAAGAAATGTTAGTAATATTTAAAAACAAACATTTTTTGTCATAAACGTGTTTTTGTTTTTTTGTTGTTGATTTTTAAGTCATCACATATATGGCCGGAGTTGACCCACGATATGTGATTTGAAAACTAATCGACACACTGATAAAAAAAAAGAGTGACATTAATTAAAAATACAAATTCAAAATATTTATCTTTATATAAACATATAATACAATATAGTTTTATGTAGTTATAAACTATAATGTAGTTTAGTTGTTTTCATTTTTCTGTAATATTATACCAAATAATGAACCATATGGGTTCTCTCAGCTGGCTGTTTGGCCGTTATGTGCGTAAAGTGTCGTTAAAGTGAATAAAACACAGTCTACATTATATTTTACAGTCTATATAGACGTGTACCTGCTAATTTAGCTACACCTATAAGAAAGTATTGTCGTCAATTTAAAATATTTAAAACTCTTTTGATTAAGATATATTTATACATAAAATACTAAATAGGAAAATGAACCACAGATATTTTGTCTTAAACTTCTGATGTTGTACACATTTATTAGGCTATGAATATTATTATGCTAATAAAACTGCGCTAGTTACAATGTTTTTAGAATAAAATGTGAATTATAAACCTAATAAACTATTTTTCTTAGTCTAATGATGTGTAGCCAGGCATAGCCAAGGGGGTTAAGGGGTTCGACTCGTAATCGGAGGGTCGCGCGTTTGAATCCACGTCACACCAAACATACTCGCCATTTCAGCCGTGGAGGCATTATAATGTGACTGTCAATCCCACTATTCGTTGGTAAAAGAGTAGCCCAAAAGCTGGCGGTGGGTGATGATGACTAGCTGCCTTCCCTCTAGTTTTACAATGCTAAATTAGGGACGGCTAGCGCAGATAGCCCTCTTGTAGCTTTGCACAAACTTCAAAAAACAAACAATTAGTCTAATGAATAAAGTTAAAAAATTGAAATCTGAACCCAATAAACTGTATATTAAAAATTCCAATGCTATAAATTTATGTTTTATTCTACAATAAATTCAGATATTTATACACGTTTTGTATTAGTTGGGTTTTTAAAAAGCCTTGTCTGATTTCATTTTTTCCCTTCACTATACTATCCTTGTGTGCTGATCGGACATCCTTACTGCGCCAAGTCTAATGTGTTTTCTTGTTGCCATAGTTACGGTGTCTCTGCTGGCAACTGAGACCCACTCCTACAAATAATGCATTCCGATTGGAGTTCCGGATTGGTGCAGTGGCTCTCACCTCCGCATACCTGTGACGTCAACCTTTCGAGCAACCGACTAGCTTCTATCCCAAGATGGCTGAACCCTAACATTCATTCCATGGTTTGACCACTGGGCATCATCGAAACTTGTAAAAATAATGAGGAATGTGTGGCATATCATTGGACATTTAAGGTAAGAACGTTTGTGTTATACAAATCACTGAATGTACCAGTCAATTCTACCTGAGGCATGGCATTAAAGAAAAAGGTACGATTATATTTTATTGCTATGTAATGATTTCCCATTCTTTTTCTAAAGAATATATTTTCTTCAAAAACTTCTTTGAACTACTAATTTCCAGTTTTTACTATTGCTTTTTATGTAAAACAGGAATGACATTTTACCCTTGATTTTTACCTTACTTTACCTTGCCTTTACTGAACTATACCTTAATATATATTTATATTATGATGATAGAATGTACCTTCTTTTTGTCCTGATTAGTTTTAACAGATGACTCAAGAATCTGTATAGTGAAGTTTGAAATGAGTTACCTTAGAAGTAATCTAAAAGAAAAGATTTAAGTGGAAAACAAAAGTTGAAGCTATACTTATAAGTTATTTATTTGAAATAACAGATGAAAATAGTTTTGCTTCCCCCCAAAAAATACAAATAAGCGAATAAGATTATAGTTGTTCTTCTATTCTGAATACAAGATTCTGAATGCTTTACATTTAATCGTTCTTAAACATGTTGCTAAAATGTTATTTAATATATAAGCTGTTCACTTTAATTTATTTTAATATCCACTTACGTTCCGAAATTAAAACAACATTATACTAAATAATATATATAAAAGCCTTAAGTATATCACATTCTTCGCATTAAAAAATTATATTTATTGTGTTGTATCCGTTTTATTTTGTACCGTGTGACACGACTATCGATTATTGGATTGCCTATTACGCATGCTCCAAATGCTTCGGTTCTTTATGTGACATTTGACGTATTTCTAATGTGCTGTAGTAAAAATAGCGTATTGTAGGATAATACATTTAAATGTGCTAGAGGAAAGGAACAGAGGAGAAATAAAAAATCCTGTAAAATTGCTTCTATGTTTTACTGTTACAAAGTGATGATATCTGAAATCGGTCCAAGCGCATTCAACTACTAATGAGAATGGATTTAATTTCGAAACTCTTTTTTGAGTTAGTGTTTTTTTATATATGATGTTTTGTAGTGTAGTGACTCTAAAGTCGTGTAAATTGATAAAATAAAACGCCAATCTACAAGTAGTCTCTAAACATTTAGGAGTTCCAATAGGACCGACTTTTAACCTAAATGTTGAGACAACAGATCACAATATTTCACGCAAAGATTTTTCTATTACTGGAAGATCTTCAGACCGAATGTAGAAAGTTTACCCATAGAAAAAGACCATCCGTCACTTAACGATTTACAAACTTCATTAGACCTAAATGATTTCTTAAGAATAGGTACAACTTGATGCTCGTGTAGCTTATAGTTTGTGCTACTTCGGTACAATAATCTATATTTTCTCCCGATCACCACTTTATTGAATATTTTAAATAAATTAGTTATTAAAGTCACTGAACAATTAGTTAGTAAATGTGATAAGAATATGATTTCCAGGTTTCGACTAAAATGAAATTAGTGTATTCCGAAATGTTGGAAACTTCTGTAAATAAAAATGCTGTGTGTCTTGTTAACTGTCTTCAGTTTTCTTATTAGACTTTGTTTTCCTCATCATGAATTTATTGCTAATGTTATTACCAAGCAGTATGGGGCTAAAATACTACAACTTTTAAGATTTTTTATAATGGTTGATTTAAGGGCCAAGAAAGCCGTCCTCTATACCCAGTTTTCTACAGAAAACATAAACTAACACCAACTTTCCTAGAAATCACAAAAACTCAGCTGCATACACTGCCTGCCACCCGCTGAATTCTAGGTGTAGAACTAATGCTGAAACACCACAATTACTACTAACAACATCTGGCTGACATAGATCATAAACACTAGTATTTCCAAAATTTAGCTTCTTACATTGATTTTTCCCCAACTGCTGGGTTTAATTGGTAAGAATAATAAAATAATAACCATACAAGAAGTCCAAAATATAAAACTTTAACACGTGAGATTTTTCATCATTCCAACCTTCAAACTCAACTATGCTAATTATGTTTATAACTGTGAAAAGGTTTTCAGTTGTTCACTAACCTGAACATTAATACAGTGCATAATTTTGTAAGAAATATTGTTTTCTCTTCCTTATATAGATATAATTTTATCATCCTACCATTCCATTAAATGATACTGAACCCCTTTCTATTATAACTATTCAAGAACAGAAATATTATTATTAAATCCGACAAAAGTAATGACATTTTCATTATTGAAAAAGTCGTCTAAATTGATAAAATGAACTAGCAACTCACGCCACCCTTGTAAATTATAAAACACACTATACATTGAGTTACACTATCTAAGTTTTAAGAGAGAAAATATAAGATGCTACCTTTTCTTAGGACCCTTAAAGACCAACATATTATATCTGAAACGACTACCCGTCAAGTTGTCCAAATCCAATAGGCTTTATATCTTGCCAAATTGCACAAAACTGAATACAGTCTTCGTCCTATACTCTTAACTATAGTCTTCCAGAATTACAACCTCTCTAAAGTTCTTTTCTCCAATTCTTAAACCTTCAAATAATCTATTGTCATTGATTCTTTCACCCTTCTAAAATCCATAAAATTCCCTCTGCCAATTTATTATAGTCAGTTTTGATATTGTATATCCCTGTGCTAAACTTCCTCTTGAATTTAAGCAATTACTTGTTTAATAACGTAATTTATGACCACACAGATGGAATAACCATAGTACCCCCACTGTCACCAACGTTAGCTAACACTTTTCATTCTATCAATAAAGCAACTAACTAGAAAACTGCCCACCTGAATTCGAACTTATTTTGTACAAACGATATGCAGATGACACTTTTGATTTTTCGGCAATCTAGTCCTTTCACCGAATATGTTTGTCCTTTTAGCTGTCAGGCGTTATAATGGACAGTTAATCCTATATTTCATTGATAAAAAGTAGGCGGAGGGTGTTGTTGGCTAGTTTCCTTCTCTCCAGTCTATCACTTTTAAATTAGTGATGGCTTTTACGGATATCCCTCAACTAACTTGGAGTAAAAGTTAACAAATATACAAAACAGAATAGACAATTTAATCATGTTTCTAAGTTTCTAACATATCTGAACTGGAAGAATATGGATCTTTAGCTTTGATAGACATCAAGACTATCAAAGAAATAAACCATTTTATACCTCTGTTTATCTTTAAAAAACTATTCAATCGAAAAGTAGTCATATTGCTATTTAACAGAACTTTTGATATTTTCTCGAATAACTATACTTTATACGCAGATACTACACTCCTGCACAAACATCTGTTAAACAAAGACCATCTAACATTAATGACTGGTTTTCTAACAAACATCATTTGCCAATTTTTAAAAAACAAATTTTAGCCACCTACTAATTTGCATGCCGTCCCCAAATCACTTTTATTATCTGCATTCCTTTTATGGTCTCACAAGTTTTACAAAAATATCCTTCATTGAAAAAAAACTTCTACCCACAAATTCAGCTCACACTAGTATATAGACCTCTCTTCCGCATTAAACACTTTTTCAATATAGATATCGAATACATTTAGTGACTGAAAGGTCACGTACATTGGTAAATATAAAATAAAATATTTAGGAGTATCCAATAAAACTGACCGTTCGATACATAAACCTAGCCACCCAGCTTATTCAGTGCAAAATATCGTCCGACTCTTGACAACTTACAAACATCCTTAGGCCATAAAATTATTGTAAATAGCTTCACCTAATACTCAGCACTTTGTTTAGAATAAATTTAACTTAATCTCTCATAGAACTTATAATTTGTACTACTTTCATAATATATTACTTAATCTTTATTTTCAGATTTTGCTGAAGATGAAACAAATGTATTCCAATAGATTCGAAGCTTTTGTAAATAAAAATATTTTGTGTCTTGTCAACCGTCTTCATTGTTATTATTAGCCTTTGCTTTCCCTATCATTGATCTTTTGTCAATGATGTGTCTTTTGACAAAATGTATTGTTGTATCACTTTTCTTAATTGAACTTACACAGTGCTATGGTGGTTGTAGTACAAAATATTTAAAACTTATGGAGTAAACCAATACCAACAAAAGTTATCAATATTTTACTTGCAAAGCTTGTACTTAATGAGTAACACCTTAGAAATCAGCCCAAACAATATATGTATATACGAATGGAAACGAGTCTTAACGAGAATCAATTTTGGAAGTTAAGGAAGATTAAAAACACTGAAGTGAAAAGCAGAAGGATATTAAAATAATATAATTAAAAGAAAAACAGCATCTAAATATGAGAACTACTACAGAAATAATCTGAAATAATGTTAAGTAAGACAGAGCGAGAGATAGGCAACTTAAAACACTGTAATTAGAAACAGAGATTTGATTGCAACGAAACACTGAAGGAAACAAAAATTGTCTTGAAATAAGGGAGTAGCGTAATATAGATAAGTTGCTAAATAATCAGCAGAGTACAGAGAAATAACAAATGAAAATGGATAAAATAGTGACAGAAAGTAATTCGGAATTGAATCTAGCGAAAAAATAATATGAAGGTTTGTTTGTTTTGAATTTCGAGCAAAGCTACTCGAGGGCTATCTGCGCTAGCCGTCCCTAATTTAGCAGTGTAAGACTAGAGGGAAGGCAGCTAGTCATCACCACCCACCGCCAACTCGTGGGCTATTCTTTTACCAACGAATAGTGGGATTGACCTAACATTGTAATGCTCCTCCATGATTGAAAAGGCGAGCATGTTTGGTTTATCGAGGATTCGAACCCGCGACCCTCGGATTACAGAGTCGAACGCCTTAACACACTTGGCCATGCCGGGCCTTAATACGAAGGAAAATGCGAATAAGATAAATTTGATGATAGAATACAAACAATATAATATAAATAAGAGCAAGTAAACTAATAAAGAAATAAAATAAATACCGAAAAAATAAAAGATAAATTAAGAAAAGTAAAAAGAAGCCAAAACCAAAACAAACTTTCTGAAAGAAGAAGAATATTTTTCTAATTAAATACAAAGTATACAATGGATTATCTTTACTCTACTCACAACGTATATTGAAACCCGGTTTCTAACATTGTATGTCTGAAGACATGCCGCTCTGCCACCGAGGGTAAATAAGAGAACAAACACAATTTAGTCAAAAAATGGAAAAAGAACTTTAAGGTAGAACAAAATATTAAAAACTGAGTAAAAGAATGATGGAGAAGTGGATTTAGTGTGTGAAAAAATATGAGTATTTTAATGAAGAATCTAAGAAAATTTAGAAAACTTAAATGGAAGATTAGTGAACCAGAAAGTATACTCTGAATAGTAAAAGCACTGTGATGAAGTTTGAGTCAATAAAAAAGCTTTAACTTGTTGATTATGAAAGAAAGAAATAAAAGTAAAAAGAATAAAAACCATGAAAAAAGATAAGACTTGAACTGAGAATGTTACCAGAAGAAGGAAACAACTTGAAGAAGAAGATAAACAAAGACAGCGTTTGAGATAAAAGAAGTTCACCTGAATAATTTAGAAAACACAATATAGAAATAAAGTCTAAGAATTTTAGTGAAGACAAAATTAATAGAAAAAATAATGATGAAAAGAAGAAATTAGTGAAGAAAAGAAAGAGGTTTAAAAGAGAAGACATTGTCAGCATAAGAAACTACAGCAGTTTAAAACTACATATATTTCTGGTAGATTGCAAAAACTGCTTGATACGTTTTTACTTCTTTCAGTGGAAGTTTTGTTGCCCATGGCAACTAAAGAAGAAGAATCAAACATAGTTAAATCGACTTTTCATGTTTATTCGCGTCGGAGAAACTTTTGTAGTTCGAATGCACTACATGAAAATAAATTTATATGTTATATATTTAAGTATTTTCAGAAATACAAAAAGTAACATACCTTATCAATATTTGTTTTGTATTTTTCAAAGTGTCACCTAATTTATAGGCAGATAAAAATTAAGCAACTTGTTATTACTTTTCCATTTGCTTCTGAATAATCTCAGTTTACTTTTGTATTGTTTTTATAGCGTTTGTCGTAGATAATTAATTAGCTCAGGATTTACTCGTTAACTTAAGTGTTTAACTATCATGCCAAATATTTCAATAACACTGAATTGGATTAATTTAGTTTTATATATATGCATACCAAAAAACGTTAAAGTTCAACAAGATCTCTAGTAGAAGGTAAAGCATTCAAAGGTAGAAAGGCACGATGTACAGAAAAAAGACATAACAAGCAAAATGAAGCTTTCGAAATCTAATCACAAATGGATTCAGACGGCGATATCTTTCATGCTTTGTGATTAGTTCTAGATTTATCGATGGTGTCCAGTTACCTCATCATCTTTGTATACAGAATTGCGCAACTTATCTATTCGATAAATTATTTAATTACAGGTTTCAAACAACACGAGTCACACAAATATGTAGCTAACTACCATAAATGTTGCAATTAATCCTACTAATTACTGTTTGGGTTCCTACGTGTTTTATATATATATATATAACACCTTCAGCAGTGAAAAAATACAGTAATATGAAGGTTAACATTTAAACACAACTAAGTAAGATATTCTACGTATGAATAAAACGAGCAAGAAATCTACTCCATGATATTATATTGAAGGCAGTTTGTAGTACTGTTGATATATGACAAATTATTATAGTTAAAAATTATATGTCGCTATAATAAAAACAAAACAGAACGTATTATTGTTAAAGACAAAACCTGTATTAACTACATTTCATTGAATTATCAGTTATGTATCTGCGACGTTAACAAATAATTTAATTCGATTTATAAACTAACAAAGCAAAAGATTATATAATGCCTAACATTGAAGAACATCAACCAGAGGAATAAATAAAAATTTCTAAATATTTACAAAGCATAAACTAAATTAGTTTTCTATTAATAAGAAACACCCTAGTTAGTTTTAATGAACTTGACTTGGACATTACCATATAGTTTAATGAATTTGTATCTATGAAACAACCAACAAGTTTAATCAGCGGCTTCTCCAAATATTTATTAAAATAAACAGCAACGTATATTATTCGTCAGCAACCTAACAAAGAGTGTGGAACTTGTAATGGAAGGTAAGCATACATACACAGCTAATGTGGCTGAGGTTTTATTGTAAATCAGGCGTAGAACCATTCTGTATTTGAATTTCTCTAGGTAATTCAACGGAACGTACAGTCAAGTAAAGCTCTAAAAGTTGGTCGTGGTAAACACCTCGTTAATTAGTAACTTTTCTTTTTAATAAAATTAAACTTATAATTCAAAATATGTAAATTTCATTGTTTCAACTTAGCAAAACATAAAATATTTTACAAAAGTACTTGTCAAAATAGATATGAGTTCTTCATTGAAAAAAACAACAAAACCTGAGTTTTCCGAAGGTGTATGCTATTAACACACTTAAACTTCGACTTTTATTCTAACGTTATTTAACTCATTTATACACCAACTAAATTTTGTCTTATATTGTAATCAATGAAAAAAAAAAAAACTCCCGAGAAAAAGCATACTAAAGATTTCATGTCTAAACACTTTTCAGAGGATGTTTCGTTATGGTCCGAGTCGCAACAAGAAAACTAATGTAAGTCAGCAGATAGAAATTCAGTTTGAAATAAAAAATGATGGATTAAAGAAGGTTATTATCAATTTTTTAAACAAAATAGTAGTATGCTATGCTTTTTCGTCAAACAAATACGCTTAAAGTAGTATTTTAAAGTAAAACACTATTCGTAATACGAACGAGTACGTTCTCTTAGATGATGACTGGCTTAGGTGCTAAATATGATCAGTAGTTGTAAATTTTGTATAAGAATTGGAAAACTATAAAATGATTAAAAGATTTTTGGTAATTACGGAGGTTAAAATCATTATACTTACATTTATTTGTCTGTGTTGTTAACAAATAGTTTTATTAATCATAAATTTAGATGGTTCCTCAATGTATTCATTGTTTCATAACGACATTCTCATTTACGAATGGCTAATTTGTTTAACCGAATTATACTTAAATCAGCATGACACTGTTTTTCTGTGTAAGTATACTATAATGCTTAAATTCAATGTATTTACAGGTTTCAGGTTTTTATTGAGTGGTGTAATGGTTTTACTGCTAACATTTATTTTAATATCTACGTTTTTGTTCATTTTAATGCATCTAACTATATTGTTAAATGATTATTGCGCAAGCTCCACCTTTCGCCTAAATTTGTAAAAGATTTTTCAGTGTAAAAGCCAATAGTATATGTTCTTCGAAAGCACTAACGTATCATTGAATATTGTTGAGCTAACTGAACTTTCTAGAACTTTGCTTAAAGTTTATAAATTGAAACGTCGAGAGAGAGCTATACAAAATATTGGTCGTCTAAGCCTCAAATGCTATAATTGTGATTAACGCTTTTTATTGGAAAACTACAGATATATGACCAGGAACGTTTATCGATATCGAACATGACGAATCGGAGAATTAACTTCGGACGTAGTATTTCTACTAGGACGGCCTGGCATAGTTAGGTGGCTGAGGCACTCCACTCGTAATCCAAGAATGGGAGGTTCGGATTCCCGTCCCACCAAACAGCCATAGGAGCGTTATAATGTGCGGTCAATCCTACTATTTGTTGGTAAAAGAAAAGCCCAAAAGTTCTGTGAGTGGTGATGATTAGCTGCCTTTCCTCTAGTCTTACACTGCTAAATTAGGGACGGTTAGCGCTGATAGCCCTCGTGTAGCTTTGGGCGAAAGTCAAAAAACAAAGAAACAAATACTAATAATATATGTAGAAAATCTGAATTCCCCCTGACTCGCTTCTTACCTTGCGCTGTCTTATTATATAGACTTTTGGTGTCAATATAATACAACTAAGAAAAATAAACTTTTGATAATTAAAGACTATGTTCAGGTCTCAGGTCTGATTTGTTTCATAGTCATTCATAATTTAAACAGTGTGAAATTGCACACTAACATTTTTATTTTAAAATATTTCGAAAATAGTATCCTAGTCTCATAAAATATTAAAAGAATAACTCAAAGTTTTTAGGCGCTCTTTTCACATTAAATGAAGTGGAACAGAAATATTTATCCATAGGCTTCATGACATATAATATGTTTAGTAAATAGTATGTGTGCTTCCCTTATACAACAACATTTGTTTTTCTTATAAGAAAAAAAAAAGACAGCGTCGACGTTTGAATAATCTTCATTTGTCGATACTGTTGGTTTTTACAGGGTTCATATTAGTCGAAATCTCTTTTTTTTCCTGCAGTTTTTTAAAAACAGTTATACAGTTCTCAATTTTTAAGATTCTGTAGCCATAATTGTCAAGCAACTATATTTAATTTTGGGGTTTTGTTACATGTAATAAAATTTTACTTTATCAAAACGATTTTAAACTCAAGGGCTTAACATTCTTTTAACTGGTAACAGTGTCATTTTCAAGTTTATTTTTCTATGGATGTTAGTTCCCTCGCCCCCGCCGGTACTGAACAGTATATTTGAAGGCTTGAACGCTAAGTTTTCAATTGTTTGTTTATTTTGAATTTCGCGCAAAACTACACGAGGAGTATCTGCTCTAGCGTCCCTCATTTAGCAGTGTAAAATTAGAAGGAATGCAGTTAGTCGTCACCATCCACCTTCAACTCATGGGCTACTCTTTTACTAATGAATAGTGGAATTTATCGTCACAGTATAACACCTCTACAGCTGAAGAAACGAGCATGTATGGTATGACGAGGATTCGAACCCACGACTCTCAGATTATAAGTTAAGCACCCTAACCACCTGGCCCTGCCGGCCCTTGTTTCGAATTTAATTATTATAAATTTATAAGTGATCAATTTTTAGATTTTTTTTCCTTATTTCTTTTTAGGTCTCAGATTTTTTCTAGTTTTTTTATTTGAAGAGAAAAAGAAGAGGTGTTTCTTGTCAAATGATGTTTTACAGTTCGTGAGTTGTGAGTATTGGGTATTCTACATTGAGTAAGAGAACTATTATTAGTTTTATCTTGCATTTTGTTCAGAAATGGAGTAAGAAATTAATTATTTAATATACTTATTCATGCATTATACACGTTATAAATGCAGTTTAAAAGACATTTTTCAATGTCTATTGGCTTTAAGTTTAAAACATTTTTCATTATTCTCACAGATGAAAGGTTTTAATTCTTCTAACACTGTTGCGTTAGGTATTATTTATTTATTTTTTATTATAGCAAAATTACATTCCATAATGGTCAAACTCCATTAAATTATAACTCAAAATCGTACAGGTTGTTTTAAATATGAACTTATACAACAATAATATGAAATAATTAAGTAATGTTTTATTTAAGTATATATCAAAATGTAAATTTTGAGAGATGCGTAATAAGTATATATAAATTAAGAGCAATATCTTCAGTAGCAAATGAAGTAAACTAGTATACCACGATACTTCTATAAACATGATACATAAATAATTTATAGGATAACTTAAATTTTTTTCATACTTTTGGCTAAAAACCGTAAATTACTATTCCGCAGTTGAAATAAATATTTAACAAATACTGTTTTGTTAAAACAGTTTTCCACTGTATCAAAATGTTACTGATTCTCAAAATGTTTACACTTATTCAGTTCAAACATTAAAAAACACAATAATATTATGGACAAATATACCAAAATGTGTCATCATTCAGCATTGTTCTAAAAAAATTGAAGAAAAGAGCTTTTGGTATTTGATGATACTTGAAATAAATGTCTGGTTTTTAACAGATTTTGTTTAGTTATAGTAATAGTGATAACCAGTCTATAGTTTATTGTAGTCACTACGTGGTGCTGTTTATACAATAACTTCTAGCTCTGTTATTATCAAAATATTCTTAAATTCACATCAAAAGTTTAGAGAGTTAAAATTCTAAGTAGTTTAGAAATATTTATCTTAAGAAACTGAAAAGTTTTTAAGAAATTTCTTCTCGATTATCGTATTTAGTTGAACAAATGTATTATGAACTCAGTGTTGCTTAGAAATATACAAAATATTCAACCATCTAGCCTTTCTGCAAGTACGGGTAGACTAAAATAATATAATACATATTTAGATGCAGTGCATCAAACACAAACAGAAACTCCAATAATATTTGACTATAACAATCTTCGTGATGACTAATAATTGCGTAGATGTGCATATGAACATTTCTACATTAACTCTTCACAGCGTTCCACTGAGAATGACCACACCTGACCAATTCTTTCCCTGCTGCCCCCACCCCTTTCCAAGGCAGCCGAATAGGTACCCGCTATTAGACGAATTGATCGTAAAAGTAGTAGTATTCCAGGTTCCTGGAAACACGTCGCCATTCAGGTACATTATAGACTATCGCTGAATTAATATGAAGCGTAACGCAGCTAGGAAAGAGAAACAAATTTTGCATTGATCCTAAATGCAGATATCCCACTACACAGCTGCAAGCTACTTCTCATAACCGTCACCAAGTGGAAGAGTACACAAAAAAAAACTGCTCTTACTATATATAAATAAAAAATGGTATGCCAACTATGCTGTGAAAGGTTCCTGTTTACTGTTTATTAATTTAAAAAAATACAAAACCATAAATAACTAAAATACGAAGTCAGTGGGTGGGATCAAAACAAACTGTTACTCAGACATTATGTACGGTTTGTTCGCAGTTTGTTTTTTTGTTTTTTTTGTTTAGTTTATAATCAAACAAATAGAGAAAATGTTTCCGGTAACCAATATTTAGCTAATATCAATTTCATTGTAAATTATTTCTGCGTTATCATTCAAGAATTGTTTTATGTGATATCATGCTGTATCGATCACTTGAATTTGTTCAATTTTAGAAGTACTGATTACTGAAAATTACAAATAATAATTGTACTTGATTTTAATCCAGCTTTGCATATGTAAGCTAAACTACTTTCAAATTGTCTGGGTACTGCTGTATAAAATCATTTTTATTCAGTAGTGGAGCTTTCTAATGAAGGAAACATGATGATATTCTTAAAATTCAAAATGGCACTGTACATAAGAATAATTACTGACTTATTTCTTTCTAACTAGTTCTGGGCTGGGCGTGGCCCTAGTGATTATTGAGCCTCAATGTGAATTTCAGACTCTTTCGTAGCTGTTAAATCGTGCTGCGCACTTTGAAGCAATGGGTGCATTGTAAAACAGATGATCAAATCCCACTATAATCGTTTATAGTATCACAAGAATTTGAAGTGAGCACACTTGACAAATTGCCTTCATTCTAGTGTTAGAGCCCGGCATGGCCAGATGGTTAAGGCGCTCCACTCATAATCTTAGAGTCGCAGGTTCGAATCCCCGTTGCGCCAAACATGCTCGCCCTTTCAGCCGTGTGGATGTTATAATGTGACGGTCAATCCCATTATTCGTTGGTAAAAGAGTAGCCCAAGAGTTGGCGGTGAATGATGATGACTAACTACCTTCTCTCTAGTCTTACACTGCTAAATTAGGGACGGCTAGCGCAGATAGCTCTCGAGTAGCTTTGCACGAAATTCCAAAAACAAACAAACAATCTAGTATTTAAAACTAAAGAGTATGCACAGCTAGATAACCTTTGCGTAACTTTGCGCGAAAATCCAAAAACAAACAAACAAACAATCTATTCTTTAAAACTAAAGAGTATGTACAGCTAGATAACCTTTGTGTAGCTTTGCAAGAATGTCCAAAAACAAACAAGCAATCTATTTCTAGAGCGATTTTTGTCTGATAAGCTTCTATAATGTGCAGTACAAAATTCATCCGAACAGGTATTATCGGTTTCGTTCCAGATCACTGCAAGCGAAAATAGACGTTCCCTAACGGGATAACATGGTTACGCTGCTATGAGACCTCCATCATCCGTAAGATTTCACGATAACTTTCATTGAACCTCGCCGAGTAAAAAAAAAAAAAAAAGATCAGTCATAGCTAAAATATCTTTAAAATGGCATTAAAAATTATGTTAATGACAAGAACAAGACTAATGGTCTCGCATTTATTTCGAAACGAAATCATGTATATATGAAAGTTGTGTTGTCAATAGTTTGCATAAGTCACATACAGGCCCCCGCTAGTACAAAGGTAAGTCTGCGGATTCATAACGCTAAAATCAGGGGCTCAGCAAATTGCCCAATGTGGCTTTGCTATAAGAAAAACACTCACATGCAAGGCATAAGTTCCCAGAAAAGGCCTTAATAGACCTGAAGAGTTAGAACGTTGTCTTTTTTTAAACTACACAAATAAATACATTTACGATAATTTAACATAATGTTATAAATATATGTAAAAGATTTATATTCCTCCTTCTGCTGTGTCAAGGCATGAGCTGTTTCTATTTTACTAAAAAACTAAACTGCCGATATCACTAACAATTTAGTTTTGAACACAAAGGCACAACAGAATGTAATAATGATACCTATGTTGCACGTGCGATTAACAGACTTATTTGAGCATATTTTGAAAAAAAAAATTCTTATATATTTCAGATACACACGTTTATACTATCCGTGTAATGATCTTTTTCCGATAAGTTACTATACTAAGTGATCCATACATCCCTAAGTATTATCCATTCCTAAATAATGGTTTTAATAATCGTCTTCTTTACACACTTACAAGATCTTATAAGAATAGATGTTCTTAAGTAACCAGTTCAAATGTTGATTTTAGAATGTTATTCTTATCGTATTCATAAATATTTTATTTTTCTGTTTTTTCATATTTACCTCTTTTTCTAACATTTCATGATGTAAAAACAAGTATTCTTAAGATATAAACTTTTATTTGTGAAACAGTTAATAGTACGCTAGAAATGAAACAAAGAGAGAAAAGAAGAAAAATGATGTTTCATCACAATAACATGACGTCATCAAGCAGTTTTATGCTAATGAAAGAAAAAATCTGCTGAGGCGTCATTAAACATCAGAGAGCCATGTGGGTCTTTTGTTTAAAGCAACAACTTTCTGATAAAAGAGTCGGCATATCAAGGAAATGCTGAGTAGTAAAATTTGCAAAACTACATATTCTTTACTCTGAGAAAAGTGTCAAACTGAGTGAACAAACATAATGAGAAACTCTTTTTCTCTACGTATAAGCTCACTCCAAACAGATTAGTAAAACATTTATAAAACAAAGTTTTCTCCATATTTAGGTACATGCTATTCTCCAAATTTCACAAGCAAATATCGATTACTACTTATTTTAATAGTATACGAATGTAACCTTTCAAGTAGCAGAATCATAACTGCTCCACCGCTTCATACACACACACATGCCTTTCTAGTTTGCTTAATTAATACATTTTGTTTGGCGAGATATTATTTATTAATATCTGATGCTTTAATAAACCATTTTTACAAACGCTTTTATATAGGGCACATTTTTTAGCCACAGTTGATTTCGAGTTTATTCATTTTTTTGTAAGAAATATTTCTGGAAATGGAATTCCTATTCTGAAATAATTTGCATAAAAAATTCAGTTGCACGGCTAATTTATTCTAAGAGGGTACAATAGAGAAAAGGCATAATGTAGGTTATTCAGTGTGGTGTGTATTTCGTTGCGCTCTAAATCAAAGAGCTCATATGATGTGAATTGTATAAGATATATCCAAGTTACTTAGCGTAGTTAAGAATTACTAAGAGTTTTAAATTCGCATTTTTGTGACTTCTATAGTAACACATATGTACATAAAATGAAGAAAGCTGTCTAGTGCATGATTTTGGCTGGTTAGTTATAATTACACATAAACTGCGAAATAACTTTATAAATGTCCTTTAACCGTCTGATTACCAAAATTGTTGCCCGCAGTTTGTACGTTAGGTCGCAGATTTCATTAACATTGATACGACTTACTCATAAGAATACGATTTGTTACAATCGAGAGAAACAAACAAATTATGTTGACGATGTACATTTGTTTGACATCTTGGTAAAGAGGGGTTGAGACAACAATTCATAACTTGGATTTCTAAACGAATGTTGCTTTATTTATAAATATTAGTTGTTCGTTTTATCTTTAATTGTTTATAAATATTGTATTGGGAATAACTTCGCTCAACTATCAACAGATAACATCGTAATGTCAAAAAACGTGAAAACGTTTCAGAACTACTAACATAATATAATTAAATTGATCATATCCTAAGAAATGTTTTGACTTCTTCTGTATATTTTCGTACGTCATACGGTGTTTCCTTGGTAAATCTTTTTGCTGCTATGGATCAATATCACATAATTGAAATAAATCATCGTTGTGACGTTCTTGTACACAGTTCCTGGAGACGATGATTTTTACAAGTGTAAATTTTAATACCTAGTATCACTTGTTACCTTTTTTAATAATTATTATTTACCTGTGAAATGAAATTTAAATCAGAATGCAAACAAAATAGTATTTTATTCAAATATATTTTTTACCGCAACATTCAGTTTTACATATTTTGCTTTATAGAGCTCTAAATTCATTAATTGCATAAGTATTTTCCGCTAGTTAGTGACGAAACTGGCAATAGGAGAAACCGAATTAAGAACCATTACCACCATTTCACTTCACTGCATGGAGTAGATTTCTTACTCTTACATCAATTTTTCTTACCACAATTCACTGGACATTACGTTGATGTTAGGTCTTAAAAATAGTTTATTTCTTTGATAAAGTTACCTTGAATTAAAGAAAATCGAGAAACTTATATGTTTGTTTAGAATTGAGCACAAAGCTACATAATAAGCTATCTGTGCTCTGCCACCACGGGTATTGAAACCCGGTTTCCAGCGGTGGGAGTACTTAGACATTTTATATCTTTCTACATTTACGAGTATAAACAAAGTAGATTATTTTTGTAATTTCTGTTTTTGCCTGTCGTTGGGTAAGTATTGTCTTTTCGTAGCAAAAATTTTTAGCAGTTTAAAGACATATGCAATATGTTGTGCTTGTAGGCACATGTTATTCAGATTATATGAAAGTAATCTGTGATACACTGAAACCTTATCCTGAAGATGCTTTTTTTACATAATTCAGTAATTGTAGGTAAGTATATACTTTATTATTTGGATGTCTTGGTGCTTCTAATTGCTAGTTTTGAACTGTTTATAATAAAAAAAGTATTTATCTTTCATGCTTATATGACAAATTATATAGAGTTTGGAGTTAAACAGAATACATTTCATAAATGTTATTTCTATTTTACTATTGATAACGAAATTTTGAGATATTTCAATGTAAACTTACACAACAGTATGAAAGTTAAAATCAAATTCGAATAAATAAGTTTTTAGTGAAAGTTCAGATGTGCTTTGTTGATTATTTTAATATTGGCTTCTTTGAAAAAATCAAAAGTATCAACAACGGTTAGAAAATTAGAAGATAATTAAAAAAACATTTTAATTCCAGGTTCAAGGACAACTCGAGCATTTTTCAATATTCACTAAGTGAATGCGATGTGCTTCTATCCTCAAAAAAATATTTAAGCTAAAGCTGACAACGAGGCTATCAGTACTTGTGAAGCAGACACTTCTTATTCTTCCAAGGAACTAAAAAGTTAAACGCACTACAAAATTCTACTGACCTTTAACTTACAATTTAGGTGTTTTTATTTAATTTTAAGTTAATTTCGTTTCCAAATATGAGTTGTTTTAATAGTGCGAATACTTGGATTACGTGATATAATAATTCTAAGTTTTTACAATTATACAGACATGCCAAAAGTTGTTTCATTTTGTTCATTCAAGGAAGTTTAATTACTCTTTCGTAATGTTCAGTCCATGGAGCTCCGAATGGACAAATATGGTGACTTGATGGCAGTAATTGTGATTTCTGTGATTATATTGTTGATTTCATGAATATAGTCAACTTCCTTATTGTATTACAAAATAAATAATTAGTAATAATTTAGTGAATGTGGTTTAGATCAAAATGAGAACTTTTCAGAATTATATTTTATAACTAGATCCAATGTTTGTTCCAATAGAATTCATCATATAATTAGTTTTTCTACCTTTAGCACTTTCGGTAAAAATTAACTAGCTCAGCTATAATAAACTTTTTCTTCTTTTATTTTAACTTAGGACTTGTACTGAGTATAAAGCTTGTAGACATTCAGCATTTAAACAAGGTGATATTTATGTTATAATCGGTTTATGCACATTGACGATTCCATATTAAATGTGATAGGGTTTTTAAAGACAAGTTTCTCAAATATTCACCATGAAAAGCTTAAAGCAGCATTATTCTACATCTGTTTCAAATATTCACAAAAATGTAAAGTATGAACTTCTTATGTGAACACAATGTGTAGCTGCACTGTTCATTCTCTGATCTTCACATGATAGACGAGAGAAAACGCATCAAGTCAACTCCTGAGCTATTCTAGTCTGACCAAATAATAGGATTTAACTGTTACTTTTGGACGCGATTTTTTTGTTTAATGAGATGTCAACCACACAGAACAACAAGCTAACCCGCTCCAGGAGTTAATATATTTCAAGAAGTGTAAATGAATATATCCAAATTTCTTTGATTGTCTGTATTATGGAACATTTTTTGATAAAATATGTCAATAAATTATTCATGAAACTTTATTCATTTTACACATTCTAAAATAATAATGAATGTTTATCCTTCTAATATCTTGTTAAATAGCACGTAGAATGTCCCTAGAATAGATAATGATTTGCATCCCAGTGGCACAGCGGTATGTTTGCGGACTTAATTCCCTAAAAACCGGGTTTCAATACCCGTGATGGGCACTGCACAGATAGCCCATTGTGTAGCTTTGTGCTTGATTCTAAGCAGCCAGCCATAACAGATGATGAGTATTACACTACAATGGATAAATTAAGCAGTGGTGACTTAGTGATTAAGTCCAATTCTTGAGTTACATTACATCGCTTAACAAATTCCTCACTTGACGCTGTGAGGAAACTGTAACCGTGACAGTCAATATCCCATTCAGTTAAAAGTGGCCTGTAAGTGTCTGCTGCTATTAATCAGCATCCATAAATTAAGGGTGATAATGTCTGGGCCCAGGAGTATTTGATCCTGACTGTTTAGCCTTCTGTATGAAAAATGTAAAAGATCAAATATAAAAGATTTAATAACCAAGACAATATCAATTCTAATTTTATACTATTCCAAAGTCAGTAGACGAATGACGTCAAGGCAGTTTCGCTCTATACAGTATAACATGTTTCCATTAACATATCCAACATGTTATTCCCCTGAATATTTTGTTTTTCTGTTTTACAAAATGACTAACATAAACTAAATACTTCTGTTATACTTATCCTTCCATACATTATTCATCATTATTTACGAGTTTGTAGCTAATTAACATTGAACCTCTGAGTTAAGTAGAGAAGACTTGACACATATGCTAGGTGGGACGGGAGGGACGCCTAAATACGAAATCCCCTCAAATTAGACCAATGGTGTATTTAAATAGTGGCTAGAAGGGGCTCAGCCACATGGCCCATAGTCTTAATGGGGACCTATTATATTCTATAAAAAATTACATGGGATGTAAGGTTCACAAAAAAGTATTAGCCCCTGCACCCATACAACCTAAAATACACCACTAACTTGGATACTGAGTAGTGGGTTATCTAAGTTTGATATGAAGAGCGGTTGCTGTATTGTTTTCAGTGAACTGAAATGTCAATCAAATGTTTCTCTATTTACTCTGTGGCCACAACTTTTTTCTAGGCAACAATGAACTTGCGAGCTTTGTCCAAATAATGAATTTGTATGTCGCACATTTAAGTATGTGGCAGTAGAGAAACAAGGCTTGGCAATGGAGATTCTTATTATACACTATGTGACGAATTACTTCTGATCAAACATTTTCGTCCTTACATTGGCTATAACAAAATGATTGGTTTGTTTCAAATTTCGTGCAAAGCTACACGATGGCTATCTGCACTCGCCATCCTTAATTTAGCAGTGTAAGACTAAAGGAAAAGCAGCTATTCATCATCACCCCCTGCTAAATCTTGGGATACTCTTTTACCAACGAATAATGGAATTTACCGTAACATTTTCACGCCCCTGCGGCTGAAAGACGAGCATGCTTGGTGTTATTTGAACCCGTGATCCTCGGATTACAAGTCGTGTTTCTTAACCACCTGGCCATACAGGGCTATCCAGCAAAGTGATCTATATTCCTCATCCTTACGTCGTTTTTTGAAACTCGCGACGTCATTGGATAAGCTGTATTTTGGTACAGTTTCAGCTAGACTATCAGGATTAACTTAACATACCCACTTTACCTTCCCTCAGTAACAATGTGGTAAAAATACTATATGCATAATAAATTAAAATAATCTTTAGTCGTTTAGTAAAGAAGGATTTTCTTAAATTACAATAGCTGAGTTACCAAGCTCTAATTCACTGATACTTTGTACCAGATTGCCAAATCATTAAATGTTTTTTATGTACTTTATGGTCTACATATGTCAGTAACCTTTCCTCTCAGCCACGGAAGTTTGTTAAGATTATAGGTATAACGTATGCTAATTCAAGACACGTGTAATAAGCAAATGTATCGTTTTCTAGCTGTTTGCAATGGTTTAGTAAAGATATTTTACAAAAATAATAAATATATGTCTTTCTTTTATAATCAATACTCATGATGGTCAAAGAATTAAGCTACTTTCATCAAATAGGCTTAATTGCAGGATAGATAGATATAAACTCCAAAATAGCAGTTTCTAAAAACGATTTGGCCAGTAAAGTATTAACCAAAGATGAGTAACACTTATCAGTATAAATGTGCTTCTAAAATTAATTTCACGCAATAACTCATGAGAAAATTAATGCTAAATGATATATATAGGCATAGACTTAGAAACCACAAAAACATGTGGAAATTTTTTCCTTACTTTAAAAATATTAGTTTTGTCATATGCTAGGCTTTTGAATAAGCCTCACTCCCACCCACTCCCACATACATATTTACAATCAGACATATATGTACATACATAATATATACGTATTTAGTGTATGAATATAGGGATGATAGTCAGCGTTATCCAACGGTTGAGGTCAAAAGTATCATTAGATCTCAAATACTGGTTGTTGGTCTTTTTTTCAAACTAGAAAACCAAGAATTGCCGTAAGTGTTTAAATATCCTTCTTCTTATTTTTAATCTATAATAAACCCCTTTTTAGACACTTTCGTAAATCACACTGTGACTTTACAGATATTTATCTGGAAAGGGCATATTAAACTTTCAACTCGTGAATATCACGACCTTTTCTCTAATATCGGACATTTATTGAATAATGTGAATCACAACCTTCATTCCGTTGAGAAAAAAAAGATAACAAAACTCAGTCCTGTATCTAACGGACTTTCAAGTCGTCATATTTTTCAAAAAGCTTATACTGTCACACAATCTATGGCATAGGTTTGAAAATGTCACACACCTTAACTATTGAGGTTATTTGTTAGGCGCGTTATCAACAATTAATTGATTGTTATTCTTCGTTATTTGTTCTTTTTTCAAACAACATTCTAACACGCATGTTACATTACATTTAGTTTCATTGTTGTGATATATGCTTTAATATATCTGGATATATTCAGTTAGCACACTATCCTTCCCAGAATGTACCATTTAAAAATCTTTTTTTTTTAAATTGCCCTTATGACCCTGCAATAGCAGAGCGGTATGTCTGTGGACTTCCCCACTAGAAAGCGGGATTCTATACCCGTGGTGGGCAGAGCGTAGATATTCCATTGTGTAACTTTGTACTTAATTTTAAACAATAAATCAGTCAGATTGTCCACAGCAATCATTATGATAATATTTTGAAACCAGAATATAAGATCCAGCACCATATCGGCAAATCATTTCTGAAGCCTGAGGTAAAAATCTCGAGAATCCAGTATAGGTGAAAGTGCATCGTCCTGTCAGAATTATTAAGAACGTCTTAACATAACTATCCTGACCATAGATATAACAATTAAAATAATCTAAGAAGTCAAATATAAGTGAATGAAGACAGTCCTTTATAGCAAATAGACTTTTGTACGTGATGTTATAAATAAATATGCCAAAAACTAAAATATATAACAAATATAATGCGTTGAATTATCAGTTACGTATCCTTGCTGCAAACTATAATTTTGGCCATAATCCCAAAATATTCTCACCATATTTAATTTGCTTAAAAGTTTTAGATTAGTTGTAAAATTTCTATACAAAACTAGCAATGTTAGGTGTTAAATTAATTCAAAAGTGATTGAAATGATTTTAAACATTGTAGCCAATAAGTATTAATGAATCTACCACAATACATAAAATTAAAATTCCAGGTCAATACTTAAAAAGAACAAAAAAAACATCAGCCATCTGCTATTAAGATTCACACAGCATACTTAAAATTATTATTACGTTTATAATGCTTATGCATCTATAGAAATTCATGTCTGATATCACTCGATAAAAGTTTAATAGAGACTAAATATCATATATAACAACACGCCTACCGCTTCCATGTAGTATTACAATGTGTCTCAATGAGAGTACATTTCTTATTTAACCTCTGATACTTTCCGAGCACATACACCAAATTATACTAGCGTTCTTTCTATTTTACCTCTGCTAAGTTGTGTTTATTTGGATTATAATAACTATGTTGCAGGTCCTAATCTACCATCGAAGTACTTCACATTAACCATCATACTCACTAGAATTTAAACTACAACAGGCACACATGAATACTTTAATGTCGATTTCAGATAACACACCTTATATTTTCGAAATATCCTACGCTGTTTATGAGAACTAAATAGAGAAAATTGGCAAGTTTGTGGTCAAATGAAATTCGGTTGTCTCGGTCATGTTTCATGTTTAAATAATAACTGATTACAAGATATAGTTGGAAGCTTGTGAACCAAATTAAAATTATCGTTTGTTATATTGCTAAGGATACTAAGAGATAAGTCTAACAGTAATTCAATAACTTCTTTTAGTCGGAAAATCCTGTATTATAACAATTTCGTCACTTAATGATAAGGTGCTGCACTGGATTGACTTCGAGTGTTATTTTGGAGTCCATTGTTGTTCTAAATGTTCTGTTGTTCAATTTTTTTGCTTCCATGGACAGCCTAAGGGATTTTTGCTTTTAAATATTATATTTCTTGTATTTATTTTTTATTTCATTTTTTAAAATTTTGCTACAAAAATAATCTTCTTATAAATGGTTGTGGAGTATTGCTCCATGCATAAGTTATCCTTGGCGGCATTGTATTGTTAGATAGTCAAGACATCAAACAAACCAAGTATTTATGTGAACGTTAATAAAAATGGTTCCAGTGATGCCACTCCTTACACGTGCGCAATCCCACTTTTATGAAATACGAGTAGTCCTCTGTAGCAACATCATTATTGGAGGACCGCCATGGCCAGGTGGTTAGGGCGCTCAACTCGTAATCTGAGAGTCATAGGTTCGAATCACCGCCATAACAAACATAATCACCCTTTCAGCCATGGGGGCATTACAATGTTTGGGCAATCCCACTATTCTTTGACAAAAGAGTAGCCCACGAATTGGCTTTGGGTGGCGATGACTAGCTGCATTCCGTCTAGTCTTACACTGCTACATTAGGGACGGCTAGCGCAGATAGCCTCCTGAAACTTTACTTGAAAATCAAAGTAAACAAAAACCAAACCAGTCCTGCTGTTCAGCTCCTCTCTGAGTTTTGTAATATTTGCCAAGTTGCTTGTGCTCATTATTATCTTTTTTTGTAGCGTATTTCAGTGTATTATCAGCTTGTCACTGTAACTCAACTTAGAAGCAACACTTTTCAATGCTCGTTGGTAAAAGAGTAGTCCTTCTAGTCATACGCTGTTAAATTATGGACGGCTAGCACAGATAGTCCCCGTGTAGATTTGCGCGAAATTAAAAACAAAACAAAAAACAGAACAAAATCGTTAAGAGATAATTTCTGCTTTCCATTCAGCCACCGATTTGTACCTGCATACATAATTGATGAATACTTAATAATTCCTTACAAGATTCTTTTTAAAATGTGTATGTATTTTTATCTATCATATAGATCATAATAGATGGATATAAAAGTGTGTAGTATCTCAGAAGGGCTGGTATTGGTATTAACACTTATATTGATAAACAGAGAACAACGTTTCGACCTTCTTAGGTCATCTTCAGGTTAACAAAGAGAAAGTTTGCAACTGACCGTTGCCGGAACAAGAGTATAAACAACTACGGAATTTTATGGTGCGTTGCAGTTTGATTAGTATAGGTATAAAGATGCTCCTTTATATTGGTATAGTTTTGGTTTCAGTTGTTGTATACGTGGGGATCCTTTGATTTTGCGTTTCTTTATATCTGTTTCCCTAATCAGTATCTGGGTGTTTTCTACGGTAATGTTGTGTTTATTTTATTTTAATATATATATATATATTCTTCTGGTAGATTTTAACTTTTCAGAAATATACTGAAATACAGCTCTACTCATCTTAGTTGCACAACACATAATAAAATATGTAATTGCTCTTTTAAATAGGTTATTAACGTTTTTGCTTATGACGAATTTCACGTAAAATATGAAATTAATAAGTAACATAGAACCTAAAGGGTTTAAATAAGAATAGTGTTTTATGTTGAACACCAGATTGTAGGTACGAAGGATAATGCTTAGGAAAGTAGTTCAGAGAGTAGGATAGGACTTGAAACATAATTTTATAAAATAAAATTAGCCCTTAGTAGATTTGTTTGTTTTTTGGAATTTCGCACAAAGCTACTCGAGGGCTATCTGTGCTAGCCGTCCCTAATTTAGCAGTGTAAGACTAAAGGGAAGGCAGCTAGTCATCACCACCCACCGCCAACTCTTGGGCTACTCTTTTACCAACGAATAGTGGGATTGACCGTCACATTATAACGCCCCCCACGGCTGGGAGGGCGAGCATGTTTGGCGCGACGCGGGCGCGAACCCGCGGATTACGAGTCGCACGCCTTACGCGCTAGGCCATGCCAGGCCACCCTTAGTAGAATATGGGAATGAAATAAAGCATATTAGTTTAAAATGGTAGTTGAAACCCAAGGACCCGTAAGGTGAGACTATATTCAGTTTTATCGTTCGAAATTATAGGTTATGAAATAAAACTTCCGAATGAAAATATTGATGAATTTTAAATAATGAAATTATGTTTCTGAAAATGCATACTAATAAGTATCAACGTCTTTACCCTCTATCGATCAGCTACGTTATAAATGCAAATGCAAATATTAACAAAAGGACAAAATATATTTATTTTCGCTTATTCATTGGTTCAACATATCAGTTAGCGATTTTTATCTTTTAAGCATGTACTAAAATGTAGTTTCTGTGTTTCTCTTGACATTTTGGAAAACGTCTTCACTGATTCTGGTTTTCCAGGCTGTAAAATGGTGTATCTAACAACATATATAATAGTTTCATGTTTTTAGCACCTCCACAAGGATTTTAACGGGCATGTATAACTCTGAATATCATGTATTAACAAGGTTATTTTAACTGCTGTAAAAAAGAGATGTGATATTAACTATAATAACATAAAACATTATATTGCTTTGTTTGTGAAATAACTGTTAGGAGTTTTATTCTTATTATTAGCAGAAGTGTCAAAGATTTCCTGACTTCTTAAAGCCTGCAACATGCAATAGTACGTTATAAACAAATATAATATTTGATGGTTTGAGCTGTAAACTTGTTATAATGGATTTGTTTACAAAAGTCAGTTATCATAAATGGTAATATATACAACATTGTAATTATGAGCATGCTTTACAGTTTTTGTATGTACATGGGTTAAGGTATCAGGTATGCACAGTAGAGTTTGTTCTAAGTGCACCCCAGTGGCACAGGGATAAGTCTCTGGACTCATATCGCTAAAAACAGAGTTGTAATACTTGTGGTGGGCAGAGCACAGATAGCCCATTGAGAAGCTTTGTGATTAATTCCAAACAAACAGTGATAACAAAGTTTAATACAGATATAAAATGTTTCAAAAATATTTTGTTTGCTTAGGTAAGTTCACTGAAACTAATAAAATAGATTTATCTCTTCACAGCCGGCTTGGGTAAGCAGGACCTGGTGATTAGCATGCTGAGATGAGAATCCGAGGATCCATGGTTCTCTTGCAGTAGCAGCAAAGTCACGTCATTGCACTTTAGGTCTTTGGAATGTATTACAAGAGTGACACATTACCAACACGGGTACTAGTCTAACAAAATAGTAGGATTATAACACACCCACGACCCAAAATATCTAAAGAAAGAAAATTTGTGACCAATGCGACACAAACGGGACTCTTGAACTTACGGTCTGGTATGCTAATCACCAGGCCCTATTCAACCATAATACAGTCTCCTTTAAGTCTTTCTGTTTATTATATCAAGTTAATACGTAATTAAGGTTTAGTAAAGACATTTGGGGAAAATATAGACAATGAGAGATTATTTAAACTTTAATTGAACAGATGAAAAAAATTAAACAGGTGGAATCGGTAATTTAATAACTACTATGAAGTATGAAGGTTGTTACTGCCTGAAAAAATTAGAAATAAGCAAACTATTTAATATTTATTTGACTTGCCAGGTGGAAGTTCAAAATAATGTATTAGCGCTCTGAAACAGAAAAATAAAAATGTGTAAGTTTTTAAACAATATAATTATTTTTCAAGCTACTATAAAGTAGAAGCTAAGCGGTAAATAGTACCTCGTACGAAAATTGAAATTTTCAAGTTTTTATCAACATTATTGTTACCGCGTTCATTAGCAATCAATCCACTACAATATGCACATTTTCTCCACTAGTTAGTAACATAGCTTCATATAATAGTCACGAAATTATTTTATCTTATGTTTGACCCTACAGGCTGGAACAAAAAATTAATTTCTTTCAGTAGCAACACACCTAAGAATTCTACACAGCCATAAGTTTCACCTGTATAAAATATTACGCTCAAATAGAGAAACAAATAAACAGAGTACCCTCTAAGATTCTAAGGTGAGTGAGATATTGCCTTGATATGATAAATTGGAATTTTATTCAAACCCTCATAATAATTTTTATTTGGAAAGATAGTCCATTTTTCTTGCATTTTCATGGAGAAATTTAAGATAATTTTAAGGAAGTATTTTTTTTCTTCTCAGTAGGTTATTTTGGCGAATTGGTTCTCGTCCGTATAAATTTACCTTAATCTTTGTTTTGACCTCACAGCTTAATTACGGTCACGTGGTTAAGGTGCTCGATTCACAACCTGAGAGTCGTGGGTTCGAATCCCCGTTCCACCAAACATACTCGCCTTTTCAACTGTGGGGGCGTTATAATATGACAGTCAATCCCATTATTCGTTGATAAAAGAGTAACACAAGAGTAGGCGTGGGTGGTGATGACTAGTTACGTTCCTTCTAGCCTTACGCTGCTAAATTAAAGACGGCTATTGCAAATAGTCATTGTGTAGCTTTGCACGAAATTCAAAACAAATAAATAGTTTTATTAAACTCTTCTCTGTGTTTGATGTTCGTTAAAATGAGTTGAAGATTTTACGCCATTCTATACGTTTTGATTATAGGCGAATAGTAAACTTTTGTTATTTGAAATATTCATTTTTGATAAAATATATTAGTTTTATACAAATGTATGAGTGTATCACGTGAAATGTATATGATGTAAAATAGACTCAACAAAGACAAATATCAAGCTTTCTTTATAATAAACATAACAAATTGAAATATATATATATATATATATATGTAAGGAATACTCAACATCACTTTCAAAACCCCCAAAGGTTTAAAATGTATTACACAAACATTTGTTCAATATACACTTAGAAACAGTCTTCAAGCATTATTGGTTTCTGTAATCCTCACTTTAAATCAAGAAGTACAATGTGCGAAAATTGTAAATGATACTAGTAAGATCAAAGTATAATTTTATAGAAATAGTATTACCAGTAAATAAAAATTAGCAATGTTCTTTCTTTTGCATGAACTAGGTTTTAAATTTATTTTCTGTGTGTTTTTATACAAAAGAAAACATTCTGAGAGTCTTCTAATTCTGCTTGAGCACGCCTACCAAAGACGACTAAGGTAAGAACATATTTGATACACATACCGATGCAAAGACAGTCAAGTAGCCACAGTGTGTCTTACTTCTTGTACACTTTATTTAAAAAAAAAGTGTAAAGTGTGTTATGGTTTGTTGCTATGGTGACAAGCAGGTTCGCAATGCAATTCTGTAATATTTAATATGAAATATAGAAAATTGTGATATAAAATTTGAGTAATAAATGTGGAATTTTGTTGTGATAAATAAACAAATTTTAAATAACTTTTCCTTCGTTTTTCGAAATCAACTATGTGAAGTGTTGTCCCTCCTCCATTCTCCAGAACTATCCCGCCACCTAGCGTGGATCGAAAGGATAGCTTCAGATCGATATTAGTCTGCAGTAGTGTTTCACATGCCATTCGACAACGTGCGGTGAAAAGTTTCAGTTTAAAACTTAAAGAAGGCTTTTAAAAAACTCTGATTACAATGATAGAGACCAGTATATTCATATACCACTTATCGAAAATAAGCTCATGTCGCTTAATTTTTGAATAAGTGAACAACGAGGAGAATGAGTTTTTTCCTAACCAAAATTTGAAGATATCAAAAGCTCAAGCCTCGCCCTGTGATTTTGTCGAGAACGCGATTCCTTCTCTAATTCAGACCTTTACTCGTTCGAAGAGTTCAAACTTCGTTTTGAAACCCCAGTATAATGTTCGTCTGCTTGTGTATCTGAAAAAGCTTCAGCTTGTTAGCTAGTTGGAGATATTCTTGTTCGAAAAACTTCTCCCTTATTCAGCTATCTTAGTGTAAGATAGGAAGAGGCTTATAAATGTGACTGAACATAATAAACACAATGTTTGAAAAAGTCCGAAATTAATGTTTATATTCTCCAATTTGGTAAAAGGAACCTTTAGTTATAGCTGATTACGTCAAACAGTTGCGCGCCGGTGAAAACAAAGACCACAGGGATCAACCATGTGGCGCCTGCCGCCACTCAGACATCGTCCCATGACGTCATCCTGATGCAGTGTATGGATAACTAAAGTTTGCGTTCAAATGGCGAACTGGCGTTTAAAATACCTCATGATGATTTTATGATACTGACCTCTTTTAAGTGAGGAAGTTCAAAATTAATTAAAGACTGTAAAAAGGTAAGGTTGGAAGTCGGAATGTTTCGGGCTGTATAATGATTGTACATTTCTGTACCTTAGAATACTATATTGTTAAGGAAATATTCTTCATATGTAGGACTGTTACTGTAATGATACTGTATAAATTCGCAGATCTATGTATATGTATATAGATATACATGACAACACCATTATCAAAGAATTTAATTTACATAGTTTACTGATTTTAAGCTTTTTCTAATAATATTATTTGACAAAATATATTAACAGTTTAAAATGAGCAAACCCTTTAAACTAGAATTATTCATAATATACTGTTAATAATTTCAGGTATACCTATTCATGTAGTTGTTCTTGCAAATATGTGACTGTGCAGGTGTAATACTACTTAGACATTGAGTTATCGGATTTCTGATAGGTGTGGCTGGTAATACCTATCTGAAAAAAAAAAAGGTTTTAATCAATACTAGTAGTCATTGTGTTTGAATACTTTTGTTTAAAAACAAGTTAGGCTTGTTGTGAATCTCCAATAATATAACTTAAAATAATAACATACTTCTCAAATAACTTAAAATAACGAAATAACTCAAATTTGGAATGATATATACATGTTATATTTAACTTTGTAACATACTATTTTCGTTACTAGACTATTCACTTAAAAACCGTAAAATAAAATAATGTCAAGTATCCATCAATTTTGTATGTACATAGATAATGATTATTTAAAAATAATTACCTTTTGTGCTATATATAAAATTGATTAATCCAGAATCATCCGATAAATAACTCTAAATAAAAAAGAAGAAAAGTATATTTTACTGAGTGTCTGCAACTTCTCTATAAGTGACGTGTTAATATAGCATAAAAATTATAAAATTAACTAAAATGAAGAAAATGTCACTTAGACACGTGTTGTATGATGGCATTTTGTTTTCAAATAGGTAAAGGGAAAACAATATAAGTTTTTATAAACAGTTTATAAACATTTAATTTATTAAGTATATATTTCATAATGTGTTAATATATCATTTTAAGTTACCATTTAGACTTAAATGTTGTTACATAATTCTCATTCTAAAAATTGACAATTTAAAAGTAAAAAAGATGGCTGTAACTTAATTGCTAAGAATGTTCTATGACTGACAGTTTATTAAGGCAAACCATTTATGGTCTGATTCGATTAAGTCTTCTTCTGGTGTATAATCGAACAAGATTGTGTAGGAACGTTATGATGATTAACATCCATATATGTTATCTATATTCGCAGTATACTGCGTGTTCACAAAAAAAAATAAAGGTATCTGGTAATGGGTGGACTAGTATTCAGAAAATCATAGTAAAAAATGAAATATAAATCACGATATTTGCAAAATTATAAAAACTAATTAATAGCAGGAATTATTGTAATTCCTTAAAAATCATTTTCTTGGAACATACAACAAAGAGGGTGCATTGTACAGCAAAAGTTAAATATTCTACCTAGATAATGTGCTTTTGCTTACTGTAAAAATCACCTGTAATCCAAACTAAAGACTTAATAAAATGTTTTGTGCAATGAACTTTCTGAATGATCAGTTGTTCATTAAGTCCAAGTTGCTACTAAACTGATGCAGAATTGTACATTCATTTAAGAGAAGTTGCGTAAAAAATTTAAAGTAGGGAATTATTTAAATTTAAAGTGCTTTCACTTGTTCTGGAAATTCGTTACCAGAACAAATATTCTCCTACTACTTCTAATACTAATCTGGAAGAAGAAGAAAAAACATTTCGGCATTTTGTTACTAGAGGGCGTTACAGGAGCAAAATATTCCCATGATATTTACTTTGGAATTTTGTCAATGGAGTACAGAATACAGTTTGATGTTTAAGCTACAAAGGTGTTTACATGGTACTTAAACTATAAATTCATGACAGGTGTAAACTTTGTGCTGAACTTCAATGAACAAATATTTTAAGTTTTAACCTTTATGATCGGGATCTAATGTTGTATCTTATTACAGGAGTAGTTTAAAGCTGTAAATTGAAAATGTGTACATCAGATAATAAAGTTTGCTAATGATTGTTCCCCACTGGCACAGCGGTAGGTTTGGGGATTCATACTACTAGAAATCAAGTTTCGATACCCGTAATGGGCAGACCACAGATAGCCCCTTTTTGTAGCTTTGTGCTTAATATCAAAACAAACCATATAAAACAATTGTTAGTGATTAGTAATTTTAGAGAAAAATAATTTTCTTTGCCATGTGAGTACAATGAAATGTAGTAACATTAAAATGTTAGTATATGAAAATGCTAGTCTTTCTGAAAAAGGTAAGCAGTAAATGATTATCATGATAGAGATTTTTGTAAATATGTATATAAATACGTTAAGGCATTTCTCAATTCATCACTTACGTTCATCCTCGTTTTTATTGTTTACATATAACTCAAAATACATTTTAAAAAACATACGTAAATCAGTTAATCAGGCTAGTGCATTCCGTAATCTGTATATATATTATCTATCAATAACTAGACGCTGTCCAGACAAAATGATCAACTTTGTATTATTAACAATAGCGATTTCATAAAATCACCTAATATAATGAAATACTGACAGGTAGATTTCGCTAAAATTCTACCCGTTGTGCATGCTTACACAGGGAGAGTCTAATAAAAATATTACACCCATGTTTGATGTCAGAAAATTACCAGTGTGTGTCTAACTAATCTTATACTGGCGTTCGATAGACTTTGGCTGTGTTCTTACTGTAGACCGAATTAAAACAGTGTAGATCATGCATTTATTGATTTCACGATTTCATTTAGTGCAAAGCAAGCTAGTGCAAAGAAAACATGTACATTCAGTCTTTAAGTCTTGAACTAAATATTGTTAATGCCTGTTTTATAAAGTGACACTTTAAAAGACACAGTACTGTTTAAAAATGAAAAAAAATATTTCATAATCAAGTTATTTGAACTCTCTGTCTCATCTCCAAAATTCAAAATCTAAATTATGTAACAGTTAAATCTCAAGTCTTAAATATCGAAAAATATAGACGGATAAGAAAAGAAACATTATTTCGTTGCAAGCGATAAACCATTATGTTTAGCTACAGTGTGGTTACCGCAACTGTTTTAACAGCTTAATTGTCTGGAAGATAAAAATGCTTCATTTTCTATAGCTACAATTTTTCTTACTACATTATTTACTAGCTGAAAACAAATTTAAACTTGTTTGATATCTGGTTCCTTTAAAAGTACTTTCATTTAACATCTGTTCAACACTACCCCCCATCCCGCTAGGACAAATGTAAGTCTACAGATTTATAACGCTAAAATTAGGGGTTCGATTCTTCTTGGTGTGCTCAGCTAATAACCCTATGTGGCTTTGCTATAAGAAAACACACACACAGCACTAACCTTTTATGCATTAGAAACGTACTAACTAGAACTATGCCTGCCAACCTGAAATAATAACTGGTCTACTTGAAGTTAACAAAGTGTACCAATTAATAATACGCTATAATGTTGAATCTAGTCAATTAGATCTATTCCGAGACATTAACTGATCAATGATAACTGACGAAAAATATTAAATTGAAAATTCAGCTGGTCAGCTGTAACTTGAACAGAAGTAGCAACAAATGAGACATTAAGTTCAAACTTACATTATCTGGTCATTTAGGATTTTACAGAGTAACAGTTGAACCTGAAATAGGAAATTTTACAAACTTCCTGGTGTCGTTTTGCTAGCCAGAAATTTTAAAGTGAAATAATTATTCACCCAATTAAAACTGTATTAAATTGAGCTTATTAGCTGTTCAATCCTTGACTGCCACTCTTCCATCGCACCCAGAGTTTAAAATACGAGAAATCTTTTGTAGTATTGCAAAGATTCGAAGAAGGGTCCCAGCTCAAAAATCCAGAACTCTACCTGAGAGGAAGTCTACATCCTTTTAAGAAAGTACAGATACAAGCAGACAAGCAAATTCAAGGACTACTTTTTATCTTGCCCCATGATGACTCAGTGATAAGTCTGCAAGCTTCAAACGCTAGAAATGGGATTTAGATACACGCAGCGAGAAGAGCACATACAACTATATGTGTAGATATATGCTTAACAAACATACAAGTTTGCATTTTGTTACAAGTCTTTGAGGAATGGTGAAAATGACCAATGTAAGTTTTAATTAACACCTTCATCTAATGTTAATTTTGTGTAAATAAAACTAACATTACTATAATAAAAACGTCTTCTTTTTCGTAACAAAAAGGAATCCTCAATTGTTGAGGCACTTTAAATTCATTTAGGCAGGATTAAAGTAAATTAATCCAAAAGATCTTTTCTCTTTTTTTCTTTTCTAAAACCTATTTTTTTTCGCACGCCAACAATACCGTAAGTGTAGAACGTGTGAATACCCAGTTCAATTTTATTACTTATTATGATTTCTATGTACCCTCCAACTGAATTTTTTTAGGCAGGATTAGAGTAAATTAATATATGAAATCTTGGGCGTGGTCAAATACATCAATTGAAAAAGTTTGACCTCCTGAGTCGGAAACTGCAATTGGATCTCAAATCCGTCAGAAATGATAGAAGTATGAGTTAAAAGATTGTATTTAAGAAAACAAACAAACTCAAAACCGTTCTATGAGCTGCTCATCGCAACTAATAATTTTTCTCCTCTCAACACATCAATTTAGACTTTCACACAGAAACGTCAACCTATATTTAGTTGCCAACTCATTTTACGTGTATATAGCTATTTAAGGAACATTTTTGTGTATTTAACTTACTAAAGTATTGTCCAAATGCAACTATAGGTTTCAAGGGAATCATTAATTTTTATCTTACTCATGAAAATCCTTCAAAACCCCTTACGTTACAATAAGCCATCCATTTGAATTTACATGTTAAATCAGTGAAAAATAGTAACGTAACTTCGTTCATCTCAAAACAACATTTTAACGAAGTATGCTTAAAAAACATTCGGTACAAAACTTGTGAAGTTAGAATATCATCCAGGAAATGTTTTTGTATATGGTATATTTGTTTCGCATTGAAAATGGCTTTTATATCACAGGCCAACGTGTTAACAAAATGAAAGTTTATGATTTTGTTGAAATTATATATTGAATTTTATACTTTTTACTCTTCAAATACTCAAGTAATCGAGAAACATGATCAAAGATTTAAAAAATGGGTAACGTATTCTCCACTTATCCACGGTAGTAAAGTGGTTTGTTTGTTTCCAACAATGTCACATTAGGTATGACCCCAGATTTATTTGAGATGTATGTTGAAACCTAATTATCGCCTACATTTGTTTAAATATAAGGACCATATGTCTGTATTAACATCACCAAACGTCCATCCTGTCAGCTAGGCTATATCAAGTCCACTAAAAGCAGGGTTCGGCATTGCCAAGTGGTTAGGGCGCTCGAATCGGAATCTCAGGTTCATGTATTTGAATTCCTGTCATACTAAACAAGCCCGCCCTTCTAACAGTGGGGGCGTTGTAATGATATCATCAATCCCATTATTTGTTGGTAAAATAGTAGCCCAAGAGTTGACGGTGGGTGGTGATGACTAGCTGCCTTCCCTTTTGTCTTACACTGCTAAATTAGGGATGGCTAGAGCAGCTAGCCCCCATGTAGCTTTGCGCAAAATTCGAAAACAAACAAACTAAAAGCAGATTGTTAACTTGTTAACTAGTTCGAGATCCATTCAAATCATTTTAAGATCTTAGCAAGAGCCAACGATGAATAGAGATTCGGTATGAAAGATATCTTCCACATACACAACTGAGCCCTGAGATTAGCCAAATTAGCTCCGGAGGTAAGTTACATTTATATTTAATTTATCCGATAAACTTTTGAATTCACAACACTTTATTAGATATTTATCCATTGTCTAAGAGAAAACAGAAACACCCCTTGCATATGATTACATTGAAACTTCTTCAACTAGTAACGTATCTCGTTTAGAAGCAACTTTAAATGCATTTTCTAATTAACGTTAAAGATAATGGTGGCGATAATAGAGGTTGTTGCTGTTTTATTTTTAAGATTAATTCCGATTTTTAAACCCATTACACAGCTGTTGATTTAAAACCACTTTTTAAAATAGTCTTATTAATAAAAGTGTACTCAGCATTACTAATGCTCTTAGAAGGTAATAAGTTTACAACTAAGTAATATTTTCTTTATTTTACTCTTAGATGTTGATGAATTTACAACCAAATACTAATTCTTTTTATCTCACACCCTTAGATATTGATAAGTTAGAGTCGGATATTATCCTTTTTATCTAATACTGTCTTATATTAATAAATAAGCAATCAAACAGTGCATTATTATTACAACGACCGTAGTAACTGAAATATCACCCGTGTTTTCTTCTGTTGATATCCATAAGCGTTTAAGAGTTGATAAACAAAAATATTTTAGGCAATTATATACATGGCGTTTATTTTGAGCAACTACGACACAAAAATGTAAGCCTGAAACTTTTGCACTATGGTGTAATTTAATTAAGTTTCAGTTTCCACTACCCATTTTGCTTTTAACTGCGCAAATAATTTTATTAATTTTTATTGTATTATGTATTTACGTACTTTTATTTTTTTTCTCTTTCAGTTGCACAGATATCACTATTACTAACTTTATCAAGTGTTTAATAAATGTAATATTGCCATTCTTTTTTATTGCGCATGTTAAAATTTTCTATAGTGACAAATAAAAGACTGTTTGCCTGCAGTGATGACGTGTGTTGAAGTTCCGCTTGCAAAACTTTTTAAAATTTTTTTAACCAGAAATATATGTTCTATACTGCTCTACATTACTGAGGTCACGAGTAGTTCAGTGGTTGCTATGACAACAAATGCTATAGATTCCACTTTAAAGATTCATTAACAGTCAATGGATATTTTGTCTGAATTTTACTTGACCCCAAAGTTCAAAACAACTTTTTCACGTTTTTTAGAGTTCTAGAAAAGAAACGAAAAGTATACTTTCATTCTTTTACACATTTGACTACGCCTTTTTTTTTTAAATGAACGTAGCTAGAAAACAGAACATTAGTGGACGTTGGCCATGTATTGATCTAGTAGAATATTTGTGGAGAAACAAGGTATGCTACCTACTGCAGTCTGAAATTTGATCTTTAAAATAAAGCTTATATTTTACTTAACATCTTCAAAACATATCCCTATGTCGACCACAAATACATGTATGTATTGTTATAATATTTCAAAATATCATATATTTTATTTTTATTAATAATGTATCGTGAAACATTAACAAAAGTATTGACTAATCTTTAAAGATATCTGACATACAGTCTGGTAAGATATTAGTAAAGCAGCTAATAATGAATTTTCTGTGAACAATTATATTAGGTATTTTTGAAATGCTGTAACGTATAAGACACCAAAAATTACTTATGTTTCTCATTAGAGTGTATGTGAAGTGCACAAGGTGTAACTTTACGAAAGTATATTACATTTTCTTTATGGGTAATTTTGAAGTTATTCATTCAAGCGAGAGCTTATTTACGACACTATGCAGTAACAAGAAAGTTTACATATTGTAAGTTCTTACGAAGTAGGAAAATTTTAAATTTTGAAGTCTGACGAACAGCAGTCACTCGATGAGATGCTGGAATAAATCAAGTTATATTTTAGTTTGAAGCTGTGTTTTTATCTAGTTATTAATTATAAATGTTATTTGTTTTTTGTTAATCACAAAGATTCATAAAGATATTATTGACTAGATATACCAATTAAATAAAAATAAAATTCTCAAGTTTCAAGGGAAAATATCTTCATTACTCAATATTATGTCGAGAAACTGTTTATAATAGTTATAAAGCTACAGTATATTAAATATAATAGTTATAAAGCTACAGTATATTAAATATAATAGTTATAAAGCTACAGTATATTAAATATAATAGTTATAAAGCTACAGTATATTAAATATAACAAATCTTGTTTTTTGTTATTTTTGCATATCTTACTCTGGGCCAACTAAATGAAATAATTTTATCTGGTATAATTTATTTAGCACTGCATTTAAATGATTAAGCAAGTTGTGTTCAGTTGTTCGTTTTTTATACATATATATATCTTACGTTTGTTTATACTTTAGTCTATTGTTGTTCCTTTCAAAATTACATCCGTTTGTTTTAATTCCTAAATAACATGGAATAAAGGTATTAATTTTATTGGCATTAAAAATGTACTCTAGCCTCTTAAGTATAACAAAAACTGTTTAATATCTATGCTTCATTTGAACTACGACTTAATTCATGCAGAAATACACGAGTATTATGCGTATTAACGGATTCATGTATTCTTTTTATGTAAATTCAAACGTAACAAACAAAAAGTGTAAGTACATATAATACTAATCATAAAAGTATAATGAAGAGTGACCATGTATTATCACGGATTTCTTTAGTTATTTCTCAGTGTTTTATGTTCGCAAAACTAACAAGTTTAGTCACTTAATCTACTTCCTAGAATACTTGAATGTTTCTAGTGTCATATTTGACAGTACAATGCTCGATGAATCATGCTGTATATACTTAAAGATTATTTTTAATTATAAAAATACTCTATCAAAAGTGACAAAACACTGAAAAATATTGTAAGTCCTTAAAATGGTGTAGTTTGAGATTTCTTTCATTCTACTTTTTAAATATTTCAGAAATTAGCCACATTATTATCTACCGTGCAAAAGTGTTAGGACAACAGAACATTTTGTCCTTTTTTTCCATTCTAGGGGAGCTAATTCTTCCATGCCATTACAAAATTTAAATTTCAGCACTATAGTAATTTTTTACTGGTATTAACAATATTTGCCAACTGAACTAATATGTTATGATTTGGTTTTAACCATGAATTATATATTAGGTTTAATAAGGTTTTAAAAAAATTATGACTTTATTTTCGAATTTCTGAACAAAATGAAAAAGGTTTAACAAATATTTAAGATAATTTCGTATTTTAAATCTTAAATTATTGATTAAAGCAACTCCTCACACCAAACAACTTTTACCAACACTGAATAAGACGTAGTCTTCTTTTAAATTTCATATTTTAAAACATGTACAGTGTTTTTGTTTGTTACTGCTTCGGTTTCTATGTATTTTAGTTTCGTTTAAATTATAGTTATTACACTAAGGTATTTTAGCTATTTGCTTAAAAATTATGTTATTATTTTATTTTGCTTCAGATACCAAAGATGGAATCTGTAAAACTTATCTGTGTCCCCTTCCATTATAATTAACAATGTTGTTTATTTTAAATATCGTTAACCTTTTTATTGGTATTATTAGTAATACAAGCGAATACTGTCATGTTTCGTGTCAGTTAGAATATATATTATAGGGTTGAAACGAATAATCCAATTAAAGCCTAAACATATCTAATAATAATTTCTATGCAAAACTATTACTTACAGCCACTGTATTGTAAAACAGTATTTTCCATAACAATTATAATAATAATTACAATATATTGCATTAATTATCTGAAAACACTATTTTTATTTATATTCATCACCGGAAATATACTATTTTAATGTGGAATACACATTTATAACATCTTTCATAACGATATTGCTCTTGTAATAGATGTAATTTTATTTTGTAATTTCATATGCAAATTCTAGATAGTTTTTGTTTAATAGAATTGAAACGTCATCTTGACCAAATATTATTTTCTTTTTGATATTGGTGAGTATTCTAACGAAGTTGTTTTATTTTGATAATCATATCCTGTGATATGTCACTGCTAGTAACATTTCGACCAATTATATGTTACCTTGATTGCATCAAACATGATGCCGTGTTTAAGTGGTCCATATTTGTTCATAACGTAAACGAGTAAAAATACTTTTTCAAATATAACTTTTATTTTCAGAATTAAGCAACAAAGTGCACAAGAAGAACACCTGTAAATTCTTATTATAAAATCTTATTTTGGTTTTAATATTTAATATATATAAGTGTCTTTCCTAATATTTACTAATTAAGGAAAACCATTGTGTATAGTCTGTTATAAAATATTTTGTTTTTCATTGAAAATAAAATAAAAGTATGGTATTACTTAATTAGTGTTTAAATCACCATAAACGTGGAAACCATCGATTATAAACAAAGTAGTGGTTTTTATAAACAAACACAGGTAAAATACACTGGTATTCTGTTTGAAAAATTGTATTTCTTATCTTTCAGACTGTCCTATAACTTTCGTTCTTTTTGAGAAAGTGTCAGCTCTTCACACGGAGAAACACGCCTTTTAACCAGCTATAACTATGACCAAGTGTTCTGGGTCAATCGATGACCTTTCGGATCTAGAAGAGGAAACATTATTCCGTCCGTTTACAAGAGAATCCTTAGCAGCCATTGAGGCACGGATTACTGAGGAAGCGGTGCGGAAAAAAGAGCACGAGGCGAAGGAAGCAGAAAAAAAAGCTGCAGCGGAAGGAACAGGGGAGAAAGAATCACAAGAGGATGAAGAAGATGAAGATAAACCAAATAAAAACCTTGAAGCCGGAATGCCCCTTCCAAAGCCCCTGGAAAGGGAATTTCCGATTGAAATGGCTGCAACACCCCTTGAAGATTTGGATGAATTTTACAAAAATCAAAGGGTTAGTAAGGTTTAAACTTTGTATGTAAGTCTTTATTAATTGTTCACAAAACTGTAAAATCGGGCTTTATTCCGTGTAACATCACAAAATATTCTTCGTACTTTAAGCTATGAGTTTGTTATAAGTGTAACAGATAATCCCTTAACGTGGATGGTAGGTTGTACGAAATTACTAACTGACTGCCTTCACTATATAGCCTTAATAATTTTGTTATATATACAATATATAAGAACGAATTTATGTTGCATCGTAGAAATAAGTTCATTTTTTCCTGATTTTGCATTTTGTTAAGAATATTGAGATAAGTGCTGCCACCTGTAGTTAGGAATAACTCAAGGAGAACATTATTCATGACAGGAACAGGAAGTATTGTGATGTCACACTTTGTATTTTTTTTATATACATGTTTACTCAATGAATAAACACATATCAACAGGTTATGGGCCCAGGAATGCTCTAATAGTGCTTAAACAGATGAAACTGTTTTAAAATTATTAATACAAGTAATCCAGGAGATGCTGAGGATTACTGTAGAACAGTTTTGAATGACAATTTTTGTTGTATGGCACAGGATTTACATGGATACTTTATCACAAGCGCTGGGTGATTCGTTTCCTTTGTCTGGAAGCCACTGTGAAATACCAAGATAAACTATAAGCAAAATATTGATTGACACTCTATTTTCTCAAGTCATATAAAGGGAGAAATAGATCTAAATTAAAGAAAGGAACATTACACTTGTGGCTGAAATAGTTTGATAATGGAAGATAAAATATCACTTGATAAGTTGAGAGAAAATAATTGGGCGCATGGAAATTTCAAAAGGAACATTTATTGAGAGGAAAAGGCCTATGGGACCATGTGACTGAAACAGAGGTATTGGCAGAGACAGCCAATGATCAAACAAAGACAGATTTCAACAATTGTTCTGAATATTCAAGGTGCACAACTCTATATTTACACCTCATGCACAACTCTTAAGGAAGCATGGAACGTATTGCGTGCTCACTTTGATAGGAACACACTAGCCAATAAACTATTCCTGAAAAAGAAGTATTTTCGATGTGAGATGAAAGAAAGCATGACGGTCAAGGAACATTTGAAACAAATGAAGGAATTAACGGATCAGCTTGCTGCGGTTGGGGCGGAAATAGCAGAAGAAGATCAGATTGTTACTTTACTTGGTAGTCTGCCAGCTAGCTATGATACAATTGTAACAGCCCTGTAAACCAAAATTGATGATATCTCATTAGAATTTGTGCAACAGGCACTGATTAATGAAGAACAAAAGAAGAAAATAATCACATCGAATGAAACATTATCAACTGCATTAGCCACTCGCAGCAACTTTAAACCACATGGAACACAAGAAACAAAGAAAATGGGCAACAGCCTCAAGTGTTACAAGTGTGGCAGAGAAGGACATATAAAACGCAATTGTCCAACACTGAAGGAAATGGTCCACAAAGCTAAGAATGTGGATATTAATGTGGCGGAAGATTATACTGATGGAAACAATGGTGTTGCTTTTGTAACAAACCAGGATAAAGGAATAGGAAATGAGGAATGGTTGGTGGATTCTGGTGCATTTAGGCATGTGACACACCAGAGGAACATATTATCAAATTATCACAAGTTTAGCACACCTCAGCAAGTTAGGATTGGTGATGGAAGAACTGTTGAAGCTCTTGGAGTTGGAAACTGTAAACTAGAAATGACATTTAAAGTCAGTAATTCAAAGCATGTCACAATGCAGAGTGTCCTTCATATACCAAAACTAGCTAGCAATCTATTCTCAGTAGGAGCTGCTACTGAAAAAGGAAATATTGTGCAATTTGGAATTAATCGCTGTTACATCCGAGGTAAGTCAGAACAACTCCATGGCATGGATACAAGAAAGAATGATGGTCTATACCAACTGGACTGTAAGACCAATGTTATTGAGAATGCCTCAGTAGCCTCAAACAGCAGCATGAATGGCTTGGATATATGGCATCAACAACTAGGGCATGTCAGTGTTTCACAGTTACAGAAGCTTGTCAGGAGTGGAAATGTAAGTGGAATCAAATTCCAGAAGTCTGATGAAGCCAGTTTCTGTGTAGGATACACTGAAGGTAAAATGCACAGGAAGCCATTTAAGTCAGTGGGAGAAATCAGATCAAAGGGAAGAATGCAACTGGTACACAGTAATGTCTGTGGTCCTATGCAAACTCCATCTATTGGAGGTAGCAAGTACTTTGTTACATTTATTGATGATTACTCAAGATGCTACAGAATGTATTTCTTGAAATAGAAGTCAGAAGTCTTTGAGAAATTCAAGGAATTTGAGAAGTTGTACTCAAATGAATCTGAAGAGCGCATAAAAACCCTGTGCACAGATAATGGCGGAGAATATACGTCAAATGAGTTTCAGCAATATTTGAAGTCAAGAGGCATTCATCATGAGACGTCAGTAGCGTATTATCCAGAACAAAATGGTGTTGCTGAGAGAAGGAACAGAACTCCTGTGGAATCAGCAAGAAGCATGCTATCACATGATAAGTTACCAAGAATGTACTGGGCGGAAGCTGTAGCTACTGCAGTGTATGTAGGTAGCAGAGTATCCACATCGGCAATAAAAGATGATAATACGCCATATGAGAGATGGTATGGGAAGAAACCAGATGTAGAACACATGAAAGTGTTCGGTTGTCTTGCATATGCACATGTGCCAGATGCATCAAGACAGAAATTAGACCTGAAGTCTATGAAGGTACGTTTCATTGGATATGATAACTGCACCAAGGGATATCGACTGTATGATGAAAAATCCAGAAAGATTTTCATATGGCGAAATGCTATCTTTAATGAAACAGAATTTGGTCAAGAGCCTGTGACAAATGAGTATATCTCATCAAGTGAACAGATAGTGGACCAAGAAACAGAAGTTAAAACTAAAGATAAAGTTGAACGACCAGCAAGAAACAGGAAACCCCATCCGCTATGGATATGATGAGTATGCTGATATGGCAGCAGCAAATGAATCAGTTTGTCACACTGCAAACTTATGCAGTATGTTAGAGCCAAGCACATTAAGTGAAGCAATGTCAAGTGACAATGCAAAGGAGTGGAAGTCAGCCACAGATCTGGAATTTGAGTCTTTACAAGAAAATGACACCTGGAATCTGGTGGAATTACCAGTTGAAAGAAAATCTATAGGTTGTAAGTGGGTATTCAAAGTTAAGTATGGAAATACTGGAAATGTAGAGAGGTTCAAGAGTAGGCTGGTGGCTAAAGGTTACTCGCAGAATTATGGTCTGGATTACGAGAAAACATTTTCCCCAGTGGTGCGCTATGCATCAATTCGCTCCTTGATTGCATTTGCTGTGCAGAACAACTTGAAAATTCACCAGATGGATGTCATAACTGTATTTCTGAATGAAAATCTGGATGAAGAGATATACATGGAACAACCGGAAGGCTACGCTGTTCTAGGGAAGGAAAACCTTATGTGTAAACTGAAAAAATCACGGGATGGATTAAAACAGTCACCACACTGTTGGAACAAATCATTTCAGGAACAAATAATGGAACTGGAATTTGTTCAGAGTTCAGCAGATCCATGTGTTTACATACGGAAAGGTGAAAATCTAGCAATAGTTGCAGTATATGTGGATGATATTATTTTGGTTGCTGATAGTGATGATGAAATAATCACTATAAAGGAAGCACTGAAGGAAAAATTCCGCGTGAAAGACCTTGGAAAGCTCCATTACATCCTTGGACTCAGTGTTGTTCAGGATGAAAAGAATGGCTGTGTATGGTGAAATTTGGAATGACTGAGTGTAAGGCAGTTGCAACTCCATCAGATGTAAACGTGAAACTGCAAAAGGATGGTGGTGTTAGCACTCAGGTTGACCGCAGTTTGTACCAGTCGTTGGTAGGCAGACTTCTGTATGCTGCAATGGGAACAAGGACCAGATAATGCATATGCAGTAGGAGCAATATCGAAATATTGTGCTCAGCCCAACACAGCACATTTGACAGCAGCAAAGAGAATCCTACGTTACTTGAAAGGAACAGCTGATCTTAGTCTTCAGTTTGAAAAGGTACCAGGAGACGTCATTACTGGTTACTCAGATGCAGATTTTGCTGGAGACCTGGATGATAGGAAGTCCACATCAGGAAATATCTTCATTCAAGCAGGAACAGCTGTAAGTTGGGTTAGCAAAAAGCAATCCACGGTGGCCCTGTCCACCTCAGAGGCAGAGTGTATAGCCTTGAGTCTTTCAGCACAGGAAACAGTATGGTTGAGAAGACTACTGCAAGAAATAGGTTCCGAAGTTGATGACCCTGTTCGTATCATGGAAGATAACCAAGGAACAGAACAATTGCAATGGCACAGAATCCAGTGGGTCATGCAAGAACAAAACACATTGATATTTGTTACCACTTCGTTCGTTAATGTGTGCAGAACGGATCAGTAAAACTGGAATATTGTCCCACAAACAGTATGACTGCTGACATTCTTACAAAGTCACTTGCTAGAAATGCATTTGAAAGGTTGAGAGATAATGTTGGACTGGCACCAATGGATAAATGAACCAGATAAAGTGACGATTATAATAACAGATTGAAAGTAATTGTAAAACATTTAGAATAACTGTAAGATTATTGACAGTAATTGTAAGTTTGTGTAAAACTTAAAATTAAGTGGGAGTGTTAAGAATATTGAGATAAGTGCTGCCACCTGTAGTTAGGAATAATTCAAGGAGAGCATTATTCATGAAGGAACAGGAAGTTTTGTGATGTCACACTTTGTATTTTTTATACATGTGCACTCAATGAATAAACACATATCAACACATTTTAGATTATTTTTATCTAGTGTGAAATGTTTTTGTGTTGCTAAAATACTTAATAAACTTTTAACAATTAACAAGGGTTTTCTCTTCCTTTAAAATATAGCAAAATATAAACAACTTCTGATTTGACTGGAGCATAACGGACTTTTAATAGAAGATCAGTTTCCAAAACATTAAAAACCAATAGTCACAAATCTCATTGGATTATCGTATTATTTATAATTATTTTTATTTAGTATTTTTTGTTTCTTTTTCTCGTTTGAAGATCTGAAATAAATGAATTTGTTAAGAATATACGTGAGCGTGGGTTTTAAAAAGAAAACAATAAGTTACTTCTACTTCAAAGTTGTATTAAAAGGATTAGATGAAAATATAAACTTATATGCCATTGAATGGGATAAGTTGTAAATTTTTAGCTATAACTTTGATTCTGTTTCGTTTATAGAACTAATTTAAGCAACATTCAGTGTAAGTTATAATTTTAATGCGATAAAATAAAACAATTTAATGATTCAATATTTTGTCATATAGCATTTATTTTACTCATTAAAATGAACCACTTTACAGGGCATAATATAACTTGGTGTTAATTATCGTTTTTGTTGTGGTGTAAACGTCTCTGTCAAGCTCGTGAGGCATGATTTAATTGTTCATTCTTATCATAAGGCATTAGTATTAAGCCTATAAATATATTTTACATTATAAGCTTAATATTGTTCGGTTTTTTTTTGTTGCTAGCTAGCCACAAACCTACACAATTGTCTGTCTGTGTTCCACCCACCACAGGTATCGAAACCAAAATGCTAGCACTTTAAGCTTGTAGACTTACTGCTGAACCATTGGGATTGTTCATATTGACTACTTATAATAACTGTGATAAGTAGTTGCAATCGTGCTTTGCCGGCTTCAATAATGCGTTCACACCATAGCAATTGCTGTTATAACAAATGGCTTGTATAAATAATGATCCAGTCGACTTGATGAACTCTTGACTGAGTGAAACATGACGTAGGCAGTGGATCTGGTGACCATATTATGGTAGAAATTATATTATTATACACTCTTCTAATTCTTGAAAATCCAATGGGACTTGATAAAGAATTTAGTGTGAAAAAAAATTATATGTCTAATCCTAACAAAATTTCATAAGCATAATTTATTATAATTTTTCTTTATATTATTTATGTAAAAACGGCTCGTTTGGGTTGGGAAATGTTTTTACGTAGAGGAGTTATACATTAGAAATTTTCTCAACCCAAACGAGCCGTTTTCACATATATATTTTTCTCTGCAAGTGGGTTTTCTCGACATCACTGATCTTTATATTATTTAATTGAAAATCTTGGTGCTGTACAAATATTCAAATAAATGATTTCGTGAAATTTGAACAAAATTAAAAAATTAATTTTTTAAAAGAGCATCTCGATATCTGTGATGAAAATAAAATAAGCTTTTCAATAACGATTTCAATCGCAATACCAGTTTTCACAAAGGTTTAGTCGTTCTTGCACAGAATGACATGAATTATGTATTTAGAACGTTTTTTTAGTCTTACATTGCATCGTAATCTAGTCAAGAACCCGAGAAATGCTGAAAGCTTATGGATTATTAGTACATCAGCCTGAAATGTACATACTAAAAATATTACACATATTTAATTTTTTTAACATCTTATTTACGTGAGTATTTAATATGACATCACTTTACCAATATTTCCTTTACAGACATTTGTAGTGATTAGCAAAGGTAAGGACATTTTCCGGTTCAGCGCTCACAACGCCCTTTGGCTTCTTAGTCCTTTCAATCCTTTCCGTCGTTTTGCCATCTATGTACTCGTCCACCCAGTCTTCAGCTTTATCGTCATTGTTACCATTCTTATAAACTGCGTCCTTATGACCCTTCCTGAAAATGAGAGCGTTGAACAGTCTGAGTAAGTTTGATTTACGTACTTACTCTTCTTTTTTTTTTTTTGTCAGAACTATACAAACTAAAAACCATTGTTTAAAACATAATTATTATTACAAATGTCAGTTAGCAAGTAGATAAATCGTTTAGTTTTTACCATAAGCAAATGTAAATTGCTTCTCTTAATATTGTTAACAAGTGAAAACAAATGTTTTTATGTTGTTTGATTTTGTTTGGACCAACTTAACTCGGGGGCTCGGGATGGCCAAGCGTGTTAAGGCGTTCGACTCGTAATCCGAGGGTCGCGGGTTCGAATCCCAGTTGCACAAAACATGCTCGCCCTTTCAGCCGTGGGGTGTTATAATGTGACAGTCAATCGTTGGTAAAAGAGTAGCCTAAGAGTTGGCGATAGATGGTGATGACTAATTGCCTTTCCTCTAACCTTACACTGCTAAATTAGGGACGTCTAGCGCAAATAGCCATCGAGTAGCTTTGCGCGAAATTAAAAAAAAGCAAAAAACAACTTAAGTCGGTAACCACTCTTAGTGTGGTTTATAAGTAGTACATTTCAACATATTTTTCTAAACAATGTACAAACTATATTAGTATAATCTTTAAAAAAAATTGTAACTTTATTTTCGAATTTTTAACAAAATTAAAAAAGGTTTAATAAGGATGTGAGACAATTTTGTATTTTAGGTTTTATGAAATGTTATAATTAATACCTGTCATTTTATGGATTTTTAAAAATATAACCTTCTAATAAACTTTGAATTCTACAAGTTTTAATCCTCTCTTAGGGTGATTTTCACAACAATATATACTATTGAATCAGTTATCAAGATTTTAGCACGTGGATTTATACTTGATCAGTTTACGTATCTACGAGACCCGTGGAACTGGTTAGACTTTATAGTCATATCCCTAGCGTGAGTATATATAGTATCTTTTGGAATAGTATACACATGTATACGCTTTTAAGCTTACGTTCAATTCAAAATCAAAATTTGAAATTTGACGTATCATTCGCAATTTGATAACTGATTTCAGTCAATGTGTAGACAATTTTAAACTATTTTATTGATAATTATTCAAACATTCTTTGATAGATCGTTTAGGCAGAGTATTCATGATGAAACTTCGTAGAATTTGACGGCAACTGCTAGTTGTGAAAGACTTTGAAGAAAGAGCCTTTTCATTCATATTCGATAAAACCAAGTTTTTACAGACGTTATGTCGACGACACCTTCGTTATTTGGCCCCACGGTCATGAAAACCTACCAGCCTTCTTTGAAATCTCAATTACGTAGAAAAAAAAATCCACTTCACTATGGAAATAAAGGAACAAAACTGTCTATCGTTTCTTGACATGCTCATCAGCAAACAAGCAAGACAAATAACCACCCACACGGACAGATACCTACACTTCCAATCCCATCATTCAACCTCGATAAAACGTGGTATAATCGAATGTCTAAACATGAAAGCAGAAAACATTTGCGATAAGACATCCATCGAAGCAGAACGCCAAAACATCGTGAAGAATTTTAAACAGAATGGTTGCACTTCCTCCTTCATCAAAAACTCGTTGAAGAAGACCACGACTGAAAGAAAAGGTCAGTAAGTCACCACCAGTTACCTACCATACTTACAACATTTCAGTGAAAAACTCAAATGCATAGCCAAAAAATTCAACATAGAAGTCCAGTGGAAATCCTACAATATCTTAAGGTCCATTCTGGTAAAAAACAAACAGCGACCTACCAAAAAGAATCTCAAATATGTCATGTATGAACGTATTCCTGCAATGATACATACATTGAAAAAACGGGAAGAAAACCGTGACAAGAATAAAAGAACATAAAGATAGTACAAGACTCATAAAAATAAAAAAAATTCAGCCATTGAAAAGCATGCCACGTCAACTGGATACAGAATAAACTGGGAGAAACCTAGAATCATCGACACAGACAAATTTTGTAAGACAAGAAAAATCAAAGAATCATTTTATATTAACACTATTAAACCTTCACTTAACAGAGATTCCGGATTAGAGGTGAGTAACCTGTGGCTGCCATTGGTTAAATCTACAGGAAATCTTTCCTCCAATCAGAAACAGTGATAATCCAACCAATCACAACACGCTTTCCACAATCCAGCAGGACATTATAAAAAACCATCAGCACCTATACACACACTTAATCAGTCTACAAAGCTTTTAATAACAACCAAGTAACCATAGGTGTATTTTTAGATGTTAAAAAAGCATTTGAAAGCGTATGGTACAACGCCATCAAGTACAAATTAAGACATATGAAAGTAAATCCCACTATTATTAAATGGATATCAAACTTCCTGACATATAGAACAGCACAAGTAAAAGTCAATAAAACTATATCCAAATCTTTCAAAATAACTGCAGGATTGCCCCAAGAATCAGTCCTTTCTCCACTATTGTATATTATTTTTTTCAGCGATATACCTTTCCCCAATTTAACATACACTCACAATTCGCAATATGCAGACGACATTGCTATCTGGAGTACCTCCAGAAACCTAGTAGTGGCCATGTCTCGCGTTCAAGAAACACTTAACAATGTCTCGAACGGGAGTAACAAGTGGAAAGTGGTTTTAAATCCAATTAAAACACAAGCAATCACCTTTTACGGGAAACTGAAAAGACAAAGAAAGACTCTAGAAAAAGTAAAATTCTCACTCGGAAATACGCCCATCAACATGAGCAAACACATCACATTCCTTGGCATCACTTTTGATTCAAGACTAACATGGATAAAACATGTTAACAACATACACTCATCAATCAAAAAACGCATTTCACATTTAATGACTTTAACTAGCAAACACTCAAACTGCTCACCAAAGACCATTATCCAAATATATATGGCTTACATCCGTCCGTTAATAGAGCATGGATGTCAAATCACATATAATATGTCAAATAACACACTTCAGAAAATCCAAGTACAACAAATTAAAATACTAAGAGCAGCATACAGACTACCATCACACACTCCCGTAAATTATATACACCAAATCATTAACTTACCAACTCTTAGAAACAGACTCACAAAAATGTCATACAAATATTATTTAAAAGCAGAACACAGAAACAAACTAACTGCATCACTATGTAGATTAGCCACTGCACTAACAAAATATATTTCACCATATAACATATTTCAGCAATCACAAATCACACAACAAAGTACATAAAGGATAAACCTCATGAATATAATATGTACTTCTTTTTCAGATCTCGGGCACAGGACAGGTAAATCTTTCGGCGCCTGTCCTGTGAAAGTAGGTTTTCTCGGGGCATTCCCGTTTCCCCCCACATCCAAATGTCAGGCATTGGATCTTTAGATCCTAGTCAAGGCAACATTATTGCCCAGCTCTGAAACGGGTCGTATCGCGTTCATATTTGCTTTAACATCTGTTTTTCGGGCTCTGGCCTAGATGGCCTCTCCGATGCCGCCTTTGTCTTGCTCACCAGCATTAGGACCAACCTCACTTCTTCACCCTAAAAAAGTCAAAATAAAATGAAGGCAAAACCCCATGGAAATTTCAATAATTTTTCACGCGAGGGGACGAAGAGGAACCACAACATTCCTAACCACCACAGTTGGAGAGAGAATTCTTCAGATTTCTCTCTCTCTAAACTAAACCCCTGCCACGTTAGTTTGCGTTTGCGTTTACACACACTTAACCTTGCTCTATCAACTGCAACCATATATACGCCAAATGATTCTCAAGAAATTGTAAGCTGATCTTCTCGTCACACTCTTCACACGCATTCCGGCTTGCCGACCCTTTTCACAGCTCGGACCGACGGTCCTTAAAGAGATAAGAAACCTGTCAACTTCACAAAGTCATTTGAGACTACCACTCCAGATTAGCAAATAAGAGCTACTCTAGTTTAGTCAACAAGTTTCAAAATTATATGATAAATTTACTCCAGTCGAGTGTGGGGCGAAGAGAAACAATAGTTTCTGACCGCCCCGGGTTATTTTCGCTTCCCTTAGAAGAAATAAATAATTTAAACCAAATACCTACCAAGTAATACACACACACACTGACTCCCAGCCAAGTCAACATTCTTGCCTAGTTCTGAAAAGAGCCGTTTAAGTCAGTTTTAAGTCAATCTCAAGTCAATGTTTAGTAATCTCCAGCCGTTAAGTTATTCTGAACACGGGTTCTGGCTTGTCTTACTTCCCTTATGACACTCTTGTCCAGGTCTCCCTTATCACTTTCATATCCCCCACTTCACCTTTTCACCTTAAGAAGGAAATTTAAAAATAAAGACAAACTTTCATGTAAAGTTCATAATATTTCACTTGAGGAGACGAAGAGGAACCACAACGTTCCTGACCACCCCAGTTGGAGAGATAATTCTTCAGACTTCTCTCTCTCTCTAAACTAAACCCCTGCCAAGTTCGTTTGCGTTTGACACACACTGACTTGAAGACGAAAGGTGGAAGACCTTCAAAACGTCGTCCACTACACTTGTGTCTCCACAATAGGCAGTTGGCGTCCATTCTACGAAGTTTCATTATTAAAACGTTGTAACAATATAGCATTTTTACTCAATAGTACTGTAATTAAACGTGTAAATATTTTGAAAAACATACTATTTTAGATAACTAACAAAAGTAGTATATATATGTATACGTACACATGAATAAAAATATATTTTACTTATAGTACTATTTATTCGTTTCTTCTAGGACTTGATTTTTATTTTATTTCGAGATATTTATAAATATTAATTGAAAACATCAAAAAATGTTAGTCTTGAATAGATACTAAAGGTTTACAAAAATGAGATTATCGTAATCCTGCTTCAAAAATAAATAAATCAAAACAGTTATCTTACTAAAGTCGCTTTATTAGAAATAAAGGAATAAACTTGATCCTGATGGCTCAAGTGTGTTATAATTGCTTTGCGATTATAAGAAATAAATAAAAGAAATACACTCCAGTGTAAGAGTTGTTGTTTATAAGCCCTTTCTCCCACAATCTGGTCAATGGTGAGAGATTTTGCGGTTTTTGGATTTCTCCTCATCACGAATTGATTCAATTTCTGTTTACGATGGGAGTTTCTTGTTTAATGTTTTCATCTTATCAGTGGCTTAGCGATAAGGTTAAGAGCATTATAACGTTATAATTCGGGGATTCAACATTGGGCAGCTTTTGTTTCACAAGACTAGCCTTACAAGGTGATTGACTGATTTTAAGCTTATCTTAACAAAGAATAGATTTCATGTTCTCCAACATGAAAATACTAATACATTTTGTTACTTCATTTTAAATAACTTCGCTGTTAATCTGCATGTTCTCTGCTGTACTAACAAGGTAGCTGTATTAATCATGGATTTATTACAAACAAGCAGTAATAACTGTTTGAGTTAAAATTCTGTTTAAACGGTGCATCCATATTTACTCCTACAACACTTGCATGCACATTTGCATTGAGTAACACTAAATATAGACTTTATTGATTTACCTATAAGTTTTTAAAGTTAAACTAGATTCTAATGAATTCGTATGTAATTTTAGTAAATTGCATAACGTCTTTCGATAATACGTATGTGATTCCATATCTTAAACATTTAGCGCTCCGTTGTACACGGCTACTAAAATTGTCTTTAATTTTTCGGCTTTAAAAGAATATTATCCTATTTATTTGCACAAAATAGAACAAAATATAAACTTAAATTAATCCTGTTGAGGCTGATTACGTATTTTGTTTTATAATTATTGAAAATGTTATTCTCTTTTTGTTTAGATATATTACTATGTTAGTGGACCTTGGTAATTTGAGTGCATTGAGAACGTTTCGTGTTCTTCGAGCATTGAAAACAGTAGCAATAATTCCAGGTATGTTTTTTTTTAACTTTGCCTAGTTTTGGCATATTCTAAATATAAAATCTGATTAATACGAAGACATTATACAGTAATGTATTGGTTTTTTTTATTAATAGTTTAATGATATGTGTGTAAAAGCACTATGACTAATTAAAACAAATATATATATCATTTTGCTAAATGTTTAGCAAAACTTTTCACAACAGTTGTTCGGAAGGTGCTCTTAAAGAATTGAATGTTAATTTGTGTGTGAAAAGCTGAGTGAAGATAGTGGAGCTTTTATTATCAAGTTAATGAAGATGAAATACGTGGTATCTTCATTTAAATTCGGTTTATCGAAAAGTATCAAATGAAATTTTCCCAAATAGCTGCAGAGCTTGTCGGAAAGTTTAGGAGAATAAGAATTCTGAGATAATTTGACTGCGTATTCTTCTTAGTATGTAAATAAACAAGATGGATAAGTTTTTAATAGACAAGCACAATCTTCATTCAAACAAAACAACATTTAGTGTGCCTACCACAGGTGATGGTGGATATTCTTTCTTTCGTCGTAATTAGTGTTAAGTGTTGAACGTTTCTTCCTTTGGAGATAGAATACTATTACAGTAAACACAAATGTCTCGTAACATAAAACAGGTCTTCACTGTAGAGGAATGGATAAAGTAAGTATGCCTGGCTCCTAAACACTAACTTGCTTTCTTTGCCCAATGAGCAGCATCACTTCATGACCTCTCTTTCATGAGAGAATTCATTAGTTAGCTATCAGTTTCAGTTGGCGCCTTAGCCATCAAAAGATATTCTACTTTCATCTCCTTTAACGCAAGCTCAATACACAACATTGAAATGTTTTTGTAAGCAGATGATGTCACCTACTAATAGAACAAAGGGGTGTAGTAACTATAACATAACGGAGTTAGCAGCCCTGAAGCATGCTTGTCTGCCATCACGGTGCAGAAAACAAGTAACGAAAAACTTAGAAAACGTTCAAGTTACCATGGTATGCCTGAATACCACATTTCTTTCTTCTTTATCTAAGACTGATAATTAAAATCAAATTTTAAAACCATTTATTTTTATACTAATGACATGATTCATAGGTGTATGATAACTTTACCTAAAAACATTTACACATGATAGGAACACCACAAACCCTTCAGTTAAAAAGTTATGATCAGTACAGCAACAAAATCTTTATTCACAATCATTACAATAATCAAACATTATTAAATTAGAACTCATAATACATTCTTTTTTATTATTTAAAACAGGAGGTTGAATTTCTAGATTATTATTGAAAGTCTCACTGCAGTCTGTGTCTCTTATACACAGTTGGTGGTCCTCTCTGTCCACTGATTCTATATGTAAGAAACCATGTAGTCGTTGGTGACTGTAGCACCAAACAAATCACCAATGCAATGAGATTTTCCATGTTGGAAACGTTACAGAGCGATGCCAATTCATCCATGGGTTTTTGAAAAATGTCGATTCAGTGTCTGGGTTTGGTAGCACTTTGACCCTCTTACTTAGAAAAAGACCTGGGATTTTTTAGAGCTGAGTGGCTTCATAGCTTGATGAGGTAGAGTGGTCTATATTAGGCACAAAGTGTCAGAATTAAGTGCGTCTAAACTCAAACATAATTTATTTGGAGAAAAGAGGGGCTGATTTCTGCCAAAACTTGACCTTAGGTATTAAAGGTTCGAGCTAAAATGTAGATGTTAGCCATGTTCTAGCTGGTTGAAGGTTTAACAACTCATAATTCTTAGCTACACCCTTGTGCAAATTAATTGAAACAAATGGTCATTTTACAATATTTTCAGCATGACGGCCGGTGTAGGCTCGCTGGACCCGCTGATTTCCTTTGATAGTCATTTTTTCCACACAGACGGCGTCATTAGCTGTGTTTTGCAGTACGGTCGATCTATTTTTTGGGATATATGACGAAATTTTGAGGAATATTACGTCATTCTAAATTGCGTTAGAAGAGCAAGGAGACCAGTCAAAAAACAACTTCTTACCAACTCAATGCAGAAGAAACGGTATCAATTGGGTCTGAAATACAAGAATTGGACGCAAGAACAATGGAAGAAAATGTTATTCAGTGACGAAACTCATTTCTTCGTACAGGCTCAAAGAAGTCTGCATGTTCGCAGATCTCCAGGTGAGAAACTTCGAGAATTTCACATCATTCAGTTCGTAAAACATCCGTTGAAGAAGATGTTTTGGGGTTTTTTCAACTACTATGGCGTCGGAGGCTTACATATCGTAGAAGATATGATGCGAGGACCACAGTACATCGAAATTTTGCAGAGAAGAGTCGTTCCAGAATTGAAAAATAGATTTCCATATGAATCTGGCATCTTTCAGCAAGATCTGGCACGAAGCCACACATCGAAACTTGTGAAGAATTTTATGACTACAACGCGAATAAAGGTGCTGGACTGGTTTGAAAACTTTCCGGACTTAAATCCTATTGAAAATCTTTGGGCGATTTGTAAAGAAAGACTTCGAGGAAAAGACTGTACTACGAAAGATAAGCTAATTGAGGCCATAATTGAGGTGTGGTACCACGATCCAAAAATTGGTAAAGATTGCAGTCAACTCGTGGACTCGATGCCAAAGCAGATTAATGATCTTCTGAAAAATAAAGACGGTCGTATCATGTATTAATTTGCGAGTTATTTTTGGATTCTCAGAAATAAAACGCAAAATATTGAAAAAATCGTAATTTTCCGTCTTGTTTCAATTAATTTGCACAAGGGTGTGTGTTCTATTTAAACGACATTTCTACAGGCTTAATGTTTATCATGCCCATCCTCGCACATAGAGATGTACCTAAGGAATTAAAGGACTTTCTAATACCCTGGGTTCCTTGGCACTCCATTTGACCAGTTATATCTGGCTATGTTGCCCATTACTATCCTAATAGGACAGTTCACACACCTTTGAATCCAGCCATTTCCGTCATAAACTGTCTGTTTGTCGTACAGACAGCACCTATGTCCAGTAGGAAGGAAAAGAAATAAAAACTACACTGGTCCTACACAGCTAACGTGATTTGGATCAGGTGCACCAATCTCACCATTATTAGACAGTCAGTGCTTTCGTTCTTTTTTCAAGATACTTTCTGCAATTTACAAATCGTTTTATAGTTGTGGCACGAATTATAAGATTTTACTGCATGGTTAATGCCTTCTGCCTCCTTATAGTACATTTACAACCAGAATTTTAATTTTCAAACTGTATTTTGAGATGTGAAAAGTTACAAAACAGTTATGTAAAACATTTCACTCATGTTGAAAATATCCTTTAATGTTTTTAACGTGCATGTTACTACATATTGATTTTTATGTATGCTACAATAACATTTTGTCAAATACACTAGTAGTTTTCACAGCTTACCTCCACCTACTGTATGATCAATTTCAGTCATTTATGTTCCGTGTCTAAGCTACGCCCAGTAGTTATGTTAGGGCTATTTAGAGACAGCCAATCTAACTAGTTTTTTACTTCATCCTTAAACAAACAATCACTGGTAAAATTTAGAAAACCAAGCCTTTGGTTTCCAAAACATTTATTTACAAAGATTAATAAATTTTGCTATTACTACTGTACTCCAAAACACTCAGAAAATGTTGGCCTCCTTCATTAACTATATACAGCATATTTTCCACGAAGATTAATGCAAAATTCGGCTGGTACTAGCTAACACACTTCACTGAATTATCAATGATACACTAGATTTCTCGAGTAATTTCCTCGAGAAATAATACTTTTGCAACATCGTCATCTAACATAAGATTACCCCCTCTGAATTTCTAAAGTTCATTAACCATTTCAACAAAGCATAATTCGCTTTCATCAATGTGGTGCTTTCATAAAAGATAACTAATTGTACCCTGAAAGAGTTTACAATGCTCCTTTGACCAAGAGTTGTCAACGTGCTTAATTCTTCTAGCTGTAATAGATTAGACATCAATCATCATATATAATTCCATATATTTTATCAGATCTTTCTATCCAATGACTGACTGAAATGGATATGCTAACTTTTCCTGTCATCAGGTGCAAGGCATAAAGATCATTCTGGCTGCTATTGACAACTCAGTTTTAACCATACTGATTAGATGGTTTACACTGGTGCCGTTACTGCTGGGTTGGACTAAAAACAACTTCTGTTTCCACCAGCTTCTCATCTAATTTTTCAAAGATTGCCAGATAAGTGTCTGCTTTACCCTTTTTACTATTATACAGAATATAATAACTCAAGGTGGCATTCTTGTTTTTCTTGGATTTACTGTTTTTTTCCCTGAATTCCTGACCTGTCTATGAAGTATGGATGCAATTTATTGAGATGCTCCATATAGATTTAGTTGAACCATACCTGCTGTATGGGAACATTAGGGAACAATTCATTAGATTACTAGGCACAGACCAATCCATCTATATACCCGTTGCTTTTATGCTGCTGGAATATATCTTAGCCATATTCAGTCATTACATTGGAATGTCCACTGCCCATTCTTTCACCGCTATTGAGCTGTCTTCTTGTGTTGCTATTAGGTAAACTTACATATATTGATTACTCTTTATACTCTTGGGTACACTGCAAGACTTCATTTCATGATGGTAGATCATGCATAATGTGCAGGAGGAATGATATCTCCTGTCCAAACATGAGTAGATTAGGTGAGCAACCTATCCATCCCTGTTTTGTTTCTTTGTAAAACAACGTTATGCACAGTAAATGTTTTGCCTTGTTAATGACACCTCCTAGTTTGAGCCAGAAATCAAATTCTCATTTAAAATCCAGTTTATCATAATCTGCCAGAATGGAATCCTGGTTTACTGACCATAGCAGTGTTTTTACCTGAAGTGCTTGAAAAAATTGTTAGGCCTATTAGAATATAGAATCCTTGGTGTAGACTGAATGCTGTATCCTGTTGACCAAGCTTGTCATGAGATATTTATTTCCTGAGGCATTTGTTTCCATATTCGCTGTTCATTGCTTGTTGTTCTACACTTGTTGGTCCATTCGGCATTACTGATACCCTGGACCACCTTGCTGTTTGACAAAGTGAAAATGGTGGAGATTAGTTGGAATCATATGGGTATGACCACTTCCTCTGCTATTGTTTTGTGGACCCACAAAGGAAGCAGATAATTTGCTTTTCCTGTCTTGAAAGAGGTCGAAATTAAGGCATAAGCTGCAGGTATAGAGGGCATTCTGTTGCCAAGATTTGTGGCTCTACATTATACATCGGAAGCGAGCATAGCTTTGTCCACTCATTAGCAGTTAGTTCTGGCCTACTGTGGTGGAGGCACCTGACCTACACTCTTTACTAACAGAAATATCACTGTAGCAGGCTCTTTTTTGACAGTTGGCCTGGTCAATGCCACCATTTTGAACTGTGTTGCAATGGACACAAAATCAGTGAAGGTGAAGATATTGCCAGCAGTTTTTGGTGCCACATAAATCACAAGTATACTGTAGATCCCCTCAATACATTTATTCAGTAAGATGTTTCTTGATCTACCAGAACCACTGGATACACTTTTCTGTCTAATTTGCACAAAGTTTGTGCTGGTCCAACTCCTCTTATGAGTCTTAAACTTTGCCCGGTAGATCATTCTGTTTTCCAAGTGCTCAGATGTAAGGCTTGCATTAACCTTGGTATATCAAATGGATGCAAATATTTTCGTATCTGTAGTTGATCATTGGCAAAATTCCTGTATCTAAGAGGATACTCTTTTCACAGTCGATACCTCTTTTGTTCAACTGCCACTCTCCATGAATGGACTTCCTCTCTCACATGTATGAGAAAATGTCATTTTATTTACGGAAACTCTCTTTTGAACTAATTTGGCAAAAAATCGAGTTGAGCTATGTACATAATATCCTGTCACAAAGAAGTTTACATACGAGAATTTTTATGGCCAAAATGCTTTGACTAAGTGTGTCTTAGTATGTGAATAAAAAATGCTAGACAAATTTTAAATAAATAAGCAGAATCTTAATTCAAACAACAAAAAGAAAATTTTGTAACTTAACCACAGATGCAAATTGGCAGTCCATTTTCATTTCTAGCTAGTATTTAGTGTTGAAGTATTCCTTCATTTGAGACTGAAGATTGCAATACTGGACAAGAGTGTCTCGTAGTATAAACCAAATCTTTATTGCAGACCACTAGATAAAAACTGGATAAAGAAACTGTTTGGATTACAAATATGAAAATGCTTTATTTATCTAATACACAGCGTCAGTTCGTGACTTCTCATCCATGACAATATCGATTAGCTATCAGTCTCAGATGATGTCTTAATAGGCCATCAAAGGATATTTCAGTTCCAGGTTCACTAAATAACACCAAAATATCCTTACACAAAAACTGTAAAGAGGTGAAGAGATTAAAATATAACTGTTAGCAAACCTGAACCACATGTTGCCACTATGATCCTGAAAAAATTAAATAATGAATAATTTAGAAAAATTCCAAATTATAGAGATAGTTGATCATGGTATAGCTGCATATCACATATGTAGTTATCATTTCTCTAATATTTAGTGAAAAAGTTAAATTGTAATTGCTTGCTTTCAAACCATTTATTTTTTAGTAGATCCCCTATTAAGGAAAAACGAATTTACACGGATACAAGTTTTAATATCTAAACGAACCATCTTCTGTCCAACGTTTGATTATATACACTCTCCGTCCGTAGAAGTGAGTCTAAACATTATTTTAGATTACTTTTATTCTCCAGTTAGACAAAGATAAGTCTACGGATTTACAACGCTAAAATGTGGGGTTCGATTTCATACTGTAGGCCCAACGACTTTGTTCTAAAGCAAGCAAACAAACAAATATATTACTTTATACTGTATTTCATACTTAACTATAATAGTATATACAGTTCACCGATTGTAATGCAACAAAAACAACGCACAATGACGTGTCATCTAAACATTCTTGATAAACTTCAATTGCCCAATATGTTACCCAATCCTATACCACATTCAAATTATCTATCACTCTTTTTTTTCTAATTTGTAAATCAACAGCTGAATGAATTTATCAGTTTGGTTATGATTAACTTAAAGGAAAGTTCTCGTTATGCATAATCTTCGAGACTAAAGAGATAAAATTCAGACAGTTTTCCCAGTTAAGTCACACGCACTGTGCATAATGATCAAAGACAAGAGATGGGACGTATGGAAGATGGCGGAATTTGCTGAAATGCATAGCTACAGCTGCCTCCATTTCCGTATGTTATAGCATATAAGCCAACTTATGATTACAACAAATAAAGGATTTTTACACCTCACACTTATCGTTTAATTACAACTGAGATATCTTATCAAAGATCTTAAAGTGAGAAGTGAAATTTTATATTTATGAGGAGGCCCAATTTACTGCTTTACCTACACATGTAGGGTGATAAACATTTTCAAATTTTGCAATGCAAGAAAATAACATGCGGCGTATTATACACAATAAAGTTCCATTAGTATCTTTAAACTACTCAGTAATTACTGAGGCTTTTTATAAATCTCTTTCTAACCAAAATTATGCTAATTTCTAAAAGGTTAAAACCATTTTTTATAGTTTTCCAAATACAAATTATTAGATGTCAGTAACTATAGGAATAGAACTTTAGTTTTTTGTATAAATGTTTTAAATAACTTTTATCGTTTCGACTCTAGAAGTTTTGCTGCATTTTTGCGGTTTAACGGGGGGCCCGGCATGACCAAGCATGTTGAGGCGTTCGATTTGTAATCCGAGGGTCGCGGGTTAGAATCCCGGTCTCACCAAACATGCTCGCCCTCCCAGCCGTGGGGGCGTTATAATTGCGATCAATCCCACTATTCGTTGGTAAAAGAGTAGCCTAAGAGTTGGCGGTGGGTGGTGATGATTAGCTGCTTTCCCTCTAGTCTTACACTTCTAAATTAGGGACGGCTAGCGCAGAGAGCCCTCGAGTAGCTTTGCGCGAAATTCAAAAACAAACAAACGGTTTAATGGGCAATTTTTACCATTATGTCACTTATTATGGTTGAATGTTCACGAAAATCGGCATATAGGTTCGTTGAGTCCATGGTGAGATTACACATTAATTTTCTGTTTTGATGTTTTTATGGCTGTTTTTAACACTATCTCACCTTCACTCACTTTTTTTTTCTTTTTTACAAAAGAGATTTGTCACTAATATTTTAAACACTAGGTTTATTCTGTTTTGAGGTACTTTTGCTAGTGCTCGTTGTTTTAATAACTGTAAATCACGAACTTTTAAAACTATTATTTCTGTAAATTATTTCACTACGAGACTAGAAAAAAAGGCTCGTACGTTGATTTGCTTGAATATACAGGCTAGTTTTTGCAGATAACTTTATTATTTCCGGTTGCCTGCTATGTGAATTGGTATATGTAGGAGAGATAGAAAGGCAGCGGACATGTGTGATCTTAAAAGTCGGATTCATATTGATATTAGTTGTGTATAGGCTATACACATTTTTATTAATTTCATTTAATTCGACACCCACCAAGTAGCACAGCGGCATGTATGCGGACTTACGACGCTAGAAACTGAGTTTTCAAACCCATGGTGGGCAGAGCTCGAATAGCATTTAGGATAGGATTGTGCATAATTATAAATAAACAAATTTTATTTAATTTGGTTATGCTAGTTATATTAACATATTTTAATTATTTGTTGCACGAATTTATTATGGGTGCCACTAATTTTTGAAGCCTCTGTCCACCAAGCTTATAGTAGTTTTGCTTGTTGAATGTAGCTCAGATGGTTTTAGCAAAATAAAATCCTAGGCACTTTATACACTGAATAATAAGTTAAAGCAAAACAATGTTTGACACGCTTCATGAAAGACGTTAAATTACTATTATTGTGCTGCTAGTGATATATAATTTACACGTAAAAAGTTAGTAGTTTTAAAATATTTATTTGATAATTCTCTAAATCTTAAAGTATATGTTATATTTAATGTTTATGGATGACAAGAATTATTGACATTTAGTGCTTGTTAGTGAAACAATTATTATAAAATAACTTATCAAATATCTTATAATGATAGTGACAGTGGTTTATTCCCAATTCATCTACTCCAATTTAGTATATTTTAATGCTATCATATACCAAAAGTATTTTTTCTATTAACTTAGTGTGTCACTTGATTGTAAATGAAAAAGCTTTAGAGAAATATAGTTTTGTAAGAACAAATTAGATTTATTTGTGTGATGTATTTATAGTGCATATGTGTATTTACATTCAAAATATTGATGTGTGAATGTTTTAGAAGTATTACATCATGTTGTAAACAGTAAAAGTATGAAAATGCTTTCTTTCTAAAACTGTACTAAAGTAATTTTTCTATCTAAACTTTATCTGATATTTGACAACCTGATGTTTTAAGGTTTATTGGCATTTTGTTTGCTCCCATGTAGTCTATTGTCAATGTGAGTAGGCAAACCAGGATACTACTGTGACAACACTACAGTAATATAATTAAAGAATTGTGAGCTATGTAAAATTTGTTTACCAGGTATAAACTAAAAAATATTCAAGAGGTATAAAGGTCATATTTGATGATATTTCAGGGAATTAATGAAATTTGATAATTTCCTACATTTCAGTGAAAAATTTGTAATTTTAATATAACATACCAAAGGAGTCATATAGCCCTTAAAGATTAGTTTTGCACATCCATCTGTCCTTGAGAAAAAAATTATAAATTTTAATTTTAATTGCCTTTTACCTTTCACAAATTTGTCAATTATTTTCTTAAATTCGTATAAGGTGTTGGTCTTCACTATTGTTGATAGAAATTCATTTCATAAGTAGGTAGATCTGTTAGAAATAAAAACTGTCTTAAATGTGGACTAACATGTTTTCTAATGTTTTATATCAGCATTTCATACTATTGGTTGTTTAATGAGATTAAAGGATGTTCAAGTAAGATTTCAGTAAAACTGTGTATTAGATATGATATTGTATGCTGTATTTGTCAGGTAAAGTTTTATGTAATATGATGAATCATAAGTTTGATGTAGTACTTTGTTATGTTATGTTATGTTACTTTGGAGAAGTGTTAGTGTGATTACACAGTTAAATATATATGCATTTGAAATACAGTACTCAAAAAATTTTTTTAATTAGTGAAATTTTGTTTTGTACATGTATATTTGCAGTTACTGTAATTACTTTAAAATAATTTGTCATTACAGGTCTAAAAACAATTGTAGGTGCTGTGATAGAGTCAGTAAAAAACTTGAAAGATGTAATAATTTTGACAGTTTTTGCACTCTCTATCTTTGCTTTGTTGGGTCTTCAAGTTTATATGGGCATTTTGACTCAGAAGTGTATCTTACAGTGGCCAGCAAACATCTCCGATTATGAATATGAAATGTTTGTTTCAAATTCTTGTAAGTAATCATATTTTATGAATTTCACATAACTTATATTAGTTTTGTTAATAATGACAATCTAATTCATTATTTCTTGCTGAATAAAACTGCAAGTAGCATAAAGTTTAAAGATAACAAAAGACCTCTTGGACCTTCTGGACTGTACTACATAGTAAATTAAACTAAAAAAAGCAAAACAAACTTAAAACCAGCTCTTTATCATTCAAATAATTACAAAGCCTTATGTTAAAAGTCTCCTACATCTACTCTATCCATCACATCTGAAAGCAATCCATTTTAAACCCTAATTCCTCTGTAAGAAAAATAAAACCATCTTAGCTAAATGACTTCTACCCTGAAAAAATTTACTTTTGTCCTTTAGTCCTACTATTCCTATCATAAAGTATGAAAAGAAAAGATGATGTATTGATACATCAGTTACTTTATTATTGCAAAAACTTCAGTCAGATCCTTTCTTAGTCTTCTTTTTTAATGAGAAAATTTCAGAGGCTTTAACATGTCTTTGTGAAATCTTTCCATTCTGGGTGTTATCCTAGTAGTTCTCTTCTGAACCTTTTCCAAAAATATATTGTTTTCAAAACTGATAAGGAATTTGATTTCTCCAATTTGTTGATATGATAAACATTTTAAAATATTTGTTTAACCAATATTGAGAGATCACATTGAAGTACAAAAAAGACATGTTTAAGGGTTCTGTTTACACTTTTGCTTTTCATATGCTGAACATTTTGAAGGAAGTTAAGGATTGTATATGAGAACCACTTACTACAATTTGTTCTAAATCCTTTAATAGTGCATTGGTATCAAAAGTTTGGAAGTTGGCTAATATTGCATTTTTTATCAAGGGAAGTAATAAAACAATTACATAAAGGTTTACTCAACAGTGAGTAAAGTTTTTGAAAGTGAAAAATGATGCTTTACAAAATTATTTAACAAAGTTCAAAATTCTAATGAACATGCAGCAGGTTTTACTAGAGAAATATCTTGCTTTACATTCTCTGAAAAGGGTGCTTCTTATTTAGATGAAGGTACATGTGTCGTTGTACTGTATCTGAATTTTTAAACATATTTGACTAGGTTTCACATGAAATGCTTTTAAAAAGTTATTTCTGTAACTGATAGGAATAGATTAACCCACTAGATAGAAAACTAGCTGCATAAAATGAAGCAGAGTTGTTATAAATGGAGTTCAATCAAACTGGATTAATATCACAAGTGCAGTGGGGTACCTCAGGGCTTAGTGTTAGGACCTTTGCTGTTTTTTTATTTATATTAATGACATGGGTGAAGAAATAATCAATACAGTGTTTAAATATGTTGATGATGATAAAGTTTTGGATGTTGCTGGCTGTAAGGAGGATACTGTTGCTTTACAAAAAAAGATTAGGTTTATTTGTTGAATTGGGCAAATAAAAAACATGTCATTTAACTGTAATAAATGCAAGTTGATGCATGTTAGGATATCACAGTTTTCATTATGATTATAATTCTGATGTGAATAAACTTAACAGTGTTGTGGAATAAAATGGTATTGGTGTTTTAGCTGATCAGTTTCTCAAGAAGTCCAAGTGATGAATTACTGATAATAGCAGGGCAAATAAATTTTTTTTTTATCTACAGACATTCTGAATACAATTGGAAAGAGCTGAGAAGAGAACTACTAAGATGATAGATAGATGGAAAGGTTATCATAAGAGGATATGTTAATATATTTGAAATTATTTTATCTTGATAAATGAAGAGTTAGAGCTGATCTCATTGACATATTTAAGCTTGTTAAAAGAATTTACAATGTTGATGCATAATCTTTTTTGTCTATTGTAATGTTGACAGTGGTAATACTAGAGGACACGAATGTAAACTTTGACAGGGTAAGACCCATTTTTAACTGAAAAAAGTTTTATTTTTCTAACAAGATAGTTGGTCTTTAAAATGAATTGCCTTCATATATGGTTAAGGGAGTTTAAGGGAAAGTTTGTTAAATATTTGAATAATAAGAGCTGGATTTGAGTTTTTTATAATTACTTTAAAGTTTAATATAATGGATGTGATAGCTTAGATGGACAAAAGGCTTTTTGCTATCCTTAATTTATATATATTTGGTTGTCCAGAAATAAATGCTGCCATTTTTGAACTGCAAAGTTTGGAAAAGTATAAACCAGTGTTGTAAAACATGCTTTAATCAAAGTAATCACCATTTGCTTCAACACACTTCTGCCAATATGTAACAATGCTGTTTATGCCCCTGCTGTAGAAATCACAGTTTCTAGAGTCATTGATCATCCTGAAAGCTTCTTCTGCAGCTGCTTGGTTTTGAAAGTGTTTATTGTTCAAAAAGTTGTCAAAGTACTTGAAATGCTGTACGGGAAAGGTCTGGGGAATGTGATGGATGAGACAGAACCTCAATTCCCAAATTGTTCAATTTTTGGAGCTTCATCCTTAACAGGCCTCATAATGCTGATTTTGTTGATCTTCAGTTAGCTCATGCAGAACTCGCTTATCCAACTTTTTCGTCTTTCCAATGACACTCGGGTGGTTGGCAATGCTTGATTTGCTTGTGTCTAGCTTTTTTACAAACTCATGTACTGTTCTGTGAGGGTCTGTCTCAACTGCTTCCCTTCATGTATTTCATCTAAGGATGGCTTCCTTCCACAAACTTCATGGTCTTCAAGACTTTCATTTCCATATCAAAACCTTTGGAACCAATGCTGAACTGTATGTTCAGTAACAGATCCATGGTCAAATGCTTGGTTGATGTTCCTTGTAGTTTCTGCAGCTTTTTGTCCAAGTTTGAAGTTGTAGAGTAAAATCAGATGAAAATCCTTCTTGTCCATGCTGCTTTGGGGGCTGTAAAACTCACTATGAATAGAGTTGAAACAGCAGACAATTAAGATACCTTGTAAGCGACAAACATTAGAGTAAACCAACCAATGAACAATAAGTTACTCAATATTCAGCTTCTAAATGTCATTGTGAGAATTCCAACATTTATTTTAGGACAACCTAATATATATATATAACATTTTTCTTAACAAAACTTTCTACCTATAAATAACTTATTAATCAAGATACAATAAACAATGAACATTTTAAATTTAAAACTGTTAATTTGTGTGTTTGGTTCTGATTATCTATTGGTAATTACTAACTTGTTGATTTGGTATGTAACCACATTAATATATCCTTTTTTTTTCCATTTGTAATATTAGAGAAATGTGTACATTCAAGAAGTATTGATACAAAGTAATGAAAACCCTGTGAGCCAACAGCTTTTGAAAGGCTTACCTTTTGAAAGCACTCAGGCTATAAGGTTTTGCTCTCTTTATCCTTTATCACTAGAAATTAATCTTAGTTCTTATTAGAATCGTGACAAATTTACAGTAAACAGGTATTAAAACAGACTATCTTGTATTTTGTTTATAAACTAACTGTTAAAGATGGTATGCTATAAATGTCTAATGTAAAACTGATTTTATTATTGTTTTTCTTCTTTATTTTCAGTGACTTAATTAATAGAATTTCATTTTAAACTACTAATTAATAGACTACCATTAATGACGCAGATAAAATGAATAGTCTAAAACATTAAATTTCTTTATTGAATTTGTAGAAAAATGTAAAATCGTCCATGTGAGGAAGATGAATTTAGAAAAGTGGAATTCTTAAGCCAATTAAATAAATTAAGATCAATTGACCTATTATAACTAATAGTATTGAATTGAAAATTTTGGAAATTATGATAAATGAACTGTTGTTATGAGAGTTAATAGGGGATCTGTTAATCAAGCTAGCTTTTCTTTATTGGTAATCCAGTAGTTTCTTGTGGTAAATGAGTTGTGGTTATTATATATATATTCATTCTTGTGGAACTTTTTTTTTAATATTTTCTTTATTCAAATAGCTAATTGGTATGAAGAAGATGGAGTTTATCAAGTATGTGGCAACAGCACTGGGGCAAAGTAAGAAGTATTTAAAAATAAGATTCTATGATGGAGTTTGATAGACACTTTTTTTGTGAATGCTGTGTTTTATAAGTACTTATCATATCTGTTTCAAATGTCTTCAGTGACAGGAGTTATGTTTTTCATATTTTTAGTAGTTTATTTGTTAGATCTGGATAGTTAGTGGAACTTGATAATTGATTACTCATTGGAGGTTTAATCAATTACATTCAACTAATTGATTGTTCTTGCATGAGATTTGGATAGTGGAGTAATGAAGTATAGTAATAATTGGAAACACTAATTTTAATTAGTGGATTATTTTTGTAGCATTAATCAATTCAAATTTAATTTTAATGAATTGAATATTTTACATGACATTGATCAAATTTTGTATGTAATCAATTATACTGAATTAATCACTCAGTTCTATTATTTGTGTAGGTGAGTATTTTTACTGAAATGTGATCAGTAAAAAAGATCACATTAAATTAACTGTGATCTAATGTTAAATGTGATTTAACATTTAATTACATAAATGTAATTTATCTAAGGTGTATTTATCTACATAATTTATGTAATATCTAAGGTGTTCAATCCCACCTTAGAAAACCTGATATTGTACAGTTATGTGTTCCATCAATAAAAAGATAGCTAAAATTTTGTGAATATTTAATTTTTGCTTGTCATAGTTGTACATTTAACTTAATTTGAATTGAAATATAAAGATTTTGTATGAACCAGTACTTACACCTGTATAATACTTCAGTGATGAAAGTTCTTTAAATTTAAATGTTATATTTACATATGATTTTAAGAACAAATATTTGTTACTATAAAATATATTAAAGTTACATTACTTTGTAACAACCTTTAAAATCCTGTATATTTATTTTTATAGAGTGTGTCCACCAGGTTATCAATGCCTTCAAGGTTATGGTGACAATCCCAATTATGGCTATACAAATTTTGATACATTTCCATGGGCATTGTTATCAGCATTTAGATTAATGACTCAGGATTTTTGGGAAAATCTTTACCAATTGGTAAGAATAATTAAGGTTATTTTAAGCAGAATGCAAAGAAAATTACAAAATATTCAATAACTTTTATTATCTTCACAAAGATACTTGGAGAAGTCTTTGGTTTTGATTATTTTGTAATGAATGAATAGTTTTTTCTTCACTCTTATGTTTTTTAACTTGGAAATTAGAATAATGTTCTTGAATATACAAAGGGCTCAGTATGTCTATTAAAATGATTGGTGCAGGTAGCCTCATTGTTTTGTGCCATAAAATGCCAAGCAAACATTAAAACAATTTTAAATGTGCAATTGAGCAAGTTATGTGACTATTACAGGTTATACACATTTGTAGTAGAATGGAATATTTCAGATCCACATGATGTTATCATACAAAATTTGTAGATAGTGTTATACCACTATCAAGTGATCTTTTCTAAGAATGGATACATAACAACAAATATTTTTTCCAATAAATGTTCATGTGCTTAGATTGTAAAGATATATTTTGAAAATGTACCTCCTTTAACAGTACAGATTTTACTCAAATGTTAAGTGTTTGTTTTCTTTGCTCATCTAAGCATTGGTTTGATTTTTTCTTGCTTACTCCAGTCCTTTATTTCCCACTGAATTGCCTTTAGCAATATCTGTCTCTTGAGGTTCTTATTTATGTCAATACATCTTCTCTCCTGGATCTATATATATATAAGCACCATATTCAGATAACAGTGTCAATTTATCTGTAGTACAACTGTTGAAAATACTCTGAACATTCCCTGTGTTACTTATTTGATTAAAAAAAAAAAGACTTTGCTTGGTAAGCTGATATGTGATATGAATCCCTTGAGTAATGTATCCAGCATTAAGGCAATTGGTTGTCTTCAATCCCACCTTTTATATATATATCATTGCTCAAGAATTGAAGGAGGGGATTTGCTCTCAGTTGAGACTGTTTGTGACCTTGTCTGTAGTGAGATGTGGACATACATTCAGTCCAGTGGTGTTTTCCTAGGTGGAGTCTAAAGCTGCACTTGTGGAAGATTCTGAACATTCTGTAGATGATTTAGATTTTCTTTTTCTAGAGCCTTCCGTCACCTTTGTCATTCGGCCAATTTGGAACAGCCATCTCTGTCTTTTTTCGTCAGTTGAAAAATCAAGTGTGTGGTATTTTGGGTTTTCACCAATTTCTTTTGAGTCTAAGCTTTTCTTGAAAGCAGAATGGTTTAAGAGTGAGTTTTCACTCCATCCACTATTACTGTTGTTTATGCAGGGATATTTACTGCTCAGTTATGTTGAAAGACAGCTATGCCTCTTCTGCCAGGTGAAAGCATATTTAGACTCTCAGAGAATGCATGCTTCTAGAATTGTGATGTTTCAGAATGGAGCCTGAGGTCAACCTGAAAGGATCAGTTTTCTAGGATTTGACTGACCAAAACTACAGTTCTGAGATATTTATCATCCATATAACTTTTATCAGAAGTTTCTTGGTAATTGCTGCATTAATCTTGAGAAGGGGTGAAGTTAGAGCCCTCCCACCTGAGACCCTGAATATTTTTTTAAAATGTTTCTCCTTGATGATGGTAGGACCAGCACTAATCTATGCATGAACCATACTCATAATACTGGTTTATATTTGACACTCAGCTATCTGGTTGGGTTAAACATGGCCCTTCTTTTTGATCAATGTTAGCAAACTACATTGTTCATGGAAGAGGATATGTTAACAGAAGCTGTCAATGTGTGTCAGTGCACAACATGATCAAGAAATATCTCCACTGGAAAATTGAAGCAAGTTCATTACATTTAAGTAGCTTCCACAACATATATTTACCCATCACATTTCTCAGTAGCCTGAGAATGTAATAGGTACTCATGCTATTGCATTTGAAGACATGCTAGTCAAGTCAATGAATGCAGAACTTAAGGATTTCAGTGAAATTAGATTGTTGAAGCAGAGGCTTTGAAACAGTTTGTCTACACGAGAGAGATTATAGAAAACATAGAGGTTTGTTTTGCATCTGACAGTCTTATAAGTCATTTGCAATGTAGTCTGTGCTGCAATGCTACTGTCAAGGCTCATGTTCATCAGAAAGAGCATGGATAATGTGGCAATATGTACTGTAACTGCATGATTACATTCCATAATCAGTTTCATATAATATACTCTACCTCTGTAAAATACACAAAAAGGAATAATAAAGTATAATTGGAAACTTAAATTTTGAATTCAAGTAAATGAAGATATAAAGGTCAATGTGTGTTACATCACATCATGTCATGTTCGATTTCTTTTGATTCTCAAAATAGGAGGAATTATAAAAGCCAACATGCATTTATCCAAATTGAATACTGTCTGCCCATTATGATTTTAGTGACATGGGTGCAGGTGGCCATGAGGAGGTGCACAAAATTTGTCATGAAATGAAACATATTGATTCAATTTTAAATATAAATTGTTTCTGAGTTAAGTTATTTTATGTTATATCTTTAACATTTTTAATAAAAAAAACAATTTTCTTTAACCAAGGAGGACTCTTAAATTAAGAATTCAACAAATTGTTTTCCAGTTTTGTTGGTAAGTAACATGACAAAAGCAATTACTGGATCATAATGTTATCAAAACCCACTGGCTTTTCTATATATTAGGATTTGTTAATCTAACTGATTTTTACTGATAATTATTCTGTGAATAAGCTACAAATTCATTTCATGATCATGTTCTTAATTTTAATTTGCTGTCAAAGGAATTTACCAATGATTGACTGCCTCAGCTGCACTTTTCTACCTTTCAGTTGGTCAAGCTTGATTTTGCAAAATTTATTTATTTCAGTTAGCTGTGAAACATGAGATTAGGGTATTCTGTAGGGTGGGGTGGTAGTACTTGCACCATTATTTTTGTTGAGCTATATGCTAGTCTGTAATAATCAAAATATGATTAATATATTAACATGGAACAGATCTTTATGATTTTCAATAATTTCTGTACTAATGTTACTAAGGTTACTGAAATCCTCTTAAAGTTTATTAGTAAAACCCATTGAAGATTCTTTGTAGCAATAAACGCATACTGGAGAAAAAGTTAGAATGATCTGTATAATATGTTGTTCTACTTCTGTTATGAATAATGATGGCATCAAAATGTGATGTTGATTCTTTAAGATGATAATAGATATTCCCATCGTAGAAGTTGGTACCATTTCTCAGTGCATGCAGTGTGTGATTGGCTCAGGAAAAAAAGATAGTATTCATTACCTTCTCCTGATATAATATTCAAACACATCTCGGAGATTTTAATTTGTGTCAAGCACAGTAGACTGTAGTTGTTATGGCAGATATTACAAGTCTATTATGTTTCTGAAATCAGCCATTATTGACACAGAATGAAAGAATTGTGAACCTGAAACCCTCTGAAGGCATAGAAATACAGCATGAAAGCGTTTACGTGATCAACCACAATCCAGTAGTATTGATTGGCTTTCATTTGGGTCTCCAATATGCTCATATGTCCTAAGCCAGTCATATTTGACATTTACTCAGTTTATTATTTCACCTAAGTCATCATGAACAATATATTCAGAATAACCTCAAGATGACCTAAGAAGGTTGAAATGTTCTTCTGTACTTTAGTTCAGAGTTTTAATACCCTTATTAGTTCTCTTGAGAATATATTTCTGCTGTTTAAAGGTTACCTGTCTTCCCTTGTGTATCTATCATTACCTTTTTACCTTTTATTGTAATGATGGCTCAATTGAAGACATGACCTAGGAAATCCATCATCCAATGCCTAACCCATGCTTATGTTTGTTCACAGATTCCTCTGTCTTGATAGTGTGCAGTTCTCAATACCTGCATTCTTTCTGGGTCTTATCTCCAGAGGAGAAATATCTTCATATTACCATCCCCTAGATATTGGCTGCTCATTGTGCTTGCCATTCTCTTCCATCTTATCTGTTTGGTCCTTTTGATATAATCCATTCTGAAAACTTCAGTGTCACTTATTTCATTAATTAACAGGTAGGTACTCACTTTTTAGTGGCTTTTGCTTACTTACTGTATTTTCTCTTTTGGGCTCATGACCACTGCATTCAATTGTTGACATGTTATGTCCCAAGAGGTTGGAACTTTGACCTTATTTCACAAATCTACTGCTCTGGCAGTGGATACTCTGTGTCTATATTGATTCCGTCTCTTTATATGTATTTGTCAATGTCCTTTTATCTCTTCCTTTGTCATTTTCTCTTTCTTTATCCAGTTCTTATTGGCCTTTTGTTATCAATAATCTTTATTTTCTGATTTCTCTTCCAGAGGCAAGTTATTTATTTTTTGACTCTTCCATCCTCCCTGAGGTTTGAGATTTCCAGGAGATTGATTTGATATTTTTTTCATTTATTCTTCTCTGTGCAATTCTTTTGACCCAAGTTGACCTACTTGAGCATTTCATTGTTATTTCACTTATACTGCTTCCTTTTATGGCAGTCGACATTATTTTTTCTTCCTGTAAAATTCGTTTTCTTCTTGTGAATTATCATTTTTTTTACATTGACTGAGTACTGTTTTCTTCTGTTGGTGATGACGTTTTTTTCATGTCATTTTTCATTAAGTTTGTCATCTTGCTACTTTTGCCTCTAGCCTTCAACTTATCTTGAACTTGGATATGAGTTTGCAGGTAGGGAGGTGGACAATCCTCAACATCTTCATATCACATTTCTTATACCATAATGTGGTTTCATCTGTCTTTGGTTTTCATCTCTTTCCAATCATCATTCTCCAATTATTGAAGGGGCTTTGTGAAGGTGAATTGTTCTTTTTCTTCTTCTTCTTTTGTTTTTTTTAGCTTATTCAACCAATTTATTTTTCTATACATCTCAATACCACAGATTATGGAACTTGTAATTTGGTCAGTATTACCTCAAAGTCATTGAATAAACAATAACATCTAGTCTTCAGGTCATCTGTCCCTGATCCTTACCCCTTGTTGAGATGAGTCTTCTTCAAGATTCCTTTGGCAGTTTATACATATATATATGTATTTTAGCTTCTTGCCTGTGCAGAGATTCATGCAAACATAAGCAGTGGCATGATGGCAACTCGTGATCTTGCACTTACACCTTATTAGCAGTTGCTTTTCGTATTTGTAGTAACCTATTGCATGGTTTTTCAAACTATTCTCAGCAGAGCCCTTGGGCTCTGCTATAGTTGTCTGAGGCTCCATGAGGAAATTTTAGAATGTTAATATTTTTTCCTAAAACTATAAAATTGAATCAGAATACATTATACAGAAAAGTAAAAAGCAAAATATATTTAATATAACATGTTTATCATGTGTTGGATGTTTTAATATTTTATTTTGCCTGATGCCAGATGATCTTATTTAGCATAGGGGAAATTCTTGCTGTAAAAGTGTCAATACAATCTCAGTTAGGCCTGGCATGGCCAGGTGGTTAAGGCATTAAACTCATAATCTGAGGGTCATGGGTTTGAATCCCCATCATACCAAACATGCTTGCCCTTTCTGCCATGGGAGCATTATAATGTAACAGTCAATCCCACTATTTGTTGGTAAAGAGTAGCCCAAGAGTTGGCAGTGGGAAGTGGTGACTAACTGCCTTCCCTCCAATCTTACTCTGCAAAATTAGGGACAGCTAGTGCAGATAGCCTTAGTGTAGCTTTGTGTGAAATTCAAAACAAACAAACAAACATTCACAATTAACTTCTACAATGACACCACTGATTGCTAGTAGATATGGCACCACCTCAAGATCACATGTGTCTTTGGATATGCAAAATAGCCTAGTAATTTTTGTATAAAGCATTGGTTAACCCTAGGTAGTTATGCCAACAGTCTTTTAATAGCTGGATCCTGATTAGTGGCTAGATCTCAAATGAAATAAAACATGACAATGTAGCTGAAACTTGTCCAAATTTGAAACATTGTTATGCAATTAGATGCCGTATCAATTGTTTCAACTTCAGAGTATATTTATATGAAGTATAATTACATTTATGACATTTATAATTAATAATTGTCAGGTTAGATTCATTGTAGTTTAATTATACAAAGTTGATACTAATGAACTCTATCACATCATGTTTCATTTTGTTCAAGATTTAGATGCACATTATATTTGGTTTTATATTTTATTATTTGGCTTAAATTAAAAAAAAAAAGTTGAAAAAATAATAGGTTACCCCTTTTCCTTTAGAAAAATATATTATTCTAGCTGCCTAGCCTCTTTTCCACAAATCTTTATTTTTGACTTTGTCATGGCAACACTGATCTTAGGTCAGCATGCCATTGTATGATAATAAAACTCAAATGCTTGAACGAGCTTTCATTAAGAAGCTATTTTGTGTCTGTAGAAATACTTTTGAAGTGACAAAAATATAAGAATACTTTTTAGACAAATTAATAATTAGTTGTCACCCTTATAATGGATAAGTGGCTGAATATCAGAAATAAATTTGATATGAGTAAAAATCTTCGTAGGCCTAATATGAATTCATCGGCATTATCATCACATGCAAGCACTTCAGTGCAGGATGATGAAAGAAATACTGAAATAAGAAAGAGAAAAAAGTGTAGTGAAAGTTTTATTGAATATCGTTTTACATGGAAAAGTAATGAAGATGGACCTAGTGGGTTGTTGTGTTGAATGTGGAACAGCATTGAGTAACAGTAGTTTGCATCCAGTAAATTTAAAATATCATCTAGAAAGCAAACACTCCCAATTAAAAAATCCAACTTCCAAGCCTTTCAAAAGAAAGTGTTTGCAATTAAATGTAAGGAAAGCTACATTTTATTTGTTTGGACAACAAAAGTGCTCTTACTGCTTCATATCATGTTAATTGCCATATTGCAAAAGCAGATGAAACTCATACAGTTACAAAAAATTTGATAAAACCATATGCAAAGGATGTGGTAGAGTGCACGATTTATGAGAAATTTTTAAAAACATTAACTCTGTGCCCCTTCCTGACAAGTAGGTTTGTTGAAGAATCGAGGATATGTCAGAAAATTGCTTAATGGAGTTAATAAGGCGAGTAAAAGTGAGTCCAACTTTTTCGCTTCAGATGAGTTAATTAACAGATGTTGCAGGTTATGCGATGTTGCTTGTGTTTGTTCTCTATATTCAGGAAGCTAGTTTTGAAGAAGACCTGCTAATTTACAAATCTTTGCCTTTTCAAACAACTGGCAAAGAAATATTTAAACTGATCAATTTATTTATGGAAGAACATGACGTCCAGTGGCAGCTTTGCTCAAGTATTTGCACTGATGGGTCTGCAGTTATGATTTGAAAATTTGTAGATGCAGTGACATGCATAAAAAAAGAAAAACCTGGACATTGAGAATATCCACTGCTGTCTTCATCATCATGCACTTGCAATGAAACGAATGCCAGAAGACTTAAAAGAGGTATTGAGTGATGTCATAGATATAGTGAATATTATAAAATCAAGATCTCTCAGTGTGAGAATCTCCAGTTTGCTCTGTGAGGATATATATGAAGTTTCTATAAAAATTTGATGCTTTATGCTGAAGTCCAATGGCTTGCTTTGTTTTATGAACCGTGTGAGGAGATAGGTTTCTTTTTATCTGAATGCCATTTTGAACTTGCATACAAATTAAGGGACAAATGCTGGATATAGAAAGTGGCTTACCTTTTGGATGTATTTGCTTATCTAAATGAAGTGAATGCTACAATACAAGGTACATGAGTAACGTACTTCAAAGCTCAGAGTAAAATGGAAGTGCTTCAACATAAGCTAAAACTTTTGGTTGAATGTATACTTATGGAAAAACTTGATTGCTTCAAAAATCTCGGTGGTTTTTTTACTTATGAATGAAATTTCCTTAAGTGAAGATGCAAAAGTTTCAGTGTAGCAGTAAAATTACTGAGGATTCAAAATCCCTTTGTTGACCCTGCAAACACCAATGATTTTCCTTTGAAAGAGAAAGAACAGCTTATAGAACTTTCAACTGTTTATGCCCCAAAAACAAAGTTTCAGCAGGAAGAAATTACATAATTTTGGATTCAAATGGCCATGGAATAGCCTGAGATAAGTAACAGAAATTTGAAAATTTTGATGCATTTTCCAACAACATATCTCTCTGAGCAAATATTTTCACCACATACAGCTAGCTACAAAGACCAAATTCAGAAACAGGCTAAATATTGAAGATGATTTGCATTTACAGGTAATAACCATAACTCCAAATATTGAGCTACTTTGTAAACAAAAGCAAGCCCATCCGAGCAACTAATAAATAAATAAGTACACTGTACTTTACTGATATAAATTCTGCAAGCAGAAAATTTTGAACAAGTAAGTAGAAATAAAAATTTTTCTTTAAATATTGATATTTTTAATAAATTTATATTTTAAAAGCTTGAAGTAAACTTTATCTGGTGGTTGCTACTGACTGATTGTTTCTATTTTTAGTGTATTTTTTTATTAAGGCTCTGGAATATTTTTCCTTTATGATGTGAAGCTCTGCAGGTCTAAAAATTTTGGGAACCTATGACCTATTGCAAAGTAAATGAATGAGAGACCTTATGCAGATGTAATGGTTTCTCTTTGGTCTGAATACCTCCTCAATATCTGAACAGCATGTAACTTTCTCCCTCATATTTTATTATTGTGAGTTTTTTTTTGCTGTTTTTTTTGGGGTTTTTCTCTTTTACACACCTAAAATGCTAAGGAGGTTGATCTGGAGAGTTACTCTATGGATTGGTGTAATGGGGTACTTACCTGGAAGCTCAGTAAAGACCACCACTAACACTAAGAACCACCCAATTCCTTACAGGTATGCCATTAGGATGAATCTTGCATTCTCTCCAGGTTTTAAGTTGATTCTTCCCTGTACTTACTTATTCTGGTAAGTATTTCACATAAATATTTCTCCACCACTGTACAAATTGACTTACTGCATTAGCCAAACTACATACACAAATATGGTGCTGATCTTCTGAGCTGTACCAGCTGATTGAGTGATATTTACATTCTGCTCACCTATGTTATACTTTAATATCATGCAGGAAGTATTCCCTGCAAGAGATGTATGCAGCCTTCTGCTGAACATATAATGTTCCACTAGCTCCATACTTTTCTTTAGAGGGTAATTTACTACATGATTTAACCATCTCTGTTGTTATATATTATCAGAAATGAGTTCATCTTTTTAGTTTTCTTTATTTACACCAGTCCCTCCACTATTTTCTCAGTGTAGAATTCTAGCTAGTCAATTTACTAAAGGGGTAAGTAGCATTTACGAAGTTAACATTTTCTTTACCTATAAGTTTATTTTATATCTCCACAAAAAGTTAATTTTTGCCTTTGTTAACACACACCACAGTTCTGTAGAGAGATGTGTATTTATATGAAATACATTTTCAGGTAAGAAAATTATTAATGCTTATAGCTGGCTTACTTCTTGTTATCTATACATAGAAGAATTCAGTGTCTTTACCTGGAGGAAAATATCTATCATTAAAACTTTAAAATTGTGGAAAATCAGAGTATGTATTACTTGTACCTTTCAGTTATCATTGAGACATTTACTATTATTGCATTTTCACATATTTAATTGTCTAATGATAAAAATAAGAAGTTTCTTGTGTTTAATTCTTGCAAAGACAGTTGTGTGGCTTTGATTGGCTATTTTCAGCTGGTTTACTTAGAAATATACTCTTCAAAAAAGAAATGCAAAAGGGATATTTTTGTTATTTTAAAGAGAAATATATGTAATAACGTTACAAGCTCAAAGTATGTGATGTTACACGTGTTAAGGCACTGATTGTCAGACCAAAATGACAATAAAAGTTGTGCACTTTGAAAACAGAGGAAAACATCAGATTTTTCACCAAAACGCATTCGTGTCCAATAAATTTGTTTGAGAGATCTGCATGTTCTGCAAGTGCAACATGTGCAAAATCCCTATAAAAGTGACGGGTTCTCGGTTTCCATAGCTCAGTGTTAAGCCACCGACACGCAATACAGTTACGCCAAGACTGACTGAAGCACAACACAACAATGCCATTGGTCGCTTGGAAGCAGGCAAATCTCGATCAGATGCTGCCAGAGCTGTGAATGTTCACCCAAGCACCATGGCAAGGCTATGGAATCGTCACCAACAACATGGATCAACTTGTGACCATCCACGATCTGACAGACCTCGTGTGACCACGCCTGCACAAGATCGCTACATCCGGTTACATCACCTTTGGGATAGGACCACCACTGCGACGTCTACTGCCTGAACCATACCAGGGCTGCATAGGATTTCCGATCAGACCGTACGCAACCGTCGACGAGATTCTTAGGCCCCATGTGCAACCCATCATGGTGAACATCAACGATGTTTTTCAACATGAAGACGCCCGTCCTCACACAGCTCGACTCACCACTGTTTTCTTGAGACACCACAACATCAACATTCTTCCCTGGCTCTCCAGATCACCAGATTTAAACCCCATCGAACATCTTTGGGACGAGTTGGACCGAAGTCTGTGACGGCGACAACCTCAACTGCAGACTCTACATCTGCTTGCAGCAGCTTTGCAGGCTGAGTGGACAGCCATTCCACAGGATGTGATTCGTCATCTCATCGCTTTCATGGGCAGGAGATGCCAAACAGTTATTGATGCTCAAGGGGGACATACTCGTTATTGACGTTGAGTGACGTTAAACTTCAACTAGTGAGCATGGACTTCGCCTTTGCAGACTTTGGATGTTCAGCAGTGAATGTGCAAAGTTTCACACATGTTATACAGAACTACCCAGAATAAACTTGTTAACAATATGTCTCAAATTTTGTTTTTTGCATTTCTTTTTTTGAAGAGTATATTTATATATGATAAAAATGCAAATAGCATACATAATGTAATAACTTGTTTTTTCAGGTGCTAAAAACTGCTGGTTCATGGCACATGCTTTTCTTTGTTTTGATCATCTTCTTGGGATCCTATTACCTGGTTAATCTGATTTTGGCTATTGTGGCTATGTCTTATGATGGATTACAGAAAGAAGCTGCAAAGGAAGAAGAGGAAGCAGCTGCTGAAGAGGCTGCATATGCTGCCAAACAGGCAGCAAAACAGGTATGATAGTTTTTTGAATTAATGAGGATATTCTTTTCTCAAAGTGGAGAAGACCTAGTAACATAACAGGGACCTGTAAAGCACATAATATAGACTGTATGGTGTTATGAGGACAAATGCTCTACTTCCATAACTAATTTTTTTATTTTCTCAGTTCCGTATGTGTATGTTATGGCTCAGCATACAAGGATGTTGCATATTTACAATACTTGATTTATCAATCTTAAAATAACTAATAATGAGCAATCATGCAGCATTAAGCTGAAGATCTGTTATTGTCATTTGTGCATACAGAAATAAGTGATTATGTGATTTGTGTATTATGGTAATAAATCATGCATAATGGATGATTATTTTGCAACAGATACCTCCATCTTTAAGAACAATTAACCGTTTCATGACATCCTCAGTGTGACATGTATGAATTAAGTATTTATTCTATAACTTTTGAAGGAACACATGCTGCATCAAAGTTATAGTATAAATATTAACTAAGATTCTAAGTATTGTGTACACAAAAAACTCTGATTTTACAATCTTTGCTAAAAGTCTACCAAATTTTGTGAAGATACACATGCTATATCAAATGTTGTAGTGCAAATACTTAACATGTGCAAATATGTAGATGAACTCACATACATTATACTGAGCCTGTTGCAAAAGGGTTAATGAAATATTTTACTAAAGATTTATTTGGAAAATATCAAAATATCAAGTCTGTTGTTTTACTACTCCAAGTGCAAATGATTTTCATGTTATCATTGAAAAATTTGTTTTCAGTAAAATTTTATATTTTGTCTATTATTTTCTCTTCTCTAACTATATAGAGTCTGTCAATTTGTTCTATCTCATAAGTGCCATAAATAAATTAGGAAATTAATATAAATCATGCTTTTTTTTCTTCTAGAATGACTACAGATTATAACACAAACACAAATGTTTAGTCCAAGTAGCTTAAATATCATAACAGTATACATTTATATTTAATTGTATAAATAACTATATTGGTATAATATAATTCCACTATATTTCATCAAGTTTATTAACTAAGCTGTATTTTGTCTAAAAAAAAATATGTAATTTCAAGCAGACTAAATTCACAATCTACCTGCATGAATGAAATCTTGATTCAAAAGAATGAGATGGCCTTCTAACATTTTATAATGGCTGATAAAGCCACTAGGAGAGTGTTCTGAGCTTTTGTTTGGTTATTCACATCATATATTGAAGTATATATAAGGAATTGTTTCCAAAAATAGAAAGAGGTGAGTGGGATCACTATGTTTGATACAGTATGTAAGATATGAGGTTCTTGTTTTATATTCTAGCTTCTCAGTACCACTAAAGACTTTGTACATCACAAACGTATAATTTGAACTAATTCTCTATCCAACATTCAACATGACACAAAAATCAATATTTAGCTGTGTTTTTCTAAAATTTACCTTTAAATTAAGAAATTTACTAATAAATAATATTAAACTTTGAACTATAATCTACAACTTGATTCCAAAGTTATTTACATAAATTCATAAAATAGTATTTCAAAAAAATTGTGAAAGCAAATCAAGAAATACAATGATGTGGCATTTGACCCACGACCTGTCTGCAATAGGGTTAATGCTAAATTAGTTCCTCACAAGTAACTGAAAGTTTTCAATTTGTACAATATATAAAAATAAATACTATAGTAAGCAACATTTTATTTTATAAAAATTTTATTTCATGTATGAGGTTAAACTGTTTTGTGGTTTGAGATTTTGAATTTAAAACATAAGAAAATTACATTCTAAGTTGAGATATATACATATATTCTTGTAATTATTTTAGGAATATATGAATTACCAGAGTTATTTATAGTTTCTTTCCAAAAAATAAACTAATATATTTGAATATTGATCTGTTTTTGGTAAATACCTGGAATTGGTTATGAGAAGGCTTTCAAAAGGGCATACCATCAAATTATAATAGATGTATTAATCAAGTATGACACAGACAGTAGGGATGTGACATTCATCTAGAATCTTTTCTTGGAGAAAAAGCAAGTATTTGTCAAGTGGAATGTCAATCAGTTACCTTCACAATTAAGCATGATGTAAGACAAGGTTGCATGCTTTCACTAAAGTTATTCAGTTTTTATGCAGAACAGATATTTTGAAAGAAAGATGAACTCCTAGGAATAAGAATTAGCACTGATATGTGATGACAATACCAGTGCTGCTGGCAAAGTCAGAAAAAGCATTACAAAAGAATAATGGACTTAGTGAGTAGGAAAAGTTTAGAGTACAGGTTGAGCATGAATATAAAGAAGACAAAAACTTTAGTTCTGAGGAGACATTACTTATCACCTTTAAATATAATATATACCTTAAATGAGAATGTTTAATTATACATACCCTGACCTTCTTTATAGTCTTGGACACTGTTAGGGTAGAATATTTGATCCTCTATCAGTGAAGGCCAGTTTTTTTCAAGGTACTCCCATTTAACTCACAGCAAGCTTTTTTCAAGATTCAGATCCATAGATCCCAGCCCTGAAAAGGACCACATTATAGTATGCTTGAAATAAAATCCAGATTATCAAATTTTTCTAATGAGAAGAAAAATTATGTTCAGCTCAGATTATTTTAGTCTATTTAAAACAAACAAAGCAGAACTAAATTAACAAGTTAAGATAACAAAATCAATTTTAAATCTCAAACCTTACAAAATATGTTAAGTATTTCAAACAGAAACAAACATGCTCTGTCTGTATCTCTCTTCTGCTCCCCATGATGATAGCTCATGCTAAATGAAATCACCACATGTAAACATAAGCCACATGTATCAACACACATGTGTTTCATCCACAAATACCTCTCAATGTTCCAGCAATCAGCATCTTAAGAAACAGCAGCACAGCCATCAAGAAACTCTCCTCATTTTGTTTTACTTTCGGATATTCTCGCAGCTTCTTCTGACGATTTGAGACAATGCTGCCCACCAGCAGCAGAGTGATATATCTGCAGACTTACAACTTTAGAAACCAGGTTTTGTATACCCATTGTGTAGTTTTGTGCTAATTTCAAGCAATAACAACATCTTGAGGCAATCCCATTGATTAGACCAATACAAAGATTTAAAAAAATGGAAAAACTACCATATGATAACACTGGTCAACAAAGTTTTTGTTGCATTTATATCAAACACTTGGTATTACATAATTTCTTGCCCTGATTTCAGATCTGAAGTTAGTTTTTTCCTCAGTGCTCTACTTTTTTTGCAATCAAGGTATTTGAAAATCTCAAAATTTCGTCATCATCACATTGACGTCGTAGTCTATCATGAAAAATATGTGATAAAATATGTTATAAAACTCTTTAATATAGCTGGGTAATAAAAAAGAAAATGCAAGATAGTATAAATGTATTCAAGTTATTTATATAAATTCAATTTTATATCAAGTTATAATTCAATTTATTTGTATAAAACTGATTAGTAGATAAGACACTTGCTACTATGAGGAGGCAAAGCTCAATTGCAGTCTACTCAGGCATAAATTTCCGCTTGTAGTTCTTGCGTTTGTGGACTGTCTCAGGGCATTCTCGCTTAATGCTCCAGCAGTAATCTGCCATCATATGTTTGTCCCATCTCTCTTGGTGACGCTCTTCCATGGTCTTGAGGTCCTGATGGAACCGCTTGCCTTGCTCGTCACTTACAGCTCCTGGGTTCTCAGGGAGTCTATCAAGATGACTGTACAGGTAATGGAGTTTGACACTTATGTTACATCCAAGATCAGTAAAAGCTGACAACATGTTCGCTACAAGGGTTTCATAGTTGTCAGCTTTTTTATTGCCGAAAGTTTGCCATCACCGCCACAAATGAAAGCCATGCAGTCCTTTCCTTGTCGCTCATTTTTCTGGCAAATTCTTGATCACGACAAGTGCACCGAATCTGTGGTCCATCAAAACACCTGCCTTGATCTTCTCGAAGGACAAACCAGGGAGCACAGAAAATATGTGTTGTAAGCATTCACCGTCAGTATTCAACGCCTTCATAAACTGTTTCATCAAGCCCAGCTTGATATGGAGAGGAGGAAATATGATCTTTCTCGACTGACAATTGGATCGTTGACAATATTTGGCATACCTGCCTTCAGAGTCTCAACGTGATGAGCCACTCCTTCTAGTTCCAGTGCTTTTCTCGAGCTCGGCTGTCCCACATGCAAAGATAGCAGGGTACTTTGTAAATCCTCTTTGTTGACCTAGGAGGAAATTAACTATTTTGAGGTCCACACAAATTGTCCAGTTGTGCTCGTGGTATTTTACTAGGTCAATCACAGTCTTAATGTCATTATATTCCTCTCGTAAATACACAGAGTGTCCAATTGGAACAGCTGCATAGACATTGCCATTATGAAGTAGAACGCACTTCAAACTTTGCTTAGAACAATCATTTGGATGGTATACTGGCATCTCTAATTCCTGGAGAAGACCTGAGATATTATGACAATAAACAAACATATTCTCTTCTGTAAAAAATGGCACAAAAGCCTGCTCCCGATTTTAGAAGTATGACACTTTAGTTGTATGGTTCAGCTGATTCTTTTCTTGCATCCTGGAAGCTAACACTTCAGCTGCATTTTTGGAGAGACCCAAATCACGCACAAGGTCATTCAACTCTGGCTGGCTAAACTGTTGAGGAGTTAATGACTGTGGGGTCTCATAAGAAGGATCGCCAGATTCTGAAAGTATTTCTTGAGTTTCACCAGCAGTCTCTTGCTCTTGGTCACTACCCACATCTTCAGATGGAAGAAATCCTTTAAAAACTGGGACTGGGAGCTCATCAGAGTGCAGAGCAGGTCGGATTGCTGAGGGGATACTAGGATATGAGATTTTGTGTCTGTTTTTCTTGCCAATGCCCTTTGTATTGACCAGACAAAATAGCAGTCAGTTGTGTGGTCCATCGGTTCTTGCCAGGTCATGGGAATTCGAAGGTAAACCCTTACGTTTCTCTTTGTCCAGTCACGCAGCATTTCCTCGCAGTTATGACACACAATATGTGAAGCCCATTTCTTGTCTTGGTCACCAAGAGCAAGTCCAAAGTACGCTTTATAAGCACGCCTCACAAACGATGTTATATTACGCCTTTGACTAATTTTGAAGCATCCACAAATATAACAGAAAGCGTCCGCTTGTTCTCACATTGACGTCTCCTTGTAGCCATGATCAGATCTGAAACAAAATCAAAACAATTTTAATATCTCTGTTAATAACATAAACGTGTAAGTAATTAATTTGACCACAAAATCTAAACAATTTTAATATCTCTGTTGATAACATAAACGTAAGTAATTAACACGCTTCCCGCGATGGGACCTACCGGTGTCCCACTATTGTCTTACCTTTAACTAAGTTGCAGGCTAGAGACAAGTGTAACGACAACCTCACGTTATCATAGCTCATGCAGCACTGAAGCTGTCAGATGTACAAGAGCATCGCAGCAGTTGCCGGTTTGTCAATATAGGCATCGCGAGGAAACGGTTAATTTGACCACAAACGGCTAGAATGAAAAACTTAAAATTGCATTAAAACTAGAGCATGTAGAGCTGAACCGTTTTCATATTTGAATTTAGCAGGTCACAAAGGATAAGAATGAGTAAAAAAATCTTATGCAACTGAGATTTCGAAAAAATTTGTTGACCTGTGTAATCTACAATTCTCTAAAGTTAGGCATCGATTAATTTCAAGTCATGCAGCAGAGTGAAGATAAAATTAGGTTTTTGGTCACCCCTAATTATATTTTAGTCCACTTCAGGGAATTAAATACATATTAACCCTTTTGCTTTAAGCTTGGTATAACACACATGAGTTCATTTACACATTTGCACATGTTAAGTATTGGCACTATATCTTTTCAAATAGTGTATATATATATCTTCAGAAAATCTGGTTGACTTTTAGTAAAGATTACAAGTATTTTGTTTTTAAGAAAGTGTGTTTTTTTAAAAAATATTTTAAATAAGGATTTCATTGTGAAAATAGTCTTTTTTTGTTACTAGTCTGAGTGCAAAATGAATTCATGTTTTAATTAAAAAAACTATTGTATATCACAAAAATCTCATATTATTTATATAATCTCTAGAACCTCCTAAATACATTTCAAACCAAGATCTAAACCACTTTTTGGTAAGACTTTATATTTTGTGTTACTTTCTCTACTTTAACTATGTGGGGTCTATCACTTGATCAAACATGTGACCATCTTTAAAAAAAATAGGAGATAAATATAAATTATGCTTTTTTATACTAGAATGACCACATGTTATAACACAAAAATACATTTGTTTAGTCTGAGTAGCTTAAGTCTCATAACGTTATATATTTACATATATATTTATTATTTTTTAATTATATTGACCTTCCAGTCATGCCTAGCTAACATTACATAACTTGCATTGATGTGGTGCATATGCACTCATGTTACGTATCTATTAATATGAAACTGACCTATCTTCCCTGTCTTGGCTCTGTTTTAGTGGACTAGTATTTTGTAACATTGTCACATTTCAATTATGATACATTATGTATATATATATAGATTATTACTATTTAGAAATAAATTATTAAACTTATGTTTCCTAAAATATAGAACAATAAATCAAGAAGTAAAGCAAACAATTATGTCTTCTCACTATGATCTTTGTACTCTGTTGCTGCTAGACATAGGTTGCTAAGCCTTTTAAAATTTTGCACATGGAGGTTATCAAGCAAAATGTTTTTAGGTTTTATATATATAGTTGAATAACCAAAAAATCATAAATAACCACTGATACTATAGAATTCCATTGTAATTTATTAAGTTCAGTAACTGGGATGTATTTAAATTTAAAAAAATATGACTTTTAGTAAAGATTGCAAGTATTTTGTATTTAAAGCTGATCATTGAAATGTTGGATCAAAAGAACGTGGTAGCCTTTTAAAAGATTAAAATGGTTGTGAAAGCCACTCTGGGGGATATTCTAAGGTGTTCATTCACATATCATATACTGTAGTAGGAGTATATAAAGAACCATTTCAAAAAATGGAAAGGGTTAAACTGGGCCACTGTGTTTGATTCAGTACATAAGCTGTATCTCAGCAAAATAAAGATATGTAGTTCTTATATTATATTTTAGCTCCTTAATATTAGTAATTTGAATTCTTAATTTGTACGAAGTTACAGACTTAGTATTTTGACATCACAGACATCTAATTTTAAACAGTGCTGCATTCAACATATCACTTGACTCACTAAAATCTATATTTAGATGTGTTAATATTTACTTTTAAATTTAGAAATTAACTTGTATATAGCATTAAAGTTTGAATTTAATCTACAATTTGATTCCAAACTTATTGACATGAATTCATAAAATAGTAGTTCAATAAAATTTCAAATGTAAGTCAACAAATGTGATAACATAGCCTTTGACTTGTGACCTGTAGTGAAAGGGTTAATCTAAATTCTTACCATGTGTGAAAAGAGATTGTGAAGAGATATTTAAAGTTAAATTTAGTCAACATCTATGTTGATTGTCACATACTAGAACAAGTGGACAAGTTTGTGTACTTGGAGCAAATAATAATTGAATATGTTAAATGTGAGACAGAAGTCATGAAACAAAAATTACAAAAGGAAATTTTGTCAGTATGAAAATTGTGCTAAGTGCAAGAAGCATTAGGTTACAGACAGAATAGAAACTTACAAAATGTTATACACAATCCATTTTTCTGTATGCTGCAGAGACTTGGAGACTAATTAAAAAACTCTAGAACAAAATAGAAGCATTGAAAATGTGGATGCTTGAAAGAATATTGAAAGTATCAAGTATAGAGTATAAAACAAATGAAGAAATATTTGAAATGGCCAAAACAAAGCAGATATTGAAAAATGAAAATGTAAGTATTTTGGACACATTATCAGAACATGCAAGATTCAAGGAACTTTGATAGAGGTTAACTTTGGTAAAATGGGTTATAGATGCCATTGAGTGATTGCCGTATAGCTACAGTGATTGTGTGAAGAAAGCACCGGACAGATAGGCATGGTGAGTAGCAGTAACACAAGTAGATGATAGATTTGTATTTGGTATTAAAAATAACTTGTTGGTAAGATTGTTGGTGTCAATATTGTTTTCAAATATTATAAAAAAATTATCACAACTTCATGAGTGTAAAGGTAAGGAAACAATTTACTTTCCAAGTTATATAACTGAATGAATGTTTATTTTACACAGTATTAATAACAAAAGCAATACCCACCTTTGGATCAGTTTGTGTGGTACATATAAGATATAAAATTAGTTTTCACTTGTTAGTCAGTTTTGGTCAGTCTTTAACAAGCACATTTCTTCTGATGTTTAGTTGTGCATTATTGTTGTTCTAGATCTGTTCCTAATAGAAGTGTTATATCAGTTGTGAAATGTAAATTTGTATACAAGATTTCCTTTGTAGTTTTATGGTTCATTTCTAATGTTTGCAAATCTACTGTATGAAGTGTTTATATTTATAGTTTCAATGTGTACTTTATTATAATTTCAGTAGTTTTTTATTGTAATAAAGGAGCTTGTATGTAAATTAATTATGCTTTCTACTGAGTTAATTGCATTTGGTGTGAATACTACCATGTTTGAATTCAATTTTTAGATTATTTTGATGTGTTTCATGTCACTGAAGCTGATTGCTCATTCTGAATTATAATGCTTTTTTAATCATTTCTAGGTAGTTCAAAATTAAGACAACTATTTTTAAAAGACAAGAAACATTTTTTTTATTTTAGAACTAAATTTTATTTAATAATCATTATAACTGTACTTAAACTTGATTATCAAAATTTAGCTTTATGAAAAATTGCAAGATTACCATAGTGTAACTTACTTATGTAATAAGATTTTCTCATTTAAAGGTAAATTTTTATTGTGCTATAAATATTGCAGTTTTAGTTTTGTTTGTGGAAAAATTTTCTGAATGCATCAGTATTTCTTTTCATCCATCACAAATTTGCAATATTGTTGGTAATTTGGCTAAGATTACTCTGTAGAAGTTTGTAGCAAGTTTAAATTCTGTCTTAATATATAAAAGTGCAGTAATAAAATCAAGTTGACTGAAATATCCACAAATAAATTTTAAGCATACTTAACTTTCAGTTGCCGTAATACTTCTCTAAAATCATAATTATCTAATTCAATGGTTCTTAGTGACTGATCCACAGTGACATTTCAGCTGGTCTGCAAGACAGTTAAAAAAAAGTGTTTTAAAATATTTCTACTAAAGCATGTTTTACGATGTAATATAAAAGTGTTTTAAAAAGTTACTATTATATCAAGAGGTCTGTGAATTTTGGGATCAGAATTAGTTGGTATTCAATTTGAAAAAGTTCAGGAGCACTGATATAATTCATATTAAACTGTGATTATCAGATAAAAACAATACTAACTGGAGATTCAGAATATCAGTGAGACTACTGAAAAATTCCATATTAAGGGCATAAAATTGTTACCAATTTTGGATCTTATTTTGGATCTTAAGTTAACATTGATATTTCTTTACTCATGAAGCAAACATTTATAAACAAAGGGGGCAGCATGACCTAACAGTTAGTGCCTTGGACTTGTTGAGATTTGGGAAAAGCCTGGGACGTTTTGTTGATTCTAAGAGAAAAGTATGATATCTTAATTACTTTGACCTACCTAGCTGTTTAATAGTTATCAACAGGTAACTAGAGATTAAGTTTTGAAAGATTGGCATTCCATCCTGGGGGAAAGTTTCACTATTCTCATCTGCTTTTGTCTCAGAAAACCAGTTAAGTATCTGCCTTAGTGTAACTACTATGTAAATACTTAGTAATTAATTGTATTGATCAAGTATCATATTAAATTAAGATTCAAAAGTTTTACTTAGTATCAAATCTAATTAGACAACTCAGCTTTCTACTAGATCTGGAATAGAATAGTTGGGATTTGAAAATGCAAATAAAAAAAGTTATGCTATGTGCTCACAATAAAGAAAAAAAAAAAGAATTGAGAATAGAAATGAATTTTCATTTTTAAGCATTTAGAGCCAAGAGAATCTTAGACATCATCAGTGGAATGCATTTAATGCATGCAGATTTTTCACCTTGCACAGTGTTTAAAATTTTACACTTCAGACCTCATTGGTATCACTGTGGTATAGATTATATATTCTTAAGTATGATTAAAATTTTTGTAGAAGGATATATACTGTATTTTTATTTCACAAAATACTTTCAATATAAGGTAGAGTTAAAGGTTTAATTAACTGTGTTTGTTGTTTCTGTTAACTCTTAGTCATAAAGAAATAATTTATTATTCAATATATAAATTTTGATAGTACCTGTTTTGTGTTAATCATGTTTTGTTAAGGACTGTGCTATTCAATAAAATTACATGTGTTTAAAACCTCATGCTAATAGGCTCATCGAGAAGAGGCTGCTGAAAGGAAACGTGACAATGTTGTAAAGAGTCCGTCAGAGTTTTCATGCCGGTCTTATGAGCTTTTTGTTGGCCAAGATAAACCAACTGAGGAGAGAGATATAAAAGAGAGAACAAGTATCAAAAGTGAAAACAGTGATTATATGTATGAATTAAAACCTCGAATGAGTAGCAAGATCAGAAAGGTACATCATTCTCTTACCCAGTCTATTTTATTAAAGGGATTGAAATTTTAGAGGCAAAACTTATTTACTTAAAATTTTTTTTCTTAGGTGCAAATAGCAGTTCTGAAAAGTAGTAAATAATCAATGTTGTCTACAGAATGATTACTAAGTAAAATGAAATATTTTTTTCTTGAAAAACTATCATATTAAGAATGTAGCATCATATTTTACTTGTATTTATTTTGGTAAAATCTGTCATAGCATAGTTTGATTTTAATAGTTAATGTAAAGACATTTAATACATCATAGCTAAAATAGAGAATAAGAAAATAATAATTAAAAACAAATTTTATACTTAGAACTATAAAAAATAAACATTTAGTTTTTGAGGTTCTATTCATGAAATATCCATGCTTATATTTTCAATGTAAGGTTATGAATATTTTATTTCCTGTAGAAGACCTGTGTCAAATTCTTGTATATGGAACACACTTGTTTGTCTGCAATTAGGCAAATTATAATGAATATTTATCACTAGTATTTTTGTTTTGGCTTTCTGATATTTAATAACTTCTTCAAGAAATATACATTTGTAGTTCATAACTGATTTTATTAATTTATCTTTAGATTTTGGGGAAAAGAAACTTTTAAATTGATGTGAGTGGTAGCTTTGAGGTTTGTGTAATTGCTGATTTTTATTACATAAATATTTGCATTTCATCTGGAAGAAAACAAAACATACTACTAAATAACTTTTGTAATTTTGCATAGTGTTTTGCATAGTACATTTTTAAAAAGTCATCAAGTGTCTCTAATATCCTCATTACAAGGTGATGAAGGACAAACTTTAAGAATTACCTTTAGTTCCTTTTTCTCATACACTAGTGTATATAAGAACGACCAAAATATGTTTAAAAAATTGGAAAATAACAAAAATAAACAGAAAAGCTATAACATTTCTTTATTAATGTATTGTAGAAACAACAGAACTATCTTCTCAAAATACAAGAATTCAGTGAAACAAATACCATGTGTGCACATTAGCAATGTTTTAAATAAAAATTAAATTGAATCACAGAATTTTACAAAATGAGCATGTCTATTCTCGCATATTTAGCAGAATGATGAATAATGCTACTATATGGTTTGAAGATGAAACACATTTGGTCCTTACTTTCCAAATAATAAGGAATATAAACATTACAGGTTAAGTTCAGAAGCAATTCTTTTTGGATATGCTAAGAATGGACCATACATATATACAATATGTGCCCATTCTATGAGAATATCTTTGTTTGGTTTATATATATATAATCCTTTACTCATCACTAATAACCTAAAATTATTCTAGGTTACTTTAAGTTATTAGTGGTGAGTAAGGAAATATTCATCTAAACCAAATAAATTTCATACATTTAACCATGATATGAGGCCTATTTTTTTATTTGCTTTGCTCTTCCAAACATCACAGATGAGCTGTGAATTTGCAAAATGTGTTTTTTGCAACTGGAATAATAAATCAAAGAATAGATTAGGCTCATACTTCATCTTCCTGGTTTATCACTTAATCTGTTTAGAAGAAGCTGAAAAAACAAACAGTTCACATTTTGGTGAAGAAAAGAAATTGCAAGTACATGTATTATTTTTGTGCACTTTGCTCACTGTTGTTGTTAAGTAATTTGGTTTAAAAGAACACCAGAATTTAATAGTAAATGGAACTTGTGTTATTTGGTTTTAAGTGTTTGAAAAATAATCCTGTGAATTGTTGTATAGCAAAAATCAATTGTTGCACTGTTTGGTGACATTGAAGGTATTTTGAGTAATTTTGCATTGTTGTGTGCTTTTTATAAAACTGAAATTGCATTAAAAACTGAAAGTTTTTTCATGTCATTCTGTTTTTGCTTATAATTATTATTCAAGTAATCTGTTCTTTTACAATTTTTCTGATTCTATGTTATGCCACTTCTCTCTCTTGAGTAGACTTTGAATGAAATGGCCCAATAATTCTTAATACATTTCAAAAGCATTTTATGATTATGAAGATTGTGCTAACATTAAAGATTTTAAAATAATTTACAAAATAACTTAATTGATGATATAAAAATTATATGAATGATATGAAAAATCAATGCAAGAATATTTTATAAGCTACAATATTTAAAAGAACTTGATGTTTAATATCTTCAACCTAGAAGTCCTTTCACTTTCCAGGCTAGCCTTAGTCTTCCTGGCTCACCTTTTAATCTGCGTAGAGGGAGTCGAGGAAGTCAGTTCAGTTGGCGTAATGGTGGTCGTCGTTATGGAGACAGAAAGCCTTTGGTTCTTCAGTCTTATGTGGATGCACAAGAGCATCTTCCTTATGCAGATGATAGCAATGCTGTAACACCAATGTCTGAAGAGAATGGTGCCATAATTGTCCCCATGTTTACCAACCTGAATTCACGACCTTCAAGTCATACTTCTCACTCCTCTCGATTGACCTACACTTCCCATGGTGACATGTTTAACAAAAATATCACAAAGGAGAGCCAACTGAGATCTCGCTCAAAGAATCTTCAGGGACACATTCATGAGGTTATTTTGTCCTTTTGATAAAACTTGTAATTTCTTTAACTGCCTGCCCTATTTCCTTCAGAATTCATTTTAAAACAAGTGAAATATACCTGTTTGATGGAAGTGCACAGGTTAAATCAATTATTAGAATATATATATATGTAAGTTTAGTTTATGCATGATATCGTGCAAAGTGGTTTAAAATATTTTCAAAAAACCTTCCAGTTTCAAAGATCAGTCATGTATGTCTGTAAATTAATAACATATATTGTTCAGTTCTTAAAAATAACACTGCAGATTTCAATGAATGGCCCAGTACAAAAAATAAAATAGAGCAATCTGCTTTTCTGCTATTTAAAAGTTTTGTTTAATATTTTTGCATGCTAAGAAATGTTTCACTGCTTTGCCACTGTTACCTATTCAGATATTGAGGACAGTTGCTAAGGTTTCAAAAAATATCCCATGATAATCTTGATATTTTTGAAATAGATTTACTATTATGTATCTCTTTTTAATGAATTTTTTCATTTATACTAGTATTTTATTATTCTTAATTTTTGTTTATATCATGGATAACTTCCAGTCATTTTGCATTTTTTTTGTCTATTTCTGATGTCTTTTTTCTTATAAACTGTATTTTTGATGCATGTTTTTCAGAACTGAATGTGAACTATATATTAGTAGTTTATGATGTAATTGCAGTGTTATAACTAGATTAGCATAATTGTTGTTGAATTAAAAATAATTATGAACAATATCATTAATTTTCAAATAATTTATTTTATTAGCTATTGCATGGTTTATGCTTTTTTGCTGGAACTTGTTCTAAATATATGGAATAGTTCATACTTTTTTGTATAACTTATGATATCTTTTTGTAAAGTCTTTAAGGACGTTTATAATAACCAAAATAAATATTGCATAATATTTTTAAAATTTCAAGATTTGTGAACAGTTAATGTACTCCACTCTAACCATTAATAATGATTGATTCTTCTGATAATATATATTCTTTGTTATCTTTATTTCTCTTGAAAACATGCAAATATACAAATATGTAAAATTTAAAAATATGTGTAGTTTGAACAAACATGACAAAATATTAAGAGGATAAGCCACAGTAAACTTATTACAACAAAGATAATAATAGTAGTTGTGTTTTACTTTATGCAACATTCTTGTGATGGGCCACCCTTTATGCAAATATTAAAAGGCCTAATGTACATATTAAAAGAAGAAACTCGGAAGAAATTTGTGTAAATTGTCAATCTATCATCTCTACAGAACATAATTATCATACATTCAACATATGAAACAGTTAATGAGATTTAATGTCAACAAAGTATTACAATTTAAATATTACAGAATACAATAAAATTTTACACCTCTGTATTGTCTACTCACACTGTATTTTCTAATGTATGAACTGTACAATTAGCATGAATTATTCGACAAAATTTTGCATAAAAAGTATCTTGCTGTAATTTTGAGTATGAAATATTCTATGTAAGAATTGTAGTTTAGCATGTAAACTGATGGTTTTTTGTTTTGAATATAATAAAAGTTATACATCCATTACACTGCACAACAATTTTTTTGAAAAAATTTGAAAAACTGAAAAGTTTTTGATTGTGACAAGTACCTGGTGGGTATGCACAAATATAGTTTTGGTTTTGCTTCATCATGTAGGAACTCTGATAAATAGATAGTTAATTGTACTGGCAATAATGTATTTAATTGCATTTATGTTTCTAATACACTATTAAGTTTAACATAATTAAAAGCGTTTTACCTCTGATTTTCATTTGTATTCAATGTCCAGTGCATCATGTTGCAGTGTCCAACAGTAGTCAGCAAGCATTGATGGATTCCAGTTGTCCTGATATCGTTTTTTCATTGTAGCAATGTCCTGGTGAAACCTTTTACCATGTTCATCACTGACAGCACTGAGATTTGCAGGGAAGAAGTCCAAGTGTGAGTGGAGAAGATGAATCTTGAGTGGCATGTTGCACTTCATTATTTTGTATGCTTTGAGAAGTTTGTCTACCAGCTGAATGTAATGTGGAGCTCTATGAATACCAAGAAAATTGTCAACGTCTTTTGAAGGCTTTCCAAGCAATCTTTTCTGGCCCAACTGACAGATCTATGAACTGCTTGTCACTCATAACATGCCCTCTTTGATCTTGGCATCAGTTATTCTTGGGAACATCTGTCTTAAATAATGAAAACCTTTGCCTTGTTTGTTCATTGCTTTCACAAAATTCTTCATAAGTCCCAATTTTATGTGAAGAGGTGGCAAAAAAAATTTTTGCTGGGTTGACAAGCGGTTCATGCGCCACATTTTTCTGTCCTGGAACTAACTTTTTACGAAGTGGGCAGCTCTGTCTAAAATAATGTGACTCTTTGGCACAACTGTCCCATTCACAGATGAAATAACGGTACTTTGTATAGCCGAGCTGCAGTTCCAGTAAAAGACCAATGACTTTCAGATCTCCATAGATATTCCAGTTGTACTTACTGTACTGGATATGCTTCAGCAACATTTCCATGTTCTCATAGGTTTCTTTCATGTGTATTGCATAGCCAACAGGTATTGAAGGGTGAACGTTGTCATTGTGTAACAGAACAGCTTTGAGGCTTAACATTGATGAATCAATAAAGAGACGCCACTCTTGTGGGTAATGCCACAACCCAAAGCAGAGAACAATCCTTTGATGTCAACACAGAAACAGAGACTGTCAACTTGTGGAAAGAATTTAGTTATATCATCTTGGTGGCTTCAAAAAACAGAAATTTTTGTACCTGGTGACAACAAACACCATTCCTGCAGTCTTGAACCCAGCAATTTGGCTTTTGCTTTTGACAGAATTAAACGATCTGGTCAGAGATTTTGGTCTGACTATGTTATGAGATGTGGATCGCCTGAGGAGCATGGTTTAAAATTCAGATCAATGTCACTGCCAGTTCCCTGCATTGCAGTTTCTTCATCTAGTTCGTCTAAGGTTCATTCTTCTGGTGGTTTCGGAATTGGAAGACTCGTCATGTGGCACGGGTCTCATTGCCGAAGGCAGATTATGGTATTCAATTGACTTGTTTTTAGCAGAGAAGCCAGATACATTAGTCAAAAAGAAGTAACAGCCCATCACATGGTCTTTCTGTTCTTGCCATATCATCGGAACAGCAAACAGCATTGTCTTTTAAGTGCCTCTGAGCCAAGCTCTCAGACAGACAGCACATGTCACACAACAAATGTGAGGCACCCATTCCTGGTCTTGATCACCAATTTTACTGCCGAAGTACAGATGATATGCTTTTTTCACAAGAGCAGTCATTGAGCATTTCTGATGAACAAGCGTATACTCACCACAAATATAGCAGAATGTATTGTGGCTGTTATAACATTGACGAGACATTTTGACCAACACCAATCATCCTGTAAAATGTCTGTAACTTGTTTGTTACAGTGCTACTGAGGCAATGCTATATTCTGAAACAATATGTACACACTATAAGATCTATATTAATCCAATGAGCAGCATTTGTGTATGCAAGCCACTTTTGTAGCCTGCTGAGACAGTGTCAAGTTGGCTCTGGCATGCCTGGGCTGTATACTTCCACAGAACAGCTTCCTATCTAGCCTAATTTCATGCCTGGACATGCCCAGACTGCACAAAACAATGTTCATAGGTCTCTTACAGAAGCGAACGTTTTTGGACACAAATATAAGAAAAAACATGACAAAACTGAAGATTTTGATGAAACAGTACGTGATGGGCAAATTTGGATGTAATTTTCATGATCAGCAGCCAAAAATCTTCTTGTTTCAAATACCCATTATTTCTGTTAGAAAATAATTTGTTTTTAACTGTATAGATCCTTATATATATGCATATTGTTAGACAATGTATTTTTGTCTTTTTTATAATTTGCAATTTCATTATTTGTTTTATTTTTCATTGGTATTTGTATATTATAAATACTTATTTTATTGACGTACTTAGATCAGTCAATTTTATTAAGTTATGAAAGAGCTTATATCTAGTAGCAAATCTATTGGTAATATTAATTTTGAAATTACTTCATTAGCTAAAGTAATGATAGCCATAAAAATAGTTATATTTCACTATTATATGCTTATACTGAAACCATTAGAGTGCATGTAGGTAGTAGGTATACTTTATGTTAAAACACATATGTATTGGCCTACATAAATAATTTACACCTTTTAGAATAGTATGTACATGTATTTATCATGTTCAAATATCAGCATTATTTTCTTTAAATGTAAAGTTCTATTTAATAATTTACATACTTGTCTTCTGCCTTTTTCACTTACTACTGTTTGCTCTTATACCTTTTTTCCCCCAAAAATATAGTTACCTTGACTTACATTTGTTGCTTGATTTCCAGGGTTTTTTCGTTTGCCTATCTGAGCACTGGTTCAATTTTTTTCTGAAGCTGAAACTCCTGGCAGGTGTTTTAATTGAAATTAATTGTTTATAAATAGTTAATCATAGGGGGGTACTTAAAGGTTGAACAGCTTTCCTCCCTCCCTACTCAAGGATTGGAAAATGATATGATAATGGTTGTAGAAATACAAGCTAAAGTGAATATGATGTATAGTATACATACAATTGAACATTAAACACTCATAAATGGATATTTTTGCCATGTGGTCCTCCAGCACAGAGGAGATCCATACATCCTGTGCTAAGAATTTATTGGGGTAAATGGAAGTACTTGGAAAAAACTCACTTTCACTGCTAAGGTACCAATCCATTACCAATTCCTGGTTAATGCAAAGATGTACAGAGGCAGAGTGATGGGTGAAGCTTTGTTATTTAGTGAAACACAGAATCACTTAGTCTGTAGATATTACTTAGGGAGTTATTCCATGCTGAAGTGGCCTGATTGTGGTCAAATCTTTTGGGTCACTGATGGATGTATGAAAAATAAGCAAGAATTGTAACTATGGCTTGTGTGTTTGGTTGTGTAGCAGAATGGATGAATCGGTGGAGGTGTCTTTGTATGAGGGTTTAGTTGAGTTTGACGAGGGTGTTACAGGTGGGACTAGTTTTTATGATGTATAGTTTGTTGAAGTAGATGATTTGTTAAGATTTGTTAATGGTGGTGACTGGTCAGACTTTGTTAGCTGATGACAGCAGTGTTTGATTTGCTTTTTTTATTCTTCATGTGGATATCTGTGTTAACTTGTCCTGAACAGTGATTGGTACTGTCTGGGTCTATTTTTACTCTGAAGTTTTTTTTGTTTTTTTTTTTAAAGAAATGGCTTGGATTTCTTGGTTGGTGTTAGGTGTTGGTTGAGAGAACAGTGAGGTTTGCAGGGGATGAAATCTGGGTACAGTTGGAGCTGTGCTCACTTTCTTCAATCTTTAATACTTCACTCAATTATCCTTAGTGATAATTAACTTGTGATCCTTTACACACACATCAGTGCACTCTCTATCTTGATACCATATATAAGCACTTCAATCACATAATGTTATCACCTTCTCAAGAAAGTGTTCAGGAATAGGTTTCACTATACTGTGTCTATTAGAGATATTTAGTGCAACTTTCACATCACTTAGTTTTTTTCTGAAATTAAATAAACAAATAAAAATGATTTAGACAAGCAATTTGTGGCATGAATTGCTAGGTTACTGTTTTTTGTTTGAAGCCCTCCCTACACGTCTGTTATTTGATTTGTAGTGAGATGGAGACATATACTAATTTCAGGGTGTTTTGATGCTGCTTTTGCTAATGATTCTGGACATTTTGAAGAGAATTTGACTCACTTTTTCCAGTGCCTTTTTTTACTAGTTTAGTTTCTCATAGGGCAAATTTGGATCAACAACATTCACCTTCTTTTGGCATTTCTTACTAAGATTGTAGATGTCCAAGTTTGACACTGCTGATACTTATCTCCATGTTACCACAATTGAATTGTCTTACCACTATTTACATTTTGTGCACAGTGGACAGATACTGCAGTTCCAGGTTCTACTTTTGGACTAACATTGGCACCGTATATGTTCAGTTCAACAGAGTGGCTTTTTTTCATCACCTCCATTCTTTAGGCCTGTGTGTACATTTTTATATGGTTATATGGTTACTCTTGGCACTGTTTCATTAGTTTATAGAACGTCACATCCAGATTCTCCTTTCAGAAGCCACCAAAACAGGCTTTATTATTAGACCATAGAAACCTGTTCTTATTATATCTGGGTGTTTATTTCAACACATGTCTAAGTTTGGCTCAGCCAATTCCCATCTGGTTCTATGTCATGAAACAAGCTGCCAAGACTCTTACACATGTTTTTCATCTGCATGGATATCATTTCAGTGATCCCTGTTCAACCGATGGATCATGAATGTAGATTTATTAGGTCACCACATCTCCTTATTCAGGATCAACATCTTATATCTAGGGCAGAAATTCGGTTAGAACAATAATGTCATAGGTGTTTCTCTATTGTTACCTTATCCCAAGATTCATCTTTTCACAAGCACCTTGCTTCAGAGATGGAGTGTATATATCAGTGGTTTGTTTGTTTATTGCTTAGTACAAAGCCACACAACAGTTTCTAGCAGTGTGAGTCCACAGACATATTGCTATGCTAATTGGGGACATATATCAGTGGTCTGGAATTCCAGAGTCAATGGATGAAAGATGAATCTTTCTTCCACATCAGTATATTAGAGCTTCTTTTTGACAAAGCACAATTTCTAAGGGTCCAGTATTGTTGATAGTTAAAATTGTCATGATTTATTCCAACAGTTTTATGGAGGTATCTTACATTTCTTGACAAAGGGGGCACTTGATCATAAGATCTTTGTTTTAGAACATTGAATCTTCTTTATTGGGCTTACTCAAATCATATCAACCCTCTATCCTGCCACATGTTGGGGGTGGGAAGAATTTAACAGCAAATCATATTTCTTGATTCAGCCAAATTCTTCTGATCAAATGCAACGTTGTGAGAATTTCCAGAGGATTTTCCAGTTTGAGACACTGATGATTGATGCATTCGTCACTCATTGGAACTCAGAGCTATAAATATTTTAGTCCCTGTTACTTAATTCTTGGTCATTGGCAGTAGATGCATACCGTCAGACTAAACAGGATTTTATTTCTATACCTTTTCTTCAGTTCATTTGTCACCCAGTGTTTTGGCTGTTGTTTCAGTCCATCCTTTGTCATGTGCTGCTGATAGCACTGGATTGGCCAACTAAACTATGGTTTCCTCTCCTTTGTAATCTTCAAGAGTATCTTCCTCTGCTTCTTCACTTTTGGTCATCTCTGAGACAATCAAGATCAGACATTATCATGCAGACATTACAATGCTCAAGCTTTGTGCATGGAAGTTAAGCAGTCCTTTGCATAGCATTGGAATTTAACTTCTAAAGTTGCCGTGTATTTGTCTCAGGCCCTCCATAGACCCACCAGGGACCTTTATCAAAGAAAATGGCACACAGGTAAATTGAATGCACTTCATCTAAATATACTAACTATACACATTTTTTACATGACTTTTTGACAAGGGTTTAGCATAATCTACGAATACCATATATAAGGCAGAGATTTATTAGCTACATTTAGATACCCAAAAGAGTTGTAAGTCTGAGTCCTTAGTGCTATCAGGCCTTTTCAAGTTATTTTAATTACTTCATCCCAGAAAGCTTTTACAATTACCTAACTAAGATATTTATGTCATATTACATTTTCTATCTTGATATTTGAATCATATATCACCTTTCATGTAAAGTTTATTTTTGATTGCTACTGGCTTATGGGTGTTAACAATCTGAGTTATTTACACTTCATGTGGATAGGATCTTTATCATTGTTTTTATGTTGTTCTTTGTCCAGATGGGTATTTGCTACTAAGGGCACTGGCAGCCACAAAAGTGGATAAATCCTTTTCCCTTATCCATTTCACAGCAATTTCTCACCTCTAAGAAGTGGTAAGTGTCTTGCAGTAACTCCTTTAGAAGGAATAGCAACTGATTATTCATACATTGGGATTCTTCAGCTGCCCGTCGTTTACTTCCAGGTTGTCTTGACAAGTTGAATTCAATAAGAGATGCATGCTGCTTATTCTCAGCTCTCTTTTCAGGAGAGTGATCTTCTCATGTCATGTCTCATCACATTTGTCATATCTGTATGTTCATAGTTGCTCAGTTGAATTGCCCATTGATGGACATTGTGTGGGTTGGTGTGCAGACTTCTCTCAATACTTTTATCTTGCATTATTTACATGGCCTGGCAATGTCTTCCTCTTTGGGTGTTCAACTACTCCTATGGTTATCTTTACCACCTTGGCTTGATAAGATGAGGTGTATACTTTATGCTCCTTTTGTCTCTCTCATTTAAATGGCCCCTTACCTCTTATTTTACAGAATCCTACTTTATGGTAAATGTTGCCCAAGCAGTTGTGTTTTTATCAAATCAGTTGTGCATTAGCAACTGCTAATTCACTGTACTTTAAAACAGGATGCAACAGTTTCTATATAATTGAGGTGTTCCATAAGATTACCTAGGTACTGATTGGGTGTTATTACTGACCTAAGCTGGATCAAAACTCATGGATTATCATGAATAAAGTATAGGGGGATCATACCCATATTTGCTGATCTGTGAATTGAATAACTCACAGTTGTATTGATTTTAAAAGTTTAGGAAACTCGGTTCACCTGTTGCACTCTTTCCAGAGTAGTGTTCATCAGGGCTCCCCTGTGCATATCCCTTCCCCTAGATTCTACTAGAGAATATAGGGAATCCTTACCACACCTGGTTTCCAGTCAGTGGGATGTTGGACAGAGTTTTTTTTCCTATAGAATGTGAGAGTGTATTCTTTAATTGTTGGAGAAGAGAGTAGAGTTAGGGGCCCTCTTACCCAGATCCTTGAATTTTTTCCCAGATGTTGGTAAGAGCCTGCTCATGGTATGAGTTCATATTTGATGCTGTGCTATTTGGTTGCAGCTGGGAATGGCCTTCATTTTAAGCATTATTGGTTCAATACTCCAGTCATGGAAGATAACCCATTACCTCCTTATAATTATAAACTCTTGGTGGTCCCATACTAATTCCAGAAGTGGAATTTACCTTATCCATTAGATTGGGGAATAAGTGTTCATAATTCCAGACCAAACGTGTTCTCTTTCCTCAGGTGGAGTAAGGCATACACAATCCCATCAATTTGAACCTTGAGTGTTGTCTTTCAGACTTCTTCATGTTGGGGAGAAGGTTTTCCAATACCATGTAGCTTACTTTGTTGTCATGATTCTGGTGGGTGAGAACACATCACTCTGTTACTACAGGTTGTGATCCACTTGTAAATATTTATAAATATCTTTTGTTTTCTAATTGTTTTCACCATCAACATGTGTTTGTGGAATCATGACTCTTTAATTCCAACCCTGAGTAGTGAAACCTTGGCCATATGGCTGAGGACTGGTGAATAATGATGGTAAATTATGTACAATTCCACCTGTGGTATATGAATTAGATTCTTGGTTAAGAACATACTTGTTGTGGATGTAGTGTGATTACTGAACTAGAGTGACAATCTATTAACACATCTATGTTTCATGCAGAAACTTTCTGTATGGCTTATGTCATCACTGGCTCATCCATCTTCTCAATTTGAGATTCTAGCTATAAGTGGGAAAGGAAGTAATATGTTTTGGAAGTTAACATGTTCATAAATTGAAAATGTATTTCTGTTAATACTCACCTCTTCTCATGCTCTCGTATTCTTCCTTCCCACTAAGAGCCAGTGTTAAAGACTGGATTGAGTCAGTCTCTAAAAAAGTGATAACTTTATCTGAATGAGATGCTTATATACAGTACCAATATAGAGGGTGCATTGAATCAGGCTGAGAGGATCACATGTTAAGTATCACCAAGGGAAATTGAATGGGGATATAAAAGAGTAGAGCAAGCAATAAAAAAATCAGACCAGTACTTATATGGGGAAAGAAAGAAACCATAGCAGTTCAGAAATACCTATAAGTATGGGAGAAAATAAACATTATTAGAAATACATCTTTGATTTAAGAAAATGTTAACATTCTTAAAAATTTGTTAAAGGTAGGTTTATTTGAGACAAAAGAAATCGTTTAACAAACAGTGGAATTAAAAATGACAAACTTAATACTGCATGATAGGTTCATGGAGACATTTCATTTATATATATGTGAAAATTCAAGTTTTGTGACATATTAGCATTGTACTTGTACCAATATTTATTTTCTGAAATTATCAGAAAGTCAGATGAAGTGTTAATTTTGCTGAAAGTACTGTTGTAAACTGTTATGCAGGATCATTCAGTTGAAGGTGAAGATATCTTAGCAAAACAGAAACACCGAGATGATGTTGCAGCACACAGACAGACAATGGTGGATATGAAAGGTGATAAAGTCAATTTTCAAAATGTTTTAGACTTTGTTTGTTAAAAAAAAAAATTGAAACCTGTGTTTTGAAGATTGAATATCTTATACATTCTGGTAATAGATTTGATCATTTTATGTGTAGTTCTTTTCTTTTTACATCTAAATGATATTTTTAAGTCTGTCTGGAAGGTCCTGTTTTGTCCTAGCCCTGCTAATAAATGTGATTTTTTTTTTTAGTTCTTGTATGGAAATAATAAATTAAAGACATTTAAAGCTTAGTGTAGGACTGTAGATGGCTCAAGACAAAATATATCCATAAATTCTACAAATAATGTTGAAGTAAAGTTTTCAGTAACAATTCATATCTTTATGTATTTTCCATATCTCTTCCTGATTTACAGATGTGATGGTTTTAAATGACATCATCGAGCAGGCTGCAGGAAGACAGAGCAAGTTAAGTGATCTAGGTAATAAATCTATCCATATGACTAATGAATATTTAGAACACAAATTGAAATCTGAAAAATATTGAATCTGATGTGGCTTTAAAGCAAAAGTGTTATACATTTGAACATTAAGTGTTTCAAAGCAATCCTAATACTTTTATTTAATATATATTTTCAGTTTTGTTTTGAATCATGTTTTTGAGCTCTAATAAAACTATTGACAGAACCCTTAAGAAACATATTTATATTAAAATTTAAAACATAAAAAAATTATCATTTTACAGTAGGTAACGACATACACAATTAAAGGTATAGAACTTATTTCTACTTATTATGTATACATTAATTATAATTAACCAGTTTTTAATCAAGAAGGCACTTAAATATTAATTTCATAACACACACAAATTTAAAGCAATTAAAATTTTTTGTTCCATTTTAATGGCACCAAAAGTGTTTCTTTTGCTCACAAATATGTAATATTAGGAGTGATGCTTGAGAGGTGGATTCTCATATAATGTGCAGCATTTAGTATGTTCATGTATTTTGTTTTTGTTGCAGTGTAGCATAAAAATCTAGTTTCACACAAGTATGTTGAACTGAAGGGAAGGAGCTTGTATACTGTATGTTTTGCCACATTTGAGTACTTGTGAAACAGGTTACTGCAAAAATTTATTAACAGAAATTAGTTTTAGTTTGGGGTTAGAAGTCAGCTTAGTCAAGCTTTGATAATCTTGCACTGTTTCACTGACTGGCTTGTGGTTGTTAGTGCAAAGGGATTATGCCGTTATTCATTGTAGTCATTTGATGGGGAGAAATATTTTAACAAAGTGAAGTGTAAGTCATATAGGTGATGTGTAATGTGATTTAAAATATTTTTATTGGGGACAGAATTAATTTTGTGGAGAAAATAATTCAAAGTCAGGAAGCAATTAAAGATCATCTTTTTTGTGCATGAAGTCCAAAATGCAAGTTTCTGTTGCATTGATGAAAATTTATTTTTTGCGGTAAAAATGGTAACATTCTTTCCTTGCAGTTACAGATTCACTCCATTTAATTTTTTATTATTTTTTTAAGATATCTGCATGGCTCTCAAATTTCATAATCTGTGAGGTACTTAATAAAGTTGAAACTAGTGATTCACACAAAATACTACTTCATGATGAAATTCAAAAAGTTAGCAGGTACCAAAGTGCTATTGGATTTTATTTTGCACTATGACCTAAGATAAATTTTAATTTTAATGCACATAAATCAATAAAATAATGAGCTCTTGCTGAACTTAATTATCTTATGGCTTATTTCTCATTAGACTTGATTTGGGTGGCAGTTGTTTTATTTTGGAAAGATTATTTTCTGACTTTTTGGGAGCAAAGTACTGCAGTGGTTTACCTTCAGCTGCAGTCATTATATCAGAAGTACTTGTTTTTTATATTAAAGTTTTTTTTTTAGCCACCAATCCATGGTTAAGTAGTAAAATACTTAATCTTTGTAAGCTTGTAATGTTATGAAGTATTCACAAACTCAAGACTAGCTTGTTGTTTCCTTGAAACACTGCATTATCACTATTTCATTGACATTTGATAATTACATTTTTATTTTTAAAATTATTAATTAAACACTAAGAACTAAAAGTGTAAAAACAATTATTAGTTATGTATTTCCTGTCTTAGTCAGGGTTTTGTTGCATCATTATTTAGAGATTTTTTTTTAGATCTTAATTGAGTGCTTAGCAGAATAATATATAATTAAATAGTGTCTCATCTACACTTTAGGGACATATTTTTTTTCTGAATTAAGTAAGTAATCTTCCTTATGGCAATGATTATAATAAATCATAGTATAAAATAGCATCTAAGATTAATAACTATATTGATGTACAATACAAGTTTTAAAGTTAATTGGAGAATTAAGCTAGGACAGTGTTTCAATATTGTGTTCTGTTTGTTTCATTTACAACTATATACATCAGTTTTAAGAACATGTTTGACCAACTAAAAGTATTGGTCTTAGTGTGTTTTTATTGTCATTTTATAAAATACATTGCACACTGCACATTTTGCATAGGTGTTTGATGAAGGCAGCTTTACTATGCTTTTTCTGTAATTAACGTTGAAAGTGATTAATTCAGACTTAATTAACATTAGAGCATAGGAAAAACTGGAGTATCATAATTATAGTAGTTGTGATTTGTAAGTGATTATTAATAAGATATTTTTTTTTGTTCTGCAGAACGAGAGGATGAAGAAGAAGGTATTAAGTTCAAAGATCGATGCTTAGCCCAGTGCTTAAAATGTATTGACATTTTCTGTGTTTGGGATTGTTGTTGGTGCTGGATTAAATTCCAAAAATTTAACTCCATTATTGTGTTTGATCCTTTCATGGAGCTTTTCATAACATTATGCATTGTTGTCAATACTCTCTTTATGGCTATGGATCATCATGATATGGAAGAATCCTTTGAAAATTTTTTAAAGAATGGAAATTATGTAAGTACCATTAGTTTGAAGTCAACTCTTTAATTGCTTTTGTACTATAGAGGATACAAAACATCTTTACCTTTATTGCATTCATCAATTCACTTGTGATTGACTGACGGTATATATAGTAATGTAAATATATGGGTGTGTTGGGCTAAGGATTCCTCTACATTAGGTGTCTGTGACTTGTTAATGATTAATTTAATGATAAACAAACAACACACACTCCAAGTGTTTTTAAAATAATATATAGATGTATGTGTGTGTATAAAAAAAAGGTTAAAATGTATGTAAAAAATTTCTTTACATCGTGGAGATCATTGTTGTATGTTAAACACTATACAGTACTTTTCTTATCAAAAATCCTCTTAGATCAATTCTATTGCTTCAAAATTCAGTTGATAAGCTTAACTATTTTCTCTATTTTTATCATAATATAGTATCCATGTAACTTTCACTGTTCCATGGGTTACCATATTTGTAATGGTCTGATTTTTCCTACTTTTAATAATTGTCTGTTCTTCATACGTCTAATAGTCATTTGCCTTTTTGTAAAAGACCACTCATTCTTTGTAAAAGGCACGTTCAATCAGTTTATCGTATTTCTGTTGTAATTGCAAATATTGTTTGTTTGTTTTGGACTTCTAAATTACTGATGATGGAATTTTGATGATTCCAAAATGTTTAATAAATGCTTTCTATTATTACATTTGTATTATACTTTATTATTAAGTTACATTTTCTGAAAAATGAGGTGCTTACTTGAATGCATTGTTTGCACATGTTTAATGTGACCAATATATAGGTCATTAAAAACAAATGTTAGAACTTCTATTTTCACAGAATCTGAAACCATTAGAAGCTTTTCAAATGATTAGTCTTACATGATAATGAAAGCAATGTTAACTTGAGATACACATAAGGAACCTACACTTAAGAAATGCAATATTCATCTAAAGTAATTTGAAATTAAGTACTATGGATTTTTAATTTAAGGTAATTTAAAATATTTGCTTTGTTTTATAAATAACAATGAACATTAGTAAGTATATGAGAGAAGACAGCACAACTATAAAACATTGAATATTAAAATATATGTAATTACTTACTACATGTATTTTTAGTGGTGCATGTTAAGTGAATGGTTGGTATAAGGTAAGTAGGACTGTTTCTGTATGCATTGTCTATCATATAAAAAATCAAAATACTTTTTTAAACGTTATTTCACTTGATATGGAACAAGTACGTATATTATTGCTGTTTTTCTCCATCTTTTACCACAAGTTTTCTGTACTATTGTTTAATACCAAAAGATATATAATAAAATACTTGTTTTAAAACAAATATATTGGTGTAAATATCAGCAGAAAATCCATAAATCCTAGATTTAACTTGATGTTTAGGTAGATTAGAAACTTAGTTTTGTATCTCCCATTCATTGTGCTTAAAGTTAATTTGCAAATATAGTTCCATAAAAATAACATAAAAGGGACCATCTGGTCATTCAAAAGTGTCCTTGAATGCCTTCCTTTGAGAAATATAAAAAATTAAACCATTCTTTATTTTCAAGAAATCAATAATTCCCTTCTTAAACTTGTGTAAAGTGCTGACTTGCATTGCTGCACTCTGTAAGTCAGTCATTCTCTAAGCAAAATAACCTGTCTTTTTCAAACCTTTTTAACTTGTGCTCTTTCATCTTGCAGACATCAGAATACATCATGGAAAACTCAGAGGCATTTATTTATTCCCTGGATAATATTGTAAACTTATCTTTAATATGGTTATCTTTTATTCTTCTTTTTCAAGGAAAAGTAAAATGAGATCCTAACTTAATTTCTATAAGATAATGTTTTAATCCCTGTAATCATCTTACTTGTAGCTTTCCTTTTAAACTTTTCAAATAAGTCAATATCTTTTCTTAGATATGGAGACCAAAACTGTGCTCATTATTCAAAGTTAGTCCAAACTAGTGATAGTGTAGAGAAATAATTACTCCTTTTAACTTGTTATTAATATTTTTGTAAATACACACTAATCTTCCTTTTAGCTTTTCTGCTAGAACAGGAAACTGTCTTGATAATTTAAATGATTTATTTATCTCTATGCAAGATTCTTTACTTCTATATTACATGTGTGAATCAAATTACGATAACTCAGGTGCATTGTCTTGTACTTATAATAAATTAAATGTCCTTTGCCAAGTACATGTTCAATTTATAGATCTATTTAAATCATTCTGTGACATCTTAATATCCTCAATACAGCTAAAAGTACCCAAGGGATTAATGTTATCAGCATATTTTATCAATTTACTAATTATGCCCATTTCACTATCCTTAATGAAAAGAAGAAAAAGCAAAGGTTCGAGTACTGAACTATGAGGCACTCCACTTGTCCAAAGTACAAGTCCAAGTAAACTGGACTTCTTTAATAATTATTTGTTTTTATTACCAAACTATCCTACAGTCCAATCAGCTTATTTTTTCCCAACCCCTAGCAATAAGATTTTTTTTAGTTAAGCCTCTGTGTGACATTTAATCAAAAGATATTTTAAAATTTAAGAGAGCCAAGTCTTCATCCTTTCTATCATATAGATTTAACAGATTATTGAGATATGATTTTCCTTTAGTGAAACTTTGGTAGCTTTCTTTTATTATATCATATTTCACTAAATCATTTTGCAGAGCTGATTATATCAGAATTATTAGAATTTTTTCAGAATAAAAATAGAGGTAACATTAACATCTTTCTGTTCCTCAGGCATTTGGTCACTGTATTTGCTTACTAAAAATAAAAGAAAGAGGCTCATAGTGAATAACTTGTATGGTGCTGTATCTGTTTTCAGTCACTCACTTTTTCTGCTTACCACCAAGTAGCTAGTATCCACATGATTCTTGTCAACTCTGATATTTCACTTAGAATGTTTTGGGTTACAAGTACTATTAATATTTTCTTTTGTGAAAATAGAATACAAGAAAGCATTTACAATGTTGACCATGCCATAGTCTTCAACAAAAATCTTGCCATCAGAACTGGATGAAATTTCTATTTGAACATTTTTCTTCACTTTAATATACTTAATTGTAGTCTTTGTTGTTATATTAAACATTATCAGTCAGCTAGTTGTTATAAGCTCTTTTGGGTTTTACTAGTTTGTTTTTCTTAAATGAATCCTAATCTTTTCTGTAGTTCTGTAAATCTTTTAATCTGTTTGTCATTTTAAACTTCTCATATATGTGGCATTTATTCATTGTTTTTGGCTTTGTCTTGAGTAATTTATTTAGGTTTGATCTTTCATATTACCCTTTTTCTCTTTGTAGAAACATATCTGTGCTGAATTGAAAATAATTTATTAAAACAGGGAATCTAAGATCCATCTCGCATCACTTTTTAACTCACTATCAGTAAGATTTAACCTTGTCTTAGCTTTATGCAAATTAGATACTAAAATTTCATTTATTTGTATTTCTAAATGTAGCAAAACATCAAATGTAGCTTATATATTGATCCCCTTTTACCTCATATCCTCATTAGTGGTTAACAATAAATCTGAAATGACATCCTCTTTTGGTTGTTTCCTTGACAATCTGGTACGTAAAACTATTATAAAACACTTCAAGAAATTTCTTTGCCTCACTGTTTGACTTCAATCCTAATCAGTGTGTCTAAATTAAAGTGTCCCATAATATCACAGCAAGAAAGATCTGCACTTTTAAAAAATGAGTAATTCATATATTTCAAGGTTGTTTGAAAGTTAGCACAATTTTTTTACATTAATTTATAATTTTTTTGTAATAACTATATTTAATTATTTTTTTCTTATATTCACATTTCAGTATATCAGGTTCACTAAAGAATCTACAATAATGTTTCACTCTCATAATCTTGTTTGAGTTTCATGGATCATATGTTTTGATTTTTTTTCACTTTTTATTTTTCAACATTACTAAGAAAAATGTTGCAAAATTGGTATTTCTTTGTTAAAACATTCAATTCTTTATGTTTTACTATAGATTTTTTTATTAAAAGTACCAGAAATGAAGTGTTTTTAATAGTTTGCTTAAAAATGTAGAAGAAATAAATGACAGTGTTTATTTTGTTTATTTATCTTCATATCTTAAATAATTTTGCACTTTTTTTTTTTACTATGACTACTGCATGGAGGACAGTGAAAAGTAGATTTATTGGATTTACGTTTGGTTGTTACTTTACAGTTGACTTGTACAAACAGGCACAAGGCTGTTCACGGTGTGTGCATGGCTTGGCTTGCAGTATTTCTGCCTGGATTCAGCATGACATCACTGCAGGCTGACTGCTGCTAAACCACAAACTTTTGTTTGCAGTTTTATTCTTCCCAACTCAGCAAATTATTGCACTGTGTATTAGAGGAAATCTGCACTGAGCATTTTCTCTCTTATACAGTATGTGCCTTTGGCAGGAACTATGTACAGTAGACATAAATATGACTGAGTAAGTTGTGGACCTTACCAAGGTAAGATGTGCAGCTACTTAGGTGACATGTTCTACTGTATTAAAATGAAATTTGGTTGGCCTCAATCTGTATTTATACTTGATGTGAAAATATTTCTTCAAATTTGAGGTTTATGACTACAAATGTAAAGTTTTTAATTTTAAAACATTTAGTATTTTGTAAATGGAGTAGAATATATTCTTAGTCTTGGAGAAATATAATCATGATTTTCTGTAATATATGACACATTGGGCATTTTTTAACAGTTCATGTGAATTTTTGTCTTTTGTTTCTATACACATTTTGTATGTTTCATAACATTTATGCTACTAATTTTTATAAGTCAGTCTACATTAATTTAAGAAACACTCCTGATGGTACTTCTGAGTGATTGAATCCATCTAGTAACAAGCAACTTAGGCCCATCACGTGGCTACTAGTGACAAAACAATAGCTGTCATTTTATCTACTAGACACATTAAACACCTAGTGTATTTGACATACTGGGTAATATTGTGTATCATGGATAGGATCACCAAAAATTTCACATTTTTTTTTCTTTTTTTTCCTTTCCTAAAGCAAAGTATTAAGCATACATGAAGATATGGCTACATAAAGATGGATGTATCAATATATGTTAGATAACTAGTATTACAATAGTAAACAGCCCCATTTGGAATGCATTTACAACGGATGCACTAACATCCTTCCTTAAATATAGATAGAATTCAGAAAATGTTTTGATTGCACTTCAACTGCTTTTTTTGTTAACTGAACATGATTTTTTTGGTTTCTCTGCTAGCTTTTACAGTTTGTTTTCTTGTATGAAGCATTAATTGGTATGAATCATTGGGTAAGGTAATAAAGTATATTTTCTTTAGTACCAAAATGGTGAAGGTATTTATACTTTTTGCTTTATCAGTAAAAGTAAATAATACACTTTCAGAATATTTTTTGACTTGGAAGCTTTCTTGTCAAAGGAGAATATATTTGGAAAATGACTTTGATATTATTTATATTTTTTCATTCTTTTGTGACTTATTCACTTTGTTATCATCACCTCCATCATCGCAATCTACATTAAGGCCAAAAAACTCATTATCAGTAAATTCCTTATCATTTTCATCATCTACAACTTCATCATTTATATTCATAATATTCTCATTGTAACTTAGTACTGTGTTTTTTACCATTTGCAGCATTATTAATACTTGCCAATACTTTTCCCCAATGTCTTCAAGTCAGTCTAGCAGGTATTGTTATCCCATAACATTTATAATGATATCTTACTAAATAGTTTGAACATGCAACCCTTTGACATTTCCAATATAACAAGATAAAATTTCCATTTTGATCTAGAATTGCAATTATTTTAACAGCTGTCAGCAATGGGTCATTTGTTTTTTGACCAACATGAGCTTTTCTAATTTGCAAATATATGTTGTGTTAGAAAAAAAAGAAAGAAGAATAATAGCATTTTAAAAATTTGAAATATGCAATTGTTATTAGTAATTCAAGAACTTAGAATGTATTTGTTTGACCCATTTTAATGTATCTATAATGTGATTTTTTATTGCTTATACAATGAAAAATACTTTATTATATTTGTTTTTCTTTAGTTCTTTACAGCTACCTTTGCAATAGAAGCATTCATGAAACTTATTGCTATGAGTCCCAAAAACTATTTTAAAGAAGGATGGAACATCTTTGATTTCATTATTGTGGCTCTTTCCTTGATAGAGCTTACACTTTCAGGTGTCCAAGGATTGTCAGTTCTTCGATCATTCAGATTGGTAAGTGTGAGGATCTGATCATTATATTTATATTCAAATTAGCTATCTTGGTAAGTTGTAAGTCTTGTATAAGTATTATTGACCACAGTTTAAAAAAGACTATCAATAAAATGTTTTTTTTGTGTGTGATTTTATTGAAAAACTCGTTTCCTTCATTGGTAGTTTTTATTTGTGTAGTGAAATATGCTTGGTATTTGTTGTTATTTTAAACTATATACCAAGTTAATAATTTCCTGGTTATAACATTATTTTTTCAACCCCCTTAAGAAAAACAAAGGAAAACTTTAATAACACTTTCTCCATTATGCTTTGTCTTCTTTCCAGACAGTATTGATTTGGTTTATACTAATTTCATTGTATTGAAATCACTGATATATAAGGTATATATTTTGTTTTTACCTCTTGTTTTGTTATGTGTTCAGTATAGATTTATATATCTCAGTTTTTGTTGTGTAGTTGTGGGTGACAAATTTCAAGGTAGATTGAGTCCAAAGAAAGTGAAACGTGTCACATATTCTACCAGATGTAAATGGTCATGGTTAACTTTTTGGTTTTACGTTGATATGTCTTGTGTTTAGTATGAGACATCCTGCTTTTTCATATCTTACTGTTGCCATAATTTTCATGTATTTTTCTTTTATAGGCATTCTTTGCCTTACATCAGTGATGGCTGTTCTGTTTACTTTGAATCAACACATGCACAGTGTGTTTTGGGCCTCATTTTGAAATAACTACAACTTTTGTAGGCAATCCTGTGTGTTAACTATTTAACATGAATGTATATACATACATGTATTGATCATATCATCTATATATATACATTTATATACTTTGATACTGTTGTCAGAACCTTTCCCTATATTTTGATGTGTCTTTTTCACATTTTTCATGTGTGTTTTATGGGTGACCTGCCTAATTTATTTTAATTGGAACTTGATACTTCATGAAATTAAGATTAGAGTATTAGTTTAATTATAGGAAAGCCAAACTGATTGTTATGAGCATTTCTTCTGGACACAAATAGTTCAGATTTTACTTTCAAGTTGAATAAATACTTTAGGACTAAAGCAAATTGTTTAGGCTTCATTGTACCTTAGGAGTTTTACTGCATTTCTGTATGTGTATACTCACTATAATGAATACCTTGTAGGAGTGAAGTTTGTTGCTGGTGTCACAAAGCCATTTTTAATTTGTACCTCGTTTTACGTGTCACATTTCAATAAGATAATGCAGAAACAAAACTAACATGAGGTATAATAGAACTAATTCAGAAACTTTATTCATTTTTTACATAAATCTGTTTTTTAAACATTTTTAAGTTTTGCGCTATGTGGTTGTTGTATTGAATTCTTTTGGAAGACCAACTTTTTTCTTGTGTGATATTTATTGGTTAAGTACAGTAGGTACAATTAAGTGACATACTTTAGTTTTGAGTGTTTAATAATTTAGGTTGTATATAATAAGTAGTTAGTTAATAGCAGCCTAGAAAAGGATAATATTTAAGAGTTGTGTTTGTATAAAAGTGAGATATAAATTTCTTAGTTAAGCTACATAAAGATTGCTTGGTAAATTCAATAAAAATTTTATAATGTGCATGCAAAAGGGTAATTTTTAGTGCACAAATATATGTATATTTTTATTGTTATATCTATGTAAATAGCACTTAAAGTCCTAAAACTCTGTGTAGATGTAGATTTTCTGGAACATTTTCAGGCATCGTTACCTGCTGCCTATACCTTTTTGTTCAAATCTGTTCTCCATATTTTATAATAAGACTTTGGATATACTTTTTTAATTTATAGCTCCAAAATAACAATCAAGAAATATCTTTCATTATTTTACCTATTACGTTCTTTCATGTCTTTGCATGTTAAAATTTGAATTTTTAACAGTTATAATAAATATGGTTTAATTATTCAAAATTTAAATTTGTGTCAGGTGTACTTTTTTCTGAAATGCAAACAGCCTTTTTTGTTGAGTTGCTCTCATTCTGTAAACAGTCAGACAACTTTGTTCTGAATACCCTTGCATAATCTTACCCAGAGTTCTCCACTCTGATATCTTTTGAGAGATTTACAATGTCTGTGTCAGGAAAATGTACAGAGGTTCTGCTTTCTTACCTTAACTTTCATTTTTTTTGTAGACTTTGATGCCATTGACTTCTCTCAGTATGAATTCTGAATTCACTATTAACTGATGCAGATGGTTTTATCATTATCAGAAATTCTATAACTTTTTTTGAAATGTTACTCATGCTGTCTACCTGTAGCGTATATGGAGTTCCTGTGGTTGCATTATCACCATAACAAATTATTAATGCCAAATTGTCTGCTGGTGTCCACATGATTGCAGAATCACCCATCTATTTCTTATAAGAATGAACAAAAGGCCAGTTTGTTTTTGTATCTGTAGAGTGAGGATTTGTCAGCTTGTCCTAATAATGTACAGAAGAAGTTTCTGCTGGTCAGGTTTATTTTCTCAAGCATGCTATATTTTAAATACTGAACCTTGTAAGGGTATAGTGTTGGATTACTCAGTTTTTTATTTTTATATAGAGGCTGTGTTTATGTTGAATTCTGTGTCATGTGTGCAGTGAATTGTAATAATATTTCACAGTACTATATTTTTAAAACAAAGATGTAACAAAACTTAATAGTGGTTCAAATTACCAAGTATTTTGTATGTAAAGTTGCATGAAAAATATTTCACTGCTCCAAGCATTTTGTTGAAAAAAAAAAGCTGTAGCTTTTATTATTCATTTACTGACTTTAAGGATTTTTTACAACTTGCAACCTTTACGGTAGGGAAGAATATTTTTTAAACAGCTACAACAATTTTATCACCATCTTCTAATGCAATGCAAGCCATGGATTCTTCTAAACTTACTGCAAAATACATTCTCTTTGCTTTAGGTGTGATGGCTTCATTTTGCAAAATCATTCCATTGTGATGCATTCACATGTAACTCGTTCGAAAGTACCTTGTTTCTCCTTATTGTATAATTTCAACCATGTTATCAAACAGCATAACTATTTCTTTGCTCACTTCCATCCTTTCCAATTTTTGTAGAATCAAAAGTCTAGTTCATATAAACTTTCACCTTCTACAGATGTCTCTCTTGCTGGTTGAGAAACTGTGTTGGGAGATATGTGTTGTTTTGGTTCTTGAATTCCTCAGGAAACAACAGAATTTTAAAACACTAGGTTATCAGTGTGTTCACTTCAAGTCTTTGTTTATTTTAAACCATCGTTCTGCTCACATAGACAATTCTATGGTGGTATCTTATGTCACAAATCAAGATAGTACGTATTCCTCCAACCTTTTCTTTGCATAGCTTCTCTATTTTATTGGCTTCATTCTTAACATACTCACTTTTGAAACTGATCTGTTCCTAGTGTGGTGATCATTTTAGCACTTTCCTGGGCTCACCACTTTTTGTTTTCTTAGTAGTTCTGCGAATTACATGGCCATCCATCGACCAATACCTTCCCTACTTTGGTCATTGTTTAACCATCCTCTTCCACTTCCAGGGCATGAATCACTTGTGGGAAAACTTCTTCCTTTATGCCTACTCTCTTTTCTATCTCACATTCTTTCCAAAATCAGTTAGTCAAATTTCCAGAATCTTCTCTTCATGCCACTTTGGCCACTGGAACCATAATTTGCCATATTATGTTGCTTTCTCATGTGAAAATTTTCCATTATCACATTGGAAAATAGCTCCTACAGTGATTTCTTGGATCTGTTTTTTTTTGAGTAATGATCAGTGACTACACCCCTTGGCGTGGATTCCTATATGTGGTGAGGGGACCCTCAGGGAAGGTTCTGTTCTTTCAGTTTACCTCCTCTAGGATCTAAACATCCACCCATGTGTTTGCTGTGCATGGTGACCTGTGAGGGGGAGGAGAGGATCCTGGTGGTTGAGGAGTCCAACCTTAACACACTACTTTGCCCTTGAATTCCTGTAGATTTGGCAGCCTTGGAATGGCCCCCTTGGATCAGTCTGCTAGTCCACTTGGGCTATGGTCAACATTTTTGACATTTTTCTTTTAATTTCAACATCACATGTCTTTGGTTTGTAGCTAGTTATTACCCATCCATTTGCAAGAAGTTCTTTAGAGATCCCATTTTTATTTCATTGTTGTCATTCTTTTATGTATATGTTCATTTAGTAAAGATAGAGAAATTACAGCTGTTCATGTTTACATTCTTTTTTACCTTTTTTCCATTTTATTATACTTTGCTAGTTGATGCTTTTTTGTAAGACTTCTTTTTATATTTTCTTCTTTCAAAGCTTACCTTTTCTGCTTTTTGTTTTAATGTGTTCCCTTGAGATGAATTCCTGTACATGGTGAGGGGACATCTTGGAGAAGGTTCTCTACTTTTAAGTTTTACCTCCCCTGAGATTTGAACATCCATTCATATGTTGGCCTTGCATGGTGACCTGTGAAGGTGAGGAGAGGATTCTGCTGGTTAAGGGGTCCAACCACAACACACTATTTTGTCTTTGATTTCCTGTAGACAGGCAACCCCCTTCCAGGGTCAGTTGGCTAATTATGTTGGGTTAGGGTCAACTGAGTGTCAGTGTTGAATGTTCTCAAAAAATGTTGTGGGCATTGTATCTGATGCTGATGTTTGGGTCTAGTGCTCAAAAAACCCTGGCATTGCTGCAGTGTCCTTGTTTGACATTGTAGTGCATCCTCTCATAGGGCTCCATGGTGGGTGGGGTCAGTGGACACTGAGATATTCCTTTTTTTATGGATCCTTCAAATAAAAACTTAAATAAAATAGTAAAAAACAGTCCATAGGTAAACAACCACGTCTTGAAGATTCTGAGCAGCAATCTTCAACATCTATAACACCTGTGCCTCATTTTCTTATACTAGATTCTCTTTCAGATAAACCTTTAGGGCAGATATCTTCCTTTTTCATTCAGAAGGGACTAGAGGGACTTTCTAGCTCTCCAAAATCAGTAAAGAAGCTTCACTCTGGTGACATTGGTGGAAACATCCACACCTCATCATAGTAAACTCCTCTTGCATTCAAAGGTGACTGGGGAAATATCTATTGAGGTTACACCTAATGCTACATTGAATTCATCACGAGGAATTATTGTTGAGAGGTATTTGAAGAAAATCCCAGAGTCAGAGATTCTCACTGGTATCTCCACCCAAGGAGTTTCTGCAGTAAGGTGTATCTCCACTTGCAAAGATGGAACTACAATGCAGACTAGTGTCCTCATTCTGACATTTACATCAGCATGCCCACCTGCCACCATTAAGGCAGGTTATCGTAATTGCAGGGTACGGACATACGTTCCAAACCTTATCAGATGTTTCCAGTATCAGAAGTTTGGTCACTGAAAAACATCATGTCATGGTTCCTTGATATGTGCTTGTTGCAGTGGCAAGGACCACAATGTCTGTGAATGTGAAATGGACCCTCATTACGTCAACTGCAGTGGCTCTCATTCGTCCTACTGTGGTTCCTGCCATAAATGGTTGGAAGAAAAAGAGGTGCAGCATTTGAAAATGATTTATAACATTACTTACCCTAAGGCTTGAAAGTTGCTGTCCACCACTTTATCTAGGCCTTGGCAAGGGAGTGGCGTAGCCTTGTTAGAAGTAGCTTGGGATAACATTAATTTTATTTCATCAATTACATTTTCAAGTTGCAAGTGCCAAAAGGTTGGGAACCCCTGAGTTATACATCTTCTTCTCCCACCCAAAGACGCAAAATGATTATTCGTTCATGGAAGAGGATTTCAACAGCAAAGACCTGCCCAATTGACCTCCCTCGAATAAAGACAGTAAAGAAAAAACACATGATCGTAAACAGAAGGGTTCTCCATCCAATTTGCCTACACATAGATAAAAATGACACCTTGATACAAAGGAACTGTTGAGGTTTACTTTCTAATCTGGATGACATCAAAACATTGCTTCCTACAATCCTGTATGTCTTTCTTTTCAGGAAACATTTCTGAAACCTGCCAATACAGTCACCTTTTGGCTGTTTTCTTTGTACAGAAATGATGGGCTGTGTGATGGACGAGTGCATGGAGGGTGTCAGGGGTGGCACTGTTGGTTGATCAGCATGTTCCCACCCTGTCTTTGCCACTCAACACAACTGTGGAGGCCGTAGCCATCCATGTTTCCTTGGGTCATACGATCACTGTTTGTTTTCTCTACCTAACATCTGGAGAGATCTATGATCAATCAGACCTCCATGCCCTCACTGAACAGTTGCCATCTCCCTTTTTAATCATGGGAGACTTTAATTGATATTATCCCCTCTGGGGAAGTGCTGATATTGATAGGAGGGGTCACTCCTTAGAGCATATGCTCTCTGATCACCTTTCTCTTTTCAATACTGGTTCTTCTACTTATTTTCATGCATCTAATCAGTTCTTTGCTGCTGTTGATCTCTCAGTTTGCACCCCTTTACTATTCTCACACTTTTTTATGGAGGGTTGACTGTAACCCATGAGGTAGTGATCATTTTCCTATAATTTTGAGAGATATTGGCTGTGGTCAATGCCACCCAACTCGCCTACCCTGGTTGAAGCTACATTAAGCAAACTGGCCCTTTTTCACTGCTCTCACAGAACCTAATCTTGCCATCATCTGTAAGCCATCAATAGACGACTATGTGGCAGCAGTAACTGACTGTATTATACAAGCAGCTACTCGATGTATTCCTAAAACCTCTACACGTTTTCCTCGATATCCTTGTCCATGATGGAATCCTGCCTGCCACATAGCATGGAAGACTCAAAATTGGCCTGCAATACTTTTCATAGGTATCCCACACTCTCGCACCGTATTGCTTTCCAGCAGGCCCATGCACATGCTTGGTGGGTAAGAAGTCAAAGCTAGAAGGACTCTTGGATTAAGTTTACAACTAGCGTATCTTCTATCACCAGTTCCAAAGTCAAATGTGACAAGATTCAAAAGGTCAGTTGGCAGTATAATTCTGTCCCCCTCTTGATCTTGCTCTCTGATGGCCAGAAAGTAGCTGATACCCAGAGCATCGACGATAAACTAGGTGAAAGCTTTTACCAGATATCCAGCACTTCTGCTTCTTCCTCCACCTTCTTAACCATCAAGACTCAAGTAGAATGAACACCTCTTTCCTTTCGAACTTATTGTCTCTATGACTATATTTGTCCCTTCACACTGGTGGAACTCAAACTGGCCCTTCATTGGTCTGTCAGTACATTGGTCAGACCTGATGATGTACACTGTAAAATGCTACACCATCTATTTCCTGCTTTTCTTGCTATTCTTCTGATTGTTTTTAACCGGATCTAGCAGGAGAATGTTTTTCCTGATGCCTGGCACCAGACTATCGTCCTACCTTTTTCTAAGCCTGGGAAGGATTCCAAGATTCCTTCAAACTGCTGTCCAATTGCTTTGACAAGCTGTCTATGTAAGACCTTAGACAGGATGGTTAAGGTTAATGCTTGTTTTGTTTGGTTCCTTGAATCAAACAACCTCCCCTCAGCCACCCAGTGCGGGTTCCAACGACAGGACTCCTCCCTGGACCATCTGATTCAACTTCAAACATCAATCAGAGAAGCCTTTCTCAAACAATAACATCTTGTATCAATATTCTTTGACATTGAGAAGGCTTATGATACAACATGGAGGTATGGCATATTACAAGACCTCCATATACACTGCTGGCCAAAATCTCAAGGCTAATGAACATAAAGAAAAAATATGCATTTTGCATTGTTAGACTCGACCACTTACTTGAGTAGAGCTTCAAAAGATAAAAATAAGAAAAGGGAAAATAAAAATAAAAAACTTTTTTAGCATTTAGTTGGGAAAATGTGAACACTCTGAAATTAGCCTAAATACCAGCTGGTCAAAAGTTTAAGACCAAACTGAAATGAAGTATTAATTGGTAAACACGTAACGAAATTTAATCATTTGTGTTCAAGCATTAGTGTTGTCAACGTCTCCCACTGACATCTCCTGTGTTACATTGGGTAAAAACATGACAAAGGCTGAAAAGATGACAGAGTTTGAACGTAGCAGAATTGTCGAGCTGCAAAAGCAAGGTCTCTCTCAATGTGCCATCGCAAAAATTTAACCTGGATGGTCCAGATGGCTTCCAACGTTACTGGCACGATAAGGATATCCCACCAGAGACATTTTCTACACGACACAGTGGAGGAGGTTCCATCATGATCTGGGGTGCTTTTTCCTTCCATGGAATAATGGAACTTCAGGTTATACAGGGGCGTCAAACAGCAGCTGGCTACATTGGCATCTTGGAGAGAGCATCCTTATTGACTGAGGCCCTCGCTTGTGTGGAAATGACTGGATCTTTCAGCAGGACAACACTGCAATCCACAATGCCCACAGGATAAAGGACTTTTCATGGCGAATAACATGATTCGTTTGGACCATCCAGCATGTTTGTCTGAACTGAACCCCATTGAAAATGTTTGGAGGTGGATGGCAAGGGAAGTCTATAGAAATGGATGTAAATTCCAAACAGTTCGTGATCTTTGTGAAGCCATCTTTACCACTTGGAATAACATTCCAGCCAGCCTTCTGCAAACAGTTATATCAACCATGCCAAAGCGAATGTTTGAAGTTATTCACAATGATGGTTATGCAACTCACTACTGAGACCTCTTGTTGGGCATTTCCTACCCTGTTTAGGAATTCTTTTTGGTATGGTCTTAAACTTTTGACCAACTAGTATTTAGGCTAATTTCATAGTGTTCACATTTTTCCAATTAAATTCAGAAAAAGATTTTTATTTTTATTTTCCCTTTTCTTATTTTCATCTTTTGAAGGTCTATTCAATTAAGTGGTTGAGTCTAACAATGTAAAATGCATATTTTTTCTTTATGTTCATTGGCCTTAAGATTTTGGCCAGCAGTGTATATGGGTTATGTGGCCATTTGCCCATTTTTATTAAAAAATTCTTTAATGGACAGGAGATTCCAAGTTTGTGTGGGATTAACACTTTCCTGTTCTTTTCTACAGGAACTTGGAGCCCCTCAAGGCTGTGATTGAGTGAAACACTTTTCAATGTATGGATTAATTGCATCACTGAACAACTCCCTCTTACTGTTGTAAACAGGCTCTATGTTGACGACTTTCACATCTCATGTCAGTCGTCGAACATGAGGTATACTGAGCGGCAGCGACAGACTGCTCTCGATTATTTACTAAGGTGAACTACAGCAAACGGCTTTAATTTCTTTCTCTCTAAAATCGTTTGCAAGCACTTTTGCCGCCAACGGGGTATTCACCCTGATCTTGATCTCTGTATCGGTGAAGTTGTGCTGCCTGTGGTCCCTGAGACAAAGTTCTTATGGCTTATCTTGGACTGCAAGCTGACCTTTATATCACACATCAAGCAGCTGCAGGTTAAATGTACAAGAGCACTGATCTTCCATCACTTGGGGAACTGATTGATGTTCTGTGCTGAAGATATATCATGCTCTTATTCAATTGAAACTCGACTATGGATCACTGGTCTATGGCTCTGCCAGGACCTTGGCCTTAAAGATGTTGGACCCCATTCATCATCAAAGACTTCAGCTTTCAGTACTTTCCCAGTTCAAAGCTTATACATAGAGTCTCATAAACCTTCTTTGCACCTTCACCGTTTGCAACTATCTTTACTATGTGTTTCAAAACATTGTTCCTTACCAAAGCATCCCATCTTGGGTTGTGTTTACCTTCTCTGGTGGGCCATACTTTTTCAGAACAGACAATTTGCCATTGCTTCATTTGGCCTTCATATCCAGGTGCAGTTGAATGAATTGAGTCTGTCCTTGGATAACATTGCTGTATCCACTGGTCAGCCCATCCCACCATGGCTTCTTACAATCTCCTAATGTGACCTATCTTTAAGTCATCTGAGAAAAACAGACACTTCCAATTGGAAATACAGTCTGTTATTTGCTGAACATCTTTCAAACCATCCTTCCATTCTTATTTATACAGATGGTTTGAAATCAGGTGACTATGTAGGGCTCTGCCATGGTTTGTTGTGGTTTGGTGGTTGTGTGCAGAATCCCCTCTACAGCTTCTGTGTTCACTGCTGAACTGTACGTCATTTCTCTTGCCCTGGATCACATAGTAGCTAAGCAGTACTGAAACTGCACTATTTATACTGACTCGCTTAGTTCTCTACTGGTGCTGAAATTGCTTCACAGTAGTTCACACCCTGTTCTCACTGACATTCAAAACCAACTGACCCATTTCTCTTTAACATCTACTTCTATCCAGTTTTTATGGATACAGGGCCACGTTGGCCTTCTTGAGAACTAGCTTGCCAACATCACAGCTATGTCTATCTGCAATGGCACTATCACTGCTGTGCCTCTTCCATACATGGACTATGGTCCTGTATTCAAGGTTCAGCTCTGTGACAGTTGGCAATCAACTTGGAGTGAGCGATGTGAAAACAAGCTTTTCCAAATAAAACCCTGTATTGGACTTGGCCATCTTGCTTCTGTCAGGATCGGAAAGAGGAAGTTGTTCTAATTAGGCTATGCATTAGTCACAGTTTTTTAACTCATCATTTTTTTTATGTGGAACTGATGCACCAGTGTGTAGTCTGTGTGACACTCAGGTCACAATAACCCACATTTCACTGTCTTGCTGTCCTTATGACTGTCAACAACAGCACCATTTTAAACATGTTCTGTCCCAAGGTTTATCCTTAATAATAGACAGTGCAATTGGTGATGGTGACACTATCCACCTTGGAAATGTTTTTAGTGTTTTAAAGGCCATTAATCATTTTAATGCTATTTAAGTTTTTTAATTTATACATTAGACCTTTTTTTAATGTGATTCCCTTTTAATAATCGAAGTCCATCTAGTTTGATTTGAAATTAAAAAATGGCCGTAACGTCAAATCACTCGAAACCAGGACTTGAAAGGCCAATTTCAGGTGACTAATGCTGCTGTTTGGACTACCCATTAGTCATTTGGAGAGTTATAATTAAAATTTTGCTGCAAGTCTTTTAAAATTTTTATTACTTTACTTTCTGAAAATGGCTATAATGTCAAATAATTCTGAACCAGGAAAGGAAAGGCCAACTTCAGGTGACTGATGGTGGATTTTGAACTTACTTGTTAGTCTTCCTTGTGAGTTATGATAATTACAATTATGCTATAGAAAGTCCTTTACAAATTGTATTACCGTTGTAAACTGGATGTAAACATTGGTTTTGATGCTATTTATGTTTGTTTTTATAAACTTTGTTTTGTTTTACCATAATTCCTTTTATGAATTTTTCTAAATTTACTTTAATTGTAACTTTTTACTGAATGTTTGGCACAGATAGCCAAGCTGCTTTGTGCCATAACCAACCAACCAACCAACCAATCAATCAGTGACTACAGCTGTTCAACTAGTTGTTCTTTGGTTTATTTGTCTAAGAAATTGGATTCTTGTTCTTGATTTTTCACATTTTTGCCAATTGTCAATACTCTTTCCTGATTTCTTATCAATCTCACTGAGTACCTTCTGGAGTTGGTGCATTATATTTGCATTTCATTTACTTCCTCAACAGGTCAAGTCTTTCCTTATGTATTATTTTCACAATTATAATTTATTGACATCTTCCAAAACTGATTTACATATGTCAATGAAGTCATCCCCACCTTCCCTCATTGTTCAAAGACCTTTTACAAGTTTTTGGCTCAAGTGATATAAGCTCCTAGACATTGTCCTAGAATGAACTTTGGTTTGATCTTATATTTCTTGGCTTCTTGTTTGCTTTGTCATTTTTTCTGCAAATCATATTTTCATTTACTACTTACTTCATGTTTTATCCTTGGATGACTGAAGGTAACTTCTGTTTCTGTTTTATTCTGTTGTCTTGACTAACGCTGATTCCAATTGACAGGAATGCCTTTCATAACCTGTCATGGCTATTATTTGTTATTTGTTATGATTACTTCTTTCAGAATGTCTAAGAAGAGATTGTTTATACTTAACAACAAATCATGCTTCTCAGTTTTAAATCTTGTTTCTGTTATGTTCAAAAATTGGCTAGTGTAATTGGTCAGACTTGTTTACTGTGATGTTTAGAAATTCCTTAAAGGAGAATGTTAAGTTATTTCTCACCAAATTCGCCATTTATCAACATCTTCAGTGTCCCAACCATATCACTCTGTAGAGAATATTCTGCAGGTCATCATATATTTGAATAGAAATGTGTTGTTAAATTTTTATTCATATCACATTACTGTATCTAGAAAGCTGTGGTTTTCCATTACAATTGCAGTTTTTATTGCATGTGAAGAAAGTAGAGTTTATGTACATTCCTCTGATGTACATGTTTTTAGCAACATAATAACAAGCTTAAGAAGACAAGGCTTTTTGTATTTCAGAGTTAGTCTAACTTTCTGAATTTTATTTCAATTCTACAAATATGCTTAAATTTCATTTCAGCTTCGAGTGTTTAAACTAGCAAAATCTTGGCCCACCTTAAACTTGTTAATATCAATTATGGGTAAGACTGTTGGAGCTTTGGGTAACCTGACTTTTGTGTTAGCCATCATCATCTTCATATTTGCAGTGATGGGTATGCAGTTGTTTGGGAAAGATTATGATAAAAACAAACACTTGTAAGTTGACTATTTTTGAGCCTACCATTATTCTTTGTGCACATAGAGTTTATTCACAATTACATCAACATTACCACTAAACTATCATGTAAATTAAAAAATGAATATAATAAGCTAAAATATTACAAATAATTTTAAATATTGACTTTAAAAACAGATAGCTTTTCTCAGTGCATTTCTTAATTTCTGTAGAAAACTGTGACCAACTGTTTAGAGCTAGTTAGTTATCATACCTACCTATTTTTGAATTTCTTAACACCCTTGTATATTATTAACAATTTCAGCGTAGAGATTGACTGTATGTTACATTCAGTGAGATGTGGTTATATTAAATAAGTTCCCAAATTTAAAATAATATTAAGATTTCATAAATGAATAAATTTCATTTTATTGATTTTCAAAACAATCTCAGTTTTTGTAATACAAAATTGTAAATTTGATGACTCTTGGATTTTATGATAGCTTAATTTCATGTTAAAGATTTTCTGATGGAGCAGTACCTCGCTGGAACTTCACAGACTTCATGCACTCCTTCATGATTGTATTCAGAGTCCTGTGTGGAGAATGGATAGAGTCCATGTGGGACTGTTTACTAGTGGCAGGCTGGGCATGCATCCCTTTCTTCTTAGCAACTGTAGTTATTGGGAACTTAGTGGTAGGTTTTCTACATTTTTTTTAGCAATTCATACATTGTAATAATTTTAATTACACTTTACCAGCAATCTCTCTTTTTGTTCTGTATGACATACATAGCTATGATGTAACATGTAATAACATATTTATTAGTTATTCATGCCATTAGTTTATATAATATATTTATATTTAGATATATAATGGTTTAAATTATGTGAATTTATGCATGTTTGCAGCACATACTTCTTGTTAACTCTCAATACATGGACTTGGCCATTTTGATCAACTTTGTAATCACCATGTAACCATACATTTTCTAACCCCTTGAGATGTATTCCTGTACATGGTGAGGCTCTATAATTTCAGTTTACTTCCTCTGGGATCTGAACATCCACTAATGTGTTTGCCATGCATGGCAATCCTTGAAGGGGAGGAGGATTCTGGTGGTTAAGTGATCTATCCTAACACACAACTTTGACCTTGAATTCCTGTAAACGGGCAGCCTTGGTGTGCCCTTTCCCCCAAGGATCAATCAGTTGGTCCACTTGGACTAGGGTCAACCAAGGATCAGTGTTGGACGTAATCATGCTGATGTTTGAGTATAGTGCTTACAAAACCTTGTTTGGCATTGCTGTGCATTTCTTCATAGGGTTGCATGGTGGGTGGGGATAGTAGGCTCTGAAAAGTTCTTATTTTTTTATAGATATCCCCATTAATGAACAAATAAATATAAATGAGAAAACATAAAAAACATAGCGTATTGACAGCTCTGTTATACATTCACCATCAAAGTCAGACTCAACACCTCAATTTGAATTCTCATTCTTCATTCATTGTCTGAAAAATCTTTAGGGCAGATATCCACCTTTTTTATTCAAAAGAGATAAGAGGAGCTTGCTGGCTCTTCCAAATCAGTAAGGAAGCTGTGCTCAGGAGACATCTTGGTGGAAACATCTTCACCACAACACACAAAACTCCTCCTGAGTAAGAAGAACATTGGGAATATACCCATCAGAGTTGCTATCCTGAAATCCTGAAAAGCATTTATTGTTGAGAGTGACATTCCTGAGTTGGCAATCCTACCTGATTTTTCCATCCAAGGTGTATCTACAGTGCATTGAATCTCCACTTGCAAAGACAGAATTATGATCCCTACTAATGTTCTGATATTGATGTTTACCTCACCATGTTCTCCTGCCACAGTCAAAGCAGGCTACCTGAAGCATAAGGTATGGCCAGACATTCCTATCCCTTTCAGATGTTTCCAGTGTCAACAGTTCAGTCATTCAAAGACATCATGTCACATTTCTTTAACATGTGCTCCTTGTGGTAGCAAAGATCACGATGTCAGTAAATGTGAACTGGAACCACACTGTGTTAACTGTACTGCCTCTTACTGTAGTTATTGCCTTAAGTGGGTGATGAGAAAGAGGTGCAATGCCTGAAGACTATATACAGTATCTCCTACCCAGAGGCTCAGAACTTATTTTCCCCCACATTATCTCAAACATATGCTGATGCACTCTATTTCACTGCTACAGTGGGAGTGCAGACAGATCTCTCCAGCACAGTTTTTTGCCCTCCATAGTTAAAAGAGTTGATGAGTCTACATCTACTTCCATCTTTGTCCCCACCACTCCTTTCAATGGTTTCCTGGATCTACTTTCTTTGGCTTTAGATTCAGACATTTCCTTGGGTTCCTCTTCTTCTTCGGCTCATGATGCAAAACAATTTATGCCCTCAGTCACTGGAATCTTTGTACACAGACGAGACCTGCCTACACGACCCAGGGCAGAATCCATGGTGGTTGACAGACCTCTGTCCAATAAAGAAAAAAAACGTGGAAAAAAACAGAAGGGCTTCCTGTCCCATTCTCCTCCATGTAAATAAAAATGGACACTTTGATATAGTAGAACTGTTGGGGTTTTTGTTCAGATATAGATGACATTAAGGATTTTATTGATTCTTACCATCCTACGTGTCTCTTACAGGAAACATTTATGAAATCTGCCTATGTAATTTTGGCAGTTTTTTTGTACAGAAATGACAGGTTGTGTGATGGATGAGTGTATGGAGGGGTGGTACTGCTGGTTCATCAGAATGTGATCACCCAGTCTTTGCCACTTGATACACATTTGGATGCTGTAGTCATCTGTGTCTCCTTGGGTTGTACCATCATTATTTATTCTTTCTATTTGTCTCCTGAAGATATCTATGATCAGTTAGACCTTAGTGCCATTATTGAACAGTTATCATCTCCTTTTTTAATCTTGGGAATTTTAATGGACATAATCCCCTCTGGGATGGTGCTGATAATAAAGGCAGGGCTTGTTTCATAGAGTGTACGCTTTCAGATTACAACCTTTCTCTCTTCAATAATGGTTTTTATACTTATTTTTATGCAACTAATCAGTGTCTTATTGCTCTTGATCTCTCTATCTGCTCTAATTCACTTTTTTCTTACTTTTCTTGGAGGGTTGACAGTAACCCACAGAGCAGTGATCATTTTCCTGTTGTTTTTGAAGAGACTGGCCATGGTCAATGCCACCTGACCTGCATGCCTTGATGGATGTTGCACCAGGCCAACTGGCTCTCTTTTACTGCCTGCTACATTGCACAGAAGGCTCAAAAATGGACCTGGGATACCTTTCATAGGTATCTCACACTTTTAAACTGCATTACTTTTCAGCAGGCCTGTACATATGCTCAGCAAGATTCAGGCAGAGCGATTGCCTCCTTTTGGTCTTTGTATCCAGGGTCAATTGTCTGAATTGGGTCTTTCCTTGGATGACGTTGCTGTCTCCACAGGTCAGGCTATTCCAGTGTGACTTTTTTTTTGAGTCATCTGATGAAGTACCATTTTCTCTTTGCTGAACATTTTTTCAAACCATCCTTCCAATCTCATTTATATAGATGGTTTGAAATCAGATGACTCTGTGAGCTCTGCCATGGTTTATTGTAATTCAGTGGTTGCACACAGGACTACCTCTACAATTCCTGTGTTTACTGCTGAATTGTATGCCATTTCTCTTACCCTGGATCACATAGAAGTTACGCAGTACATGAACTGTGCTACTTATACAGACTTGCTCAGCTCTATTCTGGTCCAAGAATTGCTTCACATTATTTCTTACCTTATTCTTGTCAATATTCAACCATATCCCTGCATGAAGGCTTGGCTTCATGCCAGGAGGCAGTTGACTTGGAGTGAACAACATGATAAACTTTTCTAGCTAAAATCTAAAATCTTCTTTTGAACTTTGATTGTCTTGTTTCTGTAAGGATCAGAAGGAGGAAGTTATACTAACTAGGCTACACATTGGTTACAGTGTTTTAACTCATTGTTTACTTTTATCTGGGACTGCTGCACCAATGTGTGGTCTGTATGACACTCAAGTCACAACAGTCCACATTTTAATGGTGTGCCATCATTATGACCATGAGTGATAGCACCATTTTAGACATGTTTTTACCATGGGTTTACCCCTGACATTGAGCAGTGTCATTGGCAATGGTGACACTGACCACCTTACAAGTGTTTTTAATTATTTAAGAACTATTGACCTTTTAAATTATAGTTCAGTTTTTATTTGATTTGGACCAGTGTTCTAGTTGTAACTTAATTTCCCTTTACACTTTCTAATACTTTCACTGTTTTTTGTTTGGTGCCAATAGCCTAGTTGGTTTGTGCCATAAAATGCCAAACAACAACAATGTTCTCTAACTTTCAGTGTAATAAGTTTATCTTCACAAAATTTAGTAAACTTTACAAAGCTGTTCTATACAAAAAAATGTCATCTTTTTAAGAAGATATTTTTTACGAAAGATTTATTTGTAAACTTATCAAGCCTTTAGATTTAGCATGGGTGTAAATTAATTTTCATATTAAGAATAAAGTTAACATTTTACCTACTTGAAAATGTGTTGCATATAAATATTTTTTTGTATCTCAAAATGGCTGGTATGGAATTAACACTTTTACTGAATAGGAGAGAACACCATTTCGACCTTCTTAGGTCATCTTCAGGTTAAGAAAGAGAAAGTGTTTGAATATGACCTTTGATGATTGCATTTTAGGAACAAGAGTATAAATGGGTACCAGATTGTAGGGGCATTGCAGGTGGATGTTAGGTTATTAATTAGTGTAGTTATAAAGGTGTTTCCTTATATTGGTTTAATTTTGGTTTTAGTTGCTGTATAAGTAGGGCTTCTTTGATTTTGCATTTGTTTATATTTGTGTTCCTACTTAATATCTGGGCATTTTCTATGGTTATGTTGTGTTTATTTGATTTGCAGTGTTCACAAACGTGTGAAGGTGTTTTTTTGTGCTCTTTAAATCTAGTTTCCATTTTTCTGCATGCTTCTCCAATATAGAAGTCATGGCAGTTATTGCATTGTATTTTATAAATTATGTTGATGTTGTGTATGTCAGTGTAGTTTTTACCCAGTATAGACATTAGTTTTGTACCTAGTTTTTGAATAAATTTGGTGTTTACTGGAATGTTATGTTTTGTTACAAGTTTTTTTCAAATGTTGGTTATTTTTTCACTGATGTCAGGAATATATGGTATGCAACAGTATAAGGTTTTGTAGTTTGTTGTATTTTGGGATTTATTGTTGTTGGTCTAGGTGTGTGCATATAATTTTTTCCACAGTTTTTTTGAAGAAATTTGTTGATGTCGATGAAGTGCTGTTTTATTTTATTGATTTCATCATTAATTTTATCGAGTGAGCACCCCTCGGTGTGGATTCCTGTACGTGGTGAGGGGACCTCCCAGGGAAGGTTCTGTTATATCTGGTTACCTTCTCTGGGATCTAAACATCCACCCACGTGTTTGCCGTGCGTGACGACCCGTGAAGGAGTCGATCCTGGTGGTTGAGGGGTCCAACCCTAACACACCGCTTTGGCCTCGAATTCCTGTAAACGGGCGGCCTTTGGGTGGCCCCCCTTGGGTCAATCGGCTGGTCCACTTGGGCTAGAGTCAACCAAGTACCAGTGTTGGAAGTACTCAACGGGTGTTGTGGACATTGTGCCTGATGCTGGTGTTTGGGTATAGTGCTCACAAAACCCTGGCATTGCTGCATTGTCCTTGCGTGACTTTGTAGTGCGTCCCCTTGTAGGGCTCCATGTTGGGTGGGGTCAGTGGGTACCGAAATTTTTTCTTTTTCCTATGGATCCTCTAAAAAATTTAAATAAAATTTAAAAAAAACAGTCAATGGGTAAGCGACCACATCTTGAATACTCAGAGCAGCAATCTTCAACATCAGTAACACGCGTACCTCATTTTCTTATATTACATTCTCTTTCGGAAAAACCTTTAGGGCAAATGTCCCCTTTTTTTATTCAAAAGGGACTAGAGGGACTTGCTGGCTCTCCAAAGTCAGTAAAGAAACTTTGATCTAGTGACATATTGGTTGAAACATCCACACCCCAACACAGTGAACTCCTCTTGAATTCAAAGGCAATTGGGGATATACCTATTGAGGTTACACCCCATGCTACCTTGAATTCTTCACGAGGAGTTATTGTTGAAAGGGATTTGAAGAACGTTCCCGAGTCAGAGATTCTCACTGGTCTCTCCACTCAAGGTGTTTCTGCAGTGAGGCGCATCTCCACTCGCAAAGATGGAGTTACACTGCCAACAAATACCCTCGTTTCAACATTTACTTCACCACGTGCACCTGCCACCATCAAGGCAGGTTATCTCATTTGCAGGGTTCGGCCATACATACCAAACCCTCTTCGATGTTTCCAATGTCAGAGATTCGGCCACTCAAAGACATCTTATCGTGGTTCCCTGACATGTGCTCATTGTGGAGGCAAGGACCACGATGCCTATGACTGTCACATGAACCCACATTGCGTAAATTGCAATGGTTCTCACCCCTCTTACTTTCATTCTTGCCCAAAATGGTTGGAGGAAAAAGAGGTGCAGCGTTTGAAAACGACACATAACATTGTTATCCTGAGGCTCGGAAATTGCTGTCCACAACTCCATCTCGGACATATGCTGCTGCACTTCATTCCACAACTACAGTGGGAGTGCAGACAGATCTCTCTGTGCCTCCAAGAGAATCGTTTTCAAAACAAATGAAAAGCCTTTTGGCCTCCGTGGTTAAAAAGGTTGATGAATCGACTTCCACACCCATCTCTGTTCCTTCCATACCTTCCAACAAACCTCAAGATCCACGTCCTTCAGTTTCAAATACAGGCATTTCTTCTGATACATCTTTTTCTCCCACCACAAGAGACAAAACAATTATTCGTTCGCGTCCTCAGTCACTGGATTCCCCTTCCAATAACAAAAACCTGCCCACCCGACCCAGAGCAGGATCCATGGAGGTTGATAGACCTCCTCCGACTAAAGACAGTAAAGAAAAAAGACGTGGTCGTAAACCGAAGGGTTCTCCAGCCACTTTACCTACCCGTTCTTAAAAATGGCCACCTTGATACAATGGAACTGTCGAGGTTTACCTTCTAATCTGGATGATATCAAAATGCTGATTGCTTCCTACCATCCTGTTTGTCTTTCTTTACAAGAAACATTTCTCAAAACTTCTGATACTATCTCCATTCGGCAGTTTTCTCTGTAAAGAAATGACAGGTTGTGTGATGGTCGAGTACATGGATGGGTGGCACTGTTGGTTGATCAACACGTGCCCACCCTGTCTTTGTCACTCAACACACCCTTGGAGGCCGTAGCCATCCGTGTTTCCTTGGGTCATACCATCACTGTTTGTTCTCTGTACCTGTCCCCTGGAGAGACATATGATCAATCAGATCTTGATGCTCTCGTTGAACAATTGCCATCTCCATTTCTAATCCTAGGAGATTTTAATGGACATCATCCCTCTGGGAAGTGCTATTATTGATGGGAGGGGTCGATCTGTAGAGCGGATGCTCTCTGATCACAATCTTTCTCTTTTCAATACTGGTTCTTCCACTTACTTTCATGCACCTAGTCAATCCTTTACTGCTATTGATCTCTCAGTTTGCTCCCCTTCATTATTCTCCCATTTTTCATGGAGGGTTGACCGTAATCCACTAGGCAGTGATCATTTTCCGATCCTTTTGAGAGAGACTGGCCGTGGTCGATGCCACCCTACCGCGTGCCCGGTGGAAGCTGGATCAGGCAGACTGGTCCACTTTCACTGCTCTCGCAGAACTTGATCCTGCCATCGTAAATCAGCCATCAATAGACGACTGTGTAGCAGTGGTAACTGACTGTATTACACATGCAGCTGCTCAGTGTATTCCTAAAACCTCGACACGTTTTCCACGATATCCTCGTCCGTGGTGGAATCCTGCTTGCCACTTAGCACAGAAGGCTCAAAAGCGGGCCTGGGATACTTTTCATAGATATCCCACACTTTCAAACTGGGTTGCTTTCCAACGGGCCCGTGCACATGCTATGTGGGTAAGACGTCAAAGCCAGAAGGAATCTTGGATTAAGTTCACAACCAGCATATCTTCTACCACCAGTTCCAAGATCATATGGGACAGGATTGAAAGGTTAATGGGCACTACAATTCTGTCCCCTCTCGATCTTACTCTCTGATGGTCAGGAGGTGACTGATGTTGAACATCACTAACACTCTAGGTGAAAGCATTTGCCGGGTATCTAGCACTTCTGCTTGTTCCTCCACCTTCCTGGCCATCAAGACTCGGGCAGAGCGATCACTTCTTTCCTTTCGAACTGACTGTTTCTTTGACTATAATTGTCCCTTTACCCTGATGGAACTAAAAATGGCCCTTCATCAGTCTGCCAGTACGTCTGTTGGACCTGATGATATTCATTATGACATGATGCACCATCTATCTCCTGCTTCTCTTGATGTCTTTCTGATTGTTTTCAACCGGATCTGGCAGGAGAATGTTTTTCCTGATGCCTGGCGCCAGGCTATTATTTTACCTTTCTCTAAGCCAGGGAAAGATCCCAAGATTCCTTCAAACTACCATCCAATTGCTTTGACGAGCTGTCTCTGTAAGACATTAGAAAGGATGGTTACTGCTCGTCTTGTTTGGTTCCTTGAATCAAACAACCTCCTCTCGCCCACCAAGTGTGGGTTCCGTCAACAGCACTCCACCACAGACCACCTATTTCGTCTTGAAACATCTATCAGAGAAGCCTTTCTCAACCGCCAACATCTTGTATCAATATTCTTTGACATAGAGAAGGCTTACGACACAACATGGAGGTATGGCGTTTAGTGAGACCTCCATACATATGGGTTACGTGGCCATCTACCCATGTTTATTAAAAAATTGTTAATGGACAGGAGATTCCAAGTTCGTGTGCGTTCAACACTTTCCCGTTCTTTTGTACAGGAACTTGGAGTACCTCAAGGCTGTGTATTGAGTGTTACACTCTTCAGTATAAAGATAAATGCCATCACTGAACAACTCCCTCTCACTGTTGCGAATGGGCTGTATGTCGATGACTTTCACTACTCATGTCAGTTGTCAAACATGAGATATATTGAGCGGCAACTACAAACCGCCCTCAGTTGTGTACGGAAGTGGACTCTGGCGAACGGCTTTAATTTCTCTCTCTCCAAAACTGTATGCATGCACTTTTGCCATCGACGGGGTATTCACCCTGATCCTGAACTTCATATCGGTGAAGTTTTGCTGCCGGTGGTCCCGGAGACCAAGTTCTTGGAGCTTATCTTTGATCGTAAACTGACCTTTATACCACACTTAAAGCAGCTTCGGGTCAAATGCACAAGAGCATTGAACATCCTCCGTGTTCTCTCTTCTACCAGTTGGGGGACAAATCACTGTTCAATGTTAAAGGTATATCGTGCTCTTATTAGATCGAAACTCGATTATGGATCAATGGTCTATGGCTCTGCCAGACCCTCGGCCTTAAAGATGCTGGACCCCATTCATCACCAAGGACTTCGACTCTGCACTGGGGCTTTCCGTACCTCTCCAGTTCAAAGTATATACATTGAATCTCATGAACCTTCTCTACACCTTCGCATTTGCAACTATCTTTACAATATACTTCGAAACTTCATTCCTTACCAAAGCATCCCACCTGGAAATGTGTTTTCCTTCCTCGGTGGGCAGTACTTTTTCAGAACAGACGATCTGTCATTGCTCCATTTGGCCTTTGCATCCGGGCGCAATTCGATGAATTGGGTCTGTCCTTGGATAACATTGCAGATTCCACAGGTTGGCCCATCCCACCATGGCTTATTACAGCCCCAAATGTGACCTTTCTTTCAGTCACCTAAAAAAGGCAGATACTCCAGATTGGAAGTACTATCTTTTATTCAATGAATATCTTTCAAACAATCATTCAGTTCCAATTTATACAGATGGTTCCAAATCAGGTAATTCAGTGGGCTCTGCTATGGTTTGCTATGGGTCAGTAGTTGCACGCAGAATCCCTTCTACAGCTTCTGTGTTCACTGCTGAACTGTATGCCATATCTCTTGCCCTGGATCATATTGCAGCTGAGCAGTACTCCAACTGCACTATTTATACTGATTCGCTTAGTTCTATACTTGCCTTGGAATCGCTACACATTATCTCACATCCTATTCTCGCTGATATTCGAAACCGACTAGCCCATTTCTCATTAGCAGCTACTTCAATCCAGTTTTTCTGGATACCAGGCCATGTTGGTATTCGCGGGAACGAGCTTGCAGACATGGCAGCTAAATATGTCTGCTTCAGCACCATCACTCTTATGCCTATTCCGTACATGGACTATGGTGTTGTCTTCAAGGCTCGGCTCCGTGCCAGCTGGCAGTCCACTTGGAGTGAGCAACATGACAACAAACTTTTTCAAATCAAACCCAAAATTGGACTTTGGCCATCTAGCTTCCGTAAAGTTCGGAAGGAGGAAGTTGTTCTCACTAGGCTACGCATTGGTCACAGTTTTTTTAACTCATCATTTTCTTTTATCTAGAACTGATGCACCAATGTGTAGTTTGTGTAACACTCAAATCACTATCAGCCACGTTTTACTTTCTTGCCATCTTTACAATTCTCAACGACGGCAATATTTTAAACATATTTTTTCCCAGGGTCAGTCTGTAACATTGGACAGAGTTATTGGTGATGGCGATTCTGTCCACCTTGATAATGTTTTTAATTTTTTAATGGCTATTAATTTTTTTAATCTCATTTAAGTGTTGCATATTTATTCATTACACCTTTTTAATTGTGGTTCCTTTTTTACAGTTTTAATCTCTCTCCTTCAATTTGACATTGGACAATGGCCAGAACATTAAATAACTCAACACCAGGACTGGAAAGGCCAACTTCAGGTGACTAACGCTACTGTTTGAACTACTCGTTAGTCGTCCTGGCGAGTTGTTATTATACTTTTGCTGCATATCATTTCACACTTTTACTACTTTACTTTTTAGTACTGGCCATACTGATTCATAACCCGGAACCAGGACTGGAAAGACCAACTTCAGGTGACTGACAGTGGTTTTTATACTTACCTGTTAGTCTTCCTGGCAGGTTATGATCATTACCATTCTGCTACAGGTAGTTCTTTACAACTTTGTTGACTGGATGTCAACATTGGTTTTTACGTCATTTTCTGTTTTAATTGCCGTTTTGCTTTTATCTTCAATTACTTCTACAAATTTTACTCCATTTACTTGACTTTTATCTTTTTTACTGGACATTTGGCTACTCATTATTACGATTTTGCGGAGTGTCTTTTAAAACTTTTATTCTTTTACATTTTGATAATAGCTGCTATGACACATAACTCGGAACCAGGACTGGAAAGGCCAACTTCAGGTGATTAACGGTGGTTCTTGAACTTACCTGTTAGTCTTCCTGGCGGGTTATGATCATTACCATTTTGCTAGAGTAAATATTTTACAACTTTGAAGACTGGATGTCACCATTGGTTTTTACACCATTTTCTGTTTTAATTGCTGTTTTGTTTTTACCTTCATTTACTTTTACAAATTTTACTCCATTTACTTGACTTTATCTTTTTACTGGACATTTGGCTACTCATTGTTACAATTTTGCTATGTATCTTTTAAAACTTCTATTCTTTTACATTTTGATACTGGTTGCTATGACACATAACCCGGAACCAGGACTGGAAAGACTAACTTCAGGTGACTGACGGTGGTTCTTGAACTTGCCTGTTAGTCTTCCTGGCGGGTTATGATCATTACCTTTTTGCTAGAGTAAATACCTTATAACTTCTTATACTCTGCCTTCTATCTTAACATTGTAGACTAGGTGTCAACATTGGTTTTATACTTTTTTGTTTTACCTTCATTTCCATTTATGTCTATTACTACATTTTTTTTATTATTATTTTTTTACATTTTTACCGAATGTCTGGTGCAGATAGCATCGCTGCTTTGTGCCATAAAACACTAAATCAATCAATCAATCAATCGAGTGAGCATGGCTTTGTGTCTGTGTTTATTTGGTTTCTTAATATGCTGAGTTTTTGTTTTGTTTCATGTGCTGAGTCTCAGGAATGTATAATCCAGTATGGGTGATTTTTCTGTGGATTTCTGTTTTGAATTGTATATCACTTCTAGTAATTTTGAGGTTAAGAAATGCTATTTGGCTAGTTTTTTCCTGTTCACAGGTAAACTTAATGTTGGGATGTATCGAGTTCACATGATTGAAAAAACTAAGTGTGTGTTCTGTAGATGTGAATCCAGCAATTTTATCATCAACATACCTGTACCAGTGTAGTGGTGAGTGTAAGGCTGAATTGATTGCTTGTGTAGAGTTGACCTATGAATAATTTAACTACAACCTTGGTAAATGTATAGCATGGGCATTTTCTAAACAGTTGGCTCCTTTTTCAAAGACTCTTTTAACTTTAAATATATTCTTAATAAACTAAATCATAAAGCCTTAATGGCCAGTTTTGATATAATCTCCCTCTTTACAGAAGTCTCAATGACTGAAGTCTGCAAGATAGCTTTAGAACTTTGTATCCAAGACTCGAACTCATTAATGCACACCCCCAGCAATCAGTTAGCAACCCTTATAGAATTCACTACCACCAAAATAACTTTATGTTCAATAACCAAAACTACCTACAAATAAATGACATGAGTATGGGGAATCCCATGTCACCAGTTCTAGCCAACATTTTTATGACACACATTGAACCACAAGCGATCAATTCAACTATACACCCTCCACTATACTGGTATAAGTATGTTGATGACACAGTTGCTGGATTCACATCCACAGAACGCAACTCAATACACCCCAAGATTAAGTTCACCTGTGTTGTGGGTCACAGGGGGTGTATATGGGACGTTTTTGTTCTGTGAATTTCCTTGTTCTCTCTTTTGATGGGAATGTTATAGACCTTTGAAAATTTCAAATCATTTTCACAGTTGGGAGAGTTGGTTGCAAGCAGTAAACTTCCTACATATACTTCACGACACATTCATGGATCAGTGCTAATCCTGTGTCATGCTCTAGAGTTGGTATTCTCTTCATGTCCACAATTTTAGAGTTTGAGATGAAGCCAGTATGATCCTCATTTTACACTTGCTCATATGTTGGTATCCAGTGAGGAGGGTTTGGATGCATTTGATTTAATGAGTATGGTTCACTGCACCCTAGCCATTCTACATTATGAGACACATACTCCATTACCCACTTTAGTCATGTAGGATTGAGATTCCACATTTATTCAATAGGGATCACTTTCCTGACTTATCCTCTTCCACTCAGATATGCTTCCTTCCTTTTCCACTGTGTGTATGTTCCTGGCTGGTCATGGCAAGGAGATACCTTGTTCAGAAGTGATGTGGTGCCTCTCCTCTACAGAAGTATCCTTAAAACACTTTCTGAGAGTAAATCTTTTCTTCTCCTGCAACAGTCTTTCCCCCTTTTCAATGTAGGATTCTACCTAATCTTGTGAGAGCAGGAAATTACCATATTGGAAGCTATAATTTTCCTATACTGATACTGTATTTCCAATAGGTGCTTCCCTTCACACACACTTCCCATCTTCCTTTTTACAATCTTTCAGTGTTTACATATTCTATTCAGTTCTGCAGTGATGGTTTGGCACTGGAAAATAGAGGGAGTCACATGTGTCATGTGATAGTAGTACTTTCCTGTTAATGATTTGCATGAGAAATATGATGGAACCTGTGATTCCAGTAGGGGAGTGTGAAGGATTTGTAGCATGCATTATAAAAAAAAGTTTGATTGTAGAGGGCAGCACAAAAGAGAAAAAAACTAATCTTGTAAGTGAAGGGAAGAACCTACTGGAAATACAAGTATTACTTTCATATAAATTCTCAAAGTTAGCCTACAAAAACTGTAAATTCATCAAAATGTTTGCCAGCGATTGTTTTATATGAAAGCCAGTTAATTTATATATGGCTCAAAACTGCAGTACTTAGCTGGTTTTGTTATGAGTTTTATAATTTAGTATTGGTTTTTAAGAGTTTTGTATGTTAACTTAAAATATTCTTTCTTTCCACATAGATTTAATGTCCTTTTTTTAAATTATTACTATATTCAGGCAATAATGGAACAATAGCAGTTTTTAAAGGATACTCATTGTTTATTGTAATAATTTGTTATAGTTTGTTTTATTGTTTTTATGAATTTTATATATTTGTGGGTGTGTGTGTTTGTTTGTAACTTTGTGTATATTTTCATTTTACAGGATGTAGAACCTGGTTAATCATCACTCTTTCACAAGTTTACATACACAACTACATAACTCTTGAATTTTGTTTCAGTCATTATTTTCACAAAAATTCCCATGTTGAATAAAATGTTTTTAGTGCTCACTTTATTCATTATGAAGTCATAAATTATTTGTCTGATTTTGGATGAAGCTTAATTCATGAGGTGTTAATCAAATTATATAAAACAGTTTTGTATGCAAAGTTTAATTATGTATGATAAGTGTAGTAACTTGGTTCTATGTAGACAATCTGAGTTTAATTTGTAAATAAATATTAGAGAGATGTGTAAAAGCCATATCATTTAAATATATAGTGTCACATATTTGATGTAATTTATAATGAGTAGCAATATATATTGATAGTTTAAAATTGACATGTATTATAAGGTTTCCCAAAATCAATGTTTTGTAAAAATCAAAACTAATAATGATTGTAGATCAGCATTCCCACAGGTATTTTAAGAATCCTTGTTTGTAACTGCTCTCAGTTTTTGTTGTTATGTATTAGAGAAGTTCTGTTTTAAATGTCTGTATAGAAATGTTTAAGTAATAACATCTACTTGCCCAAGTGAATCTGCAGATAAGTTTCTAATTATCATAGTTTTTTTAGCCCACTTGTACTTTTAAAAATCATTTTAACATTAATTTAATATAAAGTGTTTTATTACTTTACTGAGTACATGTTTAAAAGTTTTCTTTCTATCCACTAGGTATTGAATCTCTTTCTTGCTCTGCTGCTTTCTTCCTTTGGAGCATCTAATCTCTCTGCACCAACTTCAGATAGTGGTGATACCCAAGGGTTGCAAGAAGCTTTCAATCGATTTTCTCGAGCTTCTAACTGGATTAAATCTAATGTTTTAGCACTTTTGAAGGTATTTATTTAATTTTTGTATTTTAGAATGGTACTATTTCATCCAATATTAATTGTTTGTTTACATTATTTATAAGAATATGCAAGATACTGTGCTTTTGCACAAAGGTTCAAGTAAATTTTAAAGAAATTGGATTATGATTTATAATTTAATAATGTTAATGATATTCAAAAAGATGTAATTGGATCCATTGTTATCTAAAACAAAATTTAAGTTATAGTATGCATTTATAAAAATGTAGCTGCATTTGAATAATACAAAAAGATAACATAATGTAATAAATTAAACCTGGAATCAATTCTGCAGAATACTGTCAGTGAACCTTTTATGCAACCTTTATTTAGAACAAAATGTCTTAACATATCAATTTTTACATGTTATAACTAGTTCAGAGTTGATTCTATGGGTGTATGTACAACTTCTGTGTCTTGCATATGTACTTATTAATTCATAGATGATTAATATCTTGCAAACATAAACATTTATAACAGCACAAATTTTTATTAGGTATAGTAATTCCTTTTTTGTACACTTACATAGAATACATAGCCTATTATAATTTTCATTATCTTTGATTATGATAATAAAAAATATAAATATTTATTAATTTGAAGTTTGATAATTGTGTCTCTGGCAAAACTCTGGAAAATATTTGATGGATATAAATATGTTTTAATGAAGTTAAATAAGCAAAATCACAAGGAATTACTGCATTAAAACAGCAAATCCAAACTTCTGACTAATTATATTAGTTTGTTGCAACTTAAAAAACATAGCTTGTATCCTGGGATCTTTTCCAATAGTGCAATGTGTTTTGTTAAATTTATTTTTGTTTCGGCTTGTTTTTTTTAATATAAGTAAAGAAGAAAAAAATAAATTGAAACAAAAACAATAATAAGGAAATAAGGTACAATCATTTGGGTGTAAGTATATTGAAAAGTTACCTCTTGAAGTTAGCTTTCCAGCCCCTAATATGGTAGAAAGGCACTAACTGACAGCACAGTAGATGAACTATACCACCATGAAGCATCCCATCCAGCTATCCAAACAAACTAGTGTAGCTCCAAACCACCACTCATTCACCAAGGCAACTATGACTATCATGCCCTAAACAAGCTTTATATACAGCAAGGTGTGCATTTGCATATAGTAGTGTCATGTTGTTAAATGGCCTTATTATTTAAGTTATAACTTATAAAACAAGCCAAAACAAAAATAAATTAAACAAAAACCACTGCGCTAATTGAAAAGATCCCAGTGTATAAACTATACTGTGTTTTTTTAAGTTATAACAAACTAATATAATTAGTCAGAGGTTTAGATTTACTGTTTTAACAGAGTTCTTCCTTGTGATTTTGCTTATTTAACTTTATTAAAATGTATTCATTTTCACTAAAATATATGTATATATATTAAAGGTATGATTTAATTGTCAGCACTTTTAACACTCCTACGAAATGATGTTTCTAATCCTGATTTCTCCAAGCCCGTTCCCCTGGCTGTGGTTTTGCTAGATAGTAGATAGGGACAGTGGGAATCTCGTTAATCCATTCATTAATGGATTTAAATGGCAATTTCATTTAAATACAGAATTATTAACCTAATATTAATAACCTTTCAAGTTGCTCTGGGGCCTATTAGGCCCCACTTTTCGTAGGAGTGTTAACATAAAAGTCTGTGACTGAAATGAAATCAATTAAATGTGGAATATTTTCAGACCATTTACGTGTTTTTAACTGCTTGAACATTCATACAAATTTAATGATACTTTTGTGAAGTGACAATTTTTACTTGATTTGTAAAGGATTTCTTATTGTTTATATAAAATTTAAATACAGTAGCAATATTTAGTAAATGGTTTAGTAATTATTAGTTTAATCACAGTTAATCTATATGACTATCTGTATATCATGACGGTGTCAATTAAAGCATCAGTAGATTATCTATTTCCACCTGAACGGACAGAGCATCAGACCTAAGGCCAGACACCAGATTGGAGATCAGACACCAGATCACCCAGAAGACATGGAAGACTATACTCCAGTTGGAGACATGATCGTGGATGGACAAGTTCAGATGAAGGAAAAGAAAAGCCCTAAGGAACTCAAAGATTTGGACATGGTAGTTACTGATGGTCTAGAGATTGCAATTTGTGGTATGTTTCACACCCTGAAGTATTAGTTTCTGTTCAGCTAAGACAATTAAGCAAACTTTACACTTTAATGTAGATTATACTGAATAGAATTAAGTTTAGCAAATACATATATGTTGTTGCTGTATATTCCTTTTTATTAGAAATGATAATATAAAAAATAAGCTGTGCTTTCAGGCACATGAAAAAAATTACATTTTGAGTGTTCATGTATTTAGACAAGTATTTGTTTTCACGTCATAACTACATATTCTGGTACTGTGTGGCTTCAATTTCTAAAATACATGCATCTTGACAAATTACACATACTTACCATCCTTGTCTGTATGTGATTCAAGCAAAATTCAAAGCTTGTGGATGTACATACATTAATAGTTTATTAATCCAGATTTACATTTTTACATGTATATAAGTTAATCTCACAAATACTTTAATTGTGAATTTCAACATATTTAAAACTTAGTGGTTACTTAAAAACTATATAGTAGATTTGGGCTTAAGAGTTTTTGTGTTTTAAGCACTGGTGTAAATGACTTACATGTGCACAGTAATTATTACTGCTAATTAATTTCTATTTATCTTACCAGTTTGTAACTTTCCTTACAAAAATTTCAACTCTGCTACTAAATATTCATTTTGCTGGCTATTGAAGTTGTGGTTTTAACAGATTATTGAACTGTTTTAATCAATTTGAACAACTCGTAACTAATATCTTTTATTTGCTGTCTTAAAATGATTTAACTATAGACATTTTAGTAGTAATACATTGTGCTTTGAAGTTAGAATTTTTTCTGGTGAACAGAATATTGATATTTGGCCATCTGAATTTTAATTTATTTAAGAAACAAATTTAACTTTACAGAATGGTCTGTTACTATTATATTTCTATACTCATCCAACTAAGTAGATTTGCAACAATTAATAATCTAAAAGTATTGACAAATATATGTAAACATTAATCCACATTGCTTTATGATTGATGTGACAAAAGAAATATCTCAATCATAATTGTACTACTTGATGGAAAAATTTCAGAATTTCAAAATGTTTACTGTCCTTTTTCAAAGTTTCTTCAATTAAATGTATTTAAAGTAGTTTTAGGGCTTTTAAAATATTCACATGAAGTTTTAGATAATTAGCAAAAACTGGCTTAAAATCTGTTGTTTAAATCAGAGGTAGATTACTTTTTAAATACAATAGAGAAAACCAGAGCAATAAGAGTCTGTTTGATGCTAATTTTAAGTGGATGATATAGCTAAATATAAATTGATAATTTTTATGCACAATTAGACTTCAAAATAAAAGACAGGAATAACAATTACAATATTTTTGTTGATTTGGTTTTCAAACAGGTACTGAAATTTATAAAAAAATTTTGTGCAAGATTGACAGGTTTTGTACCTGAACACCATTATCAGTTTTTCCCGATTAAAGTAAGCTAACCCTTTAAATCAAATGTAACTTCTTAACCCTTAAATGGCAGCCATCATTAATTGATGCTGCTACCTACAACATTCCTGCTCTTTGAGGGTTAATCATTGAAGCAAATTTTGTATAAAACAGTGACTAGAAGAGTGCAGTATTATAAATTGTTGGTTTCTTTGTTGTTGTTTTTAAAGTATAACTATGCTGAGCTATTTGAGCTGTTTCCTTCTTGAATTAAACCTAGTATTTTAGCATTACAATTCTTCTAGTTTGCTGCTGAGCCACCAGGGAATATAATATCATAAATGAACAAAGACAAAAAAATGACATTGTAAACATTGATTCAGTAGTTTGGTATCAATAATATTTTCAACTTTAAAAAATAATATTATGTTTAAATGAAAACTTTTATTTTCAGGGGATGGCAAACCTGTGACACTAAAACTTAACAATAAGCCAGTGATGAATTCAGTCCACACACCAACAATCAATGAATCAAAAGTTAAATATTCTGACAAGGAGATTGACAACAAAAAGAAAGTTAGTAATATTTCAAATTTAACATTAATAACTTCTTTATATTTGTTTTCTAGACCTTTAATGATTTATTTTTAACACACTACTTTTCACCTTGTTAATGTTCTGAAAACAAGAAGTTCTGGATCTCTAGTAAGTGGGAGTACTCATACGTAGAATATGTTTCATACGGAAATTATCTTATCTTCAAAGTTGTATATGTTAAACAGTAATAAATATACAATACATGGATATCACAATGATTAAAATAATTTTTTTCTTTAATTATTCTAGTTGCAATTATTTCAGAATAGCCTCTAGTACAGTGGTTCTTAACCTGGGTTCAATCGAACCCCAGGGGTTCGGTGAGTCAGTCTCAGGGGTTTGGTGGAGATCAACACACACACACTGTGTGTGTATATGCAAAAACGGCTCGTTTGGGTTGAGAAAATATTTTATGTAGAAGAGTGAACAACGTTTCGACCTTCTTCGGTCATCGTCAGGTTCACAAAGAAAGAAAGAGGTAACTGACCGGAAGCTGACCACATGTTTGGAAGGAGTTGTGTAACTGAGTGTTGGAATGTAGAGGGCGGTGTTAGATGTTTGAATATATAATTTTATTTTATTATATTTAATATAGGTATAAAGGCATTCCTTTATATTGGTTTATTTTGGGTTTAAGTTGTTGTATAAGTAAGGCTTCTTTAATACTGCATTTATGTTTGTTTCTTTATTTAGTATTTGAGTGTTTTCTATGGTTATGTTGTGTTTATTTGGCTTGCAGTGTTCGAAAACGTGTGAAGGTGACTTTTTATGTTCTTTGAGAGGTAACTGACCGGAAGCTGACTATGGTCACCAGATAAAATTAACGATGAATTAGACAAAATAAAACAATACTTCATTAACATCAATAAGTTTCCCCCACAAACCGTAGAAAACATTATACGCACAAACTTAGACAGAAAGCAAAATCAACCAACTAAAGTAAATATATCTCACGAATCAAAAAATCACGAAACCATATACTGCTGTATACCATATATTCCTGACATCAGCAGACAAATAACCAACATTTGGCAAAAACTAGTAACAAAATATAACATTCCAGTTAATACCAAATTTATTCAAAAACCAGGCACAAAACTGAGGTCTATACTATGTAAAAACTACACTGAGAAACACCACACCAACATTATTTATGAAATACAATGTGATAACTGCCACGACTTCTATATTGGAGAAACAAGTAGAAAAATGGAAACCAGATTCAAAGAACATAAAGTCACCTTCACACGTTTTCGAACACTGCAAGTCAAATAAACACAACATAACCATAGAAAACACTCAAATACTAAATAAAGAAACAAACATAAACAAACGCAAAATTAAAGAAGCCTTACTTATACAACAACTTAAACCCAAAATAAACCAATATAAAGGAACACCTTTATACCTATATTAATATAATAAAATAAATAAAATTATATATTCAAACATCTAACACCGCCCTCTATATTCCGACACTCAGTTACACAACCCCTTCCAAACATGTGGTCAGCTTCTGGTTAGTTACCTCTTTCTTTCTTTGTGAACCTGATGATGACCAAAGAAGGTTGAAACGTTGTTCGCTCTTCTACGTAAAATATTTTCTCAACCCAAACGAGCCATTTTTGCATATATATTTCTCTATAAGTTGGTTTTCTTGACACACTGTGTGTGTGTTCGTTCCCTTCATCCCACTCATATGATTTGTGACGTCATGCTCCACTTGGCCATCATTGGCTGTGGCTGATCACGTCACATTACTTGGCCTTAATATCTGTGCTGCAGGGAACTTCATGTACTTAGCAGTCGACTTGTGACTATAGTAATTGTTCATCATTTGTGATTGTTTTCCTAACCTTTTAATTCCTTCATACTAATTATGTCGAGCAAAAACAGAAAGTAGTCAGATGAATACGTACAATATGGATTCACTTGTATAACAAAACATGATGAGAGTCAACTTCCTCAATGCATGATTTGCAATGCCAAGTTGAACAATTCTTGTCTAGCACCAGCAAAACTAAGAGAACACTCCCTAAATCTGCATGGAGATGGGGAATAGGGAATACAAGAACACAACTCTTGCTGAATTCAAGGTAAAAAGAGCCAGGTTCGATGAAAAGGCTACCTTGCCTGTGTTTGGCTTTGTACCCATCGACAAACCATTTCTCACAGCATCGTACAAAGTTGCGTACTTGATTGCAAAGCAGGGCAAACCACACACCATTAGTGAAGCACTCATAAAACCAGCTGCATTGAAGATGGAGAATATCATGCTGGGAAAAGCTGCTGAAAATAAGTTATCCCAAATTCCTCTTTCAAATGACACCATCAGCACCAGAATAGATAACATGAGGAATGACATCTTGGCTCAAGTAGTTGCAGATTTGATTTCAAGCCTAGCAAAATTCAGCCTTCAACTCGACGAGACCACCGACATTTCCAATCTAAGCCAGCTTGTTGTATTTGTGCGCTATGTGAAGAATGACGAGATAAAAGAAGATTTTTTTTATTTTGTAAGCCTCTTACAACAACAACTAAGGCAGCTGACGTGAAGAAACTTGTGGATAACTTCTTCAGAGACAACAATCTTTTGTGAGATATGGTTTCTGCAGTTTGTTTGGACGGAGCTTTAGTCATGCTGGGATGAAACTAATCTTGGTGCGCTGGTAAAAGCTGATGTACCACACATCATTGTAATGCACTGTGTTCTGCAAAGGAATGTGTTGGCAACAAAAACCTTGCCTTCAAAACTGGCAAAAATTTGTAGTGGAATGTGTGAACTTTGTGCAAAATAGTGCCCTGAAGCACCACATCTTCAAAGAGCTGTGTAATGAAATGGGCTCTGAATTCGAGGTACTTCTGTACCATTCTAACGTTTCGTGGTTATTCCAGGGAAGGGTGCTGAATCTTGTTTTTGCCATGCGTGTGGAATTAGCCCTGTCTTTGCGAGAGCACCAACATTGTCATGCAGATTGCTTTGAAAAATCTGAGTTCATTCTCATTTTGGTGTACATGGCCGATATCTTCAATGCTCTCAAATATCTCAATCAACAGATGCAGGGCGGTGGAGTCAACATCATCGAAGCGGAAGAAAACCTGAAGGCTTTTCAAAAAGCTACCCTTATGGAAACGACGAACAGAGAATGATAACTTCGCAAACTTTCCCCTGCTGGACGACTGTGTAAGTAAGATTGAAGATGTGTCTGAAATCGGAGACATTTCTGTACCCGGGGAACTGAAGCAATCAATTGCTATGCACTTAGATGAGCTTGCAAAGTCTCTCGACGGGTACTTCCCCACCAGAGAGTCATATCCAGCATGGGTGAGACAGCCATTCGCGTTTAGTGTTGCGACAGCAGATGTCAATGATGAATACCTCGATGAAATCATTGAACTTCAGCAGAGCCAGGTTCAACAGCAGCTTTTCAGAACAACAACGCTATCAACGTTTTGGTGTCACCAAATCGTAGTGTACCCTCTTATTGCTAAGAAAGCCCTTGAGATACTCATACCGTTTGTTACAACGTATCTTTGCGAGCAATCCTTTTCGATGATGGTAGACATAAAAATGAAGAAAAGGAATAGACTTTGTTGTGAAAATGACATGAGAGTGGCACTTGCCTTTCAGAGACAGGTTCAGAAATGCATGGCTTCACCTTGGCAACATCATCAAAGGTCACATTGATTTGCAGTAAATATTCATTGAGTTATGTTTTTGTTTTTGTGTGAAATTCACGTTTTGTTGGTTTTGTTCTTTGAACACAGTGATATTGTGTGCAACTAACTATCTACTAATGTTTTGAATTTGAAAAAAATCAAATTTTATTTTTCCAATTACAAAGAGTTTAGTGAATGCAAGTATGAAACTCCCAGGGTTCAGTACCTCCAACAAGGTTAAGAACCACTGCTCTAGTATATTGTCATTTGTTGAATGCAAACTGAACTATTTTATATTCAAGTTTTTCTGTAATGATATGGATGAATTAACTTGCCAATAAAAGTTTAAGATTTCATGGAGACTTTCATATATCAAAACAAATATTATACCTCTGCAATGTCCATTTTGACAGGGTAGGTTATTTAGTGAATTTTTATGATAGTTCTCATTTATCTGTGTTAGTATTTTTCTAGTAAAAGAGAAGTAAGATATTCAGTCAATAACAAATAGTGAGAAAGCTTCAACAGAATCTTTTATGCAGTTTGTAAGATTAATTTTTATAAATAATAGTGTGTGTGTGTGTACATATTCAGGTTTATCAAGTGACTTTACTGTTTCTGCTATGAGTAATAAAGTATAACATTTTACCATCCTTGTATGCAAACCCTGTTGAATTAAATTGCTGTTGTTTGTTGAATTTTACTTAAAACAATTTGAGAGCTGTATATGTCACCTATCCTTAAATTGCAAGTGATAGATTAGATAGAAGATGACTAGTCAATACCATCTACCACCAGTTGATGGGCTACTGTAATTGAATAGTGGGTTTTGATTATTACACTTATAATGTATCCATAGCCTCAAAATAAGAAGTGGGATATTTATTTCATGGTAGCTGGTTGTGAACCTAAAAACCTTGGATCCAAGATCCAGCACATTAACCACGTTGCATGAAGTAAATTTTAAATTGTTAATATTTGACAGTTTAAAGTTTTACATAATTTACCTGTAATGTTTTCAAAGTACAAAATACATTTTGATATAGTAACTGTAAAGTTAATGAATGTTTTTAATATTAGAAAAATGTCAATTTTTCCATTTCTTGGTAAGTCATGTTGATGAAACATCAGAAAGAAAAAAAAAAATGTATTAAGATTCATTTGTACTGGAGTAAAAATATTAACTTCAAACCAAGACCGCATAAATACGGTTCAGTTTGTGATGGAAAAAAATTTGATTGTTGGGAAAAAATGAAATATTATTACATAAGAAGCTTTAAGCCTTTTTCTTTAGCATCTTTACTTAAATCTCAAAGTAGAATCTCACAAAGAAATTATAATCCCTGTTTGGACCATAAAGCATGTTTCATGTGTTGAATATACATCTGCATATCATTGTAGATGTTGCTTTTAATAATTTAGACATTTTTACTATTCACTGGACAAAGACTTGATGTGGTCAAAGTGTGAAATCTTAAATATTTTTTACAAGATTGGGAAATGATTTTTTTCCAAAAACATACTTGCAGTCTGTTGACACAGTTATTTGTCATCCTTCACTTTGCTGATATAAGTATTGGTCTCACCTTCTCTGGTCTTTAATACCCCATTTAAATGCCATTGGTAATTTTTGGACATGTGGGACTCTCCATCTGTGTCAATATATGGATGCCCATATATGGTGATGGGACCTCCTAGAGAAGGTTCTGCTTTTAAGTTTACCTCCTCTTGGATTTCATGCTCACACAGTTGTTCACTGTGTATGGCAACCCATGAAGAGGAGGAGAGGATTGTGGTGGTTGAGGGGTCCAACCCTAACATACCACTTTGGCTTTGAATTCCTGGAGATAAATGGCCTTAGGTGCTCCCTTCAGGGTCAGTTGGCTGGTTCTCATGGGTTAGAGTCAACTGAGTACCAATACTGGATGTTCTCAGAGGTGTTGCAGATCTTGTGTCTGCTGGTGTTTGGATTTAGTGTCCATAAAAACACTGGCATTGCTACCGGGCCTTTTGCTTTCAGCTCTGTAGTTATCCCCTCATAGGGTTCCATGATGGGTGGAGTCCGTTGACACTGAACTTTTCTCTTTCTCATGGCTTTTGGATCTCTCACCCACTCATTGTGAAGGTTAAACAACTCTTGATTCATATGCAACTACATTTGGAATGCTTTAATACTCAGTCCTAAGCTACAATTGATAATCTACTGTGATTCCTCATTTTACCCTTACTAGCTGAAAAATTCTTTGGGCAGACACCACCATTTTTATTCATAAGGAATTGAAAGGGCTCACTGACTTTCTCATTTTTGTCAAAAAATTAAGATTCCAGAGACATTCTGGTTGAAACCAAAACATACCAAACTCCTCTTGAAGCCCAAAACCTTTGAGGATTTGTCTATTCAGGTTACTACTCTGAACACACCTCAGAAGAATTATTGCTGAGAGGGATCTTCTTAACATCCTCACATCAGAGATTTTCTCTGATCTCTCCAGTCAAGGAGTTTTACCCTTGCACTTTGTCTCAACTTGCAAAGATGGGGTACTTTGGTCTACCTGCCTTTTCATTTTGACATTCACATCTCCATGTCCCCCTATGTCTGTGAAGGTAAGTTGCTTACATTGTTAGATAAATTGGCCCTTTCTCTTTAATCCTCTTTCATGTTTTTAATGCCAATCATCTGGTCAGTCTAAGGCCTCTTGCCATGGTTGTTTGGTGAAAAAAGATTGTGAGGTACACCAAGAGTCTTACTGTATCAACTGTTATAGCTCCCATCCTTTATATTTCCATTCGTGTCCCAAGTAGATTAAGAAAAGAGGTACAGCACTTTAAGACTCCTATCAAGGTGTCCTATTCTGAGGCACAGAGAGTTTTGTCTTTCATGCCAACAATGACATGCTGCCACCCTCTAATCTACAACATTAATGGGTTTGCAGACTGACCTTTCCATCTTCCAGAAGAGTTTTTTTTATCTTCAGAATTGGTTGCCTTCTGTGAAAAGGGGAGTTGGCAGGCCCATGTAAGTGCCTGGCTCTTTCCCTACCTTTGTTTCTGGTAGCAGCTCAAGTCCCTCTGCATCATCCCTAAGGTGAAAAACTGTTACACATTTGCACCCACAGTCACTAAACTCACCATTTTCTGACAGAGTTCAACCTCAGGCAGAGCCCATGAAGGCATTCATCTGTTACTAAATAATAATGACCATACTGGAACAGTAAAACTGTTGATGCTCAGGTTCAAACTTGGGCAGCATTAAGGCTCTGACTGATTCATACCTTCCACCCTGTTTCTCTTAGCAGAAACACTTTCTCCTTCTGATGCCATCAGTTTTCCCTCTATAGGAAAGACAGGTTTTGTGACAGTTGAAGCCATGGTGATGTGTCATTGCTGTTTGCCCAGCATGTGTTTTTCACATCTCTGTCACTAGTCACTCCACTTGATGCTATGGCTGTTCGTCCTTTTTTTGGGTTGTACCATAACTATTTGTTCCATCTACCTGTTTTCAGGAGAGACTTGCAATTAGTCAAACCAAGATGTTCTTTTAGATCAGTTGCCATCTCCCATTCTTCTCTTAGGTGATTTCAATGGACGTTACCAGTATTGATGGAAGGGGGTCATTCTGAGGAGCACATGTTCTCAGATCATTACCTCTCTCTAGTCAGTGATGGATCTTTTACTTACTTTAATGCATCCAGTCAGTCTTTTACTGCCATAGGTATCTCTATCTGTTCACCCTCACCCTATTCATTTTTATTAGAGTATGGAGAGGTTGTGACACATGTGGCAGTGATAATTTTCCTATCATCTTGCAGGAAGCTAGCTATGGTTGATGTCACCTAATATACGTACCACGGTGGAAGTTGGACCAGACAAACTGATTCTAATTCACCACTGTAATGGAACTTGATTCTGTCATTCTCTGTTTACCATCTATTGATAACTGTATGAGAGCAGTAAATGACTGTATAATCCAGGCAGCTGCTTATTCTGTTCCTTTGATCTTGACACATTTTCCACAGCATGCTCATCCATGGTAGAGTCTGGTCTGCCAGGAGGCTTGGAAAGCTCAAGAACAAGCCTGAGAGAATTTCCGATGGTATCCCTCTCTTCCTAACTGCATTTTTTTATTCACGGACCAGAAGGAATCTGGGATTAAGTTCACCTACAACATTTCTAGTTCAACCATTTCCAAATTCAGAAGGTGATGGGTTGTACACCCCCAACTTCTATCAGTCTGGCTCTTTAATGGCCAGGAAATTGTCATTTCTAACACCCTTGGAGAGAGGTTTTCTAAACTTTCTAGTTCTTCTGCCTTCTCAGTTTTAAGGCTATCAAAACATGGGCTAAGAGAAAACCACATTTCTTTTGAGATGGGTCTCTCTGACTACAATTACCCATTCACCATAATGGAACTGTAGAATTTTTTTCATTGGTCTGGAAGTACTTCAGTTGGACCCAACAATTTTCATTATGAGATCATGCACCATTTATCTTCTGCTTCTCTTTTTATCTTTCTGGCTGTTTTCAACCAGATTTGGCAGGAAGATATCTTTGCTGATGCTCAATGCCAGGCTATTATTCTACTCTTTTTTTTTAACTCTAGGAAGGATCCTAAGATACCAACAAACTATTGATCTCCATAAAGTCTTGGAGAGGATGGTCAAACAACCTCCTCTCACCCACCCAGTTTGAGTTCCAACTTCAGCACTATACCATGGATTACCTGATTTGACTTGAAACATCAATCAGGGAAATCTTTCTTATGACCTTTGATTTTGAGAAGGATTATAACATGATGTGAAGGTACAGAATTTTACACGACCTCCACTCCTACTGGTTATGTGGTCATTTGCCCATTTTTATTCAGAATATTTTATTCAACAGGTGATTCCATCTCCATGTGGGCTCTACACTTGTTCATTCCCACAGGAACTTGGAGTCTCTCATGACTGGGCCTTGAAAGTCACAATTTTCAGTATTATGGTCAATGATATTATTCATCAGGTTCCTTTGACTGTTGCAGACTGTCTATATGTTGATAACTTTCACATTTTGTGTCAGCTGCTTAAGACTGCCTTCAGTCATCTTGTGCACTGGACAAGTGCACATAGTTTTTAGTTTTTTTTATTCCTCAAAAATTGTTTGCATGCACTTTTGCTGCCAGCAGAGATTGCATCCAGATTGACTTGGTGACATCTTTCTCTGTGGTGCCAGAAATGGGTCTTATTTTTTATTGCAACCTGACTTTTATACTTTTATTCCATACATCAAGCAGTTTCACGTAAGGTGTACCTGAGCACTGAACATCCTCTTCATCTACCTCTTGGGGAGCTGATAAATATATTATGTTACAGATTTATCATGCCTTCATAAGATCAACACTCAATTCGGGTCTTTGTTCTATAGTTCACCCAGGCCTTATGCTCTTAGAATGCTGGATCTTGTTGACAATTAGGGGCTCTGGCTGTGTATAGGGGCATTCCACACTTTACTGGTATAGAGTTTGTACACTGGGTTCCATGATCCACTTTAGTATGCTACTAAACTGCATTCCTTGCCAGAGCACCCCACTTAGGATTGTGTTTTACATCATCAATGGGCTGTTCTATTCAGTAAAATACAATACATTATTTCATCTTTAGATTTCCGTATTGGAACACAAATGACCGACTTGGGTTTGGTATTGAACAATATTTTTCAGTTTAGTGTTCAACCCATTCTTTAATTGTATGATACCATTACTTGAAGAAAGCAGATACTCCAGACTGGATGTACTGCCTTCTCATTGCTGAATATTTCTTGAACCATTCCTTCTTAGCTATTTATACAGATGATTCAAAGTCAGATACCTCTGTGGATTCTGCCATCTTTTGTCATGGCTCAGTGGTTGTGCATAGACCCCACTTTACAGTTGAGTTCTTTGCCATCTCTCTTGCCTTGGATCATGTAACATCATAGAGCTGGACTCAGTTTTTTGCTGTCTTTTTTACCAAGTTGTCTTTTCACAAAGCCAATCTGGATAACCACCTTCTGCTCCTTTTCTTCATTTACTTTCTTGTGTTTGTAAGAGTGTATTGCATCTTGGATGATGAAAAGGTTGAGGGGACTTCTCAGTTTTTCCTCTTTCACCTGATGTTGCTAGTGCATGCTGTAATATTTACTGCTTTATTTTACAACAGGAAAACTATATACCTTGTACTTTTGTATATCTTGTTCACATGCTTTGGATTACTGCTACTAGGTGGATCTATATTTTGATTCCACAGACTAGATATATTTTTAGACATATGGGGCTCCATACTGGACCTTGTGATCACTTTTAACAGTTCACAATTTCTTGTATTTGTTTGACTCTCATTCTTGCTCTGAAATATTTTTTCTTCTCTTCAAAGTTTTGTTGGATGCCCATCAAGGGTCCTCACCTAAATTGACAACAAATATATTGGTCATTATTGTTGATTTTATTCTGGTTTCCTGGCTAGTATGTTTTGGGATTTATTTTCTTGAGATACCTTGTTGATTGCATTGAGTTATTTTAACTGATTTAGTCCTTGTGAATTACCTAAGGTCCTGCTTTTCATCCCTTGATTTTTGTTGATATCCCAGACACTTTGTGATTGTGAACTGATGGCACCCATTTGCTTTTACTTTGTTGTTTGCTTCTACATTTTTTTTTGCTCCTGCTAGTTGTGGTGTGACTACACCTCAAGTGTCCCAATCCCTGGTTTCTGTTTCTCACTGTATGAATACTCTGAAGGGATTACATCCTCAGTTTCAATGCTCCTCCTCTCAGGCTGTCACCAACAGTGCTGGTGCCTACTCACAATGGGTGGGGTCTGTAAGAATGAAGTTGCACCATTTGATGAACACATGATATTCATTACAGATCCATGAGTACTTCAGATTCTAGCATTGGGGTTGGTCTTTCCATTCATTTTTCAACTTTGATTATCCTTCCAACTTATGGTATTTCCACCCCAATAGTCATTGGAATGTGGAAGTTCATTCAAAGTTATTTGTCACAGGTGTTGTAGAGAGAGTTAATCCCATTCTTGTGGGATTTTATTCCCATTATTATTTTGTGACCAAGACAATGGAATATTGGCAAATGATTGTCTGTCTTTCATGCCTCAATCAATTCTTTGTTCTTCCTAGGTTCATAAGGAGTTCACTTCTTAACCTATATTAGCTTCTTTCATCTGGTCTGTGGATGAACAAGTTCAGTATTGCTGATGCATTTCTAGTGAGTCCATTTAAGGTTTAATTCATACTGTTGAGTTTAGCTTCTGCATCAATATGTTTTCTGCAAGGTCATACAAATTTTTCAACATGTTTTACATTTGTATCACCCAACTCCCATGCAGCTCCAGGCTATGGAACATGCAGTTGCGTTCTTACTTATATGGATGATTTTATCTCTTTTGGTGATGTTAGCATCCCTCTAATCTGTGATTCCTTCAGGACAAACACATGGTCCCTTCAGTGGTTGCTATATGACTAATTAGATCAGGAATTCCAATCCACTGGATCATCCAGTCCAGACTCCTTCATCAGGAGCTACATTTTAGTTTTTGAGTGATGGTTGGATCAGTTTAACACTACCATCATTCTACGTGTACCACCCTTTTATCCTGAGTTTCATCTCTTTACAGATGACTCACTTCAGGGAAGGGGTGTATATATTAAACTTCAGGAATTACAGAGTATATGGATAAAAAATGAATCTTCCATCAACATCAATAATTTAAAACTTCTTACTGTCCAACAGGCTATGGTTCAAAGTCTCAATCTATTACAGGGGAATATTGTCATGATTCTTTCCATCAATCCCTCATTGGTCTCTTGAATCTCCTGTTATGGAGGCACATGTTCTCCAGACCTGTTTCAGTTCATTCAATTTCTCCCAAACAAACAAATTCTCCATTGTATGGTTTTCTGATGAACTTGCCCTCAGTTCAAGTGTTCAATGATTGATGTGTTTTTAACTCTTTGAAACTCAATTAAAGGCGATTTAGGTTCCAGTACCTCATCCTTAGTCTTTAGTAATAGATACATTCAATCCAGATTGGATGGTATTGCACCTCTGTACCTTTCTTCCAATTTGTATATTATTCAGAGTACTGGCTATGATTTAATTCTTTACTTGAGAGCTGTTGGTAGCCCATGATTGGTTGACCTATCCATGGTTTCTTTTTCTACAGTATCTTTGAAAGGGTCCACCTTTGTCTCTGTTGAGGCAACCTTGATCCACCATTGGACACCCAGACTTTCCCAAGCTCATTGTCTTAAGTGTGCATTGCAAGGAATTTGAATCTACTTTACCAAAATGTGTTCACCATGTATAATATTTTGACTTGGGTCTATCTTTGTACCCTGTTTATTTACGTAAGGTAGCTTTATTAACTACCTCTTGTTATTTTTCAACACTGGCAAGATTTTTACTCTTCAGGGTTATCCAGCCTTCTCCACTCATTTAGTCCTTCTTTCCAAACAGCCTTTTCCTGTACTGAACTGGGATATAATGGTTGTATTACATGCTTTGTCTCAACATCATTTTGAGCCTTTAGCTTCATGTACCATGTATCACTTAATGGGCACTTTTATTATACTGCTAACATGTGAATGTCATAGGTTGTAGTTGTTTGAGCTACATGTGCTCAAATCTCTTTCTCATTATGCTTTGGTCCTGCTATCTCCTGATACAGTCTTTTCTTCCTAAGTTTCTGGACTTTCTTTTCTGGTGGGGGACTTTCTTTTCTGCAAGTCATATATTGTCTGATTCTTCACTTTTCTATGTATTTCACTGTTCATTTCAAATATCTGCTAGAATATATTATACAGACTGGTATGTGGCCTTCTGTCAAATACTTTCCCTCCTATTATTTACATGATGTGGCTGTTTCTTCTTTTGACATTTTACAACTACCTCCTTTGAATATTTTAACAATGTGCTAGATTATATGGAGCAAAGAGTATTTTTGTCCTCTTGTCTCTTTCTTCCCCAGGGTCCTTTACATCTTTTTTATTGGATCTCACTCTGTGGTAAGTGTTGTTCAGACAGGTGTGCTTTTATCAATCCAATTCTGTAATAGTACTAATTTTAATTACACTTTATACTGGTTGCAACAGGTTCTGTAGAAATGAGGTGTTCCATAAAACCATTTAGGCACTCATCAGATAATAATACCATATTCTAATACACTGCCTTTCATGGACTATCATGAGTAAAGCTAAAGAATATCGTGCCATCCCTGCTGATCATCAGACTGAATATATCACGGTCAGTTTCTTTTCCAGATTTAGGAAATTTGGTTAACCTTTTGGACTGTGGCACTGTTTCTCAGAGCTCCAGATCATGGATTACCCTCCTTCTCCTTCCAGTTCTACTGGTGGAGTTAGGGAGTATTTACTACACCCAGTTTTTAATTTTAGTCACTGGGGGCTGGGACAGGGACTTTTCCATAGAGTGAGTTTTTCCTATAGCAAAGCCACATTAGGCTATCAGCTGAGCCCACTGAGGGGAACCAAACCCCTGATTTTAGCATTGTAAATCTGTAGACATGCTGCTATAGTAGCAGGGTGTTTTTTCCATAGAGACCTACTCATAATACTAGTTCAGATTTGATGCTAAACTATGCAGTTGGGGTGTGCATGACCTTTCTTTTTGAGCAATACCAGTTGTTAATATATTACTCATGGAAGGAGGTCTACTATCTTCTTATAATTCTGAATGCAGAGTGGTCCCATCTTAGGTCCTTTGTGGAGCATGGTGCTCTGTGTTATTTCCATAATTCTGAGGATGATTGCAATGCTTCTTGCCCACTCAGCTGGGTAGTGAGAATGAATATTTATAATTCCAGACTGGATAAGTTGTGGTCCATTGGTTCAGCAAGGCATATACAATACCACATTCCAAACTTGTGGTGTTGCTTTTTGGACTTCTTCAGGTTTGTCTACTTTAATGTTGCTTAATTTGTTTTTGTGATTCTGGTGGTTTAAAACACATTTCTCTATAACTACAGGGTGGGATTTTATCAAAAGAATATATATATATGTATGTAACACTGCAGTCCAATTGCCCTAGCCACCAACATGAAATATAGGGACCAAGACTTCTTAATTCCATTCCTGAGTTGTGGAACCTTAGCTGTTTGATTGCAACTGCCCTTAACAAAGATTATCCATGTCCTATTTCACTCATGATACAGGAATTACGTTCCAGGTGAAGGGCATACCTGTACTGGATGTCGTGCAGTTCCTCCAATAGGAATTCTAACTATGTGTCAGTAAATAAGTATGTTCTGGAAGTTAACAAAGACAGGGGGCAAGTGGAATTTACCTTGCCCACGTGATTAGAAGATGATCGGTGTTCAAAATTCCAGATTGGAAAAATTATGTTTCCTCAGGTTTCATAAGACATACAGGATTCTGTCATTTTGAGGTTTCAGTGTTACCATTTGTACTTTTTCAGGTTGAGGAGAAGGTTTGTCCAACTGTGTGTTACTTGCCTTCTCATTGTGATTCAAGTGGCTTGAAATGCATCACTATAACAGCAGGTTGGGATCCACTCAGAACTATCTGTGTGTGTGTGTGTGTGTGTGTGTGTGTGTATACATATATCCACCAACATAAAATATAGGGACTTATTATTCTAATTCTAAACAGTGGAACACTAGCTGGGTCTGGTCAATAGTGGTTACAGATCATGTAAAGTTTCACCCACAGTTCATGAATTAAATTATGGCCAAAGAATATACCTGTTCTGAATGTAGTGCGGTTCCACAGCTAGGGTGCTAAACTTCTATCGGCACACTCATGATTTGTGCAGATACATATTTTGTATAGATGACACCTTCTCCAGCCTCTTCACCTTATCAATTTGAAATCCTAGCTGCAAGTTTAAGAGGAGGTAAATATGTTTTTGAAGTTAACATTTCCTTAAATTGAAAATGTATTTCCAATAATACTTGCCTCTCACTAAGAGTTGGTGTTAGAGACTGCAGATTGAGACAGTCTCATAAATGTGATAACATTATCTAAAAGAAGTACTTATCTACAGTACCAGAATATATGGCACATTGATGTGGCTGGAAAGTGTCATGCGACAGATATTGCCAAGGGCAATTAAGTGGGGAATGAAAGATACAGGTGGGCAAAGAAAGGAAACACTGGCAGTTAAGTAACAGCTTTTAGTGTGAAAGGAAGTAAGTATTATTAGAAATACATGTTCATTTTAAGAAACGTTTAACAGTTGGTTTCTAGCTAAGCTATATGTGGGTTAAAAAAAATCCCATTTCTGTTCAAAACAATGACTTAATTGACATTCTAGTCAAATTACAAGTAGCTCCTTTAAGCCATTTACAAACAACTGTCAAGCTTACATAGCATGGAATGTGCTCTTTCTATTGATTATAAACAGGTGTTTAAGAGTAGATGTGTATAGAAAAGAGGTTTTAAAAGATTGGAATAGTAAGTAGGACTACACTTATAGCTTTGCAAAATACACTGATATATCTGCAAATCAAAAAGGTGGGAGGTTCTTATTTTAGATTGTAACTTGTTCATTTCTGAAGTTTCTAATTCGTTAAACACAGCAAACATTGTATACTTTGTATGATGAAATATAAGCTGAGCAAGAAGACATACCATACAACACACAAATAAACATTTGACTTTTTTTACATTTTCTTTCACAATAAGAAATTCAAACACATATTAAAATATATTGATATATATTATAAACTACCTTGTAATGCTAATATTATTGACATACAATGATAACCAAGTTGTTTAGTTAGATTTTGAAAATAACTAAAACATCCTCACATGTACCCTTTGATCTGGGAATTGAGAGAGTTAACTGGCCATAAGCAGTATTATTATATTATATACAAATTATTTTAAATTCTCATTTTTTTATGCAGTTAATAAAGAAGTAATAGTATTAAAATGAAAGACTAGTTTTAGTTTTAGTCTTCTTGTGAAAAGAATATTTTGTTTAATGTATATTTACATTAGTAAATTCATGTGCTCTCTAGTAGGTCAATAATAACTTTCTGGACTTACAACACAAAATATGTGTTAGGTTAGATTCCCCTTGCAGGACAGGGCACATGTGGACTGTTGTATAGCTTTGTAGTAAAATGACAAGAAGAAATTCCTAGCCATAATCTTGTTTTTATATTACAATATTTCTACTCATTTAAGTTTCTAAGTGCTATGTTCAAATTCTAAAAGCACATCAGCTATTTCAAGACTGTATGTTAAAGCAAACAATACAGACTTTGCATGGTTTCATCAATAAAGTATTTCCTAGTTATTTATATTCTTGTATTTCTTAAAAATCATAAGGTGCATTCACATAGAGAAAGCTTTTAATTATCGTATTTATTTCCATTTCCTTCAAAGGAAAAAGATTTTCTTGGTGTAACAATGTATTCACAAAAAGAGGAAGATGCCTTGAGTGTAAAGTCAAATGGGAGTATGAAAGAGTGGAAAGAGAAAGTTAACTATCAGAAGGAACTGAGCAATCTTTCTCTTCAAGAGGAAAAAAAAGATATTAGTAAAGAAGATCTTGAAGGAAAAGAAGGTTGGTGATATATATATTTATAAGGTTGTGACATTTTTCATTTAGAATGTACTGAAAACTTTGATTTTTCTTAAAGTAGGAAAGAAGATATTCTGACACTCACCAAAGGTGAAAATATGAATGTATGCTAAATTTGCTTCTAGTTTTATAACAGTTTCATGATACATGTAATCAGAGATCCAGATATAGCATTCATATAATCAAAATGTTTGTAAGATACTTTAAAGCAAGGCACCTTGAACATGATTGTTATACATAATGCCTGCATCTGATGTGTTAATGATTAATGTAGGATACATTTTTGTGATTAGAAGCTAAATCACACTTGATATTGTGCTTATTTAATTGTATATGTTGTATGATATTTTAGTAAGGTTATACAAGTTTGTACAGACAAATAGCATTTTTAACAAAAGTTTATATGTAAGTTAAGAGTGTTCTAAATTTGACTGTACTCTTTTACATGAAACATTTGTGAGCTACATTGAGTAACAGCCTGACTCTTATTACAAAAGGTATTACTTGATTTGTTTTGGGATGGACAGAAAAGCTTATTTTATGATGTTAACTTCACTTAATTGTATCAGTGCTTTACAAAAAAAAAAAAAAGAAAAGCATAATTATTAACCTCTTTTCATTGTGAATACATAGGAAATATATGTATATACAAATATGTGTATGCTCTCCAGTGGGTAAGTGCTTATGAATTCAAAAATTGGGTTATGATAGATGTAGTGACCAGCACACAAATAGCAAATTTTGTAGCTTTGTACTTTAAAAAAAAAGACACACCAAACTGTACTTGTATGTGTATGAAGATGTAAGTTACTTATGCATGTATATGGTGCAAATATATCTTTCAAAATCTTATTAGACTAAATTAAAAATAAATAATCTGTGTTAAGTGGTACAATTGTAATAGTACAACATTTTGAATAAAGATAAAGCAAGTTAAACTGTATTTTATTTTCTAAAAAAATTATACTGTTGTAATGGTAACTAGATATTTAAATACTTACATTACTCTACGTGTTAAGTATCATATCTCATGTAGAAATAAAGATAGCCTGCAAGTTTAGAGGTAAAATTATACTGGAATAATACACAGTAAAGCTTTGAAGTCCTTGTTTTTTGTGTTTTTTTTAGTCCTAATGTGTAAAAACTATAAATTTTATAAAAGTAGGATTCCTACAAAAATTGTTTTTTGGCAATTTCTAAAAATAAGAGTCATTTTACATAGGAAGCTTGAATTGTCATAATACTGTCTTTTTTAGCTTAGGTATAAAAGATTAAAGATAATTCCTTAATGATAAGAACTCTGTTTATGCAGATGTTTAATTTTTTCATATATAATGTGCTGATAAGTAATGAGTGCATTGAACTATCTATGCAGGAAAATTATAAGATATATTTGTGTAGAAGAAGCTGTTTGCTGTGATGTTGTGTGTGTGTATATATATATGTATATGTATGTGTGTGTGTGTGTGTGTGTATATATATATATATACATATATATTATGATTGGGTAGACATTCTTGAGCATACAGAAGAACATCCAGATGCTGAAGGTGTTGACTCAGGAAATGCAGAAGCTACTGGAGGTGATGAAGTAGAAGAACCAGCAGAACCTATGGATTGTTGCCCTGATAATTGTTATGTACGCTTCCCTTGGTGTGCAGGCTCAGAAGATTCTCCTTATTGGCAGTTTTGGTTCAAGCTTAGGTCAAAATGTTTTCATCTGGTGGAGAATAAGTACTTTGAAACACTGGTAGTCACCTTGATCATGATTAGTAGTCTCACACTGGTATGTTATTGTATGTTGCTTATATGGGAGTTATTACTGTTCTATGGTATAGAAAATTTATCTATTCATGTAGCCTTGGCACATTTCTAGGTTTACTAAGAGTATAACACTATTCATTAAAATATTTTTATAAAAAAAGTAAAACAAATAATTAACTTAATACAATTAAATATGATATTACTGAAGATAAATCAGTTTATCATGGCATTTCATTAAAAAAAAAAATACAAAGATACAATTGTGAATTGACCAAATCTGTGGAAACTGATAAAGATGTAATGTGTAAATGCTATTAATCTTCCTATCGTATTTAAATCTTTTGTGAATTAACTACAGCTGATGTTCAATTCTAAAATGATATCTCACTCCTCACATCACACAAAATAGTTTCATCCTTAACACATGTTCTCTTGATACTTTCATTCCACTAGTCTTGAACTAACTCCCACCTAAAAACCATGTGGTTAACATGAATTGTACTAGTGCATGATATCATCATGCTATAATAGCCCTTCACCAATAGGAGAGCAACACAGCCTCCTTGCACATTAATTACACCAAAGCATTTGTGCTCAAAATAACCTCATTTGTTTCTTTGGCATTGTCTCAAACATATGTGATTTTGAACTTTTTATTTAATTACATGAAATTTGTTAAGAAAACTTCAATTTTGCTAAAATTTAACAGGTTTCTTTCATCAGTACAGGCAGAGAAAAATGTTTTCACTAATCTCCTATTACAAATTTTCTAGTGATGGTAACTTCTACTTCATCTTGTAATTGTGACAATGTTACTAACATGATACCTGTGGCTACTGGAAGCTCATTGTATTTGGAAGACAGGATAGCCATTGTTCAATATGTTGTGGGATCCACATTGGCTTTCTGCTTCTGAAATTATTTCTTACCTCTCTCACAGTTACAGCTGTTTTCAATTTATCTGTTCTCTAGTGCTAAAAATATTGCTCACAACTAGCTTTTAACTCCCACCTAATTTCATGTGTATACATGCAGTTCAACTGGGTTTAATAATGGAAAATAGCATGTGACAACCCTCTCAATAATAGGAGTACAACACATCCTCTTATTGTAGTTAACTCCCTCTATGCCACTAAACCGAGTCTTCATCTATCAATTTGGCATTATGTTGTTAACACTTAGTACTGGTTATTGCTTTAGTGCATTTTTGTCATTGCGTTTTGCTTTCAAAGTATATTTTTTTTTCCACATCAGTATCAAATTTAATTTTCATTATGAGTTGTTTTGTTCCTCAGTTTTTTTATGAATTCACAATTTATTGTCATGACGTTGATGACTTCCAACATCACCAACAGTCACTCACCTGTGATGATGGTTGTGGGGACAGCATTATTTATAAATGAGATCTTAATTATTGTTCGGAGGTGGCTTCTTTCATAAAGGTCAAGAGGTCTTTCATTCTGAAGGAGAATTATGCTACTGCCTTAGTATTTTTATCAGATGATGTGGTTTTGGACAGCCTTCCCACCTTCCTTTGTTGTACAGTCTCATTCTGAACCTGTGGAAGCAAGTGGGCCTCAGTTTTCCATTTTGGATTTGGTTTTCAGGTTGGTTCTGTTTTATCTATCTGTGGTATATACTGAAAAATGCAGTAGGCTCACATATATATATATGTAACATTCCCATTCATGCTGAAGAGCCATAAAAGGTAAATAAATATTCTCCATGTCTATCTGTGATTTTGGGTGCTTGTACATCAGCCAGTGTAGTTTTATAGGTTTTGTCTTTATGACAGTATGGCATTTTTTTTTTCCCCTAACTGCCTTTTATTAATATTTTACTTCTACATTGTTCATGTGCATATTTGAAAAGTATTTTCCTTTTTTGTTTCTTTAAACTTATAGTTCCATTGTATATGAATTTATTTGGTGCATGATTGACTGTTTTCTCCAAATATATCTTTTACTTAACCTATACTCGTTGTACATTAGCCTAATTTCATATTAAACCTCTTGCTCCTTTTATTTTTAGGAGGCATAGCATATATGTATTTTTACCAGTAGGTAAACCACCTTTCAGATACAGCTTTTTAGTTTTTATTACTGTGTGTAGTTTTTTATTCTCCCCCTTTGCATGATATTGCGATCTATGTTGTCAAGTTTGCGGAGTATTCTATGCCCCCCCTCCCTTCCACATCCTACAACAGCTCATGCACTTGTTATTAATCATGCTGCAATTTCATTTTTTTGGATAATCAACATTAGTATTCTTTTCTTCACTTTGTGATTTAGGCCCTAGCTAGCTTCAGTGTGTTTTATCCAGGCAAAGTTTAACCTACTGTATTTATCCCTTACCCCAATTCTCTAGAATTTGTCTGTCCACCTGTTGTCTGAGGCTGTTATTTTGTTTTTCCAAGTTTCTTTTTTTCTGTGTAATCCCCACATACCTTCTCATAACATTATTTAATTTGTCTTTTTATGCTGTATCTCTTCACACTTGGCTCCTGTTTTGCTGGGATTGGAACACATTATTACCACAGTTGCAATTTCCCTTTCATCTTTTAGGGATCTTTGGGCAACTCTCTCTTTTTTCAATCTATGGTGTTTGGTTACCACCAGACACTTTGGCATCTTAGTTGAAAGCCTCCAGATCACACACTTTTATATTGTTTCTTATTTGCAGTTTTTTCCCAACTTTCTCCTCCTGCATTTCTTATCTTCCTCCTTTCTCATCTTTACCAGTTTTTTTCTAAATATCATACAATTGTCAGCAGCTGTTCAGCAACTTATCTTTAAGGGTTCTATTGAATTCTTTTTTCTGTTCATTCAGGATTTTATTCACAACTTTTTGCCATTCTTGAAGGAATCAGGGAGTGGTACCCTGTTATCAATTGCTCTAGTCTGAATTAAATTCTATTTGTGCCTCACTTCACTATGGAATACTACCTGTATCTCAGATAGATATTTCTACCATAGCTTTGGATGATAAGGTTTGATGTGACTGACATGTATTTCCACTTTCCTATTTCTAGGGCTTCACATCGTATTTTATGTTTCATTTACAAGAATCAGATTTATGAATTTCTGGCTTTTTCTTTCAGGCAGGTGTTGACACCATTTGTTGTCTGTTTGGGGATTGGGTCATTTGACTGAGTCCTACATTAACCTGGACACGTTGTATGTACGACTTGCTCCTTTTTTGTGGAGTCTCATCCACCCACTCTTGCCTTCTTCTTATAAAAGCTGCTTAGTTGGGGTGAATTATCAAAGTGAAGTGAATTATAACCTCTCTCCATATCTGGTTCATCTGGGATGTTTTTAACTCACATATTAGTCGAGCACAGCCTTCTCCTCCTCATCTGTGAGTTATAGTTATTGTAGTTCTCGGGGCATGATCAACACCTTCTCTTTCTGCTGGAAAGGGTTTGTCTCTTTTGGTGACTTGAGCATTGCTGGAAGCTTTTTAGATTATGTCCACATGCTTTCTTTGCATGAATACTACAAGATTAGTGGAATCTTATCTGGGATTCTTTGTTTTCATTTTTTTCTTCCCTTTATTCTGACTTCCTTTGGTGGTTATACAGGGATAATACTACAGTGAGTGTACCTATTTCTCCTCCACATTCAGTTTTCTGTGTTTTCACAGATGCTTCCTGCTATACCCTTGAGGTTCTCAGATCTTTGGTCTCAGGAGATTTGGGTCTTTACATCATTTTTTGAACCTCCTTGCTATTCATCAAGTAATGGTTTATTTTCCATCATGCATCTTTGGTATGTCAGAGATGATTCATTCTGACAAATCGATGGTTGTCTCTTACATCACCAGACTAGTGGGCATTTAATACCAGTCTCTATTTTTTTCTGGATCTTTTTTTCCCTAGGCTCCCCACCATCAAATCCATTTGTTCCCTTGTCACTTTCCAGGTACCCTCAATCTTGTTGTGGGTTGTTTGTCATGTCCTGACAAGTTTCTATGCATGAAGTTGTCTCTTGATCTTCAGGTATTCAGATGGAAATGTACTCAGTTGCTATCAAATGGTTGCATATGGATAACAAACTTTCCATTTTTGGTACCCAGTTTCACATCCTTCAGCTTTGACAGTGAGGCATTAAGCCAGGAGTGGATGGTTCTTTTCCTATGTACATTTCCTCTTATCCCTTTTGTATATTCTACCCTTTCTTCTGTATTTACCTATTTGTTTAGTGTTACCCTCTCATTAGATTCATTGCTTCACAAGGTCATTGACTGCTAATTTCCATCATTCTCTGTAGGAAGTTCTAGGTTAGCATGGGGCTACTCATGATTTTGTGTTGCATTACCTATATGGTACTGTACTTTCCTGTTCCACTAGTTATCATCTTCTTCCTAAGACCATTCTACATGCAATGGTAAAATTATGAGTGGGTAAGTGTTTTATTTCATTTAAGTGACTCATTTCTTTCAGGGTCTTCCTTCACATGTTATGAATCCAACACTGTGGTGAGTGTTACCTTTCCAGGTATTGTGCTTTTCAAATTCCTTGTGATCTGTAAGATCTATCATGCTCACTTTTGAGATGGGGTGTTCCAGAACACAAGACCACTTGTAGGTTCATCCTCATGGTATATTGCATCATAATTCTGTTCACACTGGACCATACACTCATGAACTAACTTGAGTAAAGCAAACAGATTGCTGCCCATCTCCAACATTAAGTTAATTATTGAGATCAGGAATAATCTGCTTTTCTGTACAGGGTTTCATGGTTCCCCATTACACTTCTCCAGTAATGAGTTCCTCCAGATCTGCCAATGCATTTCATCCTTCCCTTCTGGTTTTGGGAGTGGTGGACCATGGAGTGCATACAATTCCATTCAATAAAGAGTAGGGCAGTGGTGTTTTTTCCTTGGCAGAAGGTGTGACATCTTCTGCCACAGGTCTGCACTGGATCTTTCTGTGTATATTATAGTTCACCCCTCTGGTTGGGAAACCACCCTCCTATAACCACCTGAATTTCAATTCCTGGGTGATTGATTTGGGTTGGAGTTGGACTAACCAACATATGTTTTCATATATGAGTGGGCTGGAAACTCCCTCCTACCCTGGACTGGATGTTACATTCCCAAAGCTAATTAGTTTTGGACTGGAACTGGCCTTCCATGTTCCTGATGTCATCTGAATGTGCATTTATGGTGTTAGTTGTTCCAAGTTGTGTTGGATAATTTGCACACATGTTGTATAAAGTTCTTAACATGGTGGATCCTCTATCCTTCTGGATTTAATATCTGAAGTGAATAGTTGAGGACTTTCTCTCAGAAGCCAGTTGAGTTCCTCCTGATGCTACTGTTCAGGACTAGGATTGACCTCACACTTATGGTTTGATGTACCTTAGCCACTCTACATACATTCCTCTTCTATTAGAATTGAAATTATTGATTTTTTCCACCTTTTTGCTTAATTACAGGTCCACAATCCCTTTTCCAAAACCCTTGGGGTCAGTTGTGTTTCAGAATTCAGAATTTTTCGGATTTTAGAACAAATGTACACAGCTTCGAACGAAGAGTAATTAAATACATTAATATTTCTGCAGAGAAACATGTGATTATTCACACAAAGTGGGATAAATAAAGACTATAAATAGTATTACAGTTTTTTATATGCTGTATTAATAAACTAGTAAATGACTTAGTGGAATAAATATAGAACATAAATACTCAAGGACATAATTATACAGGTTCAAACTAGGCTAAATACATACCTGCAGTTAAGTTCCATTATGCCTGGCAAACAAAGCTAAATACTGTACAGCTACCTGCAACATCCGTGGAGTTATGGTGCATGACATCTAGCTTGAGGATCTTCAAGAAGAAGGTACATCAGTATCACCATCGTCATTGTCGTCATCAGGTTGCAACCAGAAATCTGATGGTGGGCCAGGAACAGGATTCTCAAGTGATGAAGTAGCACTATGACAGATGACGTTTTTAAAGACTTTTTCAAGTGTCATCTGTCTCATTAACATAGGTTTCTGTATAAGCAATATATCTTTAACTAAGTAAACTGCCATAATCACTTGCTCACTGATAAATGCACGTTGTTCAAGGCCAACAATTGACTGATCACACATTTTCATCATATCGTCTATGGGAATTTTTTCATCTGTGTTCACAATGTCATCATTATCACTACTATTCTCATGTTTATCTGTGTTTAACACCATTTCAGCATATTCCTCATCACTCATGGAATGCACAACAGGTGCATCATTTTCAACGTTCAGCATTTCTTTGATGTCAGCTTCCTCTAACTTATTTACACTTTCGTCCTATAAACTTTTAGCATAAGTTATGAGGTTTGATATCATCTTCTTTTCATCAGTGACACTAAATCCTAGAAAGTATTTCAGATATTTTATACCATTACACTTTTTAAATTTCTGCAGCCAACTTTCTGAATATTGGCACTCACCTTCAGTGTTCATTTCTTCATGATATATTCTAGCTTGGTTCGTGATCAACAAATCAGTCAGTGGCATACATTCACTTCTTTATTGTCGAATCCACTCCATCAACACAGGGTCAAGATCTTCATTTTTTGCTCTATGCAGTGTTTTCCTATTTTTCATTAGATTATGGTCTTCACTGTCACTATAAAGCTTCAGTAACTTGTCTTTCTGTTTTTTTAAATAATATACAGTGGTAGTTCCGATACCATATTCTTCAGTAAGATGCTGTACAGACACACCATTATCAAGCTTCTGCAATAACTCCACTTTTTGCATTATTGATAACGTCAGATGCTTCCTTTTTCGTTTCTCACTGTTACCCATAGGGGTATCTGCAGCTCTTTTTGACATTTTCACAGCAAAATTAAACACAAAGTCAAAATAAAAAGCAAGAAAAAAATATTAGCGAAGAGCAGACACGCTTGTGACCAGTAGGAGCACTGAGATACAACTGACGAGCCTGTCAGACTGCTGAGCAGCTGGGCCATACCACCATGTCACACCTGAGTGACGTAGGTCAAATGGGTGTGTAGTTGGGTCAGCTGTTATACTGACCATCCACACTTCACGAAAAAAACTTTGGCTTTTTGTTAAACCCTCTCAGGAGGCATTCTTCTGCATTTGCATTCTTCTGTAGGGATCTGCTCAGCTTGACTAGTTAGTTAAGCATTGCAAATCTTTCCTTATGTCTGCTCAATGTTTGGTACATCTGAGCATGTTCTTCAACCCCCAATCACAGTCAGGCTTAGCCTTCACTACTTCATCTGCAAGTAATGGAATGTCTTGTTACCAGGAATTATGCTTCTTATTTACATTCTGTCAAAAGGATCTTTCATTTATAAGGCCCCTTGGTGTCGATTCCTGTACGTGGTGAGGGGACCTCCCAGAGAAAGTTCTGTTCTTTCAGTTTACCTCCTCAAGGATCTAAACATCCACCTACGTGTTTGCTGTGCATGGTGACCCGTGAAGAAGAGGAGAGGATCCTGGTGGTTGGGGGGTCCAGCTCTAACACACCACTTTGGCCTTGAATTCCTGTAGGTGAGTGGCCTCCCTAGAGTCAAATTGTAGTGCATCCTCTTGTAGAGCTCCATAGTGGGTGGGGTCAGTGGGTGCTGAAACATTCTTTTTTTATTATGGATCCTCCCAATGAAAACTTAAATAAAATAATGAAAAAACAATCCATAGATAAACAACCATGTCTTGAAGATTCTGAGCAGCAATCTTCAATCTGTAAGTCCTGTACCTCATTTTCTTGTATTACATTCTCTTTCAGACAAACCTTTAGGGCAACTGTCTCCCTTTTGTATTCAGAAGGGACTAGAGGGACTTGCTGGTTCTCCAAAATCAGTTAAAAAGCTTTACTCTGGTGACATATTGATGAAAACATCCACATCTAAGCACAGTGAACTTTTCTTACATTCAAAGACAATTGGGGATATACCCATTGAGGTCACAACACATGCTACTTTGAATTCGTTGCAAGGGGCTATTGTTGAGAGGAATTTGAAGAACATGCCTGAGTTGGAGATTCTCAAAGGTTTCTTCACTCAATGAATTTCTGCAGTGAGGTGTATCTCCACTTGCAAAGATGGAATTATGATGCTGACCAGTGTTCTCATTTTAACATTAACATAACTGTGTCCATCTGCCATCATCAAGGCAGCTTATCTTAATTGCAAGGTACAGCCATACATTCCAAACCTTCTCAGATGTTTCTAGTGTCAGCAGTTCGGTTGCTAAAAGACATCATGTCATGGTTCCTTGGCATGTGCTTGTTGTGGTGGCAAGTACCACAATGCTTATGAGTGTGAAATGGACCCTCATTGCATCAATTACAATGGCTCCCAGCCATCCTACTTTTGTTCTAGCCCTAAGTGGTTGGAAGGAAAAGTGATGCAGCATTTCAACATGATTCAAAACATTATTTATCCTGAGGTTTAAAAGTTGCTATCCACCACCTCATCTCAGACATATGCTGCTGCATTTCATTTCACTGTTACAGTGGGAGTGCAGACGGATCTCTCTGTACTTTTAAAAGAATCATTCTCAAACCATATCAGAAGTCTTTTGACCTTCATGGTTAAAAAGTTGATGAATCAACATCAGCACCTATCTCTGTCGCTAATGTACATTCCAGCGACTAGTGTACTTCCTTTGGTTCCAGGTATGGGCATTTCCTTGAGTATATCTTCTTCTTCCACTACAAGATGCAAAAGAATCATTCATTCATGTCCTCAATCACTGGAATTCTCTTCCAACAGCAAATACCTGCTCAATTGACCCAGGGCGGGATCCATAGATCCATATAAAGACAGTAAAGAAAAAGACGTGATTGTAAACAGAAGGGTTCTCCACTCAATTTGCCTAAACATAAATAAAAATGGCTGCCTTGATACAATGGAACTGTCAAGGTTTACATTGTAATCTGGATGATATCAAAGCACTGATTGCTTCTTTCCTTACAGGAAACATTTCTGAAACCTGCCAATACAGTCACCTTTCAGCAGTTTTCTTTTAACAGAAATGACAAGTTGTGTGATGGATGAGTGCATGGAGGGGTGACACTGTTGGTTGATTAACATATGCCCACCCTGTCTTTGCCACTCAACATGCCCTTGGAGGCTGTAGCCATCCATGTTTCTTTTGGTTGTACCATCACTGTTTTTCTCTCTATCTGTCTCTTGAAGAGATCTATGATCATTCAGACCTTGATTCTCTCATTGGACAGTTGCCATCTTCCTTTGTAATCCTGGGAGACTTTAATGGGCATTATCCCCTCTGGGGAGGTATTGATATTGATGGATGGGGTCGCTCCGTAGAGCGTATGCTCTCAGACCACAACATTTCTCTTTTCAATACTGGTTCTTAAAGTTATTTTCATGCACCTAGTCATTTATTTACTACTATTGATCTCTCAGTTTGCTTCCCTTCACTGTTCTCCCACTTTTCCTGGAGGGTTGACAATAACCTACGAGGCAGTGGTCATTTTCTTATAATTTTGAGAGAGATTGGGTATGGTAGATGCCACCCAACCAGTGTGCCTTGGTAGAAAATGGATCAAGCCTACTGGCCCTCTTTAACTGCTCTTGCAGAACTTGATCCTGCCATCATCTGTAAGCCATCATTAGATGACTGTGTGGCTGCAATGACTGACTATTATGCAGGCTGCTGCTTAATGTATCCCTAAAATCTTGAGATGTTTCCACAATATCCTCGTCCATGGTGGAATCCTGCCTGCCATATAGCACAGAAAGCTCAAAAACAGGCCTGGAATACTTTTTGTAGGTATCCCACACTCTCGAACTGCATCGTTTTTCGATAGGCCCATGCATATGCTTGGCAGGTAAGACGTCAAAGCCAGAAGGAATGTTGGATTAAGTTTACAACCAACATATCTTCTACTACCAGTTCCAAAGTCACATGGGACAAGATTCAAAAGGTCAGTGGGCAATATAGTTCTGTCCCCCTTTCAATCTTGCTCTCTGCTGGCCTGGAAGTAGCTGATACCCCGAGCATTGCTGATACTTTAAGTGAAAGCTTTTTCCAGGTATCTAGCATTTCCACATCATCCTCCACCTTTTTAGCCATCAAAACTCGGGCAGAGCAATCTCCTCTTTCCTTTTAAGCTGGTTGTCTCTATGACTCTAATCACCTTTTTAAACTGGTGGAACTCAGTGTAGCCCTTCATCGGTCTGGCAGTACATTGGTCGGACCTGATGATGTACACTACAAAATTCTGTGCTGTCTACCTCCTACTTCTTTTGCTGTTCTTCTGATTGTTTTTGACTGGATCTGGCAGGAGAATGTTTTCCTGATACCTTCCTCTAAGCCTGGAAAAGATCCCAAGATTCCTTCAAACTACTGTCCAATGTTTTTGACAGTCTGTGGGTTCTGTCAACAGTGCTTCATCATGGACCACCTGATTCAACTTGAAACGTCAATTAGAGAAGCCTTTCTCAAACGAGAACATATTGTATTAATATTCTTTGCCCTTGGGAAGTCTTATGATACTACATAGAGGTATGGCATTTTGCGAGACCTCCATTTATATGGGTTACATGGTCATTTGCCCATTTTTATTTAAAAAATTTTAATGGACAGGAAATTCCAAGTTCGTATGGGTTCAACACTTTCCTGCTCTTTTCTACAGAAACTCGGAGTCCCTCAGGGCTGTGTTTTGACTGTCACCCTTTTCAGTATAAAGGTTAATGCCATCACTGAACATCTCCCTCTTACTGTTGCAAATGAGCTTTATATCAACGACTTTTAAATCTCATGTCAGTTGTTGAACATGAGAAATATTGCGCAGCAGCTACAGACTGCCCTGAATGATTTACTGAAGTGGACCACAGCAAACAGTTTTAATTTCTGTTTCTCTAAAACCATTTACATGCACTTTTGCCACTAACAGGGTATTTATTCTGATCCTTAACTTCATACAGGTGAAGTTGTGCTGCCTGTGGTCCCTGAGACAAAGTTTTTAAAGCTTGATTTTGACCATAAGCTGACCTTGATACCACACATCAAGCAACTATGAGTCAAATGTACAAGAACACTGAACATCCTCCATGCCATCTCTTCCATGAATTAGGGAGTGGATTGATGTTTTATGCTGAAGATATATCGTGCTCTCATTTGATCAAAAATAGACTATGGATCACTGGTCTATGGCTCTGCCAGAACCTCAGTGTTGAAGATGCTGGACACCATTCATCCTCAAGGACTTTGGCTCTGTACTGGGACTTTCTGCACTTTGCCAATCTGGCAAACTTTGATCCTTACCACAGCATTCCACCTAATGTTGTGTTTTCCTTCCTCAGTGGGTGATGCTTTTTTCAGAACAGATGATCTGCCATTGTTCCTTTTGGCCTTCATACCCAGGCATAGTTGGATGAATATGGTCTCTCCTTGGATAACATTGCTGTATCCACTGGTCAGCGCATCCCACCATAGCTTATTATAGTCCTCAAATGTGACCTTTTATGAAGTCATCTGAGAAAAGCAGATGCTCCCAACTGGAAGTTCTGTCTGTTATTTGCTGAACATCTTTTGAACCATCCTTGTATTCCTAATTATACGGATGGTTCAAAATCAGGTGACTCTGTGGGCTCTGCCAAGGGTTGTTGTGGTTCAGTAGTTGTGCACAGATTCCCCTCTACAGTTTCTGTGCTCACTGCTGAACTGTATGCAATTTCTCTTGCCCTGGATCACATACAAGTTAAGCAGTACTCAAATTGCAGTAGTTATACTGACTCGCTTGGTTCTCTACTGGCCCTGGAACCACTTCACGTTAGTTTTCACCCTGTTCTTGCTGATATTCAAAATCAACTGGCCCATTTCTCTTTACCATCTACTTCTGTCCCATTTTACTGGATACCAGGCCATGTTGATATTTACAGGAACAGGCTTGCCAACACTGCAGCTAAAGTTGTCTGCTCTGGCATTATCATTGCTGTGCCTGTTCCATACATGGACTATGGTCCTGTGTTCAAGTCTCTGTGCCAGTCAACAGTCGAGTTTGAAAGAGCAATGTGAAAACAAGCTTTCCCAAATAAAACCCTTTGTTGGACCTTGAAGATCTTGTTTCCATAAGAATCAGAAAGAGGAAGTTGTCCTAACTAGACTACGCATTGGTCACAGTTTGTTAACTCATCATTTTATTTTATCTGGTACTGATGCACAAATTTGTTGTCTGTGTGACACTTAGGTCACATTAAGCCACATTATACTGTCTTGTTGTTGTTACGACTCTCATCGACAGCACCATTTTAAACATGTTTTGTCCCAAGGTTTATCCATAATATTAGACAGTGTTATTGGCGATGGTGACACTGTCCAACCTACAAATGTTTTTAGTTTTTCAAAGGCCATTATTCTTTGTAATGCTATTTAAATTTTTAATTTATAAATTAGACCTTTTTTTAATGTGATTTCCTTTTAAGAATTAAATTACAAATAGATTTATTTGTAATTAGAAAATGGCCATAACGTCAAATAACTCAAAACAGGACTGGAAAGGCTAACTTCAGGTGTCTAATGTTGATGTTTGAACTTACCAATTAGTCATCCTGGTGAGTTGTGATAATTAAAATTATGCTACAGAAAGTTCTTATATCACTATAGTTTCTTTTTTACTGCTATAAACTAGATATAAAAGTTGGATTTAACATTATTTATGTTTTTAATTCAAAATTAAACATTGTTTTGTGTTACCTTAATTCCTTTTTATGAATTTTAATAATTTTACTTTAATTTTAACTTTTTACTGGATGTTTGGTTCAGATAGCCTAGTTGCTTTTCACCATAAAATGCCAAACCAACCAACTAACCATTTTTAAGGACTCTGGCTTTCTTAAACCCACTAATTCCTTTAGACTGAAAAACAAATGCTTCCTCCAATGGACATTACAGAATCAGTGCAGCTTTTCTTGAGATCCACTGATTTTAACTGTGAGCCTCCCTTTTCCTATTCTTCAGAACTTCTCTTGGTGTATCGACAGGATCTCCATCTTTTCACAGATGCTTCTCTGTCAGGCTAAGGTGTATTTTTGTACAACATGATTTCAGGTGTGTGAATTTCAATGGAGCATTTACTCAATATCAAAATACATGAATTTCTTGTAGTTCATAGGTATCTTCACATTTCCTTCTTCTTCTTGTGGATTGGTTGGCCATGATCCACTTTAACAATTCCATTGTTATTTCTTTATATCAGTCATCAGGGAAGTACCCATTCCAAGACTCCCAGCTTCTTTGCTTGGACCTGCTATTTTGGGCTCATATCCATTGAGCATCATGTGCCATGGCTCTGGACCTGGTGGCTCAACTGTATTCTATCCGTAGACTGATCTTTCCACCCTAACAGTTTCTTTCTTAGGTTTACTCCCATTTAGGCACACCCTTGATTAATGTCTTTGTCACATTTTCATCATTAACTTTCACTTCTCTGGTCTCCATTTCCCTAACCTTCAGCTCTGACAGTTGACGCTCTCAGTCAGGGTTGGTCTCACCTTGTTCTGTGTCTGTATTCGTTTTCTCACTCATGTTCTTACCGTGTTATGCAACAATCCTTTCTGAGTCCTGTTGGTAGTGCCTTTATTGGTTTACATAACCCTGGCATCCATGCTCTCCATCTCGTGTTTCAACATTACATTTCTGTTTTTCACCCGAAGGTACCTTTCCTTCATTTTCATGTGTGGGATTTGTCCAGTCCATCACTCATAGTGCTGGACATTCTGCTCAGATACCTTTCATTTTATTTTATTACTCCCATTCTTCAACTTTAATGTCTGTAAACAGAAGTGGTAAGTTTTTGACATTGATTCATGTACCATTTTCTTCTTCTTGGCTGTTCTACTGTGGCCAACTCTTTAGCCTTTTTTTTTATGGTTGTTGAACCATGGATTGTCAGTCTCCACCACAGCTGGTTATTGAGTGGCTTTGTCAACTGTATTTTACATTTCCTATTACCACCAGGTGCTTTCTTCCCTTGTCATCTTTACTTTTTCCTGATCCTTCCTTCTTCACCAACCTTTTTTTGTTTTTAATTCCATGCTTTACTGCGATGTTAATATGGTTTACATGTTATCACACGTATCATGTTCAAACCATTGATGTCTTTTGTTTTTTTACCATCTTTCTCTTAAGATATACTTCCTTCTTGCCTGAGGTCACAGTTGTTCAAATGCATAAGTCATCAGTGTTTCCTGTACTCTCTTTCACTCTCTGCAGCAAGATGGATTTGTCACCCCTGTCTTTGTTTGCTCAGTTAAGTCAAAGTGATACACATACAGACACAGAAAGAGCTGTTCATGCCCTTACCACACTACACTAGTTATTTTGCCAAACATTTGTGTATGGGTACTTAGATGGTTGTGCTAAAGTTTTCTCAAACCATGTGACATTTGGGGATGTTTTGTCTTTCCCTTGGATTCCTTTGAGGCAAAGAATAGAAAGAATCCTTCTGCATCAAGACTGGTTTATCACCTCTTTTCTGTTTGTCCATTTGAGTCTGAGACACTTGTGTACAGTCTGATCATGCCCTTGTCACACTGCACTACTTGGTTCACCAACCATTTCTGTGTAAGTACACAGTTGTTTATCCTAAAATTCTATCAAATCCTGTGTCACTTGGTACTCTTTTGCTTTTCCCACATTTTTTTCCTGACGAACAGTATAACCTAGTCAAGATGATATGTAGTCTTCTGTGGGTGTGCCAGCCTGGAGCCCTAATCATCAGGTGTCACACTCCATGAGCTGTACCTTCAAACACTTTTTGTAGAGATTTCATTTATGTTTAATGTTTGCACTGTTTCACATTTTAAACTGGGATTCTTGTTATTCTGTGCAGAGAGGTGAACCTTCATCTCAGAAGCAAACAATTTTCTTACCTGAAAATGTATTTCTGAAAGATGTCTCTTGCATCTTCCCACTCATACTACCCACTTGGTAGTATGACTGGTTCACTCGTTTCTTGTTTTATTTAAAACTGAATTTATTCAAAGTGCAAGTACTCAGGAGAGTTACTGCAAGAGAAAGTAGTGTCACACTTCTCTTGGTTGAGGGCTAAAATTGCATGATAATGTCATCATGCACTAACACAGTTCATCTTGAATGTGATTTTTAGATGTGTGTTAGTTCAGTACTGATGTTATTCAAATACATGAGAGGTCAATCTGTTTTGTGTATGAAGGTAAGTGTATTGGAAATAGATCTTCAGGCAAAGAAAATGTGAAGCTGGTATTAAGCATTAATTTAAATGGGGTTTCAGTAGAATACCAGTGCATTTTATACAACAATATGACAGAATACAGTAACTACGTTTTTTGCTGTTAGCTTAGTACGTGCTGCATGTCATAAGAAAATAGTGAAATAAGATCAATTCACAGTAAACCATTCACTAAAGTGTTTTAAAAATGGCTAATAAAATTGAGTGTAAATCAGTAAATATTTTTAACATGTTTCAGTCTTATTCCATGAATATATTATTTGTGGTTAAAAGCTTTCATATCTATTTGTGTTCAGTCTTTTATGTGATAAACTTGTGTAGCAACAGAATTTTGAATATAATAAACCTACTGAATATATATTCTCTTACATTTTAAAATTAGATTTGCCATTTCAATCTAAACTTTTGTTTTGATAATACTGTTTTCTGGAAATTGTTAATTGATTTTTAATTTTGATGTGTATTTTTTCCAAGACTAAAACCAAACTCAGTTAACTGTTCTCATATCTACTTTCTACTTACATAACATACATAATGTTTAGGGACAACAAGAGATCTATTAAATCATTCTGGTTGTCCCTTCCTCTAAAGTAAGCTATTATAAATTAAAAAATCCTTACAACCAGCTTTGTTATTCATATAGTTTTTAAGCTTTCTCTTAAGCTCACTTAAATTTACTGCCTCCACAATAACTAAAGGCAGTCCTTTCTAAAGACAAACCACCCTGTTGGAAAAATAAAATTGTTTTAACTGAAGATGACTCCTACCTTGCCAAAATTTGTATTTGTGTGCTCTAGTCTTACTCTTCTCATTGTTAAGTGTGAAAAAGATGATGCATCAATATTATCAATTCCATTTAGTCTTAATCAGTCAGATCTTCTCTAACTCTTCTTTTTTTTCAAGAGAAAACAATTTCAAAAATCTTAATATTACCTTGTATGACAACCCCCTCTATCCCAGGCACCATTCTAAAAAAGTATCTCTGAACTCTTGAACAATATGATGTCCTCCCTAAGGTGAGCAGCCCAAAATTGAATACAATACTCCAAATGACCTATACAATGAAATTATATCCCCTGTATAGTTGTATTCAGTATTTCTGTAGATACAACCTAAAATCCCATTTTGCTCACCACAAGCAACAACACAATGCTTAGATGGCTTAATTAAAAGGCTGATCAACCATTACATCAAAACTCTTTTCTTTCACAACACTATTAAGGTTGTTCCCATCCAAATTCTACTTATAATTTAAATTATGAAGACCAATATGCATTTTCTTGCATTTCTTAAAATTAAAACCCACCTACCATTTATTTTCCCAGCTTATTAAATGATCTAAATTTTTTATAAAGCTATAGTATCTTTTCACATGATCAGTTTGGTTGATTTCCGTAATTCCTCTCCTAATTTATGGTCACTACTTTCATAATCTATATACACATTTATGGAAGAGCTGATGTCATTATTTATATTTTTTATACTCTGTATAAAGAAAATATAATCCAAATGATAATAGTTAGGTGTACTTTCTGTATTTTTCAAACCAAGGTTTAACCTGTTTTGGTATTGTATTGTACTTAATTGTTGTGATAAGTTACTTATGAGTAAATCTGCTCTTTTGAGTATTTTCTTATTTTCAGTGAATTTGGTTGTTATATCACAGTTTTCTATGAAGATATTCTTGTGATTGAAACAACTTACCACATTTATTTTTTTCATTTGAAGTTGGATTTCTTTGAAATCAGATTAATCCAATTTGGTATGTATAGAAATTAGACCCTTTGTTTCCAGGATAGTTAAATAATGCAGCTTTTTTCTGTGTAAGTGCAAAGTTTAGTGTCTTTTATTACTCTTCACTTCTCTGTAGTATTTCCAAACTTTGTATGCAAAATCACCATGATGATTTGTATGATTTTCCCTAAAAGCCAAAGTAAGTCATATGTAGTTTAGGAATGGCTTATCCTTGCTGAGGTTTTCAAAGATTATTTTTATTGTTGGAGATTACTATTGAGGGGGTGAAACGTTGAAATATAAATTTTACTTTAGTCATTTCATACCATAATGGAAGTTAAGCCTTTGGAAATATTTAATGAGCTATTACCATGTTTATAAGCTGAAGGTTTAGTTATGTTGTTTCTTCTTGACTCAACAAAAAGTTATATTTAATCATTTTAGTTCCTATTCATTTTAATTTTGAATGCTTATTTTAGAATTTCTGGTGATGTATGGGTATTTTTTACTTATTTTCAATCTGTTACATATAATGTTGGACATTTCATAATTGTTATGTAAATACACAAAGTTGATGTATTAACTTTTGTTTTTTGTGAAACATTATTTTTCTCTGTGCATAATAAATGCCAACAATAATCTGAAATTTTTTTCTTAATTTGTGTCATATTTTACCTGGTAAATTACTTACATCTGTAAACAATAGTTTTATCAAGGTTGTTTCCTTTTTGGTGTTTTGATCAAGGAAAGATCAAATTAGGTTTGATATTACTATATTAGGTTTCTACTTTGTATGCTATCTCATGATCAAATTAATACTTTTTCCTCACATTATCTTATTTCCAATGTTTATAGATGTGAGAGTGACATTTATATATGTTTGAACATTTCTTACAACTTGTACACACTGCAACATGTGAATAAATTTTTCCTTTAAGGTCATTGTATCTCCAGTGAAGTGGAAGTATTTCTCCTACATGTTTGTTGTATGTAAAAAACTTTCTACTTCAAGAGTTATTACTTAGTTTATTTAGTAATTTAATATGTGACTATTATTTATTTTTCATAAGAAGAATGTTAAACATTAATTATTTTAAAAACAATGACAGGTTTTGTTTTGTATCTCTGTATGAGTCACATGTTTATGTAATTTAATTGTTGTACTAGGATCTTATAACATTGTTGACATCATCTTACTTGAAGCTTGTAAGTTTTTTGTATTATGTGTCATGTTGTTGTTACTAGAGGGATAGGTATATATAGATTTTTTCTGTCGTGTTATAAATCTGTGCAGATCCAGAGAGCAAATTAAGTAGAGAAAGGGAAATGAAAGGTGAAGTTAGACTGTGTAATCGTCAGTTTAGCTGTAATGGGTAGTTTCTAAAGTGAGTTTTACAGTTTGTATTGTAATAGCAGATTTAAAACAAAATAATTTGTCTTATCAAAGGGTTTCCAGAAGTAATTGATTCCACCTGTGTTGACTACTGTGATAGCAAATAGTGTAGTGAAGTTTTGTACATATGCTTGACTTGTTTTGAATATATTATTTTAAAACAAGTGGATTGTTTGCTATCCATTTATTTATTTTTTAAATATATCATCAAGTTACAGACACTTAGTGTAAATAATCCAACCCCTAATAAACTTGAATTGTTAAATGTATTTTTACATTGTGGCAAAGTCAACTGTTCTGTTTCTTCTTAATGTAATGTTCACAAATGTATTGAAACTGCTTTTGACAAAACTGTTTACCTTTCATATGTTTTTCATATTCTGTCCTCCACACAATTAGTTAAAGTTACACTAATATTTTGGTAATTTTTCTTATTTACAAATTTTAGGTTGGAAGAGAAACTTTTTTCTAATGGGTTATCTTTGTATGATAATAATTAAATAATGTTTCTTATTTTTATACAAATTTTGAAATTACTGATGTTCCAGATTTTATGAGCATGCTTATATGTACTGTTATCATAGACAGGTCAGGCTTGTTGACAGTTTTGTTTGAGATGCCCAAGTTTGAGTCAGCACTGTAACTTAACACTGTTTCTTTCACCTGTAATGTAAATAATAACCCAATCACTAGCATCAGATAATTTTCTTTTGTTTTTTTCTCAGGTTTAATTCTCTTATTTGATCCAATTGGTCTGTTGAATCTATTCTTATATTTACTTATGTGATTATCTCAACACCAGAGATTTAATATTCTAATCCAAAACCCATTACAGAAGAGTGTCATGTTCTCTATCTTCAAAATATGATTTTTCCATTGCTTTTTACTCAAGCACTAGGGTATTATATGTTTGACTAGAGGATCTGTTTCCTTAATATTTTACATTTTACATTATTCTTAATCGTTCAGTATTTTTCTTTCATAATTATTTTCATTTCTTCTTAAATATTGTGAAACTGGTACTTTTCATCTTTAACCTTTTAAGAATTGTGTTTAGATATTTGTGTTTGTACATTGTGACTGAAAAAGCCTGCTTTATTCTCACTTGATTTTTGCAATATTTATTGTTTCTTTGTTACCATATCAAGGCATGTTAATTCCAAAATAATATTTTTGCTTTCTCAGTGGTTTTAACTACTTGTTTATTTTTTGACAATAGTTGTAGAAAGAAATGCCCTTTACTTTCCACACAATAGGATAAAAAATGTTTTATTTCTCCCAACATTTTGCCATTGTGGCTTCATTTGAGCTAGTAATACAAGATTTTACACAATGCACAATTAGTTTCTCCTACAAACAAAGCATACACAAAACAGGATTTTGTACTATTCAGAACTTTATCCATTTTTTCCCATAGGAGGTTGACCTTCTTATGTCTTTAAATGTCTTCAGGCTGTTTAATCATCAACTCTTTACTACTAACTGTAGTTAGTATTTATTAGATAAAGCCACAACAGCAAAACATTGGTTAAATTACAATTCTTTTAATATAATCTGAGTTGTAAAGTTTTTTTTCTTCTAACTCTATTACTAAACTTTTTAAATCCCTCCAGTAACTACTACAAATTATCCCTTAATTTGGAGGTTGCACAGTGATAGAGCTGTTGAATTCACTGAACAAGATTTTTTTAGCTTTCACAAATCTCTGGCAGCATAGAAATGTGCACAAAATATAGTGAACTTCATACTGTACTCTTATCATCATATTCCAGTGTATATAATAAAACTAGTTTTACACCATCTTCAGTTATTATTATGTGGTATTTTGAATGAATGTTTTTTTGAAATTTGGGTTGTCACTGTTCGACGTTTTTGCACTACTTTTCTATGTGCTTTTACTCATACTGAATCTAGCATAGCATGCTCTCTAGATGCCTTCAAATGCCTATTATGGTGCCAGCATTGCAGGTTAGAAAATTCACCAGAGAACCAGCCTATTTTTGCTCTTGGTTGTCTTGGTCTGTAATGTTGGACTTCTGAATATCTGGTTCCTTGATTGCTCTAAGTTCAGTTTGTTTTCATGGTTTTTTCATAATGACCTTGGCTAATTTTGATTGACCCCTTCTATACAAGTATTTTGTCTAATAAATGTGGTATAAAAAGCTATTATATTTAAAATTAACACTTGTATTTCATAAATTAAATTCCTCCTTCTTCCCTACACAAAGGGATTATTAAGAGCATATATATAAATTTTGTTTTGTGAGGTATAAATTACACATGGGAACTACATTTTGTGAGTTTTAATTGAACAAGGCTTATCCTTACAGAGTGCATAATGCTTGTGAATAATTGTGTTCATTGGTGAAATGAATGAAACTACAGATAATGAAAAAGTTTATTGTCAATCTTTTTATTCCTACTACCTCTTGAAGAAACAACTAATAGGTGTCTATCTTGCTAAGCAACTATGGAAATATCTAATACTTATGGTACAAGAAAATGCTTGTTTCAATGTCATTATGCCTAAACATAGGTTATATAGTGTGCACCCTATATGTAGGCCTATGGCAGTGTTTAGATGAGGACAATGATAGTGAAAAGAATTAGAGATAAAAATTATGATATGAATGGCAATAAATTACCAATTCTATAAGGATAAAAAGAATAATAAACTTGATTTCATGTTCATTGCAGCTAGAATTTCATGAAAATATAGTGTTTTTTTTATTAGAAGTGAACTATGAAATCCTTTTTTACCTTTTTATTTGCATTTCTTCCTAAATTGTGTTTTTATAATGCACTCTCTCTCTCTCTCTCTCTTTCAGGCCCTTGAAGATGTTAATCTTAAGTATCAACCCTTACTGAAGGAAGCACTAGTTGTTGTTGACAAGTTCTTTACAGTAATCTTTTTCCTAGAAATGATTTTGAAATGGTTAGCCTTTGGATTTAAACAGTATTTTACAAATGCATGGTGCTGGCTGGATTTTATCATTGTCATGGTAAGATTTGCATAAGCATCCCATGTAGTTCATAAACTCTGTTACTAATTTTATTTTTAACCTGTTCTAAAGTTCAAATAATTTTGTTTGTTATGGTATTATTAAGAAAAAATAATTTAATTTTTAACTCTAAAACAATGAAGATTATAAAGATAACAATGCTAGGGCTAATATTTGGTGTTTGCTTCTTTTTTTGTTCAATGTATGTTCTCAGTGTAAGATGATGTTCACACCAGTCTATATTATACAGTGTCTTAGCTCAGAAACTACTAGTGATATGTGGCTTCTTACAGCTATAATAATTGACCTAATACAAGTACTCTTATGTCATGCACATGATATAGCTGTTTGGTTTAATGAAACATATAGTGCTTATTCATACTTGATGATGAAAAACCCACTTGAAATAAAAATGTATCTCAGAATGGCTGGTATGGGTATTAACACTTATTGATAAGCAAAAAACAATGTTTCAACTTTCCTAGGTCATCTTCAGTTTAACATCTTTCTTAGGAAGGTCAAAACATTGTTCTCTGCTTATCAATAAAAGTGTTAATACCCATACCAGCCATTCTGAAACACATGCATATTCATACCTTTCACACAGACTTTTAGAAGTCTTTGAAAAGTGATATGTTCTATTGTAGTACTTTTTATTTGAGATTTACATGTTACTTCAAGTATTTAACAACTACTTGAGAATCTTTATTTGCATGGGGACAATGAGAATTCTCCTAGAATTAGATCATTATGAACAATTTAAATCTTATACCAGTTATTGGATATTAATTTATATGAAATCTTATTTTTAATTTGATGAAAGGAATATTAATTTTGAAGAAATAGCCAAGTATTATAGTATGCCAAAATTATTTGATTTATCACATGCTTTATATTTCAACTACAGTACTTACCTCCACTCAAAATAGTAGCTATTCTTATTCAGTGCTACTCTCTATATGCCAACTTTTTCTTCATACATACCATAAGCCTTCTGTTCCTGCCTGTTACAATTGGAAGATTCCAGTATGTGTCTCATGCAAATCATCATGCATCACCTCTTAACCAATAGGAGCATGTGGCTCCTTCTACATTCCTCTGCCAAACTATCACTTCTTATTTGGCAGTACATTAGTTTGGACATGCCCTTTTCTTTTTGTATAGCTGCATGTTCAACTTTTGAAGATTTTCAAGTTTTGCGATTGTAATGTAAATCATTTTCACGTATCAGCCCCCATATATAGTCTTAGCATTTGACTTTGTAAGACCAAGATCTCTGATCAAATTATTGAGGTCTCTTTGGTTGGAATAGTATGGGTTTCTCTCACCAGCTACACCTCTGAAATTGTAATCTGGATCTTCAACATCTACCTCCTCTTCTGATTTGCTGCTCTCTTCTGAGGATGGCTGCTTTCTCTCTGGCGGAGTGGGTACAGGGACCTCAGGGCAATGTGGCACTGGAGCGAAGGATGATGGAAGGTCCAGATACATGATAGCAGATGCAATCTTGCCAGTCCAACGTGGGCAAGGGTCCACCATGCAGAAGTAGCAGTTTCTTGTGTGATCAGTGGGTTCACACCAAACTTCATGGCTCTCTTTTCTTCTCTGTATCATCCTGCAAAAGAGCAAAATAAAATTGTTATTATGAAAATTTAATTTATTTCATTCACAACTAATGTGTAAGAGGTAGTGCAAAATGTTGTATGTGATATTTTTTCTATATTATTGGAAATTGAATTAAAAAGTAAAAGATTTTAAAATTTTAAAAGGTCTAAAATTTGTATAACATAAAATCTTACTGTTCAAGCAAGCAAAAATTGTTTGTCTTACCTTCTAGAGTTTTTTCACAGTGCTAGCAGACAAAATGTTGTCTTAATAAATTTGCCACATACATAGCAGAATGCATCTGGAGAATGTTTGATGCCATCTCTGATCATATCAAATAGGTCTATGTGTTCACTTGAGCAACTAGAACTAAACTGAAGTTGTAAGTGGTGAGCACCTGTATATATATATATATTACTATGAATATTTCTAGAAAATTCTAAAAGGTTCCTGAAAATTCTCGTAAGTTCTACAACATTCGAGAATATTCTTGCAAGTTTGAGAAAATTCTCTGTCAGCTAGTCAGCACTGAATCTACCTGGGTAAATTTGAACATTTCATCACCCAGGTCACAAAAGCAGAGTTTGAAGAGAAAATAGGTCTTTTCCATTTCCTTTAGGCATAAGCAATTGGGAAATAACACTTTCTGCCCAGGAACAAGATAAAATAAAAATTATGTTACATAGTGTAATCTATATTCATATATACAGTCATGTAAAAAAGTTAGGACACCCTATGAAAGCCTGTGTATTTGTGTAACATTTTCAGATATATAGATATTTAATCTCAATTTCAACAATACTGAGAGATTATAGGAATATAACCAAACAATTAAAACTGAAGAAAAGACTTTTCGAGATCTTCTGTAAATGTAATTCTACAAAAATGTATATTCTAACTGAGGAACAAGTTAGGACACTCTGCCCCCTAATAGCTAGTGTTACCCTCTTTGGCTAAAATAACTGTAGTGAGACACTTTTTGTAGCCATCTACCAGTCTCTGACATCGGTCTGAAGAAAGTTTGCCCTACTTCTCAATGCAGAATTTTTTCAGCTGGATTTTTGAGGGGTTTCTTGCATGTACAGTTCATTTCAAGTCACCCCACAGCATCTCAATGAGATTAAGATCTGGGCTTTGACTTGGCCATTCCAGGACTCTCCATTTCTTAGTTTTCAGCCAGTCCTTGGTGGATTTACTGGTATGTTTTGGGTCATTGTCATCTTGCAGGGTCCAGTTCCACTTCAGCTTTAATTTTCGTATGGATGGTCTCACATGATCCTCAAGCACCCTCTGATACACAGTAGAATTCATGATGGATTCTATGTTTGTGAGCTGTCCAGGTCCTGCTGCAGCAAAGCAGTCTCAAACCATGATACTTCCACCTCCATGCTTCACAATTGGTATGAAGTTTTTTTCCTGAAATGCTGTATTTGGTTTAAGCCAAACATGGACTCTGTTCTGGTGTTCAAATAATTCAAATTTGGACTCATCTGTCCATAGAACATTATTCCAGAAGTCCTGGTCTTTGTCTACATTCTCTCTGACAAACTTCAGTCTGGCCTTGATGTTTCTCTTATAGAGCAAAGGTTTCCTCCTTGAACACGTCCCATGCAAGTTAAACTTGTGCAGTCTCTTTCTGATTGTAGAGGCATGCACTTTCACATCAACAGTAGCCAGAGCTAGCTGTAGGTCCCGTGATGACATATTAGGGTGTTTGGAGACCTCTTTTGGCATCTTGCTGTCTGCTTTCGGGGTGAACTTGCTTGAACGACCAAACTTGGGCATGTTGGCAGTTGTTTTGAAAGCCCTTCACTTGTTGACTATTTTCTGGACAGTGGAATGGCTGATTTCAAAATCTTTTGGGATCTTTTTAAATCTTACCAGACTCATAAGCTGCTACAATTTTCTTTCTGAAGGCCTCAGACAGCTCTTTTGCTCTCTTAAGTGGGAATAAATGTGGAGGTGTCCTAACTTTTTCTTCAGTTAGAATATGCATTTTTGTAGAATTACATTTACAGAAGATCTTAAAAAGTCTTTTCTTCAGTTTTAATTGTTTAGTTATATTCCTATAATCTCTCAGTATTGTTAAAATTGAGATTAAATATCAATATGTCAAAAAATGTTACACAAATACACAGGCTTTCATAGGGTGTCCTAACCTTTTCACATGACACTGTAATAATTGAAACCAAAACTTAGAACAGTGAAGATTAATGGTCAGTTTTATGTTACTGGATACATAATACAATTGCATGTGTACAGCATCAGTGCAAGTTAAGTGATGTTAATATATGATGGGCATGACTGGAAGGTCAATATTAGTAAAAAAAAGAATAAATGTAAATATGCATATATTATGTCATAATGTAATGATTATAATGTAGTAATTCTAGCATGAGAGAAAGCATAATTTTTATTTATTTTCTAATTTTTTTATAATGGTTATGAGGTTGGTCAGTTGACTAACCCTACATAGTTAAGGTATAGAAAGTAACATAAAATATAATTTCACTGAAACGTATATGGGAGGTTTTAGAGATAACACAAATAATATTTGAGATTTTTCAGATGAAGAATACTTTTTAATCATAACATGAAATTACTTCACACTTGGACTAGTAATTTAGAATTTCTGCAATGAATGTTTAAAGTATTGATCCTTTTCTCATGATTTAGTTAAATAATAACTTAGTTTTATTCTGGGTTTTAATGTGACTGTTTAACAGTTCTTCAAAATGTGATCTTTATTACTTCTTGAAACTACTCCTTATATCTTTTAATCCAAGATACTGTTTTTCCAGAATTTCTCCAGCTAATTCTTTTGATCTTTTTTCCTTATGTACCTATCCTGTTTTCTGTACACTACCATTCCTTGCTGATCTAACCAGGTTTCACTCTTTAATCTGGCTGTTGGGTACATGGGATTTGGCAACATTCCTGCCTTTAAAACAATGCGAACTTTACGAGCCCTCCGACCCCTTCGTGCCTTGTCTCGGATGGAGGGGATGAAAGTAAGTAGCCTTAAAATATGTCCATAAAAAAATACATGCTTCATGTGTTGTGTAATGATAATTGATAAGTCCTTTATTTTCTTTCTTTCTTTTTTAATCATGAGAACTTCTTGTATATTATAACTTCAAATATATGTGAAGTCTGTGTGGTGTTAGGTCTCAAGTGCATAATGTCTCTGGCTAAAAAGAAGAGGTTTGTATGATTCTGTTGTCACCAACTTGTTCGTTTGCATTTTATTTTTATGATTGTTCATCATCATTTTTAACTCAGTTGTAGGCTTTACTTATACAGTTTAACTGAAACATGAAGGTTAAACTTGTGGCTAAATGTCACTTATCATATTGATACTATTTTTTTCATAACACTTTATATTTTCTTTTGTTTTTGAAGAAGGTCATTCTTTTGCTCAAGCCTAATCACCTTCAGATTGTCTGCTACAGTGCTAGCCTTACTCTTGATGAAATCACACTTATCTCACTCCTTTTTTTCTTCTTTCAGTTGCATTATATTTAATTATTTAACCTGTTTCCATTACACCTGAAAGTGATTTTCTCATCTTGATTTCCATAGATCAATATTTTTCCCACCTTCTAATATTGAAGTTGCAGATGTTTGAAATTACATCTGTTTTCACAGTCGTGGTATAGTTGGTCTTGTCTAGAGACATAGTTTTTCTGCACTCTTGTTAGGTACTCTCATTCCACAGGTTATTTTTAATCATGATCACATATCTATCTTGATGTCTTCATTAGCTATGATTCACATTCATATTAATTCTTGTACAGTCTTGCCTGTCAGGCTGTGTTGCAAGATACTTATTATTTAATCAACTGTCTTTCTTATATATATATATTTTAAACATGTTTCACTTTTGTCTTTATAGGTATTTCACTTTCACTCTTATTCTATTTAGGGGAAGCTTACCAGCAGTAGTTGTTTACAGTTTGAACTCCCTGTTTTGTTTCTGGTTATCATTTTCCTTCAGAAATCTTGTTTGCAGTGCTCTTTAATGATTATCACATCTACTCATGCTCTTCATGTAACTTAGCACCAGTGTAAGCATCTTGGATCGTTATGACTTATTCATTGTTCCTCTGTTGAGGGTGACTCCTTTATCCTGAATTTTAGAGGTCATCTCAGATTTTTGTTCATCCATGGGCCTTTAGCTTGAACTTCCTCACTATGTTCACCATTTGGCTTTGTTTTTAACCTCCCTTTTTTATATGCTATAAAAAACATCTTAAAGGATAACGTGGGAAAGAATCTGTGTATTTTTTTGCTATTCTACATTCATCAAATTGCTTTATCTTCAATTTCAGGATTCTTTTTATAAGCAGTGGTTATCCTTTAGGCTTGAGGGAATTTGTAGCTTTTGAAATTTTATTTTTTTTAAACATAAATTAATCTCATCCTGTCTCTTCTTATGTAACAAGATTCTGTGCTGATATTGATTCACCTAGATATGACTCTCTACATTTTCTATAGCCTTTGCATTTGTCCCAGGCAACTCAAATATTTCTGCATCACCCAATACCCCTGTTCAGAAATCTGTTGTATCTGAAGTTGAGAAATAATTTGATTATATAAAAAAAAAAAATAAACAAATGGCACTATGTAACTCAAATTTTGTTCCTCAATAGTGTGTGTTATTTCTTAATTGCTTATGTTGTAAAAATACAGAAAATGGCCATTATTCCCTTCAAACTTTGCTTTTGTGACCTGAGTAATGAAATTTAGAAATTAACCTATTTTCTATGTAAAAATGGGCAAATTTGCACATTTTCATTTACATAAGGTCTGAATCAAGATTTATGTGTACTTCTACTAAACTTATACAAAAACAAACAAAAATATTTTAGAAGTGAATAGATTTTCAAGATTTGCAACTGTAATGTAAATCAGTTTCACGTATCAGCCCCCAAATATAGTCTCCCATTATGTTTTTATTATATGCTCCTTGGTAGCAGCATTCAAAGTCCAGTATATATTGGTGGAAGTGCTTACCTTGCTCCTCTGAGTATGCCCTCATGTTCTCCTTGAACTTATCAAGATGAGCATCAAGGATATGGACTTTCAGGGACATCCTGCAGCCCATTTTGCCGTAGTTCTTCACTAGAGTCTCAACCAGTTGCACATAATTGTCAGCCTTGTGATTGCCCAAGAAGCCCTGAACCACTGTGACAAAGCTACCCCAAGCTTTTATTTCCTTCCTATGAGCTTCTTGGGGAATTCTGTGCACTCCAGGATCTTCTTTATTTGTGGTCCAATGAAGACACCAGCTTTGACTTTTGCCTCAGACAGCTTAAGAAAGAAGTCTTGAAGGTACTTGATGGCTGCAGAGCTCTGACAGACTCTTTCATAAGATCCAATTTTATGTGCAATGGTGGGAACAACACCTTCTGGAGGCCCACTAGTGATTCACACTTGACATTGTGCCTCCCCACAGAAAACTCATTCGGTTGTGGCCAGTGCTTTCTGTTTTAGTGCACTGTGGTGTTCCTGTTGTCCCAAAGGCAAAGATAACAGGGAAACTTAGTAAAGCCTCCTTAGAGACCCATCAGGAATACCACCATTTTGAAGTCTACAATAACCTCCTAGCCATACTCATCATACTTCAAGGCTTCTAACAAGGTCTTGATGCCGTTGTATTCCTCTTTGAGGTGCACTGAATGAGCCAGGGGAAGAGATGGATACTTATTCCCATTATGGAGCAGCACAGCTTTGAGGCTTCTGGATGAGCTATCAATGAAGAGGTGCCACTCATTCTGGTTACAAGCAATTCCAATTGCCTCACACAGACTGGATACATAGTGACAGAAGCAGAGCCCATCTTCATGAGTGAAGAACCTTGAAAATTGTCGGTGATATTTCCTCTGACTTGAGACTTGCACATTTTTATCTAACAAATCACACTCCTTGAGCCTAGATGTCAAAAGCTCAGCATTTGACTTTGTTAGACTAAGATCTTTGATCAAGTCATTGAGGTCTCTTTGGTTGGGGTAGTATGGGTTTCTCTCACAAACTGCACCTCTGAAATTGTAAACTGGATCTTCAATGCCTACCTCCTCCTATGATTTGCTGCTCTCTTCTGAGGATGGCTGCTTTCTCTCTGGTAGAGTGGGTACAGAAAGCTCATGGCAGTGTGGCACTGGGGCGATGGATGATGGAAGGTCCAGATACACAATAGCAGATGCATTCTTGCCAGCCCGACATTTGGAAGGGTCCACCATACAGAAGTAGCAATTGCTTGAGTGTTCAGTGGGTTCACGCCAAATTCTTGGAATAGCAAACTTCATCGCTCTCTTACCCCCTCTGTATCATCCTACAAAAGAGCAAAATAAAATAGTTATTATGAAGAATAAATCTATTTCATCCACAACTAGTGGAAAAAGTAAGAGGTTCATGCAAAATATGTTATGTGATATATTTTTCTATACTATTGGAAATAAAAAAAAGTAAATTTTAAAAGGTCTAAAATTTGTATATTATAAAATCTTACTATTCAAGTGAGCAAAAATTGCCCATCTTACCTTCTAGAGTTGTTTTGTAGTACTCGCATTTAAAATGAGGTGCCCAGGATTTGTCTTCATCCCCAACAGGCATGCCGAAATATGCCTTATAGGCTTCACACATTTTAGCAGATTCTGTCACAGAGTAAATTTTTGCTCTTATCTTGATAAGTTGGCCACATACATAGCAGAATGCATCTGGAGAATGCTTCTTGGTACCATCTCTGATAAAATCAGATAGGTCTATGTGTTCACTTAGGTAGCTAGAACTAAACTAAAGTGGTGAGCCCCTGTATATATATTACTATAGAAAGTTCTAGAAAATTCTAAAAGGTTCTTGAAAATTCTCGTAAGTTCTACAACATTATAGAATGTTTTCATAAGTTCTACAACAATCTAGAAAGTTCTTGAAAATTCTTGTAATTTGAGAAAATTCTTTATCAGCTGTTCAGCACTGAATCTACCAGGAATGTTATGGAAAATGGGTAAATTTGAAAATTTCATTACCCAGGTCACAAAAGCAAAGTTTGTAGAGAAACATAGGTCTTTTCCATTTACTTTAGGCATAAGAAATTGAGAAATAACACTTTCTGCTCAGGAACAAGAAAAAGTAAAAATTTTGTTACATAGGGTAACACCTAAAGTTACATTTGGTGGAATTAAATTACAGATTTCTAATTTGGGTAAATAATATCTACAGTATTTTCAGCCTTATTTCCTTAATTTTGTTTTACAATCTGTATTTGAAGATTTTAAAATCCAAAATTTTCATTTAACTTGTCTTTGTTGGCTCTCACCTCCTTTTCATTATGGGTAATTTGGCTTTTAGTATTTCAGGTATACATTTACCTTATTTGAATTTTCATGTTTTTGGAATTAAAATCTATTAAAAAAACAGGAAATGCAATTCCTCCTGCCTCCCCAGAACAAAATTTTCATCATAGCTGCTACTTTCATTAAAATCTAAATTATGGTAGGAAAGAAAAGCTTATGTAAAGTCCCCTGTTGCTTGCACAATAAGTTATATGGAAGGTAGGAGAGTGGATAATTATAGATAAATTACACACACTCTTCAATGAATAGAGAAAATTCAGGAGTTTTGAGTCATGTTTTGTTGATAGAGTGAATTCAATCATAACCAGAAAAATCTTTGAGTATTTGAGAAGTAAACATTTGTTTGGAGTACATTTTAATTCTAAACAAGTAAATTTAAGCTTAAAAAAAATCAAATCTTCATATACTGTCATTTTAGGTTATATCTACACTAACTGTTTCCTTAGAAAATTGGTTGTGGGAGAAACCTTTTTGAAGTTTTATTTTCATGACTAAATAAATTGCAGTGTCTTTTTTATTAAATTGTATATATTTGTAATTCACTTTGTCGCTAAAGTTGTTACTGTCTTCTTTAAATCTTTCTCCTTTTTCTAAGTAAAATGTTTCCTTTCATAATATTTCCACTGTAGGTGGTGGTGAATGCTCTTGTCCAGGCCATTCCAGCCATAATGAATGTACTGTTGGTGTGTCTTATTTTTTGGCTGATTTTTGCAATAATGGGTGTTCAGATGTTTGCTGGGAAATATTACAGATGTCTTGATAGTGAAGGTAATCGACCAAGTGTGACAGAAGTACCAAGTAAAAAAATATGTGAAAGTAAAAACATGACATGGGACAACCCTATGATCAACTTTGATAATGTTCTTAATGGTTATCTAGCACTATTTCAAGTGGTAAGTTGACTTTCTTTCAAACAAATGTTTTGAAAATATTACATATAACAATTTATAAGAAGTTTGAAGAATTCTACACCATAAGGTTATAATATAGCATCAATGTTTTTCAGATATTTGACAACTCTTCACATTAGAATATTATTTTAAATAATTGTTGATACTTTTAAATTGAGCTTTTCTTGTCATAAATAAAGTTATACACTTGTAATCTGTCAGTTTAGAATCTGGATTTTGGTCAAAAAGAACTTTTAGATATCCTTTATTGAAACTTTAATGCACTACATCAAGAACATGTGATGAATAAAAGTTCACTCTAAGAAGAAAACACTCTTAAACTAGTATTCTTGAAGTTAAACAGCAAAATTACATTCCTTAACACTTACATAAAAGTTTCATGTAAATAACAATCAGATGAATGTTAAAATTTTATCAGTTCATGTCCAATAAAAAATATGATAAATTTAAGCCTATAATTTGGTTAGTATATTGGCATTGTAAGTTTTGGTTAAGTGTAGTTCATAATATTCAATATCACTTAAAAGCTAAAGAACCCTGTCTTCTTCCACCTTATTTTCACATTTTCTACCATCAAACAGGAGAACTATCAAACAGTCAGACTAGATTGTTCGGGCTGAGAGCAACTCAGTGGGGTGCTAAATGATGAATTTGTAGGCCCATCATTTGCATCCTATTATTACGAAAAATAATAATAAAAAAACTCATGCTCTGTACTTTGAAACTGTGGATGTATTATAAAAATGATGGTCATATCTCACTGTATGACTAAACAAAAGTAGTCTAAGAGTAGGTGGTTGGTGTTGTGGACTAGCTGCCTTCAAAATTAGAGATGGCTAGAGTAGCTAGCCATTGAATAAAGTGTTTGAAGCAGAAAAAAAAACACAATGTTAATAGTTGAAAAAACACTTGATGCAGTATCAATTAAAACTTCTAAGTTTTATATCACTGCTTATGGTTTGCAAAGCCTAAATCGAAATTGTAAGTGGTAATTTTAGTAAAGTGATTGAAACTAATTGCAAATAAAATACTCAAAATAATTTAGTAAGTAACCATGTGAGTCAAAAATAATTAATTTACTAAAAGGATTATTGTTCAGTATACAACTTATTTTACACATTTATAGTTAATTTCCACTTAGTGGATGTGTTGATTAATAAACTCAATCAAACTACTGGACAGTTGTTACTTATTGTTACTTATATGCATAAATTTTTCTTTTATCTTACTTAATAGGTATTTATTTACTGCAACTCAGAGTTTGTGAGTGTCAAATAATTTTATATCACAAACCAACAAACAATAAATACTTTGTTTATCCAATATCACATGACTGTTGAGTTACATCATAGTTTAGGCTTAGAAAATGTAAATGTTAGTGGTAAATTTATAAGTTACTATTGGCATAAGCTATTTCTGTCATTAAATGATATGATAATATATTTCACGTAATGATTATGTGTCAAAGATATCTGCATATGAATGAAAAATAATGCCTAGTTCCTCTCAAGCAACACTGTTTTAAGATTTGTATTATTTATTTTGGTTTTCATGTGCACATTAATCAAACTGGCTGCCAAACAATAAATTAACCTTGTGATTTGTTGCTACTACTTATTTATATGACCATATTTTTGAGTCCTAAATAGAATAGACCAGTTTCTTAGTGAACAGACAAATCTTTTCAAATAGTTATAAAGTTAGTGTTTGGAGAAGTGGCCTTTTTTTTTTTTTAATGAAAAAAATTTAGCACATATGTGAAAATTATTGTAACATTATTATCAAGAGAAACATATGTAATATTTAAAAGGTATCAAATATTAAAATGAACAAAAATATTGATTGAATCTACTCCTACGATAAAATAACATGAACCATGTTTGTTCAGTCATATTTATACCAAAAGCACTGACAAGTTATTTTAAACTTGTAGTCACTTGAAATGTGATCACATGCAGCAGCATGAAAGTAGCACTGTTTTACAGGTCATTTTACTTAATAATCATTCAAATTTATGGAAAGAAAGATGTACATTAAACCATTGCTATAATTTGTTTATTATCCAACTGATTTCATGAAACATTAAAAGCAAACATACAAAAAAATGACAAACCTTATCACTCTAATTCCTTTGCAGAACTCTTTCTTCTGGGGATCTAATTTCTTGTACCAAAATAATTAATTAGATTAATAATTAGATTTTAAGATAGGTTGCCAGAGAACCTGATGAATAATGAAATTGAAATGCATATATGTGAACCCCAAGCCTGATATTACTGGTGCACAAAAATATGACTAATGAAAAGGAAACAAACAAGCATAACAAATCTTTTTTTTTTATAAAAACAACGAAGTATTGATATATATCATAATCTATCTAGTTATAGCAATATAGACAATCTTAATGCTCCAAATAGTATTGAAATGAGGAAATAAAAGCTAGAAAAATTTAGTTACTGTAAATTTTGAAAATTTTATCCTTACTTTGGTTCAGATTAATATAATTACAGATATTTGCCAAAGCAGCAATAAAAGTTTTTCAGTTGTATGTAACTCGGTATTTGTAGTTTTGACTTTTCTGTTTCAAAACTGTCTATATTACTATAGCTAGCTAGGTTATGTATATATCAGTCCTTACTTGTTTTAATAAAAACGTTTTATTATATTTGTATTATTATAGTTGTCTGATACCTTTTGCTGCTCCTTAAATAAAAGAACATGCAAATCTGTTTACCTTTTTATCAAAATCTTTTGTTTAACTTTAGTGATATTATTTTATTCAATATCTTCAAGGTTTCAAAAAAATAAGTAAACTTGTTTATTTTTAGGCTACTTTCAAAGGTTGGGTTGACATAATGAACAGTGCTATTGATTCTAGACAAGTAAGTATTATATGTAAAATATAGAAATAATTTTGTATAACAAAGAACACGTTCTGAGAAGCTGACTGTTTTGACATTTTATAGTTGTAATTTTAATTAGTTTTAAGAAACTGTTTAAGCAAAGTCATTCATGTATTTTGTTGGTGTTAATGAGCAAGGATACTAGCAGGTAATGCTGGGAATTTTTTTCTCAGTGTAGAACACCAAAATAAGAAAATTGTAAATGTAATAATTAGTACACTAAAATGTTAAAATATTATTTATCTGATAAATACACCAATGTTATGTGTTGCTTGATACAATAGATATCATTGGAAAATAAGCATATGTATAGTTATAGTAACATTAATTTCGATTGAATTTTTACTGTGTAATCCTTTTCTGACATAAAGAAATCCAAGTTTATTAACTTAATTCAGCCAGGTGAAATTACTGTTTTCTAATAGTTACACATATCTTTTCAGTTTTTTGTAACATAAATATGCAAAGTTTCTAATGAAGATTTAGAAAACTTTTTGATTAAATTTATCTGGTTAATTATGGTTTTTTTGGTTTTTTTAGATAAATGACCAACCAGATGATGAAGTCAATATCTACATGTACTTGTATTTTGTCTTTTTCATCATTTTTGGCTCATTCTTTACATTAAATCTTTTCATTGGTGTCATCATTGACAATTTCAATGAACAGAAAAAAAAGATAAGTTGTATTCTATAGTATTAGAATTGATTAATCAAGTGAGGGAGGAAATTGTGCCTATTTTAAATTCTACTAAACTTTTTCACTTTTTTATACACACACACACACACACACACAGAGGTTGGACAGAAATGTGGACCCCCTTGAAAATGTTTTCAAATTGTTATATCTTTTATCAGATAACAGAAAAATATGTAAACCTATATGTTTTTTTAGAATGCACTCAATGAGTTACATTCAAATATAATCTGAAATCCTAATTTAAACACTGGCTTTCATAAATACCTGAACTTTTCATGATTTTAGTAACAACGTTTCATAGAAAGTGTTGTACACCTGTTTTAATTTCTTAGACATTTTTTATTCCAATTAGCCTACAAAATTTTCAAATAAGTTTCTCTGTAATAAACATATATAAAAATGAAACTCAAAACAACACAAACCAGTTTCGTAAGTTAATATTTAGTAAGCATTTCCTTGGATTTCAGTACTACTTCACATCAACGAAGCATGCCTTCAGTGAGTTTGTGTCGATGTTCCTGGGTGATTGACTGATTTCCTTCTTTCAGTACTTCATAAACTTTATCTTCCATGTTTGACTTTCAATCTTTCATTAATCAGTTTAACTCAGCCCATACATTTTCATTACGATTGATATCAACTTATTGAATTTGATTAAAATGTCTATTGCATAATATCATTTCTCGTATTTCTTAGATAACTTTTAACAGTTCTGCAATTGCAGAGAAACTTGTTTGATCAATTTGTAGGCTAATTGGAATAAGAAACTACAGCAGAATCACAACACCTTTTATGAAAAAATGTAATTCAAATCATGAAAATTTCAGGTATTTATGAAAGCCAGTGTTAAAATTAGGATTTGAGATCATATCTGAACAGATATTTTTTACATATTTTTCTGCTACCTAATAAAAATGTAACACATTAACAACAGTTTCTAGAGAGTTCACTTTTTTTTTTATCTGTTCCCTTTATATATTTATATGTTTTACACAATAATTTTCCAGGAGTCCTAAAAAATCTGGAATCATAAACATTTCAATAGATTTTACAGAATGTGCTCCACATGCTTTTCTTTGTAATTCAAAACAAGATTCCAAGGTTATGTATCTGAAAGTAAGAAAAGTTGTAAATCACCTATGGTCACAAACTTTTCATATATTGTGTAAAACTTATTTTTACATTCCTTGTTAATATTAAGCTTTATCTTTTGTAACCATTGCATACTGTGAAATTAACATAATTTCTTTCTACATGTTTTCTATTACAAATGCTACTTGATAAGTGGTATATCAAAATAGTGGGTTTAATTTTAACAATCATGTTCTTGTTTATCTGACCAAAAATAGTAATGTGTTGTTTTTTTTTACTTTTTTTTTCTTAAATAAAGTAATATAATATACAGAATGGAATTAATCCATTATTTTGTAAGCTCTCTATAGGATTTTATTGAACATTTAAGATTTTCCTCTGTAAAGAATACAATATTCAACTTTTAGATTTTTATGACAAACCATATAAAACTATCAAAAGAAATAAAACAAAACATTTTTCATTTCTTTTGTTAAGACTGTTTACCATTAGAGAAAAGTTTAGATAGGCAGATAATCAGCACTTAAGAAAAGTGATTATATCAATCAGATGGAATTTTTCCATCCAGAGTTGTATAATCTGGTCTCTATATATTGTTTTTAACATTTTGAATTGATGTATGATTTTCAGTTTACTGTATATGTACTTTATATACTTGCAGAAAAATGGTTGTGAACTCAAACCATATACTACAAGCTGTAATTATATAACATTAAAAAACTGTCAAATTGATTGAGAGTTTGTGCAGCTTAGTATTTATGTTAAACTTTTTTTTCCCATTGAGCATTTGTTCATATTTTATTTTCTTGTTAATCCTTTTAAATGAAGCAGCATCAAGCCAGTTGTGACTTTTATTGATTTTCATGCTTTTTAACATGCACATGTTAACAAGAAATAGACTGTAATTATTGTCTGTGAAATATAATATTTATAATTAACATCTATCAAAAATTTAGACACTATCTATCAAATGAATTCTGAGTTATTTCATGCAGACTTAATGATTTATGTCAAATTATATGAGAAAGCTATGCAAAATTAAGAGCTCCTTTTTTTACCTACAATATTACCCAGAAGCATAAACATCTAACCATATTATTATCATATTTTAAGCAGGTGGATCTTTAGAGATGTTTATGACAGAAGACCAGAAAAAATACTATAATGCTATGAAGAAAATGGGATCTAAAAAACCTTTAAAAGCTATTCCTCGACCTAAAGTAAGATTAACATTGGGAATTTTATTTAAAATGAAAAGCTTAACTAAGGGCTTAAAATTTACATATATTCCTTAAAATGTAGGAGAAAATAGTCAAGAAAATTGGTTTTATTGATAGAATACAAAACATTTTTGATTTCATCTCTGTTAATATTTGTATGCAAATTATTATTTTTTTCAGTGACAGAAATATATAAGATATTTCAAAGTTGTATCATAGAACTTTCAAATGTAGTTCAATAGTTATGTAAATTCTGTATGAGTGCACACTTATTCATGTATAGGTGCATAATCTGGTGCTGAAAGAACAAGTTCTTTCTTTTTAAGAGAGAATTTTGTAAGCAAGTGAAATGTTCATTAACATTTTACATAGATTATTTAATGCAAAAGTGTTGCCAAACCCAAAGTATTTATCATTAAAGCTCAAACTACTCAGCAATGCAAAATCTAAGTAATAAGTATTGTTAGTGCAGGTTTAAAATTTTTGAAAGAGTATAAAATTGGATATAAGGTAATTATGTTTGCTAAGATATTGTGAATTATACTTTAATGATTAGACACTTAGCTTACATCTTGTGCTTATGATAAAATTTTGGAAATTTGATCAGAAGTACCTGTACAGAAGTGTAGAGTTATTATGAGGCTTTATACATCTACTGTGTCATTTCTTTTATCTCAAGTACCATTTTATATACTATAATCATAATAATAATTTTCTTTTCACAGTTCAAACCACAAGCTATTGTCTTTGACTTGATTTCAAGCACAAAATTTGACATGGCCATTATGTCATTCATAATGCTTAACATGATTGTTATGGGTATGGAACACTACCAGCAAACTAAGACTTTTGAGAATATTCTTGAGCGATTGAATATCTTCTTTATTGCTATTTTTACTGGAGAATGTGTCTTAAAACTCTTTGCCCTTCGCTGGTACTACTTTAAGGAACCATGGAATGTGTTTGATTTTGTTGTAGTCACACTTTCCATTCTAGGTAAAGTTGTTTTTTTATCGATTTTAATGTATGAGAGTATAAAAGATGTGTCCAAGATTTATTTAGCACATTACACTGCAGTATTATCTTAATTAATATTATAATTGAATTTTGTGCTTTAGTATACATATTTGTTAGTGTGTATGTATTTAATGTAGTGAGAAAAATAATTTTTTCTTAAATAACAGTGAACTGTACTGTATAATATTGGATCAGTTTTGAAAGCTATTGATTCTGTGTCATGAAAATTTAAACAATTGTTAATATTTTCTGATCAACATATTCTTCTAGTACAGAACTTATTGATTGTTAGGTATAACTTGAGTGTTCTTGTAATTTTACATATAAATATTAAACTTCTTTTGTAACTTAAAATCATCATATTAAACTTATTAATGAATTCTATAGTATAAGTACATTCACCCTGTGTAGTGTATTATACACATTATAAACCAAACTGATTATGAAAATATCAAATATAAACATTCAGCTTCCTTCAAATAGAGTCAGACATTGTACATACAGTTATCCTCAAGAAAGAAAGTGATTTTAAAACTTTCAATGAAAATTTCTATACTTGAAAGCAGGGGAAGATGATACTGAACACAGCTTCATCTGGATCTCCCAAACAAACCTAATGTTCAAGTTTCATGGCAGGAATTTACTCTGACCATGACTATAGTTATCACTTAAACGTGAACAACCTTTATGCACATTTTGGCTGTATTTTTGGGCAAATTGTGCTAATATACAAAAATAAAGCCTGTGTGTTGTTAACAATGGCCGTCTCACTATCATAGTTACCCTAGATTTAAAAATACTGTAATCCATTTTCAGATTTTTATCGGCCCCCGCTAGTACAGAGGTATGTCTCTGGATTTACAATGCTAAAATCAGGGGTTCGATTCCCCTCGGTGGGCTGAGCAGATAGCCCGATGTGGCTTTGCTATAAGAAAAACAAACAGATTTTTATCTGTCTGTCAATACAAAACATAAAAGAATTCTATAGGAAGTTCTTTTTAACATCTAACTTTTATGAAGAAAAAGTTACATGTTTTTTAATTTCTTTTAATGGTTCTTCAAGATGTTTAGACCTGAAAAACTATTTTTCAAAACAGTATCTAAATGTATGCATAAATGCTGCAAAAAGAGTAAATTTGCAGCCCTGTAGGTGTTTGTTAGTTATAAAACTTAACCTGTTCTATTAATTTAATCATACTGAAAGAGAACATGGTATGTTATCAGTGTTCTGAAGACATACTATACATAATATTACTATTTGTTATAAACTAGCTAATGATGAGAAATCGTTTACCAGTGTAATCAATTTGAGTTTTGCTTTAATTTTGTATTTAAATTTTACCAAAAAGTACATTATGCATTTATGAAAATCAGATTTAATTGATAGGTTATGCAAGAGATCATTTGTAAATAAAGAAAACGCCTAGATCAATTCCCTGCAACTATGCAGACGTATTTACAAATGTAATTTAATAGGCACATGGCCTTATGTTAAAGGAAACCTTTCTAACAGGGTAACACTCCAAAAACTTGATCAGTAGCTGGACATATGTGATATCATTCTGTTGAAGAAAACCATTCATACTTTAAGATTGTCAATATAGAGACAAAGGACATAATTTCAGTGGAGTTGAGTGCTCATCTTTCTTGGATGAGGAAGAATTCACATGCATGATAATTTACATTTTGATGAAACTTTCTACGTAACTCTTGACACTGTTAAAAAATAATAAACAAGGAGGTTGACGAAGTTTATAAACTCGAAGTTCACATGATTTAAGCCATGCTTCAAAATTATTGCTGTTGGTTTGTTTGTTTTTTAATAAAAATGTCCAGAAAGGAGGAATCACAGTGGCCCTGTTCAACCCTATACCTCTCATATAATCTGGTTTCCTTTTATGGACTTTCTTGCTTATTATTTGCATAAGCAATCACTTGGAAGTTGTGAACCTAAGACTTTACCATTTCCTGAAAGATGCTTAAGGATAGGAAATACAATGATCTCCATCATTTCATAGACATTTCTGTGACAACTAGTAGAGTATTGTAAAATATTTTATGGTTTAAAGAATCTGGATTTCAAAATTTTGGTCTGTCTTTTAAGTCTCTCAATTTTGTACCAGAAGTATGCTTTATTTCTTCCGCATATTCTGCACACATAGTTTTAATGTCACTGCTTTCAGACTGTTTGTTTTGTGCTGATAAAGATATGAATATATCTTGATATAATCAAATTATTATCACAGAATAATCAGTACATCCTTTTGTTCTTCCAGTAACTGTATGATTTTTTTTCTGCTTTCTTCAGTCACAAACTCTGAGTGTTCTGATTTCATGTGTCTAGACCTTTTAGCTCTGGTTCTAAATGTTCTGCATCAGAGTTGCCATTCCTTTTTTCTACATGGTGATTTCCTGCCTTCACTTTCTAATAATTTTATTTGTTTTGTTTCAGCATTACTTTATGATATGTTACTGATGGTTGCCTATTCGGTGTAGTTTTATTATCATCCTGCATATTTTTTCTTACAGAAAATGTTTTTGAAACCTGCTGATATAGTCATTTTTTAGCAGTTTATTTTGTACTGGATTGATAGGTTTTTTTGATGGATGAGTGCATGGAGAGATAGCACTCCCAGTCAACCAGCACGTGCCTACCCTTTCTTCTGCCAATCAATACACCCTTGGAGACCATAGCCATCCATGTTTCCTTGAGTCATACCTTCGCTGTTTGTTCTCTCTACCTGTCGTTTTGAGAGACCCATGATCAATGAAACCTTGATGCTCTCATTAAAGTTACCATTTCCCTCTTTAATCCTGGGAGACTTTAGTAGACATAATCCTTTCTGGGGTAGTGCTGATATTGATGGGAGTGGTTGTTTTGTAGAGTGTATGTTCTCAGATCACAACCTTTGTCCCATCAGTAGTGGTTTTTATACTTATTTTCATGCATCTAATCAGTGTTTTATGCTATTTATCTCTATATCTGCTCCCTTTCATTTTTTTCTCACTTTTCTTGGAGGTTTGACAGTGATCCAGGGAAAGTGTGTCAGTTTGAGGGAGACTGGTCATGATTGATGTCATTCTCTCAGAACTTGATTCTGCAGTTATCTGTAAACCATCAATAGACAACTGCTTTGGAGCAGTGACTGACTGTATCATCCAGTATCACTCAGTCTATTCCTAAAACCTCAACACATTTTCCATGGTATCCTTGTTTATGGTAGAGTCCTACCTGTCAGGAAGCATGGACAACTCAAAAACAGGCCTGGAATACCCTTTATAGGTACCTCACACTTTCAAGCCACATAGCTTTACAACAGGCATGTTCCAGACATCAAAGGCAGAAGGAATATTGGATGAAGTTCACAAGTTTATTTTATTGTTTTTGTACTTTAGACAATATAGCATTTATTGAGTATAAATAGGGTTTCTCATTGCAAGTATCTTTCAGAATCCAGTATCATCTGCTTCTAGATTCTAAGACACCACCATTCTCATTGAAATTACAAAGTGGAAAAAAGTAAAATAATAACTAATGTTTTCTGTTTATCATGTCTGTTCATCTTGTGAATAATGATTTTTTTTAATGGGTATGCTTTTCAAAAAGTGAGTTTTTAACTGCTAACAATAATATATTTGTAAAAATGGTTTGTTTGGGTTGAGAAAATATTTTACGTAGAGGAGCGAACAACATTTCGACCTTCTTTGGTCATCGTCAAACGAACCATTTTTACATATATATTTTTCTCTACAAATAGATTTTCTTCACATCACTGCTAACAATAATGTTCCCCAGTGGGACAGTGATAAGTTTTTGGATCTATAATGCTAAAATCAGGGGTTTAGTTCCCTTCATCTGGCATGGGAAATAGTCTGATGTGGCTTTGCTACAACAAGACATACACACAAAGTAATGTTAACCACACATACCTAAAACGTTGGAGTAAATAATTTTATGTAAATCATCCTTTCATTAGGTGTGACATGTGAATACTACTAGTTGAATTAATTACACAAATATCCAAGTTCTGCCAGTTTAGGTGAATACTTCTACTTATAATAGTGTGTAAGCTATTTGTAACTGAATACATTTTTTTGCAAAACATACTGTATAAGTGCAGATTAGGAGAATAAATGTGTGTTCAAACAATATAGAATTAACTGCAGGATTTTATACAATTTTGAACTGAAACACTACTACTAATAATATATACTTTGTTACAGGAGTGGCTCTGAAAGATCTAATTGCCCAATATTTTGTTTCTCCAACCTTGCTTCGTGTTGTTCGTGTTGTGAAAGTGGGTCGAGTACTGAGGTTGGTGAAAGGAGCCCGTGGAATACGAACACTACTTTTTGCATTGGCTATGTCCTTACCTGCCCTGTTTAATATTTGCCTTCTTCTCTTCTTGGTCATGTTTATCTTTGCTATATTTGGAATGTCTTTCTTCATGAATGTGAAGCATCGCTATGGTGTTGATGATAATTTCAATTTTGAAACGTTTGGGCAGTCCATGATTGTCCTCTTCCAGATCTCCACCTCTGCTGGCTGGGATGGAACTCTTTCAGCCATTATTGATGAAACTAACTGTATTCCTGGTGCTGATGGTAATTGTGGAAGTAAAGGCATTGGTGTTGCCTATATGATTTCGTATTTGATAATTAGCTTTTTAATCATCATCAATATGTACATAGCTGTCATATTGGAAAACTATAGTCAAGCCACAGAAGATGTTGAAGAAGGTTTAACCAATGATGACTATGATATGTACTATGAGATATGGCAAAAGTTTGACCCACAAGGTACCCAATTCATCAAATATGAAGAATTGCCTGACTTTGTGGATGCCCTAGAGGATCCTTTACAGATCAAAAAGCCTAACAAGTACAAACTCATTTCAATGGATATTCCAATTTGTGAAGGAGATAAAATTTACTGTGTTGATATTTTGGATGCTTTGACTAAGAATTTCTTTGCTCAGAAAGGACGAGTTATTGAAGAAACAGCTGAGCTAGCTGAAGCTGTGCCTGCAAAAGAGAACAGAGAGTATGAAGCAATCAGCACTACCCTCCTTCGGCAAAGAGAAGAGTACTGTGCACAAGTAATTCAGCAAGCTTTCCGAAAGTATAAAGGAATCAGCCACAACAGTCCACATCAGCAACAGACCTCAGTTATTGTGGAGAGTGATGGTCATGTAATTAAGAATGGTCACAAAGTGGTGATTCATTCTAGGTCATCAAGTATTGCAAGTCGAGGGACAGAAGTATAAAGCTCCTCTGGAACTTTGGTGAGGAAGGTTAAAGGCTTTGTACCCTAAGTAGGGTATAGGGAAAGGATGTTTGCTTGTAGCAGCTGGATTGGATTATATTTTTATATTCTTTATGCAGAAGTTACATGCCATCATGCTAAGAATGCTATTGCTTGGTTGATAAAAAACAGAGTGTTGTCGTTATTATTTTTCTACAAAAATTGGTTGGTGTTACAGTCATTTTACACTATTTATATGCAAACATTTACAGAAAGCATTTGTTTTGTACAAAAGATATTTAGTTGAAAGTGTTTGACACAAAATTATTTTTGTTGCACTTTAAGGTTTTGTTACTGTACAAAGTAAGGGATGAACTTGAAAATGTTTATGCTTCCATTGTTAAAATTGTTCTTTCAATCATAGTTGTTTTCAACCACTGTACTAAGTTTGTTTATTAAAAGTCAGTGAATGATATCTTCAATATAAGATGATTAGAACATTACTTGTTTTGTTCAGAATCCAACTATATGGGTGATTTAAAGAAATTATTAGAAAGGACATCTGGATGAAAGTAAAAAAAGAGTTTATGTGGATGGTTTTAGAAAGCTTACAGCTTTCTCTGTGTAGAAAATATCTACAAAGAAGTATTTTGAAAAGAAAATTAAAAACATTACATCTTGTTGAGTTACTGTTGTCATGTAAGAGATGGAGACTCGTTGCTGTAGCATATGAAATTGAAAAACAATCATCTAAAAAGTAGTAAAGCAGGCAAATTATAAACTTGCTTTTAAATTTTATCTTCTTTCTTAGGCTGAAAGTAAGTGTCATTTTTTATCTTTAATAGTACCAGAATATTAGAAAGTCAGTAGTTAAAAAGTATAGAGCAAATTGCAGCTTCTAGTGAAAGATTGAATCTGAAGTAACCAAACCAATGAATGATTTTTATTACTGCATATAACCTGATAGTAATGCTAGTACTTTGCTTGATTTGTGTGGATTGTTGGTATTGAAAGTAAACTGTGATATGGTTAGAAAGTGTGATATATCTTACCTTGACAGTCTTAATGTTTTCTTTGTCATTTCTTAATTGGTATAATATGATCACACTTTAAATGCTCAATTTTAATGTTAATTAATGTTAAAAATTTAAAAATTTCCCACATATATATATATATATTAAAAGAGCCCATTAGAACATCTTATTATTACTTTTAATTATTTTGTGGCACATAATCTGTTCCCCATGATTAGATTCTTTTTAAGTCTGTGCCTTTTTTTTTCTTTTTTTTTTTGCTCAAGTTGCCATTTAATCAGTGCTCTATATTCTTGTGGTGAAAACTAGCAATATCTGAATCGTGGATTTTAGCTTTTGAAACCTTTGTTAGAACTTTAATAGCAAATAAACTGTATAACTTCTGCATATTACTATGTATATTAAATAAATTACTTACAAACATTAGACATAAGTGGTTGATAAATGTAAATGTAGCACATTGATAGCTGGAAAGCAGTGTAATCTGAATAATGTTTTAGTCTTTGAATGTAAATAAAATAAAGATAAAATTATTTGCACAGAGTTATAAACTGAAATATTGTGCAACAAAGAAATGATAGCAAATCTTCACTCCAATGGCTGATTTATATCCAAAGTATTTGGATCTGTTTCCCTGTCGCTTCTAAATATCAGCAATTTTGTGGGGTATTTCTCTAGCATATTACTTACTTTCCTTCAAATAGTGATTATTGTAATGTTACTGACAGCCTGCACTTGCACTTTCTTGCTGTTTATAACCATCTTTTTGACCTCTACATGCTCTCATTAAGAGATGGTTCTTTCAGGAAGAGGTCAGTTTCTTAACTGATTTGCACATTTGTCAAGTATTGTTGGTTTTACTTGAAACCATAATTATGTATATATACCAGTCTTTTCACTTGTTAGTAAGGGAGAAAGTTTCAGCTCAGCTGACCTTTTGCAATGTTCTGTGAACACAAGTGATGTTGGATACTCCTTACAGCCAGAGCAGCCAGGAGGGTTAACTCCCATTAAACCAGAAGGTAGCTCTTTTATTGCCAGAGAGCCAAAATGGGGAAATTCTCATTAAAGTGGCTATTTTGTTTCTCATGTGCCTTTTGTGAGTTATAACTTTTCCATCCGGGATTTTCATGCATTTGCAATTTAACTCTTTAGGAATATCTTAATTTTTGTTTTTTTTTTTTTTTCTAAGAATTTTCCAACTCATCATAAACCTAATTGTCTTTCAGAGTTCATGTGCTGCATTTTTAGAAAATAACCACTGGATGACTTATTAAGATGTTGAATCAAGTATGGTTGAACTCTATAATGTTTCACTATGCATAAATTAAGGCTATGTTTTTTAGCTTTAAAGCAATGTAGTATATTGACTCAATTTTTTAATTAATAATAAAAAACAAGCATTTTATGCTAAACGAATCTTTGCTTCCTAAATTAATATAGAATTAGTAATGGGAATTCTCCTAAGATAGGGCAAATGTAGTATCATAAATTGTAGAGTCACTGGAACTTTATACTTTACATTGTGTAGTGTTAGTAGCAATTCTTCTTGGAATTGGACCCTCATAGTAATATGGGATGTACCTAATATACCATAACACCACTTATCCTCTCCTCTCAGTTTGAATGCTTCTATTTTAGTTTAGGCTTACAGCCATATTTTTTGTAAATGTTTTGAATTTCACAGTTTGTATCATATTTCCTGTAAGTACATCATTGAATAAATTTTTGATAATTTACCACAATAAATAATCGCTTAAGCTGAGCATTGGTTTCCTTTTTCTTTATCAATGTAGCTTTTTTTGTTGTTGTTATTGGTACATATAATAAAATAAATTGCAGTTATAGCTGGAAGTAACATTAGATTTAGCTATTTATAACTGAATATTGTAGAAATGATGCAAGTGCAAACAATAATACCTTTTAAAATAAATTTTAATCTATCTACCATTTAGTTTAAAAGCCACAAAAACCATACCAACTGTTGTTAAAGAAAACTTTTACAGGAAGAGTGTTCAAAACGGTTCATTGTACATTTTAAATAAATAATAATATGTTATAGAATAAGTGTAATAAAAAAAAACTGATAAGGATGAAAAGTTTGTCTGGGAGATACTGTTGTGCTAGTTGTCTGAATTTTAATTTTCATAAAAGGATAAGTTAAAGAAGTTTCTTACAACAGTGCTAGATTTTCCTCAAGTTAAAATAGTTTCCCGAGATGTTGGTTATTATTCTTCATGAGTTATATATTCTTTCTTTAGTGTGTGACTATTAGCAGATATTTAAAAAAAAAACAATTATTAAATTATGGTATTTTTTAAAAATTTATTACGCAAATATTTTAGGAATTTTTACAACAGCAATAATACAACACAAATACTGTTTATCTTAAATGATTTTAAGTGCTTAGAATTTTATTTTTTGACCTGATGCATAATTAAGGCTGATTTTCTTTGAATTGTAAGTAGTAAATGGTTCCCGTTATTGCATTTCTTGCAGTTATGGAGTGTTATTCAATAATGCAGTTGATTTTGTTTTTTCTATCGTTTTCTAAGTTGTAGAAAGACGTATGTATCTATCTTACAAACAAATGGTTGTCGTAAGAAATCGCATTAACACTTATTTCTCGATATTAAAGTAAACGGGTCGACGAGAATGTTTCACCGGACAATGTCTCACTTCCATGATTACTGACTCGTGCTTTAAAACAGACTAACTTTTGATGTTACATTCCAATTCATAAGTACTGAGTTTTGCAAAAATTTGGGCGTTATTTTGATAAAGCATAAAATGCATACGTTGTGATAAATTATGACTATAAGACTTCAATGCGGTAATCAAATGAAGACCACCAGAATTTCTCCAGTTTTTATAATTATTCAAGTTTTTTTTAACGATTTTTCAGTTGTGAGCAATTGCTCTAAGTTTTGCTTTACATGAATTAAATCTTCGTATTTTTTGTTTTTTTTCGTATAAATATGTCTTTTCAAAAAATGATTGGAAAATATAAAATTTTTGGTGTCTTGTATTCGATTGAAAAATGTGTTTGACAATTGCTTTATTGAAATAGAATCAATTTTTCTAATGAGATGTCAGTTTTATGCAACAAAGTGCCGTATTTTTTGCAACAATGTGTAATTTCTTTTCTTGAAAAATACAAGCTATAATTACCAATGGCCCGGTCAATCCCACTATTCATTGGCAAAAGAGTAGCCCAAAGAGTTGGCGGTGGATGGTGATGATTAGCTGCTTTCTCGCTAGTCTTACACTGCTAAATTAGGGACGGCTAGCGCAGATAGCCCTTGAGTAGCTTTGCGCGAAATTTAAAACAAACCAATAATTATCAAATTACCTTCATAATTAGATTCCTACTTGGAAACAAACACTCTTTTGAAGTAATTTTCCTCACATAATTAAGTTATAACTTTGAAAGAAACAAACCTAAAATTGCAAAAAAAGCTTGCAAGATGTCTTCAAAAACAATAAATAAAAAGGTAGACTATATAAACAAATATTTTAGTGAAATATTGCCCTTCTTTTATCAAAACCCGGTGAGACTTTGTCAGTATATTGTTCAGATTATTGCAGTGCTTATTGTATCTCATCCGGCCTGAAGAGCCTTGATTTGAGTGAAACGCGTCGTCGGTAATGAATATGATAAATGTGCAGTCGATTACTATTATTAGTGTGTATATACAGTCTTCTAGTTTTTGGATGAAGTGTTTAAAACATAATAGGCCTAATACTAATCTGTTATGACCTCTTAAGTTAATATATTCTTCCCTCCAGCAAATATAAACTTATATTTTCTTTTTGATGTTTGTTTTTTTTTAATTTCAATTTCACAGCACTAAAATTTAACAAGCCAGTGTAATTAATGAATGAGATGTTATGTCACTTCCAGTCAATACAACTGATTCTCTATGCTAAGAAACAAAATCTACCACTAGATATGTCAAAGATGGTAATTTCAAATTCAAAGCATCGGCAATAAGTAATTAAACCATTTTTGTGTTTTATTGAATATCAACAAAAATAAAACTCCAGCAATAATTTAATGAATTATACGTATGTACCACACGTATTTTGAGACAGTATATTTAGGATAAATTCACGAATAACATGTCATTCATGGACACTATTATTTTTTGCCAGCGAACGTTTAATTTTCATCAAAACAAAAATTCTTTAGAATGATCTCAACTGTGACATTAAATTTATCATAGCAGTTTAAATTTATTAACGCTTAAACGTATGTAGCTGGTAACTTCTTTTTTGTACAGAAACAAAAACCTTTTATGTGGTTTTAGGTCAGAAATTGTAACTAGGCGCAAAGTATATTAGTCTGAGAATAATTATTCATCGAGTTTATTAAATTTATTTTTATTATATTTGTTCCACAAAATATTTTTCATTTACTTATTTTTATTTAATTTTGAGAGTCACCTAATTGTTTGTTTGTTTTTTGAATTTCGCGCAAAGCTACTCGAGGGCTATCTGTGCTAGCCGTCTATAATTTAACAGCGTAAGACTAGAGGAAAGGCAACTAGTCAACACTACCCACTCTCAACTTTTGGGCTACTCTTTTAAAAACGAATAGTGGGATTGACCGTCACATTATAACGCCCCCACGGCTAAAAGGGCAAGAATGTTTGGTGCGACAGGGATTCGAACCCGCGACCCTCGGATTACTAGTCGAACGCCTTAACCCACCTGGCCATGCCGGGCCGTGAGTCACTCAATTATTTATAATGCAAAAGATATACGAAAAAAACACAAGCAATACATTAGTTTCAAAAATTGTATCGTATGATTTCAAACAACAGTAATTTTGTTTTAAATCTGCAGCCAGATAATACGGTTAGAACTTCATTTTCAAACTCGGGGGGTAGGTAAGGCCGGCATGGCCAGGTGATTAAGGCACTCGACTCGTTCTCCGAAGGTCGCGGTTTCGAATCCCCATCACAGCAAACAAGCTCGCTCTCTTAGCCGTGGGAGCGTTATAATGTGATAGTCAATTTTACTATTCGTTGGTAAAAAAGTAGCCCAAGAGTTGGCGGTGGGTGGTGATGACAAACTGCTTTACCTCTAGTCTTACACTGAAACAAATATATGACAACCTTAAAAGTTAAACCTCAATTCCATTCAAAGGACTGCATAACTACCATGTATGAAGTTTGAGCTTTGGAATGTCTAGGATCATGATTGCCTCAGACAACCAAAGAGAAATTGGCAGCAGTGGATACAAAAGAAGTAGAAACCATTGTTGGACTGGCCAATACAGTGCTACTAACAACACTGTAGTGCAGTCCTATTCAGTCCTGACTGAATGCTTCTATTGCCAATGCCAGAGGACGATGTACCAGAGAATAAAATGCCTCTAGTTGTGTGTTCCAATGAGTGACAAGTACATCAATCATTGGTGTCCCGAACTTAGGGAAAATCCACCAGAAAACTTCGCAATTTGGCATCCATTCATTTGTGAGAATGTTATTGGTTGAGACAAATAATATGCTATTAAATTCATCACCTCTGGATCATGAAGGCCTGGCATGGCCAAGCGTGTAAAGCGTGCGACTCGTAATCCGAGGGTCGCGGGTTCGCGCCCACGTCGCGCTAAACATGCTCGCCCTCCCAGCCGTGGGGGCGTATAATGTGACGGTCAATCCCACTATTCGTTGGTAAAAGAGTAGCTCAGGAGTTGGCGGTGGGTGGTGATGACTAGCTGCCTTCCCTCTAGTCTTACACTGCTAAATTAGGGTGGGCTAGCACAGATAGCCCTCGAGTAGCTTTGTGCGAAATTCCAAAAACAAACAAACTGGATCATGACAAGGTTATAGACAGATAGTATGTGAGTAAGCACAATAAAGAAAATCCATTGTTAGAAAAGAAAAATTCCATGATTGAGTACCCCTCTTGTTTGGATGTTTGAGATATCACCATGGAATTGTCGGAGTGAACCATGACGATTTTTCTCTCAAAAATTCCAGACTTTGAGACATTACACTTTGGCCAATAAAAATTTTAAAGTGATGATGTGAGAGAGTTTTGTCATTCATCCATAAGCCCTGAAATTCCAGACCATTGAGATATGCACCCCACCATGAAACAAGGCATCTCTGAGGAGACGAATTGCAGGCTAAGGTGGAAGTAGAGGAATGCATTGTTGAAGTCTAACTATCACTTAAGTTTTACAATGTTGATCCTAGGTAAGCACACTAGATTATTCTGTTTATTGCTGTTTATGATCATTGGTTGTACAGCTACCACTGAATGGATCTCATGTTCGCCTGCCCCAAAAGAATGAGAAGTTTTAATGATAACTACGTCCCCAAAAGAAAACGAAACATCTGTACAGTGGGAGGAAAAGACGCGAGTAAGAGTCTGGTCGCAATTTACATAAAACGTAGCCACACATGTGTCAGCTGAACCAAACTTAGATGCGTGCTGAAAAGGACATCCAGATAAACAATACGTTTAGTTGGAATGAAAATAGATTTCTTGACTCTTATAATAATTTTGCCTTGATGGCTTCTGAAAGCAGAATCTGGGCGTGACATTCTGCCAACTGACATGATGGTGCCAGAAGTAACTATTTATCTAGGTTAATAATGTGTGCTTGCTCCTTAGAAACAAAAGTGACAAGAAAGAGCACCTACTATTTTGTGTAACACATATGGTGCAAATTCTAGTTCATAGGGGTAGGTCCAAGAGTCTTGTGGTGAATTATCTGGCTCTTGTGACCAAATCATTTATAGTAGTAGTATGATTCCACATTGGAAATGTGGAAATAGGCTTTGGCAATGTCGAACATGGTCATTCTTTGTCCCGATGAAAAATGCTAATGTAGGATGAACAATGACACCATTGTGATCCTGGGACGATAAGAATTGGTTGAGACGAGAAAGATGGATGATCGGATGCTAATATCTTATTTTCTTGGGTTAAATTATTAGATTGAAATAAACTCCCGGACCAGGTCGACACACTGTACTTCCCCCTTGCCCAGCAACACTCGGGTAGCTTTGATGTAACGTAGCTCTAAAATCTGAAGATCTGTTGTAGATGAAAATAGTACAGGTTGAGGGGGGTAATGATGATAGAGGTGTGAACTGAATGACCAACCTTGGTGCAAGAACCTGTGGATCTGTGATAAAAAAAATTTGATACATCTAGAAAATGTTGTAACCAAGCTTCTACAAATACCCCCCCCCCCCACACACACACAATAGGATAGTTACCACTACTACTGGCGACATTCATGTCTATATGGGTGGAATATATTCTGGGTAGTAATTGATCAAACGGCTGATATCGGGGGTCGAGACACTTGAATAGCAATAGAACTGAGTTACCTCAAGATCAGAAGGATGTCGAAAGGCCATTAATGGGCAAAGGAAGAAATCCTGACAATCGAGTAATAGCTGTAAGTGTAAAGGGATATGTTTTGGAAAACAGATAATAAGTGGTAAAAAAAAAAAAAAGAATATATTTGCCATATGTTACGTCATTGCCCATAAAAATAGGTAATACGTTCATGAAAATAATTTGTCAAATAACTTTTACACCTCAACTAAAATTAATTAATATCATTAATGGTGTTAAATATAAAATTAAAGTAAATAATAGCTGTGGAATGTATAAAATCTCTTGTCGTTATGGTTTAAGTTATACTGGACAGACAAGAAGAAATTTGAAATTTCGTTTTAAAAACACCAAAATGCCATTGATAAACTAAGCACTAAGTGATTTCAGCTTTGACGGAACATATGGAGAACTTTATATATAGTATTGACTGGGATAATTTACAAACACCAAGGTCAAGAAATTAATTAAACCTAAGAAAATTATTAGAAATTGCTAAAATAAAATGAGATTGAATAGAAATTTTTGTGTTATTACAAGGAAGTGAATTTCTGGAAATTAATTACGTAAGTTGCGCTACAGTAAAATATACAAATTGTATTTACTTGGTACATAAATGAAAATTTCCGTTATTGTTGTTGTTTTTCTTGTCTTTTTACAATGGCTCTAGCGAATCATGTAGAATTTTTAATTGTATATTGGTTCATAACTTTTACGATAAATTATAGTGTATTTGAACTTTTCAACTGATTTTATTAAATGTGTGTACAAGAGGTGTCTCTCGAATATATTGAATGAAACTTTTTGAATTTATTATTTTCATTTATTATTTGCAGATTTATACATTTTTTTTCATTGCTTTTCATGTATACTGTTACATCTGAGCAACAGGATACATAAGATTATTCGTACCCATGACACTAAAGTCGGAGTCGAGGGCCCAAACTACCTGACTAAGCAGGGCCGTCTAAAAGCACTGACACAAAAAAAATGTATAGAACACATGGTGGTTAAGACACTCGACTTGTAATCTGAGGGTCGCAGGTTCGAATTCCCGTCACACCAAACATACTTGCCCTCTCAGCCGTAAGAGCGTTATAATGTGATAGTCAATCCCACTATTCGTTGGTAAAAGAGTAGCCCAAGAGTTGGTGGTGAGTGGTGATGACTAGCTGCTTTCTTTCTAGTCTAAATTAAGGACGGCTAGTGCAGATAGCCTTCGAGTATCTTTGCGCGAAATTCAAACCTTTAATATTATATATCTGAAATTCTAGAATACAGTGGCATTTCACATTTTATTATTTCCTAAAATTATAAGCAAAATTAAATTTATGTCTGCGTATCAGGTTGATTTTCTTTAGTACAATATCTTCTAAGATTTTTTTTAATGGTACATGTCCGATTTACCAAACACAAACTTGTACAAAGTACAACAAAACATATTACTGAAGTTGACTATTATTTTATGAAGTGTCCTAACTTGCCAATATCATTGTTATGTTTCTTTGTTGTTAAACACAAAGCACCGCAAAGAGCTATTTGTGCTGTGCCCACCATTGATATCGAAGTTGAATTTTTAGTGTTAAAGCTCTTAAACCTGCTATTGAGCTATCAGGTTCACTACTGTTAGCTGTATGTAGATTGTAAAAAAAATGTAATGCAAAAACTGTACATAAGCCAAAACAAATGCTTTCTATTTTGTTAGCCCATGAAGTCTATGTTGTTTCGGACTTGAACTTATGCTTTAGCCAGTCAAATTTCGGTGTGAATGTTTCACTTATTACGCAGTCATAATAAGAAATATTATAGCGCATAAAAATTAATTTTTTTTGCCCTCTTGAAGTGATTAATTTATCCTAATTCTGTCTAAAAGAATTTCAATTAAAGGGTAGGTTAGTAAAGATCGCGACGAGTAATAAAATAGAATCGGTCCCAAGGTGGCGCTCAAAAATATATTTAAAAAAATGGGGAACAAAGGTCTCATAAATTAATTTACTCTAATGCTGCCTAAAAGAATTTCAAGAGCTGTGGCTATCATGGGCTCCCTCTTGTTTCATTACGCTATTGTTTGAAATGCAATCAGAACAACGATATCGTTCAAATGTGTTTTTTTCGTCATTGGAGATTAGAGGTACTTCACTGTACATAGGAATGGTAAAGGACGCATAGTCAACTTGTGCTTATTTTTTTTTATTATGTTTGATTTTACATATTTGCAACTTCTATACCAGTGTGATAGCTTGTATATAGCGTAGGATTAATACTGATAGGTAGTTTCCTGAAGTAGTCTTAAGTCAAAAGAGGATATAAAAAGAAAAAAAAAGATGTCTCTTTTATAAAATTATGAACTCTTAACTTTCTATTTGGTATAGGCTATTTATTATTATTTTAATAGCACACTGGCATATGACGTTACTTACTTTCGAAAAATAACTTTTTAAGTATTATTTTATATAAAGAGTTAACCTCTGAAACGATAAATTTTAAGCATACCATAATTATCAAACTTACAGCAGTGCAGGTTTTCTCCATTGTTCCTATGGAGCAAAATTAAATATAAAACTTTTGTTAACTATTGTGGTGTTCCCACAAGAGGTTGAAGTCTTGGGAGCCCGTTGACTTGATTCAAACACATATACTTTGAAGGGGTACAAGATTTTCAGAACACAGAAGTGTAACCTGGTGATAACAGGAATAAAAACAAATTTGTTTTGTTTTTTTCATTTTAGATTACTGAATCTGGCAGATGCGCCTGTACCTCTTGTGGCAATTCAAAATAATTCTCATTGCTAAAAAGCTTTTATTTAATATCACTAAAACTGTAGCGTAGAAAGTATATTCACCACTGTGAGTTTGTAACAGGAAATTTAACTTAAACGTTGTTGTTTTAGCACAAAACTACACAATGAGATAACTGTGCAGTGAAGAATCGAACCTTGGATTTTAGCGTTGTAAATCCGTAAACTTACCACCGACGAACTAAAATGGGCATCTTAATTGTTATTGTAATTAAAGACAGCAACTGTCATTTAAGAACTGTGCCATCACTGTGAGCCTAAACATTTGAAACTTATCTTAATTGTTATCATATCAAAATTCCCAAATCATAAATTAACTTAAATATTATACAAAAATTATATATGTATTTGCAATAACAATTTGCTAGGAATAAGCAAGTTTTTCATGTCTTGTGTAATTTGTGAAAAGTGAGAATGGAAAAGTTATATTTATGTCTATTATAGTTTATTCAGAAGCACCGTTAATTATGCAAAAGTCTCCCAGTGATTCAACGATAATTTACAGATTTGCAATGTTCACATCTGGGGCTAGAGTCCTCGTCATGTACAAAATGCATATAGTCTATTCAGTAGCTTTGCGCTAAAAAAAGTTGTTTTTCACAGCAATTGCTGCTGTTCTAACCTGGGTAAAGAAAAATATCATAAGGAAAAATAAACTTAAGAATAAAAATATTTCAACATTTGAATTAATAGGTAAATCTTTGAATGCATAGATTCTTAATGATAGACAGTTCTATTTAAATGATACACATATTTTGAGATCAGTTATTGTTCGTATATTTTAAGTTTTATTCAATTCATAAATATTAAAAATCACAAAAATAATATAGTCTTTAATATTCTAAAAATTTAGATTTTATGAAGGTGTCGAAATCGCAAGAAGAAATCCAATGAAAAGACAAAGAAATGAATACCTAGTAAACGAGGGTTATATTTTTAGAATATTTTAATTAGTTACATTAAAAAAAATCCAAAGTATTTGCGCCAAACATAAGTTAAAGAAAAACTGTACATATATGGTTAAATTTAGAAAATGTTTATCAGAAAGAGATTAAATATCTTCATTTTTTTTCGTAAACAAGTGAACAGATTTAAAGAAGGTTTTCTGAAGCAATCGACACGAATAAAGGATTGTAAGAATAAACATATGATTTTATACTCTCCTTTACGCTATAGAAACGCAATTTGTAAATTTCACATAAGGATGGATACTATTTCAAAACACTCAAATTTATGTGCAATATACTTTCTAAAGATTAATTATATGCCTCAATATCCAATCAAATGTTTTAGAATTTACAATAATGCAAGTAGTTGAGTGAAGTACGTTTACAAATATTATTTGCCCAAATGTCAAACCATAAGTATTAAAACAATATTGTCCTTAAAAGAGAATTTTACTTAGGCAATTTTTACTCCAATTGTGATTCAGCAATAAGATAAAAATACCCAAAGTGAAATTATGGTGACAAAATGTGTATAATTTCCTTTTTATTATATTTAATATTTCAATCACTAACATCTCGATTGGTTATTGTGATATAAGAAACTTTATGTTAAAACATTTATATTAAAATCTGAAGGTAAAATGTGCAGTACCATTGGTAACAGATAGTATTATATTTTAAAGTACTTATAGCGTCAGATATTGTTTGTTTTTCATCTTGAAGGTTGTAGTGAAGTAGACTTAGATATTAAAATATAGAAAACTTTACTATTCAGCAGGATGAACGAGAACACTAATTCTTTCTCTTGGTGCCATCTTCGGAGTTTCTGGCTTTTTCTTCTCGCTGAACTTGTTAACAGAATCAAAAATCAAATCTAAAATTGTTAGAAGAGATATTCCTAACCAAGTCCCGAGGTAACCTCCTAGATAACTGAATAGCTCGATGGACTTCAGAGAAAGAGAAAGAAAAAAGAATATTCGTCAACAGAAGTTGTCAGTAGAACATAAACAAGGGAGGTGTATATAAAACTGATGAGTTTTAAAATATATTATTGGTTCCTGATTGTACCAATCTGTCCTGACTACAGCCTGCACATTTCCAGTGCTTCATCTGACTCATCTTATTTTTGCTAGTTTCATTATTTTGTTGCACTTTTAAGACTGGGTCAAATGTCACTTTTTATTGTGGAGATATGCAAGTTTATATTTATTAGTATATGATATAAATCAGCCAATAGACTGTATTTAGTTTCTTTAAATGTCATTACACCACTTCTCTAAAGTAAAACAAAGAATGTCTTGCATTTAAAAACTAAAGCTTCATTACAAGTTACTAAAAATAATTTTTTAAATCGTTTAATTGTTATTAGCTAACGAAATAGTTTTTAAAATTTTTTAGAGTAGATGAGTTTATATAAAACGAAAGCAAATCAAATTTATATCTAACAATTTTTTAAAACAGTAAAAGTTTATATTTTTCTCTAAATTTAGTGTAATGTCTCGAATTTTATATATGCGTCTCTATTTCTTAAACTTTATTTTATCTGTATCAAACTCAAACTAAGTTTTCTTACCTGAGCGTAAAACATCTCTACCTTTATTTTTTTTTCTATTTCTCTCATGCTGCAGGTGAAATATTAGTTGTAAAATTTTATGAAGAATTGAGTGTCATAAACTTTATTCATTAATTTTGGAAACTACCATATTCAAGTAAATAAAATATTTTTACTTTGGATGATTCTCTCTAATGTTTTTACTCACTTCATACTTAGAACTCTGAGCATAGATCACTTGAACATTGGAGTCAAAATGGATCCTAGCTCTTGCCAGACTTTTTCTAGATGATAGAGGAAACAGATGAGATGTGACATTATATATACATTTATGCCTTTACAAGCACGAATTCTGAATGTTTCCCAACATTTAGATAAAAAGCAAAAATATTAAAAACTATTTTAATGAAATGTCATTAAAAAATAATTCCAAGTAAATACAACATACTTAGAATCTTTTAAAGCTTGTCCTTCGATGAATCATCTAAGTTTAATAGATGCAGAAAAACCACTAATTGGGAACTTGAACATATCTTGTACGAGGTCTGTTCAAAAAATACGCGGACTGACGTCATGAAACAAAATGTACTTTATTTAGAAGTTACAGGTCTGGGACCCCTTCAAAGTACTCTCCTCCCCAACGCACACACTTATCCCAACGGTGTTTCCACCTGTTGAAACAGTTCTGGTACGCTTCTTTTGTAATGTCCTCCAGCTCCTTCGTCGCATTTGCCTTAATCTCGGGAATCGTCTCAAATCTTCTTCCTTTCAAGGGTCTTTTGCGTTTGGGGAACAAAAAAAAATCGCAAGGAGCAAGGTCAGGTGAGTAGGGGGGGTGGGGAAGAACAGTGATCGAGTGTTTGGCCAAAAACTCACGAGTTCTGAGGGCTGAATTTCGCAGCAACGCGGTGCATCTTCAATTTTTCGGTCAAAATCTCGTAACAAAATCCAACTGATATCCCACACTCTTCAGCAAGCTCCCTGACAGTCAGACGTCGATTTGCCCGCACCAGGGTGTTGATTTTGTCGACGTGTGGGTCGTCAATTGACGTGGAAGGACGTCCAGGACGCTCATCATCTTCAATGGACTGTCGACCATCCTTAAAACGTTCATGCCACTTGAAACATGCCGTACGCTTCATAGCAACATCACCGTAAGCCGTGTTAAGCATAGCAAGTTTCAGTCGCAGATTTTCCAAGTTTAACACAAAATTTCACAGCAAGTCGTTGCTCCTTCAGGTCATTGATTCTGAAATCCGCCAAACGAAAAATTCGCACTTCATTTAAAACCGCGTAGCTAATACACAAATGAAGATATCTGCAATCGGGAAATGGCGTCGTAATCAGCTGATCTGTGCAAACCTAGCGACACCAAGCAAATTCCCCTGGAACCAACTGGAGCCGCGCAATTCAAACATTCCGCGTATTTTTTGAACAGCCCTCGTATGCTCGAATAAATAACAAATGTGTGCATAAAAGAAGTAATTATTGCGCAAGTCATTTAAAACATTATATCTAGGAATAACAAATTGCTTACTAAAATGTCTTAAATAAAGTCAATTACTATCGTAAAAAATCTTAAGATTATTATTTTATCCATTTCTAATGATAAAATACTTTTATCCCTTCTATATTTTGTTCTTGTTAGACATCGATATTATTAAATACAAAAGGTGGACAATATTTTAAAGTGTTACTTACATTAAAGTGTAAATAAGACACAGAGAAGAACAAGTCTATCAGAGCTTTTAATGCGGATTGAGATATACTTTTAATCTTAATGATGTAAACCATTCACTAAAATATTTACGAATTTTGATATTAAATATGACTCGGTACTAAGACTATCTATGTTAAATCTTCAGTTGTTTCTCTTTCCAGAACAAGTCTTGTGTGCAAAATCTGCGTTTGTGGGTGATTCGAATGACAACGCAGATTTTGTACTTATTTATCTTATATATATATATATGTATATATAACTGTTATTAGTTTCATAAAAATACCGCTGAATTATTTTAGTAAATGTATGCTATTTCTTTCTTTATTTAATAAAGTATTAACAAAGAATCCTAGTCTCCATTCTTTACTGTTTTCCAAACTAGTACGACACAAGAAAGTATTTATTGTGACTGTTATCATGCTCTGTAATTAAAACATTTTATCAAAATTGTAAACTAACTCAACATTTGGGTCTCACTTATCTACTCCTTGGAGTATTTTCTTCAGTTTAAAAATTGTTTTTGGACACTTGTGTAAACTCATAAATAAATAAATACTACAGTTAAAAACAACAACTTTTTGTTTATACAATATTTTCAATTAGGACCAATCTACACTCATTATTACACTCAACAAGTTTCGATACTAACACTTCATTTTCAGGAGCTTTGCAATATATTTAATGTGTCAGAGGTATGTTTACGATCTCGCAATGCTAAAATACGGGACAAAGCGGGTATAGTCCATTGTGTCACTTTTTGCTGAAAAAAACAAACATTTTAAAATTCTGTATTTTATACTTGTTTATGTACATGTTTAGTACACAAAATCATTCCATTGTAATATTGCACCCTGTGGCTCAGTTGAAAGCTTGAAGGCTTATTACACTAAATATTGGGTTACGATACTCTCAGTAGGCACAGCACAAATAGCTCATTAAGCAGCTTTGCGCTTAATAAATAAACTCACTATATTGTCAACAATTGTTCATCCTGTTTAGTAACAAAGTAGTTCATTTTATAGTTAATGAAACAAATTAAGTATTTTTTTATATTTTTGTTTGTTTCTTGTTGAGCAAAAAGCTATACAAGGGGCTATCTATGCTCTCCCCAACACGGGTATCGAAGCTCGGTTTTAGCGTTGTAAGTCCGCTGTTCCAGTAGGTGAACGAAACAAATAAAAGAAAACTACTTTTGTAAATATTAGAAGGAAAAAGAAACACATACTTCCTCTCGGTTAAAGTTTTAAATTTCTCATCATGTTTCCAAGTTATTGTCGTCCAACCTTCATATTTCGCCTCAACGTCGCCATGAAACTAAGAAAAAAAGTCCAAATAGAGAAAAAGTTTTCCTCAAAAGTCATATATATTTGTATTTTATATATTTCTATATATTTTGTATGAGTATTAATGTATAAAATTTACACATTCGATATTTCAAAAACAAGTATTTCATTTTATTTATTTGTTTGGTTAACATTCGTGAGATTCAAATGTATGCAATTTTTGTACATAACTAACAAACTAAGCTTAAACAATTCTTAACTGACAAAAAATCTGAACCAGACATAATGATTTTTATATTAGTCCGTGATATGATTTATTTACAAATTATATATGATCTTTAACGTACCCAATACGTTCTGTCCATGTTTGGCCAGTCAGACTTCAATACATTGATCCCGTACAAAACTTTCCTGTTATTAAAAATAACTTATTAGGTCAACCATTTCATTTACTAAGAAGCAAGATCTTGTATTGTGCAATTATTGAGTGACAATGAGAATGAACCGATGTAAGTACTGAATAATGACTATTACAAGAGAGTAAGAGAGTGAGCTGGTATAGTCAGACATATATAAAGGGGTGCTATATTAAGAAGAAAACAGAAATGAGTGGTGAAGCCATGCTGGGAGGTAAAGGGGCATGCTTCCTTTGACTAACGTTTTCATATTAGGTGCACTTTGATGACATCTGAGAATGTTTTAACATATTTTAGATATGTTTTATACATATATAGATACAACTTAGGAGGTAGGAACACCCCACCCCCACAGCTTATACGAATTTTTAAAGTAATTTAAATTTTCCTCGTTCTTGACATATGCCGTGAGAAAAGCTTATGTCTTATTAAAATGAAAACGTTCTTGTAATTTTCTTTTCAACTCTACTCTTATCTGTAGTATTGTTTTCTTTTTTTTTTTAAATATCACTAAGAACGTTTCTTTAAATCACAAAGTTAGCGTCTCACACTACTCATTGGTGTCGGACCTTAGAGTATCGTTATGGTCATGATTCCAAAAACAGGAAAATTAATTGCAACGCCGAATATTGTGTCTAAGTTTTGTTTTATTTTATCGAAAGTTTTTTATGGGTGAAATACAATTTTACGCCAACGATAGCTATTAAATTCAACTTTTGAATCTCGGGTACTGTGACACCATGTTTATAAGGTAATCAATCAAACACCTTAAGAAAACCAATGGTGGAAACACTTTTAAATGATTCAGACGTATTTTAATTACAGTTTACTTTTCTTTATCCGAGTTTGCGATAGGATAAAGTTCTGATGTAACTACCATTTAGAATATTATATTTATAATTTTCCTTTTTAGTGCTGAATTTCCTTATAGTTTTTTCATTGATTTTTAAAGCATTCACAGTTGCTTTCCTAAAATCATTTTAAACAATATTTAGCTGATCGCGTAGTAATGAAATTATTTTCTATTCAAACTAAAAATTGTAATATTTTTGTTTCTCTAGGAATGTTGCTATCTCTAGTACAAATATAAAACAATGTTCCCAGTATTATTGTACTTCTTTACATACTATAGATGCAAGTTTCGCTTGTTTAATATAAATAGTGTGAATAACGTATTTTAGTTTGAAACTTAAAAACACCATTGTAAGACATCCAGGAGGGTCTTTTGGATTAAGGACGGTCTAGTTTGAAGTATCCCTGGTGTTGGTTTGCGGTTTTGTGGTTCGTGGCCTTTTTCGCCAAACAAAATCTTGTTGACTGCTTTATCATATATCGCTTCAAAATTAAAAACAGGTAATGACTATATCTCGAAATTCTTCATACACGTTATAATTCTAAACGTCATAGTCTTATTACTAACAAAACCAGTAACAATTTCAAAAGGCCTAAAGTCTGAAGTGTTTTGTAGCATCCTCGAATTTTTAATAAAAAGTATAGGATCTATTGCTATAAAAAAGTATATTTTGAAACTACTACTTTGTAAAGAAACTTGCAAGTCATATGTATTTTCAAATAATCTACTAATTTTTCAGTTCAGGCTTTTCTTTGTGACTTCTGCGAAAGTTGAGAGAAAATTAAAGTAAATAAATGTTCGAAACATCAAATAACATACTTGCAAGGAAGAAGACAGTTTGATCGGCATTGCTTTTTCAAAAGGGATATACGTGGTGTACGTTCACAGACTTCTAACGTTGTAAAAAATGTACTGTATTAGATATAGATATAAACCACTAGAAACCTAAATAAAATTGTGCAGTTAGTAAATAAAATATATACAACCAGTTAAAAATAAAGTTTAGAAACTTCTTAAAATTTCATGGATTACTGAACGTAATTATTATGGACTTGCAAAGAATACGATCATTATCTACAAAGACGGAGAGGACTTAATATCAAGAGTGGACGTTTACGTGAATCAATAATGGCTTATAATTTTGTACAATAATTTAGCTCTCGTAAATACCTCTTGTGAGTCAGTGGTAGGTTTCAGAACTGACTGATCACACGTTACCCATTGCGTAGCTCCGCGTTATAAAACAAACGAAACAAATAGCTCTCATAAAACAGTATTTTAAATTTGGTATCGGTCTCAAATGTTTTAATTTCACATTAACTTATAGGGAAATTTCTAGAAAATGTTATGCAAAAAGACATATAGACTTTTCTTTTTGAAAAGGTCTTTCATGTTTGTTAGAATGTATTTTAGCAAGCGCTACATTTCATATAACAACATGAATTGAAGATTTAACACTCGATAAGATAAAAAACAAGTTCCAGCGGGACAGCACAAAGTTTACGGACTCACAACAGTAGACAGAAGAGATAGCAAACAATATGTGACTTAGATGCAATACAAACAAATGATAGCAAACACCAAACATTTGAAATGTAACTTTTTTTTTTCCTAGGGTGAACGGGTTTTTGTAGTAGTGAATTACAATGCTGATAAGAAAATTCGTAAGCCTGTTGAACTCATAACTTGGGCTATCTTTCTACTTGTCATAACCTTACCTGTGCAAATTTACCATTTTATCCCTAATATAGATATGTGTGCATATGTATGCAGATACAAAGTTATTTGTTTTTTTTTCTAAGTTCCTGTGGAGCTTATTCAGTACAACGGGTTTTATTGCACATGTAATCAAATACTAAGTCAATATAGTATTCACTCCTCATCCATCTACTACAGGTAGTTGGAGTAACAGAGTATTGAGATATATCCTTTAAATATCAATAGGCTGACAACTATCCTACGTATTTGAGAGTGTATTCTGTGCATGCTTGAAGAGAACCTTGTCTTGGTTTCCAACCAGTAAATGTTTGATCCTGCTAATCGTGAATAGTAATCTTGTGTTACTGTTGACCGTTTTAATCATCTTTTAGTTTACTGACTTTTCTTGTACTTTTACAAATATCTGAGAAACTATGTCACTCAACTCTAGAAGAAGGAATTACAACATAAATGAGGACATTTACTTTAGAACAACAAGGCCAAAACTGAAAAACTCACAAAGAAATGGGAGAAAATTTGATCTTGGACATAAGATGCAGTACAGCACTCCATCAAATATCAAGTGAAAGACGAAGATGGTTGTAGGGTTTTATGAAATCAAACTGAAGAC